>NW_027183992.1:1490000-2090000 GCF_041296385.1 Aphelocoma coerulescens | reverse complement strand
TATTGTGTTCCTCATGGAACCAAGGAGCCATTGTGACACTGCAGGGGCTGATGGCATCAAGGAGGCAATTGTGACAGTACAGAACCTCCTAGAAACAAGGCTCCATTGTGACACCGTGGGGAATCATGGAATCAAGGAGCCCATTGTGACACAGCCAGGCTGCATGGAACCAATGGTCCATGGTTACACGGCGGATTCAAGAAGAGCACGGTGACACCACGCAACATCATGGAACCATAGGTCCATTGTGACACAGCGGGGCCTCATGGAAACAAGGGGACCATTGTGGCAAAGCAGGGCCTAATGGAAGCATGGAGAGCATTGTGACACTAAGGAAACTCCTGGAACCAAGATGACCACTGGCACATAATGGAACCTCATGGAAGCAAGCCTCCACAATGACTTTGGAGGGCCTCAGGGACCACAGGACCCATTGTGACACAGCAGGACCTGGTGGAACCAAGGAGCCTTTGTGATACTCCAGATCCACATGGAAGCCAGGGTGCACTGAGACACAGCGGGGCCTTGTTGGAACCAAAGACACCTCTGCAAAAAGCAGGCTAGCTCATAGAAGCAAGGAGTCCATTGTTACAACGTAAAAGCTATGGAAGCAAGGGACCATTGTGACACTGCGGGGCCTCATAAAACCAATTGTCCATGATGACAGTGCGGATCAAAGGAGACCATGGTGACACTGCGGAACCTGATGGAACCAAGGAGCCATTGTGACACAGTGGGGCCTCATGGAATCAAGGAGACCATTGTGACCCAGGTGTTGCATGTGAAGGCAAGGAGCCATTGTGACACTTTGGGCTTCTTCCCTTGAGCTCTGCAGCTGGCTGTCCCAGCCCAGCGCACCATGTGCCACCTGCTCTCCTCAGGGCTCTGCCTGCACACAGCCCCAGGAGAAGTTTTCCTGTTTGGAAGGAAAGAATGGAAAAGCCTGAGCAGGTTTCCTAAACAACAAACCCCACTCAGGAGCCACATGCTCAGTACAGGCTGCCTGGAACGATGTCCCCTTTCTACAAGGGTCAGTGTGAGCAGGAATGAATGATCTCTGGGAGCAGAATTCTCGGAGTCTTTCCACTGAATTCTCTGTCCCTGTGTCTTGGGGTGACTTTATTGTGTGTATCCCCTATTGCTGCTCTATGCCCAGAAGTGAACTTTGTGCATTTCTGTGCCTTTCAACTGAGCCTGAGAGGGGGGAGAGGAAAAAAAAGCCAGACAAACTTCTCAGAGCGTTTGTTCAAGGACACACATACACACTCCTCTGCATCCTGCTTGCAGCAAGAGCAGAGGAAGCAACTTTGTTTCTTTTTAGCCAGTTTTCAGCTCCTTTTCTCTGGGGGGAGATGGAGAGTTGAACTTTGTTTTCCTGGGACTTTGGGGGTTTTTTCCCCTTCTCTTCTTGACTCTTTCAACATCAGAGCACATTGGGAGAATTTTCTCCCGAGGTGGGGGCCCTGAATGTGGGCCCATGAGCCAGCTGCAAGGAGGAGGAGAGAGACTACACCTACGGAAGTGTTGGGGTTCCTCCCCCCTGCCATGAGGTCATGGGAGAGGGGACCCTGGGGTAGAGGCATGGCCTGGGCACGGGGTCTCCCTGCTCCCTGCTCACATGTGCCCTAATCCTGTTCAGCACTGCTTATTTTGTGTTGCCTTGTGCGAGGAGGGCCCTGGTTGTGCTGTGATTGCTCAATTCTTTGGCAGTGCCCCGCCCATGTGGCTGGAGAAGAAAGAGCTCTGCAACTTCTCTCAAGAATGGCTCCCTGTTTCTTTGCACGGGCCTCGCTGTCTATGGATGTTTCAGGAGACCCCACCGAAACACAGTAGGACTCTCAAATTATCCCAGCTTTCTCTGCACAGCGAGAGCTTTTAATATTTAGCATTGCTATCCTTTTCCTGTGTGTTTGTTAAAAAAATAGTTTTTATCTCTTTCACTTTCTTCCCAGGAAAGTTCTTTCTTCCAAAAACCTGGTGGGGGAGGGCTGGGTGTAACCTGCCTTCTATCAGAGGATATTTTCCTCCACATTTGTCCAAACCGGCACAGCCTGTCCTTTCCTGGGTCTCTGTTGCAGATGGAAGCTGCTGGTGCCATTGTCAGCTTGAAGCACTCTTTTGATGCAAGCAGATGTTGCCAGGTGTGTTCAGCAGCTGTTGCTCAATGCTTATGCCAAGCTATTGTGTTCCTCATGGAACCAAGGAGCCATTGTGACACTGCAGGGGCTGATGGCATCAAGGAGGCAATTGTGACAGTACAGAACCTCCTAGAAACAAGGCTCCATTGTGACACCGTGGGGAATCATGGAATCAAGGAGCCCATTGTGACACAGCCAGGCTGCATGGAACCAATGGTCCATGGTTACACGGCGGATTCAAGAAGAGCACGGTGACACCACGCAACATCATGGAACCATAGGTCCATTGTGACACAGCGGGGCCTCATGGAAACAAGGGGACCATTGTGGGAAAGCAGGGCCTAATGGAAGCATGGAGAGCATTGTGACACTAAGGAAACTCCTGGAACCAAGATGACCACTGGCACATAATGGAACCTCATGGAAGCAAGCCTCCACAATGACTTTGGAGGGCCTCAGGGACCACAGGACCCATTGTGACACAGCAGGACCTGGTGGAACCAAGGAGCCTTTGTGATACTCCACATCCACATGGAAGCCAGGGTGCACTGAGACACAGCGGGGCCTTGTGGGAACCAAAGACACCTCTGCAAAAAGCAGGCTAGCTCATAGAAGCAAGGAGTCCATTGTTACAACGTAAAAGCTATGGAAGCAAGGGACCATTGTGACACTGCGGGGCCTCATGGAACCAATTGTCCATGATGACAATGCGGATCAAAGGAGACCATGGTGACACTGCGGAACCTGATGGAACCAAGGAGCCATTGTGACACAGTGGGGCCTCATGGAATCAAGGAGACCATTGTGACCCAGGTGTTGCATGGGAAGGCAAGGAGCCATTGTGACACTTTGGGCTTCTTCCCTTGAGCTCTGCAGCTGGCTGTCCCAGCCCAGCGCACCATGTGCCACCTGCTCTCCTCAGGGCTCTGCCTGCACACAGCCCCAGGAGAAGTTTTCCTGTTTGGAAGGAAAGAATGGAAAAGCCTGAGCAGGTTTCCTAAACAACAAACCCCACTCAGGAGCCACATACTCAGTACAGGCTGCCTGGAACGATGTCCCCTTTCTACAAGGGTCAGTGTGAGCAGGAATGAATGATCTCTGGGAGCAGAATTCTCGGAGTCTTTCCACTGAATTCTCTGTCCCTGTGTCTTGGGGTGACTTTATTGTGTGTATCCCCTATTGCTGCTCTATGCCCAGAAGTGAACTTTGTGCATTTCTGTGCCTTTCAACTGAGCCTGAGAGGGGGGAGAGGAAAAAAAAGCCAGACAAACTTCTCAGAGCGTTTGTTCAAGGACACACATACACACTCCTCTGCATCCTGCTTGCAGCAAGAGCAGAGGAAGCAACTTTGTTTCTTTTTAGCCAGTTTTCAGCTCCTTTTCTCTGGGGGGAGATGGAGAGTTGAACTTTGTTTTCCTGGGACTTTGGGGGTTTTTTCCCCTTCTCTTCTTGACTCTTTCAACATCAGAGCACATTGGGAGAATTTTCTCCCGAGGTGGGGGCCCTGAATGTGGGCCCATGAGCCAGCTGCAAGGAGGAGGAGAGAGACTACACCTACGGAAGTGTTGGGGTTCCTCCCCCCTGCCATGAGGTCATGGGAGAGGGGACCCTGGGGTAGAGGCATGGCCTGGGCACGGGGTCTCCCTGCTCCCTGCTCACATGTGCCCTAACCCTGTTCAGCACTGCTTATTTTGTGTTGCCCTGTGCCAGGAGGGCCCTGGTTGTGCCGTGATTGCTCAGTTCTTTGGCAGTGCCCCGCCCATGTGGCTGGAGAAGAAAGAGCTCTGCAACTTCTCTCAAGAATGGCTCCCTGTTTCTTTGCACGGGCCTCGCTGTCTATGGATGTTTCAGGAGACCCCACCGAAACACAGAAGGACTCTCAAATTATCCCAGCTTTCTCTGCACAGCGAGAGCTTTTAATATTTAGCATTGCTATCCTTTTCCTGTGTGTTTGTTAAAAAAATAGTTTTTATCTCTTTCACTTTCTTCCCAGGAAAGTTCTTTCTTCCAAAAACCTGGTGGGGGAGGGCTGGGTGTAACCTGCCTTCTATCAGAGGATATTTTCCTCCACATTTGTCCAAACCGGCACAGCCTGTCCTTTCCTGGGTCTCTGTTGCAGATGGAAGCTGCTGGTGCCATTGTCAGCTTGAAGCACTCTTTTGATGCAAGCAGATGTTGCCAGGTGTGTTCAGCAGCTGTTGCTCAATGCTTATGCCAAGCTATTGTGTTCCTCATGGAACCAAGGAGCCATTGTGACACTGCAGGGGCTGATGGCATCAAGGAGGCAATTGTGACAGTACAGAACCTCCTAGAAACAAGGCTCCATTGTGACACCGTGGGGAATCATGGAATCAAGGAGCCCATTGTGACACAGCCAGGCTGCATGGAACCAATGGTCCATGGTTACACGGCGGATTCAAGAAGAGCACGGTGACACCACGCAACATCATGGAACCATAGGTCCATTGTGACACAGCGGGGCCTCATGGAAACAAGGGGACCATTGTGGGAAAGCAGGGCCTAATGGAAGCATGGAGAGCATTGTGACACTAAGGAAACTCCTGGAACCAAGATGACCACTGGCACATAATGGAACCTCATGGAAGCAAGCCTCCACAATGACTTTGGAGGGCCTCAGGGACCACAGGACCCATTGTGACACAGCAGGACCTGGTGGAACCAAGGAGCCTTTGTGATACTCCACATCCACATGGAAGCCAGGGTGCACTGAGACACAGCGGGGCCTTGTGGGAACCAAAGACACCTCTGCAAAAAGCAGGCTAGCTCATAGAAGCAAGGAGTCCATTGTTACAACGTAAAAGCTATGGAACCAAGGGACCATTGTGACACTGCGGGGCCTCATGGAACCAATTGTCCATGATGACAATGCGGATCAAAGGAGACCATGGTGACACTGCGGAACCTGATGGAACCAAGGAGCCATTGTGACACAGTGGGGCCTCATGGAATCAAGGAGACCATTGTGACCCAGGTGTTGCATGGGAAGGCAAGGAGCCATTGTGACACTTTGGGCTTCTTCCCTTGAGCTCTGCAGCTGGCTGTCCCAGCCCAGCGCACCATGTGCCACCTGCTCTCCTCAGGGCTCTGCCTGCACACAGCCCCAGGAGAAGTTTTCCTGTTTGGAAGGAAAGAATGGAAAAGCCTGAGCAGGTTTCCTAAACAACAAACGCCACTCAGGAGCCACATACTCAGTACAGGCTGCCTGGAACGATGTCCCCTTTCTACAAGGGTCAGTGTGAGCAGGAATGAATGATCTCTGGGAGCAGAATTCTCGGAGTCTTTCCACTGAATTCTCTGTCCCTGTGTCTTGGGGTGACTTTATTGTGTGTATCCCCTATTGCTGCTCTATGCCCAGAAGTGAACTTTGTGCATTTCTGTGCCTTTCAACTGAGCCTGAGAGGGGGGAGAGGAAAAAAAAGCCAGACAAACTTCTCAGAGCGTTTGTTCAAGGACACACATACACACTCCTCTGCATCCTGCTTGCAGCAAGAGCAGAGGAAGCAACTTTGTTTCTTTTTAGCCAGTTTTCAGCTCCTTTTCTCTGGGGGGAGATGGAGAGTTGAACTTTGTTTTCCTGGGACTTTGGGGGTTTTTTCCCCTTCTCTTCTTGACTCTTTCAACATCAGAGCACATTGGGAGAATTTTCTCCCGAGGTGGGGGCCCTGAATGTGGGCCCATGAGCCAGCTGCAAGGAGGAGGAGAGAGACTACACCTACGGAAGTGTTGGGGTTCCTCCCCCCTGCCATGAGGTCATGGGAGAGGGGACCCTGGGGTAGAGGCATGGCCTGGGCACGGGGTCTCCCTGCTCCCTGCTCACATGTGCCCTAATCCTGTTCAGCACTGCTTATTTTGTGTTGCCCTGTGCGAGGAGGGCCCTGGTTGTGCTGTGATTGCTCAGTTCTTTGGCAGTGCCCCGCCCATGTGGCTGGAGAAGAAAGAGCTCTGCAACTTCTCTCAAGAATCGCTCCCTGTTTCTTTGCACGGGCCTCGCTGTCTATGGATGTTTCAGGAGACCCCACCGAAACACGGAAGGACTCTCAAATTATCCCAGCTTTCTCTGCACAGCGAGAGCTTTTAATATTTAGCATTGCTATCCTTTTCCTGTGTGTTTGTTAAAAAAATAGTTTTTATCTCTTTCACTTTCTTCCCAGGAAAGTTCTTTTTTCCAAAAACCTGGTGGGGGAGGGCTGGGTGTAACCTGCCTTCTATCAGAGGATATTTTCCTCCACATTTGTCCAAACCGGCACAGCCTGTCCTTTCCTGGGTCTCTGTTGCAGATGGAAGCTGCTGGTGCCATTGTCAGCTTGAAGCACTCTTTTGATGCAAGCAGATGTTGCCAGGTGTGTTCAGCAGCTGTTGCTCAATGCTTATGCCAAGCTATTGTGTTCCTCATGGAACCAAGGAGCCATTGTGACACTGCAGGGGCTGATGGCATCAAGGAGGCAATTGTGACAGTACAGAACCTCCTAGAAACAAGGCTCCATTGTGACACCGTGGGGAATCATGGAATCAAGGAGCCCATTGTGACACAGCCAGGCTGCATGGAACCAATGGTCCATGGTTACACGGCGGATTCAAGAAGAGCACGGTGACACCACGCAACATCATGGAACCATAGGTCCATTGTGACACAGCGGGGCCTCATGGAAACAAGGGGACCATTGTGGCAAAGCAGGGCCTAATGGAAGCATGGAGAGCATTGTGACACTAAGGAAACTCCTGGAACCAAGATGACCACTGGCACATAATGGAACCTCATGGAAGCAAGCCTCCACAATGACTTTGGAGGGCCTCAGGGACCACAGGACCCATTGTGACACAGCAGGACCTGGTGGAACCAAGGAGCCTTTGTGATACTCCAGATCCACATGGAAGCCAGGGTGCACTGAGACACAGCGGGGCCTTGTTGGAACCAAAGACACCTCTGCAAAAAGCAGGCTAGCTCATAGAAGCAAGGAGTCCATTGTTACAACGTAAAAGCTATGGAAGCAAGGGACCATTGTGACACTGCGGGGCCTCATAAAACCAATTGTCCATGATGACAGTGCGGATCAAAGGAGACCATGGTGACACTGCGGAACCTGATGGAACCAAGGAGCCATTGTGACACAGTGGGGCCTCATGGAATCAAGGAGACCATTGTGACCCAGGTGTTGCATGTGAAGGCAAGGAGCCATTGTGACACTTTGGGCTTCTTCCCTTGAGCTCTGCAGCTGGCTGTCCCAGCCCAGCGCACCATGTGCCACCTGCTCTCCTCAGGGCTCTGCCTGCACACAGCCCCAGGAGAAGTTTTCCTGTTTGGAAGGAAAGAATGGAAAAGCCTGAGCAGGTTTCCTAAACAACAAACCCCACTCAGGAGCCACATGCTCAGTACAGGCTGCCTGGAACGATGTCCCCTTTCTACAAGGGTCAGTGTGAGCAGGAATGAATGATCTCTGGGAGCAGAATTCTCGGAGTCTTTCCACTGAATTCTCTGTCCCTGTGTCTTGGGGTGACTTTATTGTGTGTATCCCCTATTGCTGCTCTATGCCCAGAAGTGAACTTTGTGCATTTCTGTGCCTTTCAACTGAGCCTGAGAGGGGGGAGAGGAAAAAAAAGCCAGACAAACTTCTCAGAGCGTTTGTTCAAGGACACACATACACACTCCTCTGCATCCTGCTTGCAGCAAGAGCAGAGGAAGCAACTTTGTTTCTTTTTAGCCAGTTTTCAGCTCCTTTTCTCTGGGGGGAGATGGAGAGTTGAACTTTGTTTTCCTGGGACTTTGGGGGTTTTTTCCCCTTCTCTTCTTGACTCTTTCAACATCAGAGCACATTGGGAGAATTTTCTCCCGAGGTGGGGGCCCTGAATGTGGGCCCATGAGCCAGCTGCAAGGAGGAGGAGAGAGACTACACCTACGGAAGTGTTGGGGTTCCTCCCCCCTGCCATGAGGTCATGGGAGAGGGGACCCTGGGGTAGAGGCATGGCCTGGGCACGGGGTCTCCCTGCTCCCTGCTCACATGTGCCCTAATCCTGTTCAGCACTGCTTATTTTGTGTTGCCTTGTGCGAGGAGGGCCCTGGTTGTGCTGTGATTGCTCAATTCTTTGGCAGTGCCCCGCCCATGTGGCTGGAGAAGAAAGAGCTCTGCAACTTCTCTCAAGAATGGCTCCCTGTTTCTTTGCACGGGCCTCGCTGTCTATGGATGTTTCAGGAGACCCCACCGAAACACAGTAGGACTCTCAAATTATCCCAGCTTTCTCTGCACAGCGAGAGCTTTTAATATTTAGCATTGCTATCCTTTTCCTGTGTGTTTGTTAAAAAAATAGTTTTTATCTCTTTCACTTTCTTCCCAGGAAAGTTCTTTCTTCCAAAAACCTGGTGGGGGAGGGCTGGGTGTAACCTGCCTTCTATCAGAGGATATTTTCCTCCACATTTGTCCAAACCGGCACAGCCTGTCCTTTCCTGGGTCTCTGTTGCAGATGGAAGCTGCTGGTGCCATTGTCAGCTTGAAGCACTCTTTTGATGCAAGCAGATGTTGCCAGGTGTGTTCAGCAGCTGTTGCTCAATGCTTATGCCAAGCTATTGTGTTCCTCATGGAACCAAGGAGCCATTGTGACACTGCAGGGGCTGATGGCATCAAGGAGGCAATTGTGACAGTACAGAACCTCCTAGAAACAAGGCTCCATTGTGACACCGTGGGGAATCATGGAATCAAGGAGCCCATTGTGACACAGCCAGGCTGCATGGAACCAATGGTCCATGGTTACACGGCGGATTCAAGAAGAGCACGGTGACACCACGCAACATCATGGAACCATAGGTCCATTGTGACACAGCGGGGCCTCATGGAAACAAGGGGACCATTGTGGGAAAGCAGGGCCTAATGGAAGCATGGAGAGCATTGTGACACTAAGGAAACTCCTGGAACCAAGATGACCACTGGCACATAATGGAACCTCATGGAAGCAAGCCTCCACAATGACTTTGGAGGGCCTCAGGGACCACAGGACCCATTGTGACACAGCAGGACCTGGTGGAACCAAGGAGCCTTTGTGATACTCCACATCCACATGGAAGCCAGGGTGCACTGAGACACAGCGGGGCCTTGTGGGAACCAAAGACACCTCTGCAAAAAGCAGGCTAGCTCATAGAAGCAAGGAGTCCATTGTTACAACGTAAAAGCTATGGAAGCAAGGGACCATTGTGACACTGCGGGGCCTCATGGAACCAATTGTCCATGATGACAATGCGGATCAAAGGAGACCATGGTGACACTGCGGAACCTGATGGAACCAAGGAGCCATTGTGACACAGTGGGGCCTCATGGAATCAAGGAGACCATTGTGACCCAGGTGTTGCATGGGAAGGCAAGGAGCCATTGTGACACTTTGGGCTTCTTCCCTTGAGCTCTGCAGCTGGCTGTCCCAGCCCAGCGCACCATGTGCCACCTGCTCTCCTCAGGGCTCTGCCTGCACACAGCCCCAGGAGAAGTTTTCCTGTTTGGAAGGAAAGAATGGAAAAGCCTGAGCAGGTTTCCTAAACAACAAACCCCACTCAGGAGCCACATACTCAGTACAGGCTGCCTGGAACGATGTCCCCTTTCTACAAGGGTCAGTGTGAGCAGGAATGAATGATCTCTGGGAGCAGAATTCTCGGAGTCTTTCCACTGAATTCTCTGTCCCTGTGTCTTGGGGTGACTTTATTGTGTGTATCCCCTATTGCTGCTCTATGCCCAGAAGTGAACTTTGTGCATTTCTGTGCCTTTCAACTGAGCCTGAGAGGGGGGAGAGGAAAAAAAAGCCAGACAAACTTCTCAGAGCGTTTGTTCAAGGACACACATACACACTCCTCTGCATCCTGCTTGCAGCAAGAGCAGAGGAAGCAACTTTGTTTCTTTTTAGCCAGTTTTCAGCTCCTTTTCTCTGGGGGGAGATGGAGAGTTGAACTTTGTTTTCCTGGGACTTTGGGGGTTTTTTCCCCTTCTCTTCTTGACTCTTTCAACATCAGAGCACATTGGGAGAATTTTCTCCCGAGGTGGGGGCCCTGAATGTGGGCCCATGAGCCAGCTGCAAGGAGGAGGAGAGAGACTACACCTACGGAAGTGTTGGGGTTCCTCCCCCCTGCCATGAGGTCATGGGAGAGGGGACCCTGGGGTAGAGGCATGGCCTGGGCACGGGGTCTCCCTGCTCCCTGCTCACATGTGCCCTAACCCTGTTCAGCACTGCTTATTTTGTGTTGCCCTGTGCCAGGAGGGCCCTGGTTGTGCCGTGATTGCTCAGTTCTTTGGCAGTGCCCCGCCCATGTGGCTGGAGAAGAAAGAGCTCTGCAACTTCTCTCAAGAATGGCTCCCTGTTTCTTTGCACGGGCCTCGCTGTCTATGGATGTTTCAGGAGACCCCACCGAAACACAGAAGGACTCTCAAATTATCCCAGCTTTCTCTGCACAGCGAGAGCTTTTAATATTTAGCATTGCTATCCTTTTCCTGTGTGTTTGTTAAAAAAATAGTTTTTATCTCTTTCACTTTCTTCCCAGGAAAGTTCTTTTTTCCAAAAACCTGGTGGGGGAGGGCTGGGTGTAACCTGCCTTCTATCAGAGGATATTTTCCTCCACATTTGTCCAAACCGGCACAGCCTGTCCTTTCCTGGGTCTCTGTTGCAGATGGAAGCTGCTGGTGCCATTGTCAGCTTGAAGCACTCTTTTGATGCAAGCAGATGTTGCCAGGTGTGTTCAGCAGCTGTTGCTCAATGCTTATGCCAAGCTATTGTGTTCCTCATGGAACCAAGGAGCCATTGTGACACTGCAGGGGCTGATGGCATCAAGGAGGCAATTGTGACAGTACAGAACCTCCTAGAAACAAGGCTCCATTGTGACACCGTGGGGAATCATGGAATCAAGGAGCCCATTGTGACACAGCCAGGCTGCATGGAACCAATGGTCCATGGTTACACGGCGGATTCAAGAAGAGCACGGTGACACCACGCAACATCATGGAACCATAGGTCCATTGTGACACAGCGGGGCCTCATGGAAACAAGGGGACCATTGTGGGAAAGCAGGGCCTAATGGAAGCATGGAGAGCATTGTGACACTAAGGAAACTCCTGGAACCAAGATGACCACTGGCACATAATGGAACCTCATGGAAGCAAGCCTCCACAATGACTTTGGAGGGCCTCAGGGACCACAGGACCCATTGTGACACAGCAGGACCTGGTGGAACCAAGGAGCCTTTGTGATACTCCAGATCCACATGGAAGCCAGGGTGCACTGAGACACAGCGGGGCCTTGTTGGAACCAAAGACACCTCTGCAAAAAGCAGGCTAGCTCATAGAAGCAAGGAGTCCATTGTTACAACGTAAAAGCTATGGAAGCAAGGGACCATTGTGACACTGCGGGGCCTCATGGAACCAATTGTCCATGATGACAGTGCGGATCAAAGGAGACCATGGTGACACTGCGGAACCTGATGGAACCAAGGAGCCATTGTGACACAGTGGGGCCTCATGGAATCAAGGAGACCATTGTGACCCAGGTGTTGCATGTGAAGGCAAGGAGCCATTGTGACACTTTGGGCTTCTTCCCTTGAGCTCTGCAGCTGGCTGTCCCAGCCCAGCACACCATGTGCCACCTGCTCTCCTCAGGGCTCTGCCTGCACACAGCCCCAGGAGAAGTTTTCCTGTTTGGAAGGAAAGAATGGAAAAGCCGGAGCAGGTTTCCTAAACAACAAACCCCACTCAGGAGCCACATGCTCAGTACAGGCTGCCTGGAACGATGTCCCCTTTCTACAAGGGTCAGTGTGAGCAGGAATGAATGATCTCTGGGAGCAGAATTCTCGGAGTCTTTCCACTGAATTCTCTGTCCCTGTGTCTTGGGGTGACTTTATTGTGTGTATCCCCTATTGCTGCTCTATGCCCAGAAGTGAACTTTGTGCATTTCTGTGCCTTTCAACTGAGCCTGAGAGGGGGGAGAGGAAAAAAAAGCCAGACAAACTTCTCAGAGCGTTTGTTCAAGGACACACATACACACTCCTCTGCATCCTGCTTGCAGCAAGAGCAGAGGAAGCAACTTTGTTTCTTTTTAGCCAGTTTTCAGCTCCTTTTCTCTGGGGGGAGATGGAGAGTTGAACTTTGTTTTCCTGGGACTTTGGGGGTTTTTTCCCCTTCTCTTCTTGACTCTTTCAACATCAGAGCACATTGGGAGAATTTTCTCCCGAGGTGGGGGCCCTGAATGTGGGCCCATGAGCCAGCTGCAAGGAGGAGGAGAGAGACTACACCTACGGAAGTGTTGGGGTTCCTCCCCCCTGCCATGAGGTCATGGGAGAGGGGACCCTGGGGTAGAGGCATGGCCTGGGCACGGGGTCTCCCTGCTCCCTGCTCACATGTGCCCTAATCCTGTTCAGCACTGCTTATTTTGTGTTGCCTTGTGCGAGGAGGGCCCTGGTTGTGCTGTGATTGCTCAATTCTTTGGCAGTGCCCCGCCCATGTGGCTGGAGAAGAAAGAGCTCTGCAACTTCTCTCAAGAATGGCTCCCTGTTTCTTTGCACGGGCCTCGCTGTCTATGGATGTTTCAGGAGACCCCACCGAAACACAGTAGGACTCTCAAATTATCCCAGCTTTCTCTGCACAGCGAGAGCTTTTAATATTTAGCATTGCTATCCTTTTCCTGTGTGTTTGTTAAAAAAATAGTTTTTATCTCTTTCACTTTCTTCCCAGGAAAGTTCTTTCTTCCATAAACCTGGTGGGGGAGGGCTGGGTGTAACCTGCCTTCTATCAGAGGATATTTTCCTCCACATTTGTCCAAACCGGCACAGCCTGTCCTTTCCTGGGTCTCTGTTGCAGATGGAAGCTGCTGGTGCCATTGTCAGCTTGAAGCACTCTTTTGATGCAAGCAGATGTTGCCAGGTGTGTTCAGCAGCTGTTGCTCAATGCTTATGCCAAGCTATTGTGTTCCTCATGGAACCAAGGAGCCATTGTGACACTGCAGGGGCTGATGGCATCAAGGAGGCAATTGTGACAGTACAGAACCTCCTAGAAACAAGGCTCCATTGTGACACCGTGGGGAATCATGGAATCAAGGAGCCCATTGTGACACAGCCAGGCTGCATGGAACCAATGGTCCATGGTTACACGGCGGATTCAAGAAGAGCACGGTGACACCACGCAACATCATGGAACCATAGGTCCATTGTGACACAGCGGGGCCTCATGGAAACAAGGGGACCATTGTGGAAAGCAGGGCCTAATGGAAGCATGGAGAGCATTGTGACACTAAGGAAACTCCTGGAACCAAGATGACCACTGGCACATAATGGAACCTCATGGAAGCAAGCCTCCACAATGACTTTGGAGGGCCTCAGGGACCACAGGACCCATTGTGACACAGCAGGACCTGGTGGAACCAAGGAGCCTTTGTGATACTCCAGATCCACATGGAAGCCAGGGTGCACTGAGACACAGCGGGGCCTTGTGGGAACCAAAGACACCTCTGCAAAAAGCAGGCTAGCTCATAGAAGCAAGGAGTCCATTGTTACAACGTAAAAGCTATGGAAGCAAGGGACCATTGTGACACTGCGGGGCCTCATGGAACCAATTGTCCATGATGACAATGCGGATCAAAGGAGACCATGGTGACACTGCGGAACCTGATGGAACCAAGGAGCCATTGTGACACAGTGGGGCCTCATGGAATCAAGGAGACCATTGTGACCCAGGTGTTGCATGGGAAGGCAAGGAGCCATTGTGACACTTTGGGCTTCTTCCCTTGAGCTCTGCAGCTGGCTGTCCCAGCCCAGCGCACCATGTGCCACCTGCTCTCCTCAGGGCTCTGCCTGCACACAGCCCCAGGAGAAGTTTTCCTGTTTGGAAGGAAAGAATGGAAAAGCCGGAGCAGGTTTCCTAAACAACAAACCCCACTCAGGAGCCACATACTCAGTACAGGCTGCCTGGAACGATGTCCCCTTTCTACAAGGGTCAGTGTGAGCAGGAATGAATGATCTCTGGGAGCAGAATTCTCGGAGTCTTTCCACTGAATTCTCTGTCCCTGTGTCTTGGGGTGACTTTATTGTGTGTATCCCCTATTGCTGCTCTATGCCCAGAAGTGAACTTTGTGCATTTCTGTGCCTTTCAACTGAGCCTGAGAGGGGGGAGAGGAAAAAAAAGCCAGACAAACTTCTCAGAGCGTTTGTTCAAGGACACACATACACACTCCTCTGCATCCTGCTTGCAGCAAGAGCAGAGGAAGCAACTTTGTTTCTTTTTAGCCAGTTTTCAGCTCCTTTTCTCTGGGGGGAGATGGAGAGTTGAACTTTGTTTTCCTGGGACTTTGGGGGTTTTTTCCCCTTCTCTTCTTGACTCTTTCAACATCAGAGCACATTGGGAGAATTTTCTCCCGAGGTGGGGGCCCTGAATGTGGGCCCATGAGCCAGCTGCAAGGAGGAGGAGAGAGACTACACCTACGGAAGTGTTGGGGTTCCTCCCCCCTGCCATGAGGTCATGGGAGAGGGGACCCTGGGGTAGAGGCATGGCCTGGGCACGGGGTCTCCCTGCTCCCTGCTCACATGTGCCCTAATCCTGTTCAGCACTGCTTATTTTGTGTTGCCCTGTGCCAGGAGGGCCCTGGTTGTGCCGTGATTGCTCAGTTCTTTGGCAGTGCCCCGCCCATGTGGCTGGAGAAGAAAGAGCTCTGCAACTTCTCTCAAGAATCGCTCCCTGTTTCTTTGCACGGGCCTCGCTGTCTATGGATGTTTCAGGAGACCCCACCGAAACACGGAAGGACTCTCAAATTATCCCAGCTTTCTCTGCACAGCGAGAGCTTTTAATATTTAGCATTGCTATCCTTTTCCTGTGTGTTTGTTAAAAAAATAGTTTTTATCTCTTTCACTTTCTTCCCAGGAAAGTTCTTTCTTCCATAAACCTGGTGGGGGAGGGCTGGGTGTAACCTGCCTTCTATCAGAGGATATTTTCCTCCACATTTGTCCAAACCGGCACAGCCTGTCCTTTCCTGGGTCTCTGTTGCAGATGGAAGCTGCTGGTGCCATTGTCAGCTTGAAGCACTCTTTTGATGCAAGCAGATGTTGCCAGGTGTGTTCAGCAGCTGTTGCTCAATGCTTATGCCAAGCTATTGTGTTCCTCATGGAACCAAGGAGCCATTGTGACACTGCAGGGGCTGATGGCATCAAGGAGGCAATTGTGACAGTACAGAACCTCCTAGAAACAAGGCTCCATTGTGACACCGTGGGGAATCATGGAATCAAGGAGCCCATTGTGACACAGCCAGGCTGCATGGAACCAATGGTCCATGGTTACACGGCGGATTCAAGAAGAGCACGGTGACACCACGCAACATCATGGAACCATAGGTCCATTGTGACACAGCGGGGCCTCATGGAAACAAGGGGACCATTGTGGCAAAGCAGGGCCTAATGGAAGCATGGAGAGCATTGTGACACTAAGGAAACTCCTGGAACCAAGATGACCACTGGCACATAATGGAACCTCATGGAAGCAAGCCTCCACAATGACTTTGGAGGGCCTCAGGGACCACAGGACCCATTGTGACACAGCAGGACCTGGTGGAACCAAGGAGCCTTTGTGATACTCCAGATCCACATGGAAGCCAGGGTGCACTGAGACACAGCGGGGCCTTGTTGGAACCAAAGACACCTCTGCAAAAAGCAGGCTAGCTCATAGAAGCAAGGAGTCCATTGTTACAACGTAAAAGCTATGGAAGCAAGGGACCATTGTGACACTGCGGGGCCTCATGGAACCAATTGTCCATGATGACAGTGCGGATCAAAGGAGACCATGGTGACACTGCGGAACCTGATGGAACCAAGGAGCCATTGTGACACAGTGGGGCCTCATGGAATCAAGGAGACCATTGTGACCCAGGTGTTGCATGTGAAGGCAAGGAGCCATTGTGACACTTTGGGCTTCTTCCCTTGAGCTCTGCAGCTGGCTGTCCCAGCCCAGCACACCATGTGCCACCTGCTCTCCTCAGGGCTCTGCCTGCACACAGCCCCAGGAGAAGTTTTCCTGTTTGGAAGGAAAGAATGGAAAAGCCTGAGCAGGTTTCCTAAACAACAAACCCCACTCAGGAGCCACATGCTCAGTACAGGCTGCCTGGAACGATGTCCCCTTTCTACAAGGGTCAGTGTGAGCAGGAATGAATGATCTCTGGGAGCAGAATTCTCGGAGTCTTTCCACTGAATTCTCTGTCCCTGTGTCTTGGGGTGACTTTATTGTGTGTATCCCCTATTGCTGCTCTATGCCCAGAAGTGAACTTTGTGCATTTCTGTGCCTTTCAACTGAGCCTGAGAGGGGGGAGAGGAAAAAAAAGCCAGACAAACTTCTCAGAGCGTTTGTTCAAGGACACACATACACACTCCTCTGCATCCTGCTTGCAGCAAGAGCAGAGGAAGCAACTTTGTTTCTTTTTAGCCAGTTTTCAGCTCCTTTTCTCTGGGGGGAGATGGAGAGTTGAACTTTGTTTTCCTGGGACTTTGGGGGTTTTTTCCCCTTCTCTTCTTGACTCTTTCAACATCAGAGCACATTGGGAGAATTTTCTCCCGAGGTGGGGGCCCTGAATGTGGGCCCATGAGCCAGCTGCAAGGAGGAGGAGAGAGACTACACCTACGGAAGTGTTGGGGTTCCTCCCCCCTGCCATGAGGTCATGGGAGAGGGGACCCTGGGGTAGAGGCATGGCCTGGGCACGGGGTCTCCCTGCTCCCTGCTCACATGTGCCCTAATCCTGTTCAGCACTGCTTATTTTGTGTTGCCTTGTGCGAGGAGGGCCCTGGTTGTGCTGTGATTGCTCAATTCTTTGGCAGTGCCCCGCCCATGTGGCTGGAGAAGAAAGAGCTCTGCAACTTCTCTCAAGAATGGCTCCCTGTTTCTTTGCACGGGCCTCGCTGTCTATGGATGTTTCAGGAGACCCCACCGAAACACAGTAGGACTCTCAAATTATCCCAGCTTTCTCTGCACAGCGAGAGCTTTTAATATTTAGCATTGCTATCCTTTTCCTGTGTGTTTGTTAAAAAAATAGTTTTTATCTCTTTCACTTTCTTCCCAGGAAAGTTCTTTCTTCCATAAACCTGGTGGGGGAGGGCTGGGTGTAACCTGCCTTCTATCAGAGGATATTTTCCTCCACATTTGTCCAAACCGGCACAGCCTGTCCTTTCCTGGGTCTCTGTTGCAGATGGAAGCTGCTGGTGCCATTGTCAGCTTGAAGCACTCTTTTGATGCAAGCAGATGTTGCCAGGTGTGTTCAGCAGCTGTTGCTCAATGCTTATGCCAAGCTATTGTGTTCCTCATGGAACCAAGGAGCCATTGTGACACTGCAGGGGCTGATGGCATCAAGGAGGCAATTGTGACAGTACAGAACCTCCTAGAAACAAGGCTCCATTGTGACACCGTGGGGAATCATGGAATCAAGGAGCCCATTGTGACACAGCCAGGCTGCATGGAACCAATGGTCCATGGTTACACGGCGGATTCAAGAAGAGCACGGTGACACCACGCAACATCATGGAACCATAGGTCCATTGTGACACAGCGGGGCCTCATGGAAACAAGGGGACCATTGTGGAAAGCAGGGCCTAATGGAAGCATGGAGAGCATTGTGACACTAAGGAAACTCCTGGAACCAAGATGACCACTGGCACATAATGGAACCTCATGGAAGCAAGCCTCCACAATGACTTTGGAGGGCCTCAGGGACCACAGGACCCATTGTGACACAGCAGGACCTGGTGGAACCAAGGAGCCTTTGTGATACTCCAGATCCACATGGAAGCCAGGGTGCACTGAGACACAGCGGGGCCTTGTGGGAACCAAAGACACCTCTGCAAAAAGCAGGCTAGCTCATAGAAGCAAGGAGTCCATTGTTACAACGTAAAAGCTATGGAAGCAAGGGACCATTGTGACACTGCGGGGCCTCATGGAACCAATTGTCCATGATGACAATGCGGATCAAAGGAGACCATGGTGACACTGCGGAACCCGATGGAACCAAGGAGCCATTGTGACACAGTGGGGCCTCATGGAATCAAGGAGACCATTGTGACCCAGGTGTTGCATGGGAAGGCAAGGAGCCATTGTGACACTTTGGGCTTCTTCCCTTGAGCTCTGCAGCTGGCTGTCCCAGCCCAGCGCACCATGTGCCACCTGCTCTCCTCAGGGCTCTGCCTGCACACAGCCCCAGGAGAAGTTTTCCTGTTTGGAAGGAAAGAATGGAAAAGCCTGAGCAGGTTTCCTAAACAACAAACCCCACTCAGGAGCCACATACTCAGTACAGGCTGCCTGGAACGATGTCCCCTTTCTACAAGGGTCAGTGTGAGCAGGAATGAATGATCTCTGGGAGCAGAATTCTCGGAGTCTTTCCACTGAATTCTCTGTCCCTGTGTCTTGGGGTGACTTTATTGTGTGTATCCCCTATTGCTGCTCTATGCCCAGAAGTGAACTTTGTGCATTTCTGTGCCTTTCAACTGAGCCTGAGAGGGGGGAGAGGAAAAAAAAGCCAGACAAACTTCTCAGAGCGTTTGTTCAAGGACACACATACACACTCCTCTGCATCCTGCTTGCAGCAAGAGCAGAGGAAGCAACTTTGTTTCTTTTTAGCCAGTTTTCAGCTCCTTTTCTCTGGGGGGAGATGGAGAGTTGAACTTTGTTTTCCTGGGACTTTGGGGGTTTTTTCCCCTTCTCTTCTTGACTCTTTCAACATCAGAGCACATTGGGAGAATTTTCTCCCGAGGTGGGGGCCCTGAATGTGGGCCCATGAGCCAGCTGCAAGGAGGAGGAGAGAGACTACACCTACGGAAGTGTTGGGGTTCCTCCCCCCTGCCATGAGGTCATGGGAGAGGGGACCCTGGGGTAGAGGCATGGCCTGGGCACGGGGTCTCCCTGCTCCCTGCTCACATGTGCCCTAATCCTGTTCAGCACTGCTTATTTTGTGTTGCCCTGTGCCAGGAGGGCCCTGGTTGTGCCGTGATTGCTCAGTTCTTTGGCAGTGCCCCGCCCATGTGGCTGGAGAAGAAAGAGCTCTGCAACTTCTCTCAAGAATCGCTCCCTGTTTCTTTGCACGGGCCTCGCTGTCTATGGATGTTTCAGGAGACCCCACCGAAACACGGAAGGACTCTCAAATTATCCCAGCTTTCTCTGCACAGCGAGAGCTTTTAATATTTAGCATTGCTATCCTTTTCCTGTGTGTTTGTTAAAAAAATAGTTTTTATCTCTTTCACTTTCTTCCCAGGAAAGTTCTTTCTTCCAAAAACCTGGTGGGGGAGGGCTGGGTGTAACCTGCCTTCTATCAGAGGATATTTTCCTCCACATTTGTCCAAACCGGCACAGCCTGTCCTTTCCTGGGTCTCTGTTGCAGATGGAAGCTGCTGGTGCCATTGTCAGCTTGAAGCACTCTTTTGATGCAAGCAGATGTTGCCAGGTGTGTTCAGCAGCTGTTGCTCAATGCTTATGCCAAGCTATTGTGTTCCTCATGGAACCAAGGAGCATTGTGACACTGCAGGGGCTGATGGCATCAAGGAGGCAATTGTGACAGTACAGAACCTCCTAGAAACAAGGCTCCATTGTGACACCGTGGGGAATCATGGAATCAAGGAGCCCATTGTGACACGGCTGCATGGAACCAATGGTCCATGGTTACACTGCGGATTCAAGAAGAGCACGGTGACACCACGCAACATCACGGAACCATAGGTCCATTGTGACACAGCGGGGCCTCATGGAAACAAGGGGACCATTGTGGCAAAGCAGGGCCTAATGGAAGCATGGAGAGCATTGTGACACTAAGGAAACTCCTGGAACCAAGATGACCACTGGCACATAATGGAACCTCATGGAAGCAAGCCTCCACAATGACTTTGGAGGGCCTCAGGGACCACAGGACCCATTGTGACACAGCAGGACCTGGTGGAACCAAGGAGCCTTTGTGATACTCCACATCCACATGGAAGCCAGGGTGCACTGAGACACAGCGGGGCCTTGTGGGAACCAAAGACACCTCTGCAAAAAGCAGGCTAGCTCATAGAAGCAAGGAGTCCATTGTTACAACGTAAAAGCTATGGAAGCAAGGGACCATTGTGACACTGCGGGGCCTCATGGAACCAATTGTCCATGATGACAATGCGGATCAAAGGAGACCATGGTGACACTGCGGAACCTGATGGAACCAAGGAGCCATTGTGACACAGTGGGGCCTCATGGAATCAAGGAGACCATTGTGACCCAGGTGTTGCATGGGAAGGCAAGGAGCCATTGTGACACTTTGGGCTTCTTCCCTTGAGCTCTGCAGCTGGCTGTCCCAGCCCAGCACACCATGTGCCACCTGCTCTCCTCAGGGCTCTGCCTGCACACAGCCCCAGGAGAAGTTTTCCTGTTTGGAAGGAAAGAATGGAAAAGCCTGAGCAGGTTTCCTAAACAACAAACGCCACTCAGGAGCCACATACTCAGTACAGGCTGCCTGGAACGATGTCCCCTTTCTACAAGGGTCAGTGTGAGCAGGAATGAATGATCTCTGGGAGCAGAATTCTCGGAGTCTTTCCACTGAATTCTCTGTCCCTGTGTCTTGGGGTGACTTTATTGTGTGTATCCCCTATTGCTGCTCTATGCCCAGAAGTGAACTTTGTGCATTTCTGTGCCTTTCAACTGAGCCTGAGAGGGGGGAGAGGAAAAAAAAGCCAGACAAACTTCTCAGAGCGTTTGTTCAAGGACACACATACACACTCCTCTGCATCCTGCTTGCAGCAAGAGCAGAGGAAGCAACTTTGTTTCTTTTTAGCCAGTTTTCAGCTCCTTTTCTCTGGGGGGAGATGGAGAGTTGAACTTTGTTTTCCTGGGACTTTGGGGGTTTTTTCCCCTTCTCTTCTTGACTCTTTCAACATCAGAGCACATTGGGAGAATTTTCTCCCGAGGTGGGGGCCCTGAATGTGGGCCCATGAGCCAGCTGCAAGGAGGAGGAGAGAGACTACACCTACGGAAGTGTTGGGGTTCCTCCCCCCTGCCATGAGGTCATGGGAGAGGGGACCCTGGGGTAGAGGTATGGCCTGGGCACGGGGTCTCCCTGCTCCCTGCTCACATGTGCCCTAATCCTGTTCAGCACTGCTTATTTTGTGTTGCCCTGTGCGAGGAGGGCCCTGGTTGTGCCGTGATTGCTCAGTTCTTTGGCAGTGCCCCGCCCATGTGGCTGGAGAAGAAAGAGCTCTGCAACTTCTCTCAAGAATCGCTCCCTGTTTCTTTGCACGGGCCTCGCTGTCTATGGATGTTTCAGGAGACCCCACCGAAACACGGAAGGACTCTCAAATTATCCCAGCTTTCTCTGCACAGCGAGAGCTTTTAATATTTAGCATTGCTATCCTTTTCCTGTGTGTTTGTTAAAAAAATAGTTTTTATCTCTTTCACTTTCTTCCCAGGAAAGTTCTTTTTTCCAAAAACCTGGTGGGGGAGGGCTGGGTGTAACCTGCCTTCTATCAGAGGATATTTTCCTCCACATTTGTCCAAACCGGCACAGCCTGTCCTTTCCTGGGTCTCTGTTGCAGATGGAAGCTGCTGGTGCCATTGTCAGCTTGAAGCACTCTTTTGATGCAAGCAGATGTTGCCAGGTGTGTTCAGCAGCTGTTGCTCAATGCTTATGCCAAGCTATTGTGTTCCTCATGGAACCAAGGAGCCATTGTGACACTGCAGGGGCTGATGGCATCAAGGAGGCAATTGTGACAGTACAGAACCTCCTAGAAACAAGGCTCCATTGTGACACCGTGGGGAATCATGGAATCAAGGAGCCCATTGTGACACAGCCAGGCTGCATGGAACCAATGGTCCATGGTTACACGGCGGATTCAAGAAGAGCACGGTGACACCACGCAACATCATGGAACCATAGGTCCATTGTGACACAGCGGGGCCTCATGGAAACAAGGGGACCATTGTGGCAAAGCAGGGCCTAATGGAAGCATGGAGAGCATTGTGACACTAAGGAAACTCCTGGAACCAAGATGACCACTGGCACATAATGGAACCTCATGGAAGCAAGCCTCCACAATGACTTTGGAGGGCCTCAGGGACCACAGGACCCATTGTGACACAGCAGGACCTGGTGGAACCAAGGAGCCTTTGTGATACTCCACATCCACATGGAAGCCAGGGTGCACTGAGACACAGCGGGGCCTTGTGGGAACCAAAGACACCTCTGCAAAAAGCAGGCTAGCTCATAGAAGCAAGGAGTCCATTGTTACAACGTAAAAGCTATGGAACCAAGGGACCATTGTGACACTGCGGGGCCTCATGGAACCAATTGTCCATGATGACAATGCGGATCAAAGGAGACCATGGTGACACTGCGGAACCTGATGGAACCAAGGAGCCATTGTGACACAGTGGGGCCTCATGGAATCAAGGAGACCATTGTGACCCAGGTGTTGCATGGGAAGGCAAGGAGCCATTGTGACACTTTGGGCTTCTTCCCTTGAGCTCTGCAGCTGGCTGTCCCAGCCCAGCGCACCATGTGCCACCTGCTCTCCTCAGGGCTCTGCCTGCACACAGCCCCAGGAGAAGTTTTCCTGTTTGGAAGGAAAGAATGGAAAAGCCTGAGCAGGTTTCCTAAACAACAAACGCCACTCAGGAGCCACATACTCAGTACAGGCTGCCTGGAACGATGTCCCCTTTCTACAAGGGTCAGTGTGAGCAGGAATGAATGATCTCTGGGAGCAGAATTCTCGGAGTCTTTCCACTGAATTCTCTGTCCCTGTGTCTTGGGGTGACTTTATTGTGTGTATCCCCTATTGCTGCTCTATGCCCAGAAGTGAACTTTGTGCATTTCTGTGCCTTTCAACTGAGCCTGAGAGGGGGGAGAGGAAAAAAAAGCCAGACAAACTTCTCAGAGCGTTTGTTCAAGGACACACATACACACTCCTCTGCATCCTGCTTGCAGCAAGAGCAGAGGAAGCAACTTTGTTTCTTTTTAGCCAGTTTTCAGCTCCTTTTCTCTGGGGGGAGATGGAGAGTTGAACTTTGTTTTCCTGGGACTTTGGGGGTTTTTTCCCCTTCTCTTCTTGACTCTTTCAACATCAGAGCACATTGGGAGAATTTTCTCCCGAGGTGGGGGCCCTGAATGTGGGCCCATGAGCCAGCTGCAAGGAGGAGGAGAGAGACTACACCTACGGAAGTGTTGGGGTTCCTCCCCCCTGCCATGAGGTCATGGGAGAGGGGACCCTGGGGTAGAGGCATGGCCTGGGCACGGGGTCTCCCTGCTCCCTGCTCACATGTGCCCTAATCCTGTTCAGCACTGCTTATTTTGTGTTGCCCTGTGCGAGGAGGGCCCTGGTTGTGCTGTGATTGCTCAGTTCTTTGGCAGTGCCCCGCCCATGTGGCTGGAGAAGAAAGAGCTCTGCAACTTCTCTCAAGAATCGCTCCCTGTTTCTTTGCACGGGCCTCGCTGTCTATGGATGTTTCAGGAGACCCCACCGAAACACGGAAGGACTCTCAAATTATCCCAGCTTTCTCTGCACAGCGAGAGCTTTTAATATTTAGCATTGCTATCCTTTTCCTGTGTGTTTGTTAAAAAAATAGTTTTTATCTCTTTCACTTTCTTCCCAGGAAAGTTCTTTTTTCCAAAAACCTGGTGGGGGAGGGCTGGGTGTAACCTGCCTTCTATCAGAGGATATTTTCCTCCACATTTGTCCAAACCGGCACAGCCTGTCCTTTCCTGGGTCTCTGTTGCAGATGGAAGCTGCTGGTGCCATTGTCAGCTTGAAGCACTCTTTTGATGCAAGCAGATGTTGCCAGGTGTGTTCAGCAGCTGTTGCTCAATGCTTATGCCAAGCTATTGTGTTCCTCATGGAACCAAGGAGCCATTGTGACACTGCAGGGGCTGATGGCATCAAGGAGGCAATTGTGACAGTACAGAACCTCCTAGAAACAAGGCTCCATTGTGACACCGTGGGGAATCATGGAATCAAGGAGCCCATTGTGACACAGCCAGGCTGCATGGAACCAATGGTCCATGGTTACACGGCGGATTCAAGAAGAGCACGGTGACACCACGCAACATCATGGAACCATAGGTCCATTGTGACACAGCGGGGCCTCATGGAAACAAGGGGACCATTGTGGCAAAGCAGGGCCTAATGGAAGCATGGAGAGCATTGTGACACTAAGGAAACTCCTGGAACCAAGATGACCACTGGCACATAATGGAACCTCATGGAAGCAAGCCTCCACAATGACTTTGGAGGGCCTCAGGGACCACAGGACCCATTGTGACACAGCAGGACCTGGTGGAACCAAGGAGCCTTTGTGATACTCCAGATCCACATGGAAGCCAGGGTGCACTGAGACACAGCGGGGCCTTGTTGGAACCAAAGACACCTCTGCAAAAAGCAGGCTAGCTCATAGAAGCAAGGAGTCCATTGTTACAACGTAAAAGCTATGGAAGCAAGGGACCATTGTGACACTGCGGGGCCTCATAAAACCAATTGTCCATGATGACAGTGCGGATCAAAGGAGACCATGGTGACACTGCGGAACCTGATGGAACCAAGGAGCCATTGTGACACAGTGGGGCCTCATGGAATCAAGGAGACCATTGTGACCCAGGTGTTGCATGTGAAGGCAAGGAGCCATTGTGACACTTTGGGCTTCTTCCCTTGAGCTCTGCAGCTGGCTGTCCCAGCCCAGCGCACCATGTGCCACCTGCTCTCCTCAGGGCTCTGCCTGCACACAGCCCCAGGAGAAGTTTTCCTGTTTGGAAGGAAAGAATGGAAAAGCCTGAGCAGGTTTCCTAAACAACAAACCCCACTCAGGAGCCACATGCTCAGTACAGGCTGCCTGGAACGATGTCCCCTTTCTACAAGGGTCAGTGTGAGCAGGAATGAATGATCTCTGGGAGCAGAATTCTCGGAGTCTTTCCACTGAATTCTCTGTCCCTGTGTCTTGGGGTGACTTTATTGTGTGTATCCCCTATTGCTGCTCTATGCCCAGAAGTGAACTTTGTGCATTTCTGTGCCTTTCAACTGAGCCTGAGAGGGGGGAGAGGAAAAAAAAGCCAGACAAACTTCTCAGAGCGTTTGTTCAAGGACACACATACACACTCCTCTGCATCCTGCTTGCAGCAAGAGCAGAGGAAGCAACTTTGTTTCTTTTTAGCCAGTTTTCAGCTCCTTTTCTCTGGGGGGAGATGGAGAGTTGAACTTTGTTTTCCTGGGACTTTGGGGGTTTTTTCCCCTTCTCTTCTTGACTCTTTCAACATCAGAGCACATTGGGAGAATTTTCTCCCGAGGTGGGGGCCCTGAATGTGGGCCCATGAGCCAGCTGCAAGGAGGAGGAGAGAGACTACACCTACGGAAGTGTTGGGGTTCCTCCCCCCTGCCATGAGGTCATGGGAGAGGGGACCCTGGGGTAGAGGCATGGCCTGGGCACGGGGTCTCCCTGCTCCCTGCTCACATGTGCCCTAATCCTGTTCAGCACTGCTTATTTTGTGTTGCCTTGTGCGAGGAGGGCCCTGGTTGTGCTGTGATTGCTCAATTCTTTGGCAGTGCCCCGCCCATGTGGCTGGAGAAGAAAGAGCTCTGCAACTTCTCTCAAGAATGGCTCCCTGTTTCTTTGCACGGGCCTCGCTGTCTATGGATGTTTCAGGAGACCCCACCGAAACACAGTAGGACTCTCAAATTATCCCAGCTTTCTCTGCACAGCGAGAGCTTTTAATATTTAGCATTGCTATCCTTTTCCTGTGTGTTTGTTAAAAAAATAGTTTTTATCTCTTTCACTTTCTTCCCAGGAAAGTTCTTTCTTCCAAAAACCTGGTGGGGGAGGGCTGGGTGTAACCTGCCTTCTATCAGAGGATATTTTCCTCCACATTTGTCCAAACCGGCACAGCCTGTCCTTTCCTGGGTCTCTGTTGCAGATGGAAGCTGCTGGTGCCATTGTCAGCTTGAAGCACTCTTTTGATGCAAGCAGATGTTGCCAGGTGTGTTCAGCAGCTGTTGCTCAATGCTTATGCCAAGCTATTGTGTTCCTCATGGAACCAAGGAGCCATTGTGACACTGCAGGGGCTGATGGCATCAAGGAGGCAATTGTGACAGTACAGAACCTCCTAGAAACAAGGCTCCATTGTGACACCGTGGGGAATCATGGAATCAAGGAGCCCATTGTGACACAGCCAGGCTGCATGGAACCAATGGTCCATGGTTACACGGCGGATTCAAGAAGAGCACGGTGACACCACGCAACATCATGGAACCATAGGTCCATTGTGACACAGCGGGGCCTCATGGAAACAAGGGGACCATTGTGGGAAAGCAGGGCCTAATGGAAGCATGGAGAGCATTGTGACACTAAGGAAACTCCTGGAACCAAGATGACCACTGGCACATAATGGAACCTCATGGAAGCAAGCCTCCACAATGACTTTGGAGGGCCTCAGGGACCACAGGACCCATTGTGACACAGCAGGACCTGGTGGAACCAAGGAGCCTTTGTGATACTCCACATCCACATGGAAGCCAGGGTGCACTGAGACACAGCGGGGCCTTGTGGGAACCAAAGACACCTCTGCAAAAAGCAGGCTAGCTCATAGAAGCAAGGAGTCCATTGTTACAACGTAAAAGCTATGGAAGCAAGGGACCATTGTGACACTGCGGGGCCTCATGGAACCAATTGTCCATGATGACAATGCGGATCAAAGGAGACCATGGTGACACTGCGGAACCTGATGGAACCAAGGAGCCATTGTGACACAGTGGGGCCTCATGGAATCAAGGAGACCATTGTGACCCAGGTGTTGCATGGGAAGGCAAGGAGCCATTGTGACACTTTGGGCTTCTTCCCTTGAGCTCTGCAGCTGGCTGTCCCAGCCCAGCGCACCATGTGCCACCTGCTCTCCTCAGGGCTCTGCCTGCACACAGCCCCAGGAGAAGTTTTCCTGTTTGGAAGGAAAGAATGGAAAAGCCTGAGCAGGTTTCCTAAACAACAAACCCCACTCAGGAGCCACATACTCAGTACAGGCTGCCTGGAACGATGTCCCCTTTCTACAAGGGTCAGTGTGAGCAGGAATGAATGATCTCTGGGAGCAGAATTCTCGGAGTCTTTCCACTGAATTCTCTGTCCCTGTGTCTTGGGGTGACTTTATTGTGTGTATCCCCTATTGCTGCTCTATGCCCAGAAGTGAACTTTGTGCATTTCTGTGCCTTTCAACTGAGCCTGAGAGGGGGGAGAGGAAAAAAAAGCCAGACAAACTTCTCAGAGCGTTTGTTCAAGGACACACATACACACTCCTCTGCATCCTGCTTGCAGCAAGAGCAGAGGAAGCAACTTTGTTTCTTTTTAGCCAGTTTTCAGCTCCTTTTCTCTGGGGGGAGATGGAGAGTTGAACTTTGTTTTCCTGGGACTTTGGGGGTTTTTTCCCCTTCTCTTCTTGACTCTTTCAACATCAGAGCACATTGGGAGAATTTTCTCCCGAGGTGGGGGCCCTGAATGTGGGCCCATGAGCCAGCTGCAAGGAGGAGGAGAGAGACTACACCTACGGAAGTGTTGGGGTTCCTCCCCCCTGCCATGAGGTCATGGGAGAGGGGACCCTGGGGTAGAGGCATGGCCTGGGCACGGGGTCTCCCTGCTCCCTGCTCACATGTGCCCTAACCCTGTTCAGCACTGCTTATTTTGTGTTGCCCTGTGCCAGGAGGGCCCTGGTTGTGCCGTGATTGCTCAGTTCTTTGGCAGTGCCCCGCCCATGTGGCTGGAGAAGAAAGAGCTCTGCAACTTCTCTCAAGAATGGCTCCCTGTTTCTTTGCACGGGCCTCGCTGTCTATGGATGTTTCAGGAGACCCCACCGAAACACAGAAGGACTCTCAAATTATCCCAGCTTTCTCTGCACAGCGAGAGCTTTTAATATTTAGCATTGCTATCCTTTTCCTGTGTGTTTGTTAAAAAAATAGTTTTTATCTCTTTCACTTTCTTCCCAGGAAAGTTCTTTTTTCCAAAAACCTGGTGGGGGAGGGCTGGGTGTAACCTGCCTTCTATCAGAGGATATTTTCCTCCACATTTGTCCAAACCGGCACAGCCTGTCCTTTCCTGGGTCTCTGTTGCAGATGGAAGCTGCTGGTGCCATTGTCAGCTTGAAGCACTCTTTTGATGCAAGCAGATGTTGCCAGGTGTGTTCAGCAGCTGTTGCTCAATGCTTATGCCAAGCTATTGTGTTCCTCATGGAACCAAGGAGCCATTGTGACACTGCAGGGGCTGATGGCATCAAGGAGGCAATTGTGACAGTACAGAACCTCCTAGAAACAAGGCTCCATTGTGACACCGTGGGGAATCATGGAATCAAGGAGCCCATTGTGACACAGCCAGGCTGCATGGAACCAATGGTCCATGGTTACACGGCGGATTCAAGAAGAGCACGGTGACACCACGCAACATCATGGAACCATAGGTCCATTGTGACACAGCGGGGCCTCATGGAAACAAGGGGACCATTGTGGGAAAGCAGGGCCTAATGGAAGCATGGAGAGCATTGTGACACTAAGGAAACTCCTGGAACCAAGATGACCACTGGCACATAATGGAACCTCATGGAAGCAAGCCTCCACAATGACTTTGGAGGGCCTCAGGGACCACAGGACCCATTGTGACACAGCAGGACCTGGTGGAACCAAGGAGCCTTTGTGATACTCCAGATCCACATGGAAGCCAGGGTGCACTGAGACACAGCGGGGCCTTGTTGGAACCAAAGACACCTCTGCAAAAAGCAGGCTAGCTCATAGAAGCAAGGAGTCCATTGTTACAACGTAAAAGCTATGGAAGCAAGGGACCATTGTGACACTGCGGGGCCTCATGGAACCAATTGTCCATGATGACAGTGCGGATCAAAGGAGACCATGGTGACACTGCGGAACCTGATGGAACCAAGGAGCCATTGTGACACAGTGGGGCCTCATGGAATCAAGGAGACCATTGTGACCCAGGTGTTGCATGTGAAGGCAAGGAGCCATTGTGACACTTTGGGCTTCTTCCCTTGAGCTCTGCAGCTGGCTGTCCCAGCCCAGCACACCATGTGCCACCTGCTCTCCTCAGGGCTCTGCCTGCACACAGCCCCAGGAGAAGTTTTCCTGTTTGGAAGGAAAGAATGGAAAAGCCGGAGCAGGTTTCCTAAACAACAAACCCCACTCAGGAGCCACATGCTCAGTACAGGCTGCCTGGAACGATGTCCCCTTTCTACAAGGGTCAGTGTGAGCAGGAATGAATGATCTCTGGGAGCAGAATTCTCGGAGTCTTTCCACTGAATTCTCTGTCCCTGTGTCTTGGGGTGACTTTATTGTGTGTATCCCCTATTGCTGCTCTATGCCCAGAAGTGAACTTTGTGCATTTCTGTGCCTTTCAACTGAGCCTGAGAGGGGGGAGAGGAAAAAAAAGCCAGACAAACTTCTCAGAGCGTTTGTTCAAGGACACACATACACACTCCTCTGCATCCTGCTTGCAGCAAGAGCAGAGGAAGCAACTTTGTTTCTTTTTAGCCAGTTTTCAGCTCCTTTTCTCTGGGGGGAGATGGAGAGTTGAACTTTGTTTTCCTGGGACTTTGGGGGTTTTTTCCCCTTCTCTTCTTGACTCTTTCAACATCAGAGCACATTGGGAGAATTTTCTCCCGAGGTGGGGGCCCTGAATGTGGGCCCATGAGCCAGCTGCAAGGAGGAGGAGAGAGACTACACCTACGGAAGTGTTGGGGTTCCTCCCCCCTGCCATGAGGTCATGGGAGAGGGGACCCTGGGGTAGAGGCATGGCCTGGGCACGGGGTCTCCCTGCTCCCTGCTCACATGTGCCCTAATCCTGTTCAGCACTGCTTATTTTGTGTTGCCTTGTGCGAGGAGGGCCCTGGTTGTGCTGTGATTGCTCAATTCTTTGGCAGTGCCCCGCCCATGTGGCTGGAGAAGAAAGAGCTCTGCAACTTCTCTCAAGAATGGCTCCCTGTTTCTTTGCACGGGCCTCGCTGTCTATGGATGTTTCAGGAGACCCCACCGAAACACAGTAGGACTCTCAAATTATCCCAGCTTTCTCTGCACAGCGAGAGCTTTTAATATTTAGCATTGCTATCCTTTTCCTGTGTGTTTGTTAAAAAAATAGTTTTTATCTCTTTCACTTTCTTCCCAGGAAAGTTCTTTCTTCCATAAACCTGGTGGGGGAGGGCTGGGTGTAACCTGCCTTCTATCAGAGGATATTTTCCTCCACATTTGTCCAAACCGGCACAGCCTGTCCTTTCCTGGGTCTCTGTTGCAGATGGAAGCTGCTGGTGCCATTGTCAGCTTGAAGCACTCTTTTGATGCAAGCAGATGTTGCCAGGTGTGTTCAGCAGCTGTTGCTCAATGCTTATGCCAAGCTATTGTGTTCCTCATGGAACCAAGGAGCCATTGTGACACTGCAGGGGCTGATGGCATCAAGGAGGCAATTGTGACAGTACAGAACCTCCTAGAAACAAGGCTCCATTGTGACACCGTGGGGAATCATGGAATCAAGGAGCCCATTGTGACACAGCCAGGCTGCATGGAACCAATGGTCCATGGTTACACGGCGGATTCAAGAAGAGCACGGTGACACCACGCAACATCATGGAACCATAGGTCCATTGTGACACAGCGGGGCCTCATGGAAACAAGGGGACCATTGTGGAAAGCAGGGCCTAATGGAAGCATGGAGAGCATTGTGACACTAAGGAAACTCCTGGAACCAAGATGACCACTGGCACATAATGGAACCTCATGGAAGCAAGCCTCCACAATGACTTTGGAGGGCCTCAGGGACCACAGGACCCATTGTGACACAGCAGGACCTGGTGGAACCAAGGAGCCTTTGTGATACTCCAGATCCACATGGAAGCCAGGGTGCACTGAGACACAGCGGGGCCTTGTGGGAACCAAAGACACCTCTGCAAAAAGCAGGCTAGCTCATAGAAGCAAGGAGTCCATTGTTACAACGTAAAAGCTATGGAAGCAAGGGACCATTGTGACACTGCGGGGCCTCATGGAACCAATTGTCCATGATGACAATGCGGATCAAAGGAGACCATGGTGACACTGCGGAACCTGATGGAACCAAGGAGCCATTGTGACACAGTGGGGCCTCATGGAATCAAGGAGACCATTGTGACCCAGGTGTTGCATGGGAAGGCAAGGAGCCATTGTGACACTTTGGGCTTCTTCCCTTGAGCTCTGCAGCTGGCTGTCCCAGCCCAGCGCACCATGTGCCACCTGCTCTCCTCAGGGCTCTGCCTGCACACAGCCCCAGGAGAAGTTTTCCTGTTTGGAAGGAAAGAATGGAAAAGCCGGAGCAGGTTTCCTAAACAACAAACCCCACTCAGGAGCCACATACTCAGTACAGGCTGCCTGGAACGATGTCCCCTTTCTACAAGGGTCAGTGTGAGCAGGAATGAATGATCTCTGGGAGCAGAATTCTCGGAGTCTTTCCACTGAATTCTCTGTCCCTGTGTCTTGGGGTGACTTTATTGTGTGTATCCCCTATTGCTGCTCTATGCCCAGAAGTGAACTTTGTGCATTTCTGTGCCTTTCAACTGAGCCTGAGAGGGGGGAGAGGAAAAAAAAGCCAGACAAACTTCTCAGAGCGTTTGTTCAAGGACACACATACACACTCCTCTGCATCCTGCTTGCAGCAAGAGCAGAGGAAGCAACTTTGTTTCTTTTTAGCCAGTTTTCAGCTCCTTTTCTCTGGGGGGAGATGGAGAGTTGAACTTTGTTTTCCTGGGACTTTGGGGGTTTTTTCCCCTTCTCTTCTTGACTCTTTCAACATCAGAGCACATTGGGAGAATTTTCTCCCGAGGTGGGGGCCCTGAATGTGGGCCCATGAGCCAGCTGCAAGGAGGAGGAGAGAGACTACACCTACGGAAGTGTTGGGGTTCCTCCCCCCTGCCATGAGGTCATGGGAGAGGGGACCCTGGGGTAGAGGCATGGCCTGGGCACGGGGTCTCCCTGCTCCCTGCTCACATGTGCCCTAATCCTGTTCAGCACTGCTTATTTTGTGTTGCCCTGTGCCAGGAGGGCCCTGGTTGTGCCGTGATTGCTCAGTTCTTTGGCAGTGCCCCGCCCATGTGGCTGGAGAAGAAAGAGCTCTGCAACTTCTCTCAAGAATCGCTCCCTGTTTCTTTGCACGGGCCTCGCTGTCTATGGATGTTTCAGGAGACCCCACCGAAACACGGAAGGACTCTCAAATTATCCCAGCTTTCTCTGCACAGCGAGAGCTTTTAATATTTAGCATTGCTATCCTTTTCCTGTGTGTTTGTTAAAAAAATAGTTTTTATCTCTTTCACTTTCTTCCCAGGAAAGTTCTTTCTTCCATAAACCTGGTGGGGGAGGGCTGGGTGTAACCTGCCTTCTATCAGAGGATATTTTCCTCCACATTTGTCCAAACCGGCACAGCCTGTCCTTTCCTGGGTCTCTGTTGCAGATGGAAGCTGCTGGTGCCATTGTCAGCTTGAAGCACTCTTTTGATGCAAGCAGATGTTGCCAGGTGTGTTCAGCAGCTGTTGCTCAATGCTTATGCCAAGCTATTGTGTTCCTCATGGAACCAAGGAGCCATTGTGACACTGCAGGGGCTGATGGCATCAAGGAGGCAATTGTGACAGTACAGAACCTCCTAGAAACAAGGCTCCATTGTGACACCGTGGGGAATCATGGAATCAAGGAGCCCATTGTGACACAGCCAGGCTGCATGGAACCAATGGTCCATGGTTACACGGCGGATTCAAGAAGAGCACGGTGACACCACGCAACATCATGGAACCATAGGTCCATTGTGACACAGCGGGGCCTCATGGAAACAAGGGGACCATTGTGGCAAAGCAGGGCCTAATGGAAGCATGGAGAGCATTGTGACACTAAGGAAACTCCTGGAACCAAGATGACCACTGGCACATAATGGAACCTCATGGAAGCAAGCCTCCACAATGACTTTGGAGGGCCTCAGGGACCACAGGACCCATTGTGACACAGCAGGACCTGGTGGAACCAAGGAGCCTTTGTGATACTCCAGATCCACATGGAAGCCAGGGTGCACTGAGACACAGCGGGGCCTTGTTGGAACCAAAGACACCTCTGCAAAAAGCAGGCTAGCTCATAGAAGCAAGGAGTCCATTGTTACAACGTAAAAGCTATGGAAGCAAGGGACCATTGTGACACTGCGGGGCCTCATGGAACCAATTGTCCATGATGACAGTGCGGATCAAAGGAGACCATGGTGACACTGCGGAACCTGATGGAACCAAGGAGCCATTGTGACACAGTGGGGCCTCATGGAATCAAGGAGACCATTGTGACCCAGGTGTTGCATGTGAAGGCAAGGAGCCATTGTGACACTTTGGGCTTCTTCCCTTGAGCTCTGCAGCTGGCTGTCCCAGCCCAGCACACCATGTGCCACCTGCTCTCCTCAGGGCTCTGCCTGCACACAGCCCCAGGAGAAGTTTTCCTGTTTGGAAGGAAAGAATGGAAAAGCCTGAGCAGGTTTCCTAAACAACAAACCCCACTCAGGAGCCACATGCTCAGTACAGGCTGCCTGGAACGATGTCCCCTTTCTACAAGGGTCAGTGTGAGCAGGAATGAATGATCTCTGGGAGCAGAATTCTCGGAGTCTTTCCACTGAATTCTCTGTCCCTGTGTCTTGGGGTGACTTTATTGTGTGTATCCCCTATTGCTGCTCTATGCCCAGAAGTGAACTTTGTGCATTTCTGTGCCTTTCAACTGAGCCTGAGAGGGGGGAGAGGAAAAAAAAGCCAGACAAACTTCTCAGAGCGTTTGTTCAAGGACACACATACACACTCCTCTGCATCCTGCTTGCAGCAAGAGCAGAGGAAGCAACTTTGTTTCTTTTTAGCCAGTTTTCAGCTCCTTTTCTCTGGGGGGAGATGGAGAGTTGAACTTTGTTTTCCTGGGACTTTGGGGGTTTTTTCCCCTTCTCTTCTTGACTCTTTCAACATCAGAGCACATTGGGAGAATTTTCTCCCGAGGTGGGGGCCCTGAATGTGGGCCCATGAGCCAGCTGCAAGGAGGAGGAGAGAGACTACACCTACGGAAGTGTTGGGGTTCCTCCCCCCTGCCATGAGGTCATGGGAGAGGGGACCCTGGGGTAGAGGCATGGCCTGGGCACGGGGTCTCCCTGCTCCCTGCTCACATGTGCCCTAATCCTGTTCAGCACTGCTTATTTTGTGTTGCCTTGTGCGAGGAGGGCCCTGGTTGTGCTGTGATTGCTCAATTCTTTGGCAGTGCCCCGCCCATGTGGCTGGAGAAGAAAGAGCTCTGCAACTTCTCTCAAGAATGGCTCCCTGTTTCTTTGCACGGGCCTCGCTGTCTATGGATGTTTCAGGAGACCCCACCGAAACACAGTAGGACTCTCAAATTATCCCAGCTTTCTCTGCACAGCGAGAGCTTTTAATATTTAGCATTGCTATCCTTTTCCTGTGTGTTTGTTAAAAAAATAGTTTTTATCTCTTTCACTTTCTTCCCAGGAAAGTTCTTTCTTCCATAAACCTGGTGGGGGAGGGCTGGGTGTAACCTGCCTTCTATCAGAGGATATTTTCCTCCACATTTGTCCAAACCGGCACAGCCTGTCCTTTCCTGGGTCTCTGTTGCAGATGGAAGCTGCTGGTGCCATTGTCAGCTTGAAGCACTCTTTTGATGCAAGCAGATGTTGCCAGGTGTGTTCAGCAGCTGTTGCTCAATGCTTATGCCAAGCTATTGTGTTCCTCATGGAACCAAGGAGCCATTGTGACACTGCAGGGGCTGATGGCATCAAGGAGGCAATTGTGACAGTACAGAACCTCCTAGAAACAAGGCTCCATTGTGACACCGTGGGGAATCATGGAATCAAGGAGCCCATTGTGACACAGCCAGGCTGCATGGAACCAATGGTCCATGGTTACACGGCGGATTCAAGAAGAGCACGGTGACACCACGCAACATCATGGAACCATAGGTCCATTGTGACACAGCGGGGCCTCATGGAAACAAGGGGACCATTGTGGAAAGCAGGGCCTAATGGAAGCATGGAGAGCATTGTGACACTAAGGAAACTCCTGGAACCAAGATGACCACTGGCACATAATGGAACCTCATGGAAGCAAGCCTCCACAATGACTTTGGAGGGCCTCAGGGACCACAGGACCCATTGTGACACAGCAGGACCTGGTGGAACCAAGGAGCCTTTGTGATACTCCAGATCCACATGGAAGCCAGGGTGCACTGAGACACAGCGGGGCCTTGTGGGAACCAAAGACACCTCTGCAAAAAGCAGGCTAGCTCATAGAAGCAAGGAGTCCATTGTTACAACGTAAAAGCTATGGAAGCAAGGGACCATTGTGACACTGCGGGGCCTCATGGAACCAATTGTCCATGATGACAATGCGGATCAAAGGAGACCATGGTGACACTGCGGAACCCGATGGAACCAAGGAGCCATTGTGACACAGTGGGGCCTCATGGAATCAAGGAGACCATTGTGACCCAGGTGTTGCATGGGAAGGCAAGGAGCCATTGTGACACTTTGGGCTTCTTCCCTTGAGCTCTGCAGCTGGCTGTCCCAGCCCAGCGCACCATGTGCCACCTGCTCTCCTCAGGGCTCTGCCTGCACACAGCCCCAGGAGAAGTTTTCCTGTTTGGAAGGAAAGAATGGAAAAGCCTGAGCAGGTTTCCTAAACAACAAACCCCACTCAGGAGCCACATACTCAGTACAGGCTGCCTGGAACGATGTCCCCTTTCTACAAGGGTCAGTGTGAGCAGGAATGAATGATCTCTGGGAGCAGAATTCTCGGAGTCTTTCCACTGAATTCTCTGTCCCTGTGTCTTGGGGTGACTTTATTGTGTGTATCCCCTATTGCTGCTCTATGCCCAGAAGTGAACTTTGTGCATTTCTGTGCCTTTCAACTGAGCCTGAGAGGGGGGAGAGGAAAAAAAAGCCAGACAAACTTCTCAGAGCGTTTGTTCAAGGACACACATACACACTCCTCTGCATCCTGCTTGCAGCAAGAGCAGAGGAAGCAACTTTGTTTCTTTTTAGCCAGTTTTCAGCTCCTTTTCTCTGGGGGGAGATGGAGAGTTGAACTTTGTTTTCCTGGGACTTTGGGGGTTTTTTCCCCTTCTCTTCTTGACTCTTTCAACATCAGAGCACATTGGGAGAATTTTCTCCCGAGGTGGGGGCCCTGAATGTGGGCCCATGAGCCAGCTGCAAGGAGGAGGAGAGAGACTACACCTACGGAAGTGTTGGGGTTCCTCCCCCCTGCCATGAGGTCATGGGAGAGGGGACCCTGGGGTAGAGGCATGGCCTGGGCACGGGGTCTCCCTGCTCCCTGCTCACATGTGCCCTAATCCTGTTCAGCACTGCTTATTTTGTGTTGCCCTGTGCCAGGAGGGCCCTGGTTGTGCCGTGATTGCTCAGTTCTTTGGCAGTGCCCCGCCCATGTGGCTGGAGAAGAAAGAGCTCTGCAACTTCTCTCAAGAATCGCTCCCTGTTTCTTTGCACGGGCCTCGCTGTCTATGGATGTTTCAGGAGACCCCACCGAAACACGGAAGGACTCTCAAATTATCCCAGCTTTCTCTGCACAGCGAGAGCTTTTAATATTTAGCATTGCTATCCTTTTCCTGTGTGTTTGTTAAAAAAATAGTTTTTATCTCTTTCACTTTCTTCCCAGGAAAGTTCTTTCTTCCAAAAACCTGGTGGGGGAGGGCTGGGTGTAACCTGCCTTCTATCAGAGGATATTTTCCTCCACATTTGTCCAAACCGGCACAGCCTGTCCTTTCCTGGGTCTCTGTTGCAGATGGAAGCTGCTGGTGCCATTGTCAGCTTGAAGCACTCTTTTGATGCAAGCAGATGTTGCCAGGTGTGTTCAGCAGCTGTTGCTCAATGCTTATGCCAAGCTATTGTGTTCCTCATGGAACCAAGGAGCATTGTGACACTGCAGGGGCTGATGGCATCAAGGAGGCAATTGTGACAGTACAGAACCTCCTAGAAACAAGGCTCCATTGTGACACCGTGGGGAATCATGGAATCAAGGAGCCCATTGTGACACGGCTGCATGGAACCAATGGTCCATGGTTACACTGCGGATTCAAGAAGAGCACGGTGACACCACGCAACATCACGGAACCATAGGTCCATTGTGACACAGCGGGGCCTCATGGAAACAAGGGGACCATTGTGGCAAAGCAGGGCCTAATGGAAGCATGGAGAGCATTGTGACACTAAGGAAACTCCTGGAACCAAGATGACCACTGGCACATAATGGAACCTCATGGAAGCAAGCCTCCACAATGACTTTGGAGGGCCTCAGGGACCACAGGACCCATTGTGACACAGCAGGACCTGGTGGAACCAAGGAGCCTTTGTGATACTCCAGATCCACATGGAAGCCAGGGTGCACTGAGACACAGCGGGGCCTTGTGGGAACCAAAGACACCTCTGCAAAAAGCAGGCTAGCTCATAGAAGCAAGGAGTCCATTGTTACAACGTAAAAGCTATGGAAGCAAGGGACCATTGTGACACTGCGGGGCCTCATGGAACCAATTGTCCATGATGACAATGCGGATCAAAGGAGACCATGGTGACACTGCGGAACCTGATGGAACCAAGGAGCCATTGTGACACAGTGGGGCCTCATGGAATCAAGGAGACCATTGTGACCCAGGTGTTGCATGGGAAGGCAAGGAGCCATTGTGACACTTTGGGCTTCTTCCCTTGAGCTCTGCAGCTGGCTGTCCCAGCCCAGCACACCATGTGCCACCTGCTCTCCTCAGGGCTCTGCCTGCACACAGCCCCAGGAGAAGTTTTCCTGTTTGGAAGGAAAGAATGGAAAAGCCTGAGCAGGTTTCCTAAACAACAAACGCCACTCAGGAGCCACATACTCAGTACAGGCTGCCTGGAACGATGTCCCCTTTCTACAAGGGTCAGTGTGAGCAGGAATGAATGATCTCTGGGAGCAGAATTCTCGGAGTCTTTCCACTGAATTCTCTGTCCCTGTGTCTTGGGGTGACTTTATTGTGTGTATCCCCTATTGCTGCTCTATGCCCAGAAGTGAACTTTGTGCATTTCTGTGCCTTTCAACTGAGCCTGAGAGGGGGGAGAGGAAAAAAAAGCCAGACAAACTTCTCAGAGCGTTTGTTCAAGGACACACATACACACTCCTCTGCATCCTGCTTGCAGCAAGAGCAGAGGAAGCAACTTTGTTTCTTTTTAGCCAGTTTTCAGCTCCTTTTCTCTGGGGGGAGATGGAGAGTTGAACTTTGTTTTCCTGGGACTTTGGGGGTTTTTTCCCCTTCTCTTCTTGACTCTTTCAACATCAGAGCACATTGGGAGAATTTTCTCCCGAGGTGGGGGCCCTGAATGTGGGCCCATGAGCCAGCTGCAAGGAGGAGGAGAGAGACTACACCTACGGAAGTGTTGGGGTTCCTCCCCCCTGCCATGAGGTCATGGGAGAGGGGACCCTGGGGTAGAGGTATGGCCTGGGCACGGGGTCTCCCTGCTCCCTGCTCACATGTGCCCTAATCCTGTTCAGCACTGCTTATTTTGTGTTGCCCTGTGCGAGGAGGGCCCTGGTTGTGCCGTGATTGCTCAGTTCTTTGGCAGTGCCCCGCCCATGTGGCTGGAGAAGAAAGAGCTCTGCAACTTCTCTCAAGAATCGCTCCCTGTTTCTTTGCACGGGCCTCGCTGTCTATGGATGTTTCAGGAGACCCCACCGAAACACGGAAGGACTCTCAAATTATCCCAGCTTTCTCTGCACAGCGAGAGCTTTTAATATTTAGCATTGCTATCCTTTTCCTGTGTGTTTGTTAAAAAAATAGTTTTTATCTCTTTCACTTTCTTCCCAGGAAAGTTCTTTTTTCCAAAAACCTGGTGGGGGAGGGCTGGGTGTAACCTGCCTTCTATCAGAGGATATTTTCCTCCACATTTGTCCAAACCGGCACAGCCTGTCCTTTCCTGGGTCTCTGTTGCAGATGGAAGCTGCTGGTGCCATTGTCAGCTTGAAGCACTCTTTTGATGCAAGCAGATGTTGCCAGGTGTGTTCAGCAGCTGTTGCTCAATGCTTATGCCAAGCTATTGTGTTCCTCATGGAACCAAGGAGCCATTGTGACACTGCAGGGGCTGATGGCATCAAGGAGGCAATTGTGACAGTACAGAACCTCCTAGAAACAAGGCTCCATTGTGACACCGTGGGGAATCATGGAATCAAGGAGCCCATTGTGACACGGCTGCATGGAACCAATGGTCCATGGTTACACTGCGGATTCAAGAAGAGCACGGTGACACCACGCAACATCATGGAACCATAGGTCCATTGTGACACAGCGGGGCCTCATGGAAACAAGGGGACCATTGTGGCAAAGCAGGGCCTAATGGAAGCATGGAGAGCATTGTGACACTAAGGAAACTCCTGGAACCAAGATGACCACTGGCACATAATGGAACCTCATGGAAGCAAGCCTCCACAATGACTTTGGAGGGCCTCAGGGACCACAGGACCCATTGTGACACAGCAGGACCTGGTGGAACCAAGGAGCCTTTGTGATACTCCACATCCACATGGAAGCCAGGGTGCACTGAGACACAGCGGGGCCTTGTTGGAACCAAAGACACCTCTGCAAAAAGCAGGCTAGCTCATAGAAGCAAGGAGTCCATTGTTACAACGTAAAAGCTATGGAAGCAAGGGACCATTGTGACACTGCGGGGCCTCATGGAACCAATTGTCCATGATGACAGTGCGGATCAAAGGAGACCATGGTGACACTGCGGAACCTGATGGAACCAAGGAGCCATTGTGACACAGTGGGGCCTCATGGAATCAAGGAGACCATTGTGACCCAGGTGTTGCATGTGAAGGCAAGGAGCCATTGTGACACTTTGGGCTTCTTCCCTTGAGCTCTGCAGCTGGCTGTCCCAGCCCAGCGCACCATGTGCCACCTGCTCTCCTCAGGGCTCTGCCTGCACACAGCCCCAGGAGAAGTTTTCCTGTTTGGAAGGAAAGAATGGAAAAGCCTGAGCAGGTTTCCTAAACAACAAACGCCACTCAGGAGCCACATGCTCAGTACAGGCTGCCTGGAACGATGTCCCCTTTCTACAAGGGTCAGTGTGAGCAGGAATGAATGATCTCTGGGAGCAGAATTCTCGGAGTCTTTCCACTGAATTCTCTGTCCCTGTGTCTTGGGGTGACTTTATTGTGTGTATCCCCTATTGCTGCTCTATGCCCAGAAGTGAACTTTGTGCATTTCTGTGCCTTTCAACTGAGCCTGAGAGGGGGGAGAGGAAAAAAAAGCCAGACAAACTTCTCAGAGCGTTTGTTCAAGGACACACATACACACTCCTCTGCATCCTGCTTGCAGCAAGAGCAGAGGAAGCAACTTTGTTTCTTTTTAGCCAGTTTTCAGCTCCTTTTCTCTGGGGGGAGATGGAGAGTTGAACTTTGTTTTCCTGGGACTTTGGGGGTTTTTTCCCCTTCTCTTCTTGACTCTTTCAACATCAGACCACATTGGGAGAATTTTCTCCCGAGGTGGGGGCCCTGAATGTGGGCCCATGAGCCAGCTGCAAGGAGGAGGAGAGAGACTACACCTACGGAAGTGTTGGGGTTCCTCCCCCCTGCCATGAGGTCATGGGAGAGGGGACCCTGGGGTAGAGGCATGGCCTGGGCACGGGGTCTCCCTGCTCCCTGCTCACATGTGCCCTAATCCTGTTCAGCACTGCTTATTTTGTGTTGCCCTGTGCGAGGAGGGCCCTGGTTGTGCCGTGATTGCTCAGTTCTTTGGCAGTGCCCCGCCCATGTGGCTGGAGAAGAAAGAGCTCTGCAACTTCTCTCAAGAATCGCTCCCTGTTTCTTTGCACGGGCCTCGCTGTCTATGGATGTTTCAGGAGACCCCACCGAAACACGGAAGGACTCTCAAATTATCCCAGCTTTCTCTGCACAGCGAGAGCTTTTAATATTTAGCATTGCTATCCTTTTCCTGTGTGTTTGTTAAAAAAATAGTTTTTATCTCTTTCACTTTCTTCCCAGGAAAGTTCTTTTTTCCAAAAACCTGGTGGGGGAGGGCTGGGTGTAACCTGCCTTCTATCAGAGGATATTTTCCTCCACATTTGTCCAAACCGGCACAGCCTGTCCTTTCCTGGGTCTCTGTTGCAGATGGAAGCTGCTGGTGCCATTGTCAGCTTGAAGCACTCTTTTGATGCAAGCAGATGTTGCCAGGTGTGTTCAGCAGCTGTTGCTCAATGCTTATGCCAAGCTATTGTGTTCCTCATGGAACCAAGGAGCCATTGTGACACTGCAGGGGCTGATGGCATCAAGGAGGCAATTGTGACAGTACAGAACCTCCTAGAAACAAGGCTCCATTGTGACACCGTGGGGAATCATGGAATCAAGGAGCCCATTGTGACACGGCTGCATGGAACCAATGGTCCATGGTTACACGGCGGATTCAAGAAGAGCACGGTGACACCACGCAACATCATGGAACCATAGGTCCATTGTGACACAGCGGGGCCTCATGGAAACAAGGGGACCATTGTGGGAAAGCAGGGCCTAATGGAAGCATGGAGAGCATTGTGACACTAAGGAAACTCCTGGAACCAAGATGACCACTGGCACATAATGGAACCTCATGGAAGCAAGCCTCCACAATGACTTTGGAGGGCCTCAGGGACCACAGGACCCATTGTGACACAGCAGGACCTGGTGGAACCAAGGAGCCTTTGTGATACTCCAGATCCACATGGAAGCCAGGGTGCACTGAGACACAGCGGGGCCTTGTTGGAACCAAAGACACCTCTGCAAAAAGCAGGCTAGCTCATAGAAGCAAGGAGTCCATTGTTACAACGTAAAAGCTATGGAAGCAAGGGACCATTGTGACACTGCGGGGCCTCATGGAACCAATTGTCCATGATGACAATGCGGATCAAAGGAGACCATGGTGACACTGCGGAACCTGATGGAACCAAGGAGCCATTGTGACACAGTGGGGCCTCATGGAATCAAGGAGACCATTGTGACCCAGGTGTTGCATGTGAAGGCAAGGAGCCATTGTGACACTTTGGGCTTCTTCCCTTGAGCTCTGCAGCTGGCTGTCCCAGCCCAGCGCACCATGTGCCACCTGCTCTCCTCAGGGCTCTGCCTGCACACAGCCCCAGGAGAAGTTTTCCTGTTTGGAAGGAAAGAATGGAAAAGCCGGAGCAGGTTTCCTAAACAACAAACCCCACTCAGGAGCCACATGCTCAGTACAGGCTGCCTGGAACGATGTCCCCTTTCTACAAGGGTCAGTGTGAGCAGGAATGAATGATCTCTGGGAGCAGAATTCTCGGAGTCTTTCCACTGAATTCTCTGTCCCTGTGTCTTGGGGTGACTTTATCGTGTGTATCCCCTATTGCTGCTCTATGCCCAGAAGTGAACTTTGTGCATTTCTGTGCCTTTCAACTGAGCCTGAGAGGGGGGAGAGGAAAAAAACCGGACAAACTTCTCAGAGCGTTTTTTCAAGGACACACATACACGCTCCTCTGCATCCTGCTTGCAGCAAGAGCAGAGGAAGCAACTTTGTTTCTTTTTAGCCAGTTTTCAGCTCCTTTTCTCTGGGGGGAGATGGAGAGTTGAACTTTGTTTTCCTGGGACTTTGGGGGTTTTTTCCCCTTCTCTTCTTGACTCTTTCAACATCAGACCACATTGGGAGAATTTTCTCCCGAGGTGGGGGCCCTGAATGTGGGCCCATGAGCCAGCTGCAAGGAGGAGGAGAGAGACTACACCTACGGAAGTGTTGGGGTTCCTCCCCCCTGCCATGAGGTCATGGGAGAGGGGACCCTGGGGTAGAGGCATGGCCTGGGCACGGGGTCTCCCTGCTCCCTGCTCACATGTGCCCTAATCCTGTTCAGCACTGCTTATTTTGTGTTGCCCTGTGCGAGGAGGGCCCTGGTTGTGCCGTGATTGCTCAGTTCTTTGGCAGTGCCCTGCCCATGTGGCTGGAGAAGAAAGAGCTCTGCAACTTCTCTCAAGAATCGCTCCCTGTTTCTTTGCACGGGCCTCGCTGTCTATGGATGTTTCAGGAGACCCCACCGAAACACGGAAGGACTCTCAAATTATCCCAGCTTTCTCTGCACAGCGAGAGCTTTTAATATTTAGCATTGCTATCCTTTTCCTGTGTGTTTGTTAAAAAAATAGTTTTTATCTCTTTCACTTTCTTCCCAGGAAAGTTCTTTTTTCCAAAAACCTGGTGGGGGAGGGCTGGGTGTAACCTGCCTTCTATCAGAGGATATTTTCCTCCACATTTGTCCAAACCGGCACAGCCTGTCCTTTCCTGGGTCTCTGTTGCAGATGGAAGCTGCTGGTGCCATTGTCAGCTTGAAGCACTCTTTTGATGCAAGCAGATGTTGCCAGGTGTGTTCAGCAGCTGTTGCTCAATGCTTATGCCAAGCTATTGTGTTCCTCATGGAACCAAGGAGCCATTGTGACACTGCAGGGGCTGATGGCATCAAGGAGGCAATTGTGACAGTACAGAACCTCCTAGAAACAAGGCTCCATTGTGACACCGTGGGGAATCATGGAATCAAGGAGCCCATTGTGACACGGCTGCATGGAACCAATGGTCCATGGTTACACTGCGGATTCAAGAAGAGCACGGTGACACCACGCAACATCATGGAACCATAGGTCCATTGTGACACAGCGGGGCCTCATGGAAACAAGGGGACCATTGTGGCAAAGCAGGGCCTAATGGAAGCATGGAGAGCATTGTGACACTAAGGAAACTCCTGGAACCAAGACGACCACTGGCACATAATGGAACCTCATGGAAGCAAGCCTCCACAATGACTTTGGAGGGCCTCAGGGACCACAGGACCCATTGTGACACAGCAGGACCTGGTGGAACCAAGGAGCCTTTGTGATACTCCACATCCACATGGAAGCCAGGGTGCACTGAGACACAGCGGGGCCTTGTGGGAACCAAAGACACCTCTGCAAAAAGCAGGCTAGCTCATAGAAGCAAGGAGTCCATTGTTACAACGTAAAAGCTATGGAAGCAAGGGACCATTGTGACACTGCGGGGCCTCATGGAACCAATTGTCCATGATGACAATGCGGATCAAAGGAGACCATGGTGACACTGCGGAACCTGATGGAACCAAGGAGCCATTGTGACACAGTGGGGCCTCATGGAATCAAGGAGACCATTGTGACCCAGGTGTTGCATGTGAAGGCAAGGAGCCATTGTGACACTTTGGGCTTCTTCCCTTGAGCTCTGCAGCTGGCTGTCCCAGCCCAGCGCACCATGTGCCACCTGCTCTCCTCAGGGCTCTGCCTGCACACAGCCCCAGGAGAAGTTTTCCTGTTTGGAAGGAAAGAATGGAAAAGCCTGAGCAGGTTTCCTAAACAACAAACGCCACTCAGGAGCCACATACTCAGTACAGGCTGCCTGGAACGATGTCCCCTTTCTACAAGGGTCAGTGTGAGCAGGAATGAATGATCTCTGGGAGCAGAATTCTCGGAGTCTTTCCACTGAATTCTCTGTCCCTGTGTCTTGGGGTGACTTTATTGTGTGTATCCCCTATTGCTGCTCTATGCCCAGAAGTGAACTTTGTGCATTTCTGTGCCTTTCAACTGAGCCTGAGAGGGGGGAGAGGAAAAAAAAGCCAGACAAACTTCTCAGAGCGTTTGTTCAAGGACACACATACACACTCCTCTGCATCCTGCTTGCAGCAAGAGCAGAGGAAGCAACTTTGTTTCTTTTTAGCCAGTTTTCAGCTCCTTTTCTCTGGGGGGAGATGGAGAGTTGAACTTTGTTTTCCTGGGACTTCGGGGGTTTTTTCCCCTTCTCTTCTTGACTCTTTCAACATCAGAGCACATTGGGAGAATTTTCTCCCGAGGTGGGGGCCCTGAATGTGGGCCCATGAGCCAGCTGCAAGGAGGAGGAGAGAGACTACACCTACGGAAGTGTTGGGGTTCCTCCCCCCTGCCATGAGGTCATGGGAGAGGGGACCCTGGGGTAGAGGCATGGCCTGGGCACGGGGTCTCCCTGCTCCCTGCTCACATGTGCCCTAATCCTGTTCAGCACTGCTTATTTTGTGTTGCCCTGTGCGAGGAGGGCCCTGGTTGTGCCGTGATTGCTCAGTTCTTTGGCAGTGCCCCGCCCATGTGGCTGGAGAAGAAAGAGCTCTGCAACTTCTCTCAAGAATCGCTCCCTGTTTCTTTGCACGGGCCTCGCTGTCTATGGATGTTTCAGGAGACCCCACCGAAACACGGAAGGACTCTCAAATTATCCCAGCTTTCTCTGCACAGCGAGAGCTTTTAATATTTAGCATTGCTATCCTTTTCCTGTGTGTTTGTTAAAAAAATAGTTTTTATCTCTTTCACTTTCTTCCCAGGAAAGTTCTTTCTTCCAAAAACCTGGTGGGGGAGGGCTGGGTGTAACCTGCCTTCTATCAGAGGATATTTTCCTCCACATTTGTCCAAACCGGCACAGCCTGTCCTTTCCTGGGTCTCTGTTGCAGATGGAAGCTGCTGGTGCCATTGTCAGCTTGAAGCCCTCTTTTGATGCAAGCAGATGTTGCCAGGTGTGTTCAGCAGCTGTTGCTCAATGCTTATGCCAAGCTATTGTGTTCCTCATGGAACCAAGGAGCCATTGTGACACTGCAGGGGCTGATGGCATCAAGGAGGCAATTGTGACAGTACAGAACCTCCTAGAAACAAGGCTCCATTGTGACACCGTGGGGAATCATGGAATCAAGGAGCCCATTGTGACACGGCTGCATGGAACCAATGGTCCATGGTTACACGGCGGATTCAAGAAGAGCACGGTGACACCACGCAACATCATGGAACCATAGGTCCATTGTGACACAGCGGGGCCTCATGGAAACAAGGGGACCATTGTGGCAAAGCAGGGCCTAATGGAAGCATGGAGAGCATTGTGACACTAAGGAAACTCCTGGAACCAAGATGACCACTGGCACATAATGGAACCTCATGGAAGCAAGCCTCCACAATGACTTTGGAGGGCCTCAGGGACCACAGGACCCATTGTGACACAGCAGGACCTGGTGGAACCAAGGAGCCTTTGTGATACTCCAGATCCACATGGAAGCCAGGGTGCACTGAGACACAGCGGGGCCTTGTTGGAACCAAAGACACCTCTGCAAAAAGCAGGCTAGCTCATAGAAGCAAGGAGTCCATTGTTACAACGTAAAAGCTATGGAAGCAAGGGACCATTGTGACACTGCGGGGCCTCATGGAACCAATTGTCCATGATGACAGTGCGGATCAAAGGAGACCATGGTGACACTGCGGAACCTGATGGAACCAAGGAGCCATTGTGACACAGTGGGGCCTCATGGAATCAAGGAGACCATTGTGACCCAGGTGTTGCATGTGAAGGCAAGGAGCCATTGTGACACTTTGGGCTTCTTCCCTTGAGCTCTGCAGCTGGCTGTCCCAGCCCAGCACACCATGTGCCACCTGCTCTCCTCAGGGCTCTGCCTGCACACAGCCCCAGGAGAAGTTTTCCTGTTTGGAAGGAAAGAATGGAAAAGCCGGAGCAGGTTTCCTAAACAACAAACCCCACTCAGGAGCCACATGCTCAGTACAGGCTGCCTGGAACGATGTCCCCTTTCTACAAGGGTCAGTGTGAGCAGGAATGAATGATCTCTGGGAGCAGAATTCTCGGAGTCTTTCCACTGAATTCTCTGTCCCTGTGTCTTGGGGTGACTTTATCGTGTGTATCCCCTATTGCTGCTCTATGCCCAGAAGTGAACTTTGTGCATTTCTGTGCCTTTCAACTGAGCCTGAGAGGGGGGAGAGGAAAAAAACCGGACAAACTTCTCAGAGCGTTTTTTCAAGGACACACATACACGCTCCTCTGCATCCTGCTTGCAGCAAGAGCAGAGGAAGCAACTTTGTTTCTTTTTAGCCAGTTTTCAGCTCCTTTTCTCTGGGGGGAGATGGAGAGTTGAACTTTGTTTTCCTGGGACTTTGGGGGTTTTTTCCCCTTCTCTTCTTGACTCTTTCAACATCAGACCACATTGGGAGAATTTTCTCCCGAGGTGGGGGCCCTGAATGTGGGCCCATGAGCCAGCTGCAAGGAGGAGGAGAGAGACTACACCTACGGAAGTGTTGGGGTTCCTCCCCCCTGCCATGAGGTCATGGGAGAGGGGACCCTGGGGTAGAGGCATGGCCTGGGCACGGGGTCTCCCTGCTCCCTGCTCACATGTGCCCTAATCCTGTTCAGCACTGCTTATTTTGTGTTGCCCTGTGCGAGGAGGGCCCTGGTTGTGCCGTGATTGCTCAGTTCTTTGGCAGTGCCCTGCCCATGTGGCTGGAGAAGAAAGAGCTCTGCAACTTCTCTCAAGAATCGCTCCCTGTTTCTTTGCACGGGCCTCGCTGTCTATGGATGTTTCAGGAGACCCCACCGAAACACGGAAGGACTCTCAAATTATCCCAGCTTTCTCTGCACAGCGAGAGCTTTTAATATTTAGCATTGCTATCCTTTTCCTGTGTGTTTGTTAAAAAAATAGTTTTTATCTCTTTCACTTTCTTCCCAGGAAAGTTCTTTTTTCCAAAAACCTGGTGGGGGAGGGCTGGGTGTAACCTGCCTTCTATCAGAGGATATTTTCCTCCACATTTGTCCAAACCGGCACAGCCTGTCCTTTCCTGGGTCTCTGTTGCAGATGGAAGCTGCTGGTGCCATTGTCAGCTTGAAGCACTCTTTTGATGCAAGCAGATGTTGCCAGGTGTGTTCAGCAGCTGTTGCTCAATGCTTATGCCAAGCTATTGTGTTCCTCATGGAACCAAGGAGCCATTGTGACACTGCAGGGGCTGATGGCATCAAGGAGGCAATTGTGACAGTACAGAACCTCCTAGAAACAAGGCTCCATTGTGACACCGTGGGGAATCATGGAATCAAGGAGCCCATTGTGACACGGCTGCATGGAACCAATGGTCCATGGTTACACTGCGGATTCAAGAAGAGCACGGTGACACCACGCAACATCATGGAACCATAGGTCCATTGTGACACAGCGGGGCCTCATGGAAACAAGGGGACCATTGTGGCAAAGCAGGGCCTAATGGAAGCATGGAGAGCATTGTGACACTAAGGAAACTCCTGGAACCAAGACGACCACTGGCACATAATGGAACCTCATGGAAGCAAGCCTCCACAATGACTTTGGAGGGCCTCAGGGACCACAGGACCCATTGTGACACAGCAGGACCTGGTGGAACCAAGGAGCCTTTGTGATACTCCACATCCACATGGAAGCCAGGGTGCACTGAGACACAGCGGGGCCTTGTGGGAACCAAAGACACCTCTGCAAAAAGCAGGCTAGCTCATAGAAGCAAGGAGTCCATTGTTACAACGTAAAAGCTATGGAAGCAAGGGACCATTGTGACACTGCGGGGCCTCATGGAACCAATTGTCCATGATGACAATGCGGATCAAAGGAGACCATGGTGACACTGCGGAACCTGATGGAACCAAGGAGCCATTGTGACACAGTGGGGCCTCATGGAATCAAGGAGACCATTGTGACCCAGGTGTTGCATGTGAAGGCAAGGAGCCATTGTGACACTTTGGGCTTCTTCCCTTGAGCTCTGCAGCTGGCTGTCCCAGCCCAGCGCACCATGTGCCACCTGCTCTCCTCAGGGCTCTGCCTGCACACAGCCCCAGGAGAAGTTTTCCTGTTTGGAAGGAAAGAATGGAAAAGCCTGAGCAGGTTTCCTAAACAACAAACGCCACTCAGGAGCCACATACTCAGTACAGGCTGCCTGGAACGATGTCCCCTTTCTACAAGGGTCAGTGTGAGCAGGAATGAATGATCTCTGGGAGCAGAATTCTCGGAGTCTTTCCACTGAATTCTCTGTCCCTGTGTCTTGGGGTGACTTTATTGTGTGTATCCCCTATTGCTGCTCTATGCCCAGAAGTGAACTTTGTGCATTTCTGTGCCTTTCAACTGAGCCTGAGAGGGGGGAGAGGAAAAAAAAGCCAGACAAACTTCTCAGAGCGTTTGTTCAAGGACACACATACACACTCCTCTGCATCCTGCTTGCAGCAAGAGCAGAGGAAGCAACTTTGTTTCTTTTTAGCCAGTTTTCAGCTCCTTTTCTCTGGGGGGAGATGGAGAGTTGAACTTTGTTTTCCTGGGACTTTGGGGGTTTTTTCCCCTTCTCTTCTTGACTCTTTCAACATCAGAGCACATTGGGAGAATTTTCTCCCGAGGTGGGGGCCCTGAATGTGGGCCCATGAGCCAGCTGCAAGGAGGAGGAGAGAGACTACACCTACGGAAGTGTTGGGGTTCCTCCCCCCTGCCATGAGGTCATGGGAGAGGGGACCCTGGGGTAGAGGCATGGCCTGGGCACGGGGTCTCCCTGCTCCCTGCTCACATGTGCCCTAATCCTGTTCAGCACTGCTTATTTTGTGTTGCCCTGTGCGAGGAGGGCCCTGGTTGTGCCGTGATTGCTCAGTTCTTTGGCAGTGCCCCGCCCATGTGGCTGGAGAAGAAAGAGCTCTGCAACTTCTCTCAAGAATCGCTCCCTGTTTCTTTGCACGGGCCTCGCTGTCTATGGATGTTTCAGGAGACCCCACCGAAACACGGAAGGACTCTCAAATTATCCCAGCTTTCTCTGCACAGCGAGAGCTTTTAATATTTAGCATTGCTATCCTTTTCCTGTGTGTTTGTTAAAAAAATAGTTTTTATCTCTTTCACTTTCTTCCCAGGAAAGTTCTTTCTTCCAAAAACCTGGTGGGGGAGGGCTGGGTGTAACCTGCCTTCTATCAGAGGATATTTTCCTCCACATTTGTCCAAACCGGCACAGCCTGTCCTTTCCTGGGTCTCTGTTGCAGATGGAAGCTGCTGGTGCCATTGTCAGCTTGAAGCCCTCTTTTGATGCAAGCAGATGTTGCCAGGTGTGTTCAGCAGCTGTTGCTCAATGCTTATGCCAAGCTATTGTGTTCCTCATGGAACCAAGGAGCCATTGTGACACTGCAGGGGCTGATGGCATCAAGGAGGCAATTGTGACAGTACAGAACCTCCTAGAAACAAGGCTCCATTGTGACACCGTGGGGAATCATGGAATCAAGGAGCCCATTGTGACACGGCTGCATGGAACCAATGGTCCATGGTTACACGGCGGATTCAAGAAGAGCACGGTGACACCACGCAACATCATGGAACCATAGGTCCATTGTGACACAGCGGGGCCTCATGGAAACAAGGGGACCATTGTGGCAAAGCAGGGCCTAATGGAAGCATGGAGAGCATTGTGACACTAAGGAAACTCCTGGAACCAAGATGACCACTGGCACATAATGGAACCTCATGGAAGCAAGCCTCCACAATGACTTTGGAGGGCCTCAGGGACCACAGGACCCATTGTGACACAGCAGGACCTGGTGGAACCAAGGAGCCTTTGTGATACTCCAGATCCACATGGAAGCCAGGGTGCACTGAGACACAGCGGGGCCTTGTTGGAACCAAAGACACCTCTGCAAAAAGCAGGCTAGCTCATAGAAGCAAGGAGTCCATTGTTACAACGTAAAAGCTATGGAAGCAAGGGACCATTGTGACACTGCGGGGCCTCATGGAACCAATTGTCCATGATGACAGTGCGGATCAAAGGAGACCATGGTGACACTGCGGAACCTGATGGAACCAAGGAGCCATTGTGACACAGTGGGGCCTCATGGAATCAAGGAGACCATTGTGACCCAGGTGTTGCATGTGAAGGCAAGGAGCCATTGTGACACTTTGGGCTTCTTCCCTTGAGCTCTGCAGCTGGCTGTCCCAGCCCAGCACACCATGTGCCACCTGCTCTCCTCAGGGCTCTGCCTGCACACAGCCCCAGGAGAAGTTTTCCTGTTTGGAAGGAAAGAATGGAAAAGCCTGAGCAGGTTTCCTAAACAACAAACCCCACTCAGGAGCCACATGCTCAGTACAGGCTGCCTGGAACGATGTCCCCTTTCTACAAGGGTCAGTGTGAGCAGGAATGAATGATCTCTGGGAGCAGAATTCTCGGAGTCTTTCCACTGAATTCTCTGTCCCTGTGTCTTGGGGTGACTTTATTGTGTGTATCCCCTATTGCTGCTCTATGCCCAGAAGTGAACTTTGTGCATTTCTGTGCCTTTCAACTGAGCCTGAGAGGGGGGAGAGGAAAAAAAAGCCAGACAAACTTCTCAGAGCGTTTGTTCAAGGACACACATACACACTCCTCTGCATCCTGCTTGCAGCAAGAGCAGAGGAAGCAACTTTGTTTCTTTTTAGCCAGTTTTCAGCTCCTTTTCTCTGGGGGGAGATGGAGAGTTGAACTTTGTTTTCCTGGGACTTTGGGGGTTTTTTCCCCTTCTCTTCTTGACTCTTTCAACATCAGAGCACATTGGGAGAATTTTCTCCCGAGGTGGGGGCCCTGAATGTGGGCCCATGAGCCAGCTGCAAGGAGGAGGAGAGAGACTACACCTACGGAAGTGTTGGGGTTCCTCCCCCCTGCCATGAGGTCATGGGAGAGGGGACCCTGGGGTAGAGGCATGGCCTGGGCACGGGGTCTCCCTGCTCCCTGCTCACATGTGCCCTAATCCTGTTCAGCACTGCTTATTTTGTGTTGCCTTGTGCGAGGAGGGCCCTGGTTGTGCTGTGATTGCTCAATTCTTTGGCAGTGCCCCGCCCATGTGGCTGGAGAAGAAAGAGCTCTGCAACTTCTCTCAAGAATGGCTCCCTGTTTCTTTGCACGGGCCTCGCTGTCTATGGATGTTTCAGGAGACCCCACCGAAACACAGTAGGACTCTCAAATTATCCCAGCTTTCTCTGCACAGCGAGAGCTTTTAATATTTAGCATTGCTATCCTTTTCCTGTGTGTTTGTTAAAAAAATAGTTTTTATCTCTTTCACTTTCTTCCCAGGAAAGTTCTTTCTTCCATAAACCTGGTGGGGGAGGGCTGGGTGTAACCTGCCTTCTATCAGAGGATATTTTCCTCCACATTTGTCCAAACCGGCACAGCCTGTCCTTTCCTGGGTCTCTGTTGCAGATGGAAGCTGCTGGTGCCATTGTCAGCTTGAAGCACTCTTTTGATGCAAGCAGATGTTGCCAGGTGTGTTCAGCAGCTGTTGCTCAATGCTTATGCCAAGCTATTGTGTTCCTCATGGAACCAAGGAGCCATTGTGACACTGCAGGGGCTGATGGCATCAAGGAGGCAATTGTGACAGTACAGAACCTCCTAGAAACAAGGCTCCATTGTGACACCGTGGGGAATCATGGAATCAAGGAGCCCATTGTGACACAGCCAGGCTGCATGGAACCAATGGTCCATGGTTACACGGCGGATTCAAGAAGAGCACGGTGACACCACGCAACATCATGGAACCATAGGTCCATTGTGACACAGCGGGGCCTCATGGAAACAAGGGGACCATTGTGGAAAGCAGGGCCTAATGGAAGCATGGAGAGCATTGTGACACTAAGGAAACTCCTGGAACCAAGATGACCACTGGCACATAATGGAACCTCATGGAAGCAAGCCTCCACAATGACTTTGGAGGGCCTCAGGGACCACAGGACCCATTGTGACACAGCAGGACCTGGTGGAACCAAGGAGCCTTTGTGATACTCCAGATCCACATGGAAGCCAGGGTGCACTGAGACACAGCGGGGCCTTGTGGGAACCAAAGACACCTCTGCAAAAAGCAGGCTAGCTCATAGAAGCAAGGAGTCCATTGTTACAACGTAAAAGCTATGGAAGCAAGGGACCATTGTGACACTGCGGGGCCTCATGGAACCAATTGTCCATGATGACAATGCGGATCAAAGGAGACCATGGTGACACTGCGGAACCTGATGGAACCAAGGAGCCATTGTGACACAGTGGGGCCTCATGGAATCAAGGAGACCATTGTGACCCAGGTGTTGCATGGGAAGGCAAGGAGCCATTGTGACACTTTGGGCTTCTTCCCTTGAGCTCTGCAGCTGGCTGTCCCAGCCCAGCGCACCATGTGCCACCTGCTCTCCTCAGGGCTCTGCCTGCACACAGCCCCAGGAGAAGTTTTCCTGTTTGGAAGGAAAGAATGGAAAAGCCTGAGCAGGTTTCCTAAACAACAAACCCCACTCAGGAGCCACATACTCAGTACAGGCTGCCTGGAACGATGTCCCCTTTCTACAAGGGTCAGTGTGAGCAGGAATGAATGATCTCTGGGAGCAGAATTCTCGGAGTCTTTCCACTGAATTCTCTGTCCCTGTGTCTTGGGGTGACTTTATTGTGTGTATCCCCTATTGCTGCTCTATGCCCAGAAGTGAACTTTGTGCATTTCTGTGCCTTTCAACTGAGCCTGAGAGGGGGGAGAGGAAAAAAAAGCCAGACAAACTTCTCAGAGCGTTTGTTCAAGGACACACATACACACTCCTCTGCATCCTGCTTGCAGCAAGAGCAGAGGAAGCAACTTTGTTTCTTTTTAGCCAGTTTTCAGCTCCTTTTCTCTGGGGGGAGATGGAGAGTTGAACTTTGTTTTCCTGGGACTTTGGGGGTTTTTTCCCCTTCTCTTCTTGACTCTTTCAACATCAGAGCACATTGGGAGAATTTTCTCCCGAGGTGGGGGCCCTGAATGTGGGCCCATGAGCCAGCTGCAAGGAGGAGGAGAGAGACTACACCTACGGAAGTGTTGGGGTTCCTCCCCCCTGCCATGAGGTCATGGGAGAGGGGACCCTGGGGTAGAGGCATGGCCTGGGCACGGGGTCTCCCTGCTCCCTGCTCACATGTGCCCTAATCCTGTTCAGCACTGCTTATTTTGTGTTGCCCTGTGCCAGGAGGGCCCTGGTTGTGCCGTGATTGCTCAGTTCTTTGGCAGTGCCCCGCCCATGTGGCTGGAGAAGAAAGAGCTCTGCAACTTCTCTCAAGAATCGCTCCCTGTTTCTTTGCACGGGCCTCGCTGTCTATGGATGTTTCAGGAGACCCCACCGAAACACGGAAGGACTCTCAAATTATCCCAGCTTTCTCTGCACAGCGAGAGCTTTTAATATTTAGCATTGCTATCCTTTTCCTGTGTGTTTGTTAAAAAAATAGTTTTTATCTCTTTCACTTTCTTCCCAGGAAAGTTCTTTCTTCCAAAAACCTGGTGGGGGAGGGCTGGGTGTAACCTGCCTTCTATCAGAGGATATTTTCCTCCACATTTGTCCAAACCGGCACAGCCTGTCCTTTCCTGGGTCTCTGTTGCAGATGGAAGCTGCTGGTGCCATTGTCAGCTTGAAGCACTCTTTTGATGCAAGCAGATGTTGCCAGGTGTGTTCAGCAGCTGTTGCTCAATGCTTATGCCAAGCTATTGTGTTCCTCATGGAACCAAGGAGCATTGTGACACTGCAGGGGCTGATGGCATCAAGGAGGCAATTGTGACAGTACAGAACCTCCTAGAAACAAGGCTCCATTGTGACACCGTGGGGAATCATGGAATCAAGGAGCCCATTGTGACACGGCTGCATGGAACCAATGGTCCATGGTTACACTGCGGATTCAAGAAGAGCACGGTGACACCACGCAACATCACGGAACCATAGGTCCATTGTGACACAGCGGGGCCTCATGGAAACAAGGGGACCATTGTGGCAAAGCAGGGCCTAATGGAAGCATGGAGAGCATTGTGACACTAAGGAAACTCCTGGAACCAAGATGACCACTGGCACATAATGGAACCTCATGGAAGCAAGCCTCCACAATGACTTTGGAGGGCCTCAGGGACCACAGGACCCATTGTGACACAGCAGGACCTGGTGGAACCAAGGAGCCTTTGTGATACTCCAGATCCACATGGAAGCCAGGGTGCACTGAGACACAGCGGGGCCTTGTGGGAACCAAAGACACCTCTGCAAAAAGCAGGCTAGCTCATAGAAGCAAGGAGTCCATTGTTACAACGTAAAAGCTATGGAAGCAAGGGACCATTGTGACACTGCGGGGCCTCATGGAACCAATTGTCCATGATGACAATGCGGATCAAAGGAGACCATGGTGACACTGCGGAACCTGATGGAACCAAGGAGCCATTGTGACACAGTGGGGCCTCATGGAATCAAGGAGACCATTGTGACCCAGGTGTTGCATGTGAAGGCAAGGAGCCATTGTGACACTTTGGGCTTCTTCCCTTGAGCTCTGCAGCTGGCTGTCCCAGCCCAGCGCACCATGTGCCACCTGCTCTCCTCAGGGCTCTGCCTGCACACAGCCCCAGGAGAAGTTTTCCTGTTTGGAAGGAAAGAATGGAAAAGCCTGAGCAGGTTTCCTAAACAACAAACCCCACTCAGGAGCCACATACTCAGTACAGGCTGCCTGGAACGATGTCCCCTTTCTACAAGGGTCAGTGTGAGCAGGAATGAATGATCTCTGGGAGCAGAATTCTCGGAGTCTTTCCACTGAATTCTCTGTCCCTGTGTCTTGGGGTGACTTTATTGTGTGTATCCCCTATTGCTGCTCTATGCCCAGAAGTGAACTTTGTGCATTTCTGTGCCTTTCAACTGAGCCTGAGAGGGGGGAGAGGAAAAAAAAGCCAGACAAACTTCTCAGAGCGTTTGTTCAAGGACACACATACACACTCCTCTGCATCCTGCTTGCAGCAAGAGCAGAGGAAGCAACTTTGTTTCTTTTTAGCCAGTTTTCAGCTCCTTTTCTCTGGGGGGAGATGGAGAGTTGAACTTTGTTTTCCTGGGACTTTGGGGGTTTTTTCCCCTTCTCTTCTTGACTCTTTCAACATCAGAGCACATTGGGAGAATTTTCTCCCGAGGTGGGGGCCCTGAATGTGGGCCCATGAGCCAGCTGCAAGGAGGAGGAGAGAGACTACACCTACGGAAGTGTTGGGGTTCCTCCCCCCTGCCATGAGGTCATGGGAGAGGGGACCCTGGGGTAGAGGTATGGCCTGGGCACGGGGTCTCCCTGCTCCCTGCTCACATGTGCCCTAATCCTGTTCAGCACTGCTTATTTTGTGTTGCCCTGTGCGAGGAGGGCCCTGGTTGTGCCGTGATTGCTCAGTTCTTTGGCAGTGCCCCGCCCATGTGGCTGGAGAAGAAAGAGCTCTGCAACTTCTCTCAAGAATCGCTCCCTGTTTCTTTGCACGGGCCTCGCTGTCTATGGATGTTTCAGGAGACCCCACCGAAACACGGAAGGACTCTCAAATTATCCCAGCTTTCTCTGCACAGCGAGAGCTTTTAATATTTAGCATTGCTATCCTTTTCCTGTGTGTTTGTTAAAAAAATAGTTTTTATCTCTTTCACTTTCTTCCCAGGAAAGTTCTTTTTTCCAAAAACCTGGTGGGGGAGGGCTGGGTGTAACCTGCCTTCTATCAGAGGATATTTTCCTCCACATTTGTCCAAACCGGCACAGCCTGTCCTTTCCTGGGTCTCTGTTGCAGATGGAAGCTGCTGGTGCCATTGTCAGCTTGAAGCACTCTTTTGATGCAAGCAGATGTTGCCAGGTGTGTTCAGCAGCTGTTGCTCAATGCTTATGCCAAGCTATTGTGTTCCTCATGGAACCAAGGAGCCATTGTGACACTGCAGGGGCTGATGGCATCAAGGAGGCAATTGTGACAGTACAGAACCTCCTAGAAACAAGGCTCCATTGTGACACCGTGGGGAATCATGGAATCAAGGAGCCCATTGTGACACGGCTGCATGGAACCAATGGTCCATGGTTACACGGCGGATTCAAGAAGAGCACGGTGACACCACGCAACATCATGGAACCATAGGTCCATTGTGACACAGCGGGGCCTCATGGAAACAAGGGGACCATTGTGGGAAAGCAGGGCCTAATGGAAGCATGGAGAGCATTGTGACACTAAGGAAACTCCTGGAACCAAGATGACCACTGGCACATAATGGAACCTCATGGAAGCAAGCCTCCACAATGACTTTGGAGGGCCTCAGGGACCACAGGACCCATTGTGACACAGCAGGACCTGGTGGAACCAAGGAGCCTTTGTGATACTCCAGATCCACATGGAAGCCAGGGTGCACTGAGACACAGCGGGGCCTTGTTGGAACCAAAGACACCTCTGCAAAAAGCAGGCTAGCTCATAGAAGCAAGGAGTCCATTGTTACAACGTAAAAGCTATGGAAGCAAGGGACCATTGTGACACTGCGGGGCCTCATGGAACCAATTGTCCATGATGACAATGCGGATCAAAGGAGACCATGGTGACACTGCGGAACCTGATGGAACCAAGGAGCCATTGTGACACAGTGGGGCCTCATGGAATCAAGGAGACCATTGTGACCCAGGTGTTGCATGTGAAGGCAAGGAGCCATTGTGACACTTTGGGCTTCTTCCCTTGAGCTCTGCAGCTGGCTGTCCCAGCCCAGCGCACCATGTGCCACCTGCTCTCCTCAGGGCTCTGCCTGCACACAGCCCCAGGAGAAGTTTTCCTGTTTGGAAGGAAAGAATGGAAAAGCCGGAGCAGGTTTCCTAAACAACAAACCCCACTCAGGAGCCACATGCTCAGTACAGGCTGCCTGGAACGATGTCCCCTTTCTACAAGGGTCAGTGTGAGCAGGAATGATCTCTGGGAGCAGAATTCTCGGAGTCTTTCCACTGAATTCTCTGTCCCTGTGTCTTGGGGTGACTTTATCGTGTGTATCCCCTATTGCTGCTCTATGCCCAGAAGTGAACTTTGTGCATTTCTGTGCCTTTCAACTGAGCCTGAGAGGGGGGAGAGGAAAAAAACCGGACAAACTTCTCAGAGCGTTTTTTCAAGGACACACATACACGCTCCTCTGCATCCTGCTTGCAGCAAGAGCAGAGGAAGCAACTTTGTTTCTTTTTAGCCAGTTTTCAGCTCCTTTTCTCTGGGGGGAGATGGAGAGTTGAACTTTGTTTTCCTGGGACTTTGGGGGTTTTTTCCCCTTCTCTTCTTGACTCTTTCAACATCAGAGCACATTGGGAGAATTTTCTCCCGAGGTGGGGGCCCTGAATGTGGGCCCATGAGCCAGCTGCAAGGAGGAGGAGAGAGACTACACCTACGGAAGTGTTGGGGTTCCTCCCCCCTGCCATGAGGTCATGGGAGAGGGGACCCTGGGGTAGAGGCATGGCCTGGGCACGGGGTCTCCCTGCTCCCTGCTCACATGTGCCCTAATCCTGTTCAGCACTGCTTATTTTGTGTTGCCCTGTGCGAGGAGGGCCCTGGTTGTGCCGTGATTGCTCAGTTCTTTGGCAGTGCCCCGCCCATGTGGCTGGAGAAGAAAGAGCTCTGCAACTTCTCTCAAGAATCGCTCCCTGTTTCTTTGCACGGGCCTCGCTGTCTATGGATGTTTCAGGAGACCCCACCGAAACACGGAAGGACTCTCAAATTATCCCAGCTTTCTCTGCACAGCGAGAGCTTTTAATATTTAGCATTGCTATCCTTTTCCTGTGTGTTTGTTAAAAAAATAGTTTTTATCTCTTTCACTTTCTTCCCAGGAAAGTTCTTTTTTCCAAAAACCTGGTGGGGGAGGGCTGGGTGTAACCTGCCTTCTATCAGAGGATATTTTCCTCCACATTTGTCCAAACCGGCACAGCCTGTCCTTTCCTGGGTCTCTGTTGCAGATGGAAGCTGCTGGTGCCATTGTCAGCTTGAAGCACTCTTTTGATGCAAGCAGATGTTGCCAGGTGTGTTCAGCAGCTGTTGCTCAATGCTTATGCCAAGCTATTGTGTTCCTCATGGAACCAAGGAGCCATTGTGACACTGCAGGGGCTGATGGCATCAAGGAGGCAATTGTGACAGTACAGAACCTCCTAGAAACAAGGCTCCATTGTGACACCGTGGGGAATCATGGAATCAAGGAGCCCATTGTGACACGGCTGCATGGAACCAATGGTCCATGGTTACACTGCGGATTCAAGAAGAGCACGGTGACACCACGCAACATCATGGAACCATAGGTCCATTGTGACACAGCGGGGCCTCATGGAAACAAGGGGACCATTGTGGCAAAGCAGGGCCTAATGGAAGCATGGAGAGCATTGTGACACTAAGGAAACTCCTGGAACCAAGACGACCACTGGCACATAATGGAACCTCATGGAAGCAAGCCTCCACAATGACTTTGGAGGGCCTCAGGGACCACAGGACCCATTGTGACACAGCAGGACCTGGTGGAACCAAGGAGCCTTTGTGATACTCCACATCCACATGGAAGCCAGGGTGCACTGAGACACAGCGGGGCCTTGTGGGAACCAAAGACACCCCTGCAAAAAGCAGGCTAGCTCATAGAAGCAAGGAGTCCATTGTTACAACGTAAAAGCTATGGAAGCAAGGGACCATTGTGACACTGCGGGGCCTCATGGAACCAATTGTCCATGATGACAATGCGGATCAAAGGAGACCATGGTGACACTGCGGAACCTGATGGAACCAAGGAGCCATTGTGACACAGTGGGGCCTCATGGAATCAAGGAGACCATTGTGACCCAGGTGTTGCATGTGAAGGCAAGGAGCCATTGTGACACTTTGGGCTTCTTCCCTTGAGCTCTGCAGCTGGCTGTCCCAGCCCAGCGCACCATGTGCCACCTGCTCTCCTCAGGGCTCTGCCTGCACACAGCCCCAGGAGAAGTTTTCCTGTTTGGAAGGAAAGAATGGAAAAGCCTGAGCAGGTTTCCTAAACAACAAACGCCACTCAGGAGCCACATACTCAGTACAGGCTGCCTGGAACGATGTCCCCTTTCTACAAGGGTCAGTGTGAGCAGGAATGAATGATCTCTGGGAGCAGAATTCTCGGAGTCTTTCCACTGAATTCTCTGTCCCTGTGTCTTGGGGTGACTTTATTGTGTGTATCCCCTATTGCTGCTCTATGCCCAGAAGTGAACTTTGTGCATTTCTGTGCCTTTCAACTGAGCCTGAGAGGGGGGAGAGGAAAAAAAAGCCAGACAAACTTCTCAGAGCGTTTGTTCAAGGACACACATACACACTCCTCTGCATCCTGCTTGCAGCAAGAGCAGAGGAAGCAACTTGGTTTCTTTTTTGCCAGTTTTCAGCTCCTTTTCTCTGGGGGGAGATGGAGAGTTGAACTTTGTTTTCCTGGGACTTCGGGGGTTTTTTCCCCTTCTCTTCTTGATTCTTTCAACATCAGAGCACATTGGGAGAATTTTCTCCCGAGGTGGGGGCCCTGAATGTGGGCCCATGAGCCAGCTGCAAGGAGGAGGAGAGAGACTACACCTACGGAAGTGTTGGGGTTCCTCCCCCCTGCCATGAGGTCATGGGAGAGGGGACCCTGGGGTAGAGGCATGGCCTGGGCACGGGGTCTCCCTGCTCCCTGCTCACATGTGCCCTAATCCTGTTCAGCACTGCTTATTTTGTGTTGCCCTGTGCGAGGAGGGCCCTGGTTGTGCCGTGATTGCTCAGTTCTTTGGCAGTGCCCCGCCCATGTGGCTGGAGAAGAAAGAGCTCTGCAACTTCTCTCAAGAATCGCTCCCTGTTTCTTTGCACGGGCCTCGCTGTCTATGGATGTTTCAGGAGACCCCACCGAAACACGGAAGGACTCTCAAATTATCCCAGCTTTCTCTGCACAGCGAGAGCTTTTAATATTTAGCATTGCTATCCTTTTCCTGTGTGTTTGTTAAAAAAATAGTTTTTATCTCTTTCACTTTCTTCCCAGGAAAGTTCTTTCTTCCAAAAACCTGGTGGGGGAGGGCTGGGTGTAACCTGCCTTCTATCAGAGGATATTTTCCTCCACATTTGTCCAAACCGGCACAGCCTGTCCTTTCCTGGGTCTCTGTTGCAGATGGAAGCTGCTGGTGCCATTGTCAGCGTGAAGCCCTCTTTTGATGCAAGCAGATGTTGCCAGGTGTGTTCAGCAGCTGTTGCTCAATGCTTATGCCAAGCTATTGTGTTCCTCATGGAACCAAGGAGCCATTGTGACACTGCAGGGGCTGATGGCATCAAGGAGGCAATTGTGACAGTACAGAACCTCCTAGAAACAAGGCTCCATTGTGACACCGTGGGGAATCATGGAATCAAGGAGCCCATTGTGACACGGCTGCATGGAACCAATGGTCCATGGTTACACTGCGGATTCAAGAAGAGCACGGTGACACCACGCAACATCATGGAACCATAGGTCCATTGTGACACAGCGGGGCCTCATGGAAACAAGGGGACCATTGTGGGAAAGCAGGGCCTAATGGAAGCATGGAGAGCATTGTGACACTAAGGAAACTCCTGGAACCAAGATGACCACTGGCACATAATGGAACCTCATGGAAGCAAGCCTCCACAATGACTTTGGAGGGCCTCAGGGACCACAGGACCCATTGTGACACAGCAGGACCTGGTGGAACCAAGGAGTCTTTGTGATACTCCAGATCCACATGGAAGCCAGGGTGCACTGAGACACAGCGGGGCCTTGTGGGAACCAAAGACACCTCTGCAAAAAGCAGGCTAGCTCATAGAAGCAAGGAGTCCATTGTTACAACGTAAAAGCTATGGAAGCAAGGGACCATTGTGACACTGCGGGGCCTCATGGAACCAATTGTCCATGATGACAATGCGGATCAAAGGAGACCATGGTGACACTGCGGAACCTGATGGAACCAAGGAGCCATTGTGACACAGTGGGGCCTCATGGAATCAAGGAGACCATTGTGACCCAGGTGTTGCATGGGAAGGCAAGGAGCCATTGTGACACTTTGGGCTTCTTCCCTTGAGCTCTGCAGCTGGCTGTCCCAGCCCAGCGCACCATGTGCCACCTGCTCTCCTCAGGGCTCTGCCTGCACACAGCCCCAGGAGAAGTTTTCCTGTTTGGAAGGAAAGAATGGAAAAGCCTGAGCAGGTTTCCTAAACAACAAACCCCACTCAGGAGCCACATACTCAGTACAGGCTGCCTGGAACGATGTCCCCTTTCTACAAGGGTCAGTGTGAGCAGGAATGAATGATCTCTGGGAGCAGAATTCTCGGAGTCTTTCCACTGAATTCTCTGTCCCTGTGTCTTGGGGTGACTTTATTGTGTGTATCCCCTATTGCTGCTCTATGCCCAGAAGTGAACTTTGTGCATTTCTGTGCCTTTCAACTGAGCCTGAGAGGGGGGAGAGGAAAAAAAAGCCAGACAAACTTCTCAGAGCGTTTGTTCAAGGACACACATACACACTCCTCTGCATCCTGCTTGCAGCAAGAGCAGAGGAAGCAACTTTGTTTCTTTTTAGCCAGTTTTCAGCTCCTTTTCTCTGGGGGGAGATGGAGAGTTGAACTTTGTTTTCCTGGGACTTCGGGGGTTTTTTCCCCTTCTCTTCTTGATTCTTTCAACATCAGAGCACATTGGGAGAATTTTCTCCCGAGGTGGGGGCCCTGAATGTGGGCCCATGAGCCAGCTGCAAGGAGGAGGAGAGAGACTACACCTACGGAAGTGTTGGGGTTCCTCCCCCCTGCCATGAGGTCATGGGAGAGGGGACCCTGGGGTAGAGGCATGGCCTGGGCACGGGGTCTCCCTGCTCCCTGCTCACATGTGCCCTAATCCTGTTCAGCACTGCTTATTTTGTGTTGCCCTGTGCGAGGAGGGCCCTGGTTGTGCCGTGGTTGCTCAGTTCTTTGGCAGTGCCCCGCCCATGTGGCTGGAGAAGAAAGAGCTCTGCAACTTCTCTCAAGAATCGCTCCCTGTTTCTTTGCACGGGCCTCGCTGTCTATGGATGTTTCAGGAGACCCCACCGAAACACGGAAGGACTCTCAAATTATCCCAGCTTTCTCTGCACAGCGAGAGCTTTTAATATTTAGCATTGCTATCCTTTTCCTGTGTGTTTGTTAAAAAAATAGTTTTTATCTCTTTCACTTTCTTCCCAGGAAAGTTCTTTCTTCCAAAAACCTGGTGGGGGAGGGCTGGGTGTAACCTGCCTTCTATCAGAGGATATTTTCCTCCACATTTGTCCAAACCGGCACAGCCTGTCCTTTCCTGGGTCTCTGTTGCAGATGGAAGCTGCTGGTGCCATTGTCAGCGTGAAGCCCTCTTTTGATGCAAGCAGATGTTGCCAGGTGTGTTCAGCAGCTGTTGCTCAATGCTTATGCCAAGCTATTGTGTTCCTCATGGAACCAAGGAGCCATTGTGACACTGCAGGGGCTGATGGCATCAAGGAGGCAATTGTGACAGTACAGAACCTCCTAGAAACAAGGCTCCATTGTGACACCGTGGGGAATCATGGAATCAAGGAGCCCATTGTGACACGGCTGCATGGAACCAATGGTCCATGGTTACACTGCGGATTCAAGAAGAGCACGGTGACACCACGCAACATCATGGAACCATAGGTCCATTGTGACACAGCGGGGCCTCATGGAAACAAGGGGACCATTGTGGGAAAGCAGGGCCTAATGGAAGCATGGAGAGCATTGTGACACTAAGGAAACTCCTGGAACCAAGATGACCACTGGCACATAATGGAACCTCATGGAAGCAAGCCTCCACAATGACTTTGGAGGGCCTCAGGGACCACAGGACCCATTGTGACACAGCAGGACCTGGTGGAACCAAGGAGTCTTTGTGATACTCCAGATCCACATGGAAGCCAGGGTGCACTGAGACACAGCGGGGCCTTGTGGGAACCAAAGACACCTCTGCAAAAAGCAGGCTAGCTCATAGAAGCAAGGAGTCCATTGTTACAACGTAAAAGCTATGGAAGCAAGGGACCATTGTGACACTGCGGGGCCTCATGGAACCAATTGTCCATGATGACAATGCGGATCAAAGGAGACCATGGTGACACTGCGGAACCTGATGGAACCAAGGAGCCATTGTGACACAGTGGGGCCTCATGGAATCAAGGAGACCATTGTGACCCAGGTGTTGCATGGGAAGGCAAGGAGCCATTGTGACACTTTGGGCTTCTTCCCTTGAGCTCTGCAGCTGGCTGTCCCAGCCCAGCGCACCATGTGCCACCTGCTCTCCTCAGGGCTCTGCCTGCACACAGCCCCAGGAGAAGTTTTCCTGTTTGGAAGGAAAGAATGGAAAAGCCTGAGCAGGTTTCCTAAACAACAAACCCCACTCAGGAGCCACATACTCAGTACAGGCTGCCTGGAACGATGTCCCCTTTCTACAAGGGTCAGTGTGAGCAGGAATGAATGATCTCTGGGAGCAGAATTCTCGGAGTCTTTCCACTGAATTCTCTGTCCCTGTGTCTTGGGGTGACTTTATTGTGTGTATCCCCTATTGCTGCTCTATGCCCAGAAGTGAACTTTGTGCATTTCTGTGCCTTTCAACTGAGCCTGAGAGGGGGGAGAGGAAAAAAAAGCCAGACAAACTTCTCAGAGCGTTTGTTCAAGGACACACATACACACTCCTCTGCATCCTGCTTGCAGCAAGAGCAGAGGAAGCAACTTTGTTTCTTTTTAGCCAGTTTTCAGCTCCTTTTCTCTGGGGGGAGATGGAGAGTTGAACTTTGTTTTCCTGGGACTTTGGGGGTTTTTTCCCCTTCTCTTCTTGACTCTTTCAACATCAGAGCACATTGGGAGAATTTTCTCCCGAGGTGGGGGCCCTGAATGTGGGCCCATGAGCCAGCTGCAAGGAGGAGGAGAGAGACTACACCTACGGAAGTGTTGGGGTTCCTCCCCCCTGCCATGAGGTCATGGGAGAGGGGACCCTGGGGTAGAGGCATGGCCTGGGCACGGGGTCTCCCTGCTCCCTGCTCACATGTGCCCTAATCCTGTTCAGCACTGCTTATTTTGTGTTGCCCTGTGCGAGGAGGGCCCTGGTTGTGCTGTGGTTGCTCAGTTCTTTGGCAGTGCCCCGCCCATGTGGCTGGAGAAGAAAGAGCTCTGAAACTTCTCTCAAGAATCGCTCCCTGTTTCTTTGCACGGGCCTCGCTGTCTATGGATGTTTCAGGAGACCCCACCGAAACACAGAAGGACTCTCAAATTATCCCAGCTTTCTCTGCACAGCGAGAGCTTTTAATATTTAGCATTGCTATCCTTTTCCTGTGTGTTTGTTAAAAAAATAGTTTTTATCTCTTTCACTTTCTTCCCAGGAAAGTTCTTTTTTCCAAAAACCTGGTGGGGGAGGGCTGGGTGTAACCTGCCTTCTATCAGAGGATATTTTCCTCCACATTTGTCCAAACCGGCACAGCCTGTCCTTTCCTGGGTCTCTGTTGCAGATGGAAGCTGCTGGTGCCATTGTCAGCTTGAAGCACTCTTTTGATGCAAGCAGATGTTGCCAGGTGTGTTCAGCAGCTGTTGCTCAATGCTTATGCCAAGCTATTGTGTTCCTCATGGAACCAAGGAGCCATTGTGACACTGCAGGGGCTGATGGCATCAAGGAGGCAATTGTGACAGTACAGAACCTCCTAGAAACAAGGCTCCATTGTGACACCGTGGGGAATCATGGAATCAAGGAGCCCATTGTGACACAGCCAGGCTGCATGGAACCAATGGTCCATGGTTACACGGCGGATTCAAGAAGAGCACGGTGACACCACGCAACATCATGGAACCATAGGTCCATTGTGACACAGCGGGGCCTCATGGAAACAAGGGGACCATTGTGGCAAAGCAGGGCCTAATGGAAGCATGGAGAGCATTGTGACACTAAGGAAACTCCTGGAACCAAGATGACCACTGGCACATAATGGAACCTCATGGAAGCAAGCCTCCACAATGACTTTGGAGGGCCTCAGGGACCACAGGACCCATTGTGACACAGCAGGACCTGGTGGAACCAAGGAGCCTTTGTGATACTCCACATCCACATGGAAGCCAGGGTGCACTGAGACACAGCGGGGCCTTGTGGGAACCAAAGACACCTCTGCAAAAAGCAGGCTAGCTCATAGAAGCAAGGGAGTCCATTGTTACAACGTAAAAGCTATGGAAGCAAGGGACCATTGTGACACTGCGGGGCCTCATGGAACCAATTGTCCATGATGACAATGCGGATCAAAGGAGACCATGGTGACACTGCGGAACCTGATGGAACCAAGGAGCCATTGTGACACAGTGGGGCCTCATGGAATCAAGGAGACCATTGTGACCCAGGTGTTGCATGGGAAGGCAAGGAGCCATTGTGACACTTTGGGCTTCTTCCCTTGAGCTCTGCAGCTGGCTGTCCCAGCCCAGCGCACCATGTGCCACCTGCTCTCCTCAGGGCTCTGCCTGCACACAGCCCCAGGAGAAGTTTTCCTGTTTGGAAGGAAAGAATGGAAAAGCCGGAGCAGGTTTCCTAAACAACAAACGCCACTCAGGAGCCACATACTCAGTACAGGCTGCCTGGAACGATGTCCCCTTTCTACAAGGGTCAGTGTGAGCAGGAATGAATGATCTCTGGGAGCAGAATTCTCGGAGTCTTTCCACTGAATTCTCTGTCCCTGTGTCTTGGGGTGACTTTATCGTGTGTATCCCCTATTGCTGCTCTATGCCCAGAAGTGAACTTTGTGCGTTTCTGTGCCTTTCAACTGAGCCTGAGAGGGGGGAGAGGAAAAAAACCGGACAAACTTCTCAGAGCGTTTGTTCAAGGACACACATACACACTCCTCTGCATCCTGCTTGCAGCAAGAGCAGAGGAAGCAACTTTGTTTCTTTTTAGCCAGTTTTCAGCTCCTTTTCTCTGGGGGGAGATGGAGAGTTGAACTTTGTTTTCCTGGGACTTCGGGGGTTTTTTTTCCCTTCTTCTCTTCTTGACTCTTTCAACATCAGAGCACATTGGGAGAATTTTCTCCCGAGGTGGGGGCCCTGAATGTGGGCCCATGAGCCAGCTGCAAGGAGGAGGAGAGAGACTACACCTACGGAAGTGTTGGGGTTCCTCCCCCCTGCCATGAGGTCATGGGAGAGGGGACCCTGGGGTAGAGGCATGGCCTGGGCACGGGGTCTCCCTGCTCCCTGCTCACATGTGCCCTAATCCTGTTCAGCGCTGCTTATTTTGTGTTGCCCTGTGCCAGGAGGGCCCTGGTTGTGCCGTGATTGCTCAGTTCTTTGGCAGTGCCCCGCCCATGTGGCTGGAGAAGAAAGAGCTCTGAAACTTCTCTCAAGAATCGCTCCCTGTTTCTTTGCACGGGCCTCGCTGTCTATGGATGTTTCAGGAGACCCCACCGAAACACGGAAGGACTCTCAAATTATCCCAGCTTTCTCTGCACAGCGAGAGCTTTTAATATTTAGCATTGCTATCCTTTTCCTGTGTGTTTGTTAAAAAAATAGTTTTTATCTCTTTCACTTTCTTCCCAGGAAAGTTCTTTCTTCCAAAAACCTGGTGGGGGAGGGCTGGGTGTAACCTGCCTTCTATCAGAGGATATTTTCCTCCACATTTGTCCAAACCGGCACAGCCTGTCCTTTCCTGGGTCTCTGTTGCAGATGGAAGCTGCTGGTGCCATTGTCAGCTTGAAGCACTCTTTTGATGCAAGCAGATGTTGCCAGGTGTGTTCAGCAGCTGTTGCTCAATGCTTATGCCAAGCTATTGTGTTCCTCATGGAACCAAGGAGCATTGTGACACTGCAGGGGCTGATGGCATCAAGGAGGCAATTGTGACAGTACAGAACCTCCTAGAAACAAGGCTCCATTGTGACACCGTGGGGAATCATGGAATCAAGGAGCCCATTGTGACACGGCTGCATGGAACCAATGGTCCATGGTTACACGGCGGATTCAAGAAGAGCACGGTGACACCACGCAACATCACGGAACCATAGGTCCATTGTGACACAGCGGGGCCTCATGGAAACAAGGGGACCATTGTGGCAAAGCAGGGCCTAATGGAAGCATGGAGAGCATTGTGACACTAAGGAAACTCCTGGAACCAAGATGACCACTGGCACATAATGGAACCTCATGGAAGCAAGCCTCCACAATGACTTTGGAGGGCCTCAGGGACCACAGGACCCATTGTGACACAGCAGGACCTGGTGGAACCAAGGAGCCTTTGTGATACTCCAGATCCACATGGAAGCCAGGGTGCACTGAGACACAGCGGGGCCTTGTGGGAACCAAAGACACCTCTGCAAAAAGCAGGCTAGCTCATAGAAGCAAGGAGTCCATTGTTACAACGTAAAAGCTATGGAAGCAAGGGACCATTGTGACACTGCGGGGCCTCATGGAACCAATTGTCCATGATGACAATGCGGATCAAAGGAGACCATGGTGACACTGCGGAACCTGATGGAACCAAGGAGCCATTGTGACACAGTGGGGCCTCATGGAATCAAGGAGACCATTGTGACCCAGGTGTTGCATGTGAAGGCAAGGAGCCATTGTGACACTTTGGGCTTCTTCCCTTGAGCTCTGCAGCTGGCTGTCCCAGCCCAGCGCACCATGTGCCACCTGCTCTCCTCAGGGCTCTGCCTGCACACAGCCCCAGGAGAAGTTTTCCTGTTTGGAAGGAAAGAATGGAAAAGCCTGAGCAGGTTTCCTAAACAACAAACCCCACTCAGGAGCCACATACTCAGTACAGGCTGCCTGGAACGATGTCCCCTTTCTACAAGGGTCAGTGTGAGCAGGAATGAATGATCTCTGGGAGCAGAATTCTCGGAGTCTTTCCACTGAATTCTCTGTCCCTGTGTCTTGGGGTGACTTTATCGTGTGTATCCCCTATTGCTGCTCTATGCCCAGAAGTGAACTTTGTGCATTTCTGTGCCTTTCAACTGAGCCTGAGAGGGGGGAGAGGAAAAAAAAGCCAGACAAACTTCTCAGAGCGTTTGTTCAAGGACACACATACACACTCCTCTGCATCCTGCTTGCAGCAAGAGCAGAGGAAGCAACTTTGTTTCTTTTTAGCCAGTTTTCAGCTCCTTTTCTCTGGGGGGAGATGGAGAGTTGAACTTTGTTTTCCTGGGACTTTGGGGGTTTTTTCCCCTTCTCTTCTTGACTCTTTCAACATCAGAGCACATTGGGAGAATTTTCTCCCGAGGTGGGGGCCCTGAATGTGGGCCCATGAGCCAGCTGCAAGGAGGAGGAGAGAGACTACACCTACGGAAGTGTTGGGGTTCCTCCCCCCTGCCATGAGGTCATGGGAGAGGGGACCCTGGGGTAGAGGCATGGCCTGGGCACGGGGTCTCCCTGCTCCCTGCTCACATGTGCCCTAATCCTGTTCAGCACTGCTTATTTTGTGTTGCCCTGTGCGAGGAGGGCCCTGGTTGTGCTGTGGTTGCTCAGTTCTTTGGCAGTGCCCCGCCCATGTGGCTGGAGAAGAAAGAGCTCTGAAACTTCTCTCAAGAATCGCTCCCTGTTTCTTTGCACGGGCCTCGCTGTCTATGGATGTTTCAGGAGACCCCACCGAAACACAGAAGGACTCTCAAATTATCCCAGCTTTCTCTGCACAGCGAGAGCTTTTAATATTTAGCATTGCTATCCTTTTCCTGTGTGTTTGTTAAAAAAATAGTTTTTATCTCTTTCACTTTCTTCCCAGGAAAGTTCTTTTTTCCAAAAACCTGGTGGGGGAGGGCTGGGTGTAACCTGCCTTCTATCAGAGGATATTTTCCTCCACATTTGTCCAAACCGGCACAGCCTGTCCTTTCCTGGGTCTCTGTTGCAGATGGAAGCTGCTGGTGCCATTGTCAGCTTGAAGCACTCTTTTGATGCAAGCAGATGTTGCCAGGTGTGTTCAGCAGCTGTTGCTCAATGCTTATGCCAAGCTATTGTGTTCCTCATGGAACCAAGGAGCCATTGTGACACTGCAGGGGCTGATGGCATCAAGGAGGCAATTGTGACAGTACAGAACCTCCTAGAAACAAGGCTCCATTGTGACACCGTGGGGAATCATGGAATCAAGGAGCCCATTGTGACACAGCCAGGCTGCATGGAACCAATGGTCCATGGTTACACGGCGGATTCAAGAAGAGCACGGTGACACCACGCAACATCATGGAACCATAGGTCCATTGTGACACAGCGGGGCCTCATGGAAACAAGGGGACCATTGTGGCAAAGCAGGGCCTAATGGAAGCATGGAGAGCATTGTGACACTAAGGAAACTCCTGGAACCAAGATGACCACTGGCACATAATGGAACCTCATGGAAGCAAGCCTCCACAATGACTTTGGAGGGCCTCAGGGACCACAGGACCCATTGTGACACAGCAGGACCTGGTGGAACCAAGGAGCCTTTGTGATACTCCACATCCACATGGAAGCCAGGGTGCACTGAGACACAGCGGGGCCTTGTGGGAACCAAAGACACCTCTGCAAAAAGCAGGCTAGCTCATAGAAGCAAGGGAGTCCATTGTTACAACGTAAAAGCTATGGAAGCAAGGGACCATTGTGACACTGCGGGGCCTCATGGAACCAATTGTCCATGATGACAATGCGGATCAAAGGAGACCATGGTGACACTGCGGAACCTGATGGAACCAAGGAGCCATTGTGACACAGTGGGGCCTCATGGAATCAAGGAGACCATTGTGACCCAGGTGTTGCATGGGAAGGCAAGGAGCCATTGTGACACTTTGGGCTTCTTCCCTTGAGCTCTGCAGCTGGCTGTCCCAGCCCAGCGCACCATGTGCCACCTGCTCTCCTCAGGGCTCTGCCTGCACACAGCCCCAGGAGAAGTTTTCCTGTTTGGAAGGAAAGAATGGAAAAGCCGGAGCAGGTTTCCTAAACAACAAACGCCACTCAGGAGCCACATACTCAGTACAGGCTGCCTGGAACGATGTCCCCTTTCTACAAGGGTCAGTGTGAGCAGGAATGAATGATCTCTGGGAGCAGAATTCTCGGAGTCTTTCCACTGAATTCTCTGTCCCTGTGTCTTGGGGTGACTTTATCGTGTGTATCCCCTATTGCTGCTCTATGCCCAGAAGTGAACTTTGTGCGTTTCTGTGCCTTTCAACTGAGCCTGAGAGGGGGGAGAGGAAAAAAACCGGACAAACTTCTCAGAGCGTTTGTTCAAGGACACACATACACACTCCTCTGCATCCTGCTTGCAGCAAGAGCAGAGGAAGCAACTTTGTTTCTTTTTAGCCAGTTTTCAGCTCCTTTTCTCTGGGGGGAGATGGAGAGTTGAACTTTGTTTTCCTGGGACTTCGGGGGTTTTTTTTCCCTTCTTCTCTTCTTGACTCTTTCAACATCAGAGCACATTGGGAGAATTTTCTCCCGAGGTGGGGGCCCTGAATGTGGGCCCATGAGCCAGCTGCAAGGAGGAGGAGAGAGACTACACCTACGGAAGTGTTGGGGTTCCTCCCCCCTGCCATGAGGTCATGGGAGAGGGGACCCTGGGGTAGAGGCATGGCCTGGGCACGGGGTCTCCCTGCTCCCTGCTCACATGTGCCCTAATCCTGTTCAGCACTGCTTATTTTGTGTTGCCCTGTGCCAGGAGGGCCCTGGTTGTGCCGTGATTGCTCAGTTCTTTGGCAGTGCCCCGCCCATGTGGCTGGAGAAGAAAGAGCTCTGAAACTTCTCTCAAGAATCGCTCCCTGTTTCTTTGCACGGGCCTCGCTGTCTATGGATGTTTCAGGAGACCCCACCGAAACACGGAAGGACTCTCAAATTATCCCAGCTTTCTCTGCACAGCGAGAGCTTTTAATATTTAGCATTGCTATCCTTTTCCTGTGTGTTTGTTAAAAAAATAGTTTTTATCTCTTTCACTTTCTTCCCAGGAAAGTTCTTTCTTCCAAAAACCTGGTGGGGGAGGGCTGGGTGTAACCTGCCTTCTATCAGAGGATATTTTCCTCCACATTTGTCCAAACCGGCACAGCCTGTCCTTTCCTGGGTCTCTGTTGCAGATGGAAGCTGCTGGTGCCATTGTCAGCTTGAAGCACTCTTTTGATGCAAGCAGATGTTGCCAGGTGTGTTCAGCAGCTGTTGCTCAATGCTTATGCCAAGCTATTGTGTTCCTCATGGAACCAAGGAGCATTGTGACACTGCAGGGGCTGATGGCATCAAGGAGGCAATTGTGACAGTACAGAACCTCCTAGAAACAAGGCTCCATTGTGACACCGTGGGGAATCATGGAATCAAGGAGCCCATTGTGACACGGCTGCATGGAACCAATGGTCCATGGTTACACGGCGGATTCAAGAAGAGCACGGTGACACCACGCAACATCACGGAACCATAGGTCCATTGTGACACAGCGGGGCCTCATGGAAACAAGGGGACCATTGTGGCAAAGCAGGGCCTAATGGAAGCATGGAGAGCATTGTGACACTAAGGAAACTCCTGGAACCAAGATGACCACTGGCACATAATGGAACCTCATGGAAGCAAGCCTCCACAATGACTTTGGAGGGCCTCAGGGACCACAGGACCCATTGTGACACAGCAGGACCTGGTGGAACCAAGGAGCCTTTGTGATACTCCAGATCCACATGGAAGCCAGGGTGCACTGAGACACAGCGGGGCCTTGTGGGAACCAAAGACACCTCTGCAAAAAGCAGGCTAGCTCATAGAAGCAAGGAGTCCATTGTTACAACGTAAAAGCTATGGAAGCAAGGGACCATTGTGACACTGCGGGGCCTCATGGAACCAATTGTCCATGATGACAATGCGGATCAAAGGAGACCATGGTGACACTGCGGAACCTGATGGAACCAAGGAGCCATTGTGACACAGTGGGGCCTCATGGAATCAAGGAGACCATTGTGACCCAGGTGTTGCATGTGAAGGCAAGGAGCCATTGTGACACTTTGGGCTTCTTCCCTTGAGCTCTGCAGCTGGCTGTCCCAGCCCAGCGCACCATGTGCCACCTGCTCTCCTCAGGGCTCTGCCTGCACACAGCCCCAGGAGAAGTTTTCCTGTTTGGAAGGAAAGAATGGAAAAGCCTGAGCAGGTTTCCTAAACAACAAACCCCACTCAGGAGCCACATACTCAGTACAGGCTGCCTGGAACGATGTCCCCTTTCTACAAGGGTCAGTGTGAGCAGGAATGAATGATCTCTGGGAGCAGAATTCTCGGAGTCTTTCCACTGAATTCTCTGTCCCTGTGTCTTGGGGTGACTTTATTGTGTGTATCCCCTATTGCTGCTCTATGCCCAGAAGTGAACTTTGTGCATTTCTGTGCCTTTCAACTGAGCCTGAGAGGGGGGAGAGGAAAAAAAAGCCAGACAAACTTCTCAGAGCGTTTGTTCAAGGACACACATACACACTCCTCTGCATCCTGCTTGCAGCAAGAGCAGAGGAAGCAACTTTGTTTCTTTTTAGCCAGTTTTCAGCTCCTTTTCTCTGGGGGGAGATGGAGAGTTGAACTTTGTTTTCCTGGGACTTTGGGGGTTTTTTCCCCTTCTCTTCTTGACTCTTTCAACATCAGAGCACATTGGGAGAATTTTCTCCCGAGGTGGGGGCCCTGAATGTGGGCCCATGAGCCAGCTGCAAGGAGGAGGAGAGAGACTACACCTACGGAAGTGTTGGGGTTCCTCCCCCCTGCCATGAGGTCATGGGAGAGGGGACCCTGGGGTAGAGGTATGGCCTGGGCACGGGGTCTCCCTGCTCCCTGCTCACATGTGCCCTAATCCTGTTCAGCACTGCTTATTTTGTGTTGCCCTGTGCGAGGAGGGCCCTGGTTGTGCCGTGATTGCTCAGTTCTTTGGCAGTGCCCCGCCCATGTGGCTGGAGAAGAAAGAGCTCTGCAACTTCTCTCAAGAATCGCTCCCTGTTTCTTTGCAGGGGCCTCGCTGTCTATGGATGTTTCAGGAGACCCCACCGAAACACGGAAGGACTCTCAAATTATCCCAGCTTTCTCTGCACAGCGAGAGCTTTTAATATTTAGCATTGCTATCCTTTTCCTGTGTGTTTGTTAAAAAAATAGTTTTTATCTCTTTCACTTTCTTCCCAGGAAAGTTCTTTTTTCCAAAAACCTGGTGGGGGAGGGCTGGGTGTAACCTGCCTTCTATCAGAGGATATTTTCCTCCACATTTGTCCAAACCGGCACAGCCTGTCCTTTCCTGGGTCTCTGTTGCAGATGGAAGCTGCTGGTGCCATTGTCAGCTTGAAGCACTCTTTTGATGCAAGCAGATGTTGCCAGGTGTGTTCAGCAGCTGTTGCTCAATGCTTATGCCAAGCTATTGTGTTCCTCATGGAACCAAGGAGCCATTGTGACACTGCAGGGGCTGATGGCATCAAGGAGGCAATTGTGACAGTACAGAACCTCCTAGAAACAAGGCTCCATTGTGACACCGTGGGGAATCATGGAATCAAGGAGCCCATTGTGACACGGCTGCATGGAACCAATGGTCCATGGTTACACGGCGGATTCAAGAAGAGCACGGTGACACCACGCAACATCATGGAACCATAGGTCCATTGTGACACAGCGGGGCCTCATGGAAACAAGGGGACCATTGTGGGAAAGCAGGGCCTAATGGAAGCATGGAGAGCATTGTGACACTAAGGAAACTCCTGGAACCAAGATGACCACTGGCACATAATGGAACCTCATGGAAGCAAGCCTCCACAATGACTTTGGAGGGCCTCAGGGACCACAGGACCCATTGTGACACAGCAGGACCTGGTGGAACCAAGGAGCCTTTGTGATACTCCAGATCCACATGGAAGCCAGGGTGCACTGAGACACAGCGGGGCCTTGTTGGAACCAAAGACACCTCTGCAAAAAGCAGGCTAGCTCATAGAAGCAAGGAGTCCATTGTTACAACGTAAAAGCTATGGAAGCAAGGGACCATTGTGACACTGCGGGGCCTCATGGAACCAATTGTCCATGATGACAATGCGGATCAAAGGAGACCATGGTGACACTGCGGAACCTGATGGAACCAAGGAGCCATTGTGACACAGTGGGGCCTCATGGAATCAAGGAGACCATTGTGACCCAGGTGTTGCATGTGAAGGCAAGGAGCCATTGTGACACTTTGGGCTTCTTCCCTTGAGCTCTGCAGCTGGCTGTCCCAGCCCAGCGCACCATGTGCCACCTGCTCTCCTCAGGGCTCTGCCTGCACACAGCCCCAGGAGAAGTTTTCCTGTTTGGAAGGAAAGAATGGAAAAGCCGGAGCAGGTTTCCTAAACAACAAACCCCACTCAGGAGCCACATGCTCAGTACAGGCTGCCTGGAACGATGTCCCCTTTCTACAAGGGTCAGTGTGAGCAGGAATGATCTCTGGGAGCAGAATTCTCGGAGTCTTTCCACTGAATTCTCTGTCCCTGTGTCTTGGGGTGACTTTATCGTGTGTATCCCCTATTGCTGCTCTATGCCCAGAAGTGAACTTTGTGCATTTCTGTGCCTTTCAACTGAGCCTGAGAGGGGGGAGAGGAAAAAAACCGGACAAACTTCTCAGAGCGTTTTTTCAAGGACACACATACACGCTCCTCTGCATCCTGCTTGCAGCAAGAGCAGAGGAAGCAACTTTGTTTCTTTTTAGCCAGTTTTCAGCTCCTTTTCTCTGGGGGGAGATGGAGAGTTGAACTTTGTTTTCCTGGGACTTTGGGGGTTTTTTCCCCTTCTCTTCTTGACTCTTTCAACATCAGACCACATTGGGAGAATTTTCTCCCGAGGTGGGGGCCCTGAATGTGGGCCCATGAGCCAGCTGCAAGGAGGAGGAGAGAGACTACACCTACGGAAGTGTTGGGGTTCCTCCCCCCTGCCATGAGGTCATGGGAGAGGGGACCCTGGGGTAGAGGCATGGCCTGGGCACGGGGTCTCCCTGCTCCCTGCTCACATGTGCCCTAATCCTGTTCAGCACTGCTTATTTTGTGTTGCCCTGTGCGAGGAGGGCCCTGGTTGTGCCGTGATTGCTCAGTTCTTTGGCAGTGCCCTGCCCATGTGGCTGGAGAAGAAAGAGCTCTGCAACTTCTCTCAAGAATCGCTCCCTGTTTCTTTGCACGGGCCTCGCTGTCTATGGATGTTTCAGGAGACCCCACCGAAACACGGAAGGACTCTCAAATTATCCCAGCTTTCTCTGCACAGCGAGAGCTTTTAATATTTAGCATTGCTATCCTTTTCCTGTGTGTTTGTTAAAAAAATAGTTTTTATCTCTTTCACTTTCTTCCCAGGAAAGTTCTTTTTTCCAAAAACCTGGTGGGGGAGGGCTGGGTGTAACCTGCCTTCTATCAGAGGATATTTTCCTCCACATTTGTCCAAACCGGCACAGCCTGTCCTTTCCTGGGTCTCTGTTGCAGATGGAAGCTGCTGGTGCCATTGTCAGCTTGAAGCACTCTTTTGATGCAAGCAGATGTTGCCAGGTGTGTTCAGCAGCTGTTGCTCAATGCTTATGCCAAGCTATTGTGTTCCTCATGGAACCAAGGAGCCATTGTGACACTGCAGGGGCTGATGGCATCAAGGAGGCAATTGTGACAGTACAGAACCTCCTAGAAACAAGGCTCCATTGTGACACCGTGGGGAATCATGGAATCAAGGAGCCCATTGTGACACGGCTGCATGGAACCAATGGTCCATGGTTACACTGCGGATTCAAGAAGAGCACGGTGACACCACGCAACATCATGGAACCATAGGTCCATTGTGACACAGCGGGGCCTCATGGAAACAAGGGGACCATTGTGGCAAAGCAGGGCCTAATGGAAGCATGGAGAGCATTGTGACACTAAGGAAACTCCTGGAACCAAGACGACCACTGGCACATAATGGAACCTCATGGAAGCAAGCCTCCACAATGACTTTGGAGGGCCTCAGGGACCACAGGACCCATTGTGACACAGCAGGACCTGGTGGAACCAAGGAGCCTTTGTGATACTCCACATCCACATGGAAGCCAGGGTGCACTGAGACACAGCGGGGCCTTGTGGGAACCAAAGACACCTCTGCAAAAAGCAGGCTAGCTCATAGAAGCAAGGAGTCCATTGTTACAACGTAAAAGCTATGGAAGCAAGGGACCATTGTGACACTGCGGGGCCTCATGGAACCAATTGTCCATGATGACAATGCGGATCAAAGGAGACCATGGTGACACTGCGGAACCTGATGGAACCAAGGAGCCATTGTGACACAGTGGGGCCTCATGGAATCAAGGAGACCATTGTGACCCAGGTGTTGCATGTGAAGGCAAGGAGCCATTGTGACACTTTGGGCTTCTTCCCTTGAGCTCTGCAGCTGGCTGTCCCAGCCCAGCGCACCATGTGCCACCTGCTCTCCTCAGGGCTCTGCCTGCACACAGCCCCAGGAGAAGTTTTCCTGTTTGGAAGGAAAGAATGGAAAAGCCTGAGCAGGTTTCCTAAACAACAAACGCCACTCAGGAGCCACATACTCAGTACAGGCTGCCTGGAACGATGTCCCCTTTCTACAAGGGTCAGTGTGAGCAGGAATGAATGATCTCTGGGAGCAGAATTCTCGGAGTCTTTCCACTGAATTCTCTGTCCCTGTGTCTTGGGGTGACTTTATTGTGTGTATCCCCTATTGCTGCTCTATGCCCAGAAGTGAACTTTGTGCATTTCTGTGCCTTTCAACTGAGCCTGAGAGGGGGGAGAGGAAAAAAAAGCCAGACAAACTTCTCAGAGCGTTTGTTCAAGGACACACATACACACTCCTCTGCATCCTGCTTGCAGCAAGAGCAGAGGAAGCAACTTTGTTTCTTTTTAGCCAGTTTTCAGCTCCTTTTCTCTGGGGGGAGATGGAGAGTTGAACTTTGTTTTCCTGGGACTTCGGGGGTTTTTTCCCCTTCTCTTCTTGACTCTTTCAACATCAGAGCACATTGGGAGAATTTTCTCCCGAGGTGGGGGCCCTGAATGTGGGCCCATGAGCCAGCTGCAAGGAGGAGGAGAGAGACTACACCTACGGAAGTGTTGGGGTTCCTCCCCCCTGCCATGAGGTCATGGGAGAGGGGACCCTGGGGTAGAGGCATGGCCTGGGCACGGGGTCTCCCTGCTCCCTGCTCACATGTGCCCTAATCCTGTTCAGCACTGCTTATTTTGTGTTGCCCTGTGCGAGGAGGGCCCTGGTTGTGCCGTGATTGCTCAGTTCTTTGGCAGTGCCCCGCCCATGTGGCTGGAGAAGAAAGAGCTCTGCAACTTCTCTCAAGAATCGCTCCCTGTTTCTTTGCACGGGCCTCGCTGTCTATGGATGTTTCAGGAGACCCCACCGAAACACGGAAGGACTCTCAAATTATCCCAGCTTTCTCTGCACAGCGAGAGCTTTTAATATTTAGCATTGCTATCCTTTTCCTGTGTGTTTGTTAAAAAAATAGTTTTTATCTCTTTCACTTTCTTCCCAGGAAAGTTCTTTCTTCCAAAAACCTGGTGGGGGAGGGCTGGGTGTAACCTGCCTTCTATCAGAGGATATTTTCCTCCACATTTGTCCAAACCGGCACAGCCTGTCCTTTCCTGGGTCTCTGTTGCAGATGGAAGCTGCTGGTGCCATTGTCAGCTTGAAGCCCTCTTTTGATGCAAGCAGATGTTGCCAGGTGTGTTCAGCAGCTGTTGCTCAATGCTTATGCCAAGCTATTGTGTTCCTCATGGAACCAAGGAGCCATTGTGACACTGCAGGGGCTGATGGCATCAAGGAGGCAATTGTGACAGTACAGAACCTCCTAGAAACAAGGCTCCATTGTGACACCGTGGGGAATCATGGAATCAAGGAGCCCATTGTGACACGGCTGCATGGAACCAATGGTCCATGGTTACACTGCGGATTCAAGAAGAGCACGGTGACACCACGCAACATCATGGAACCATAGGTCCATTGTGACACAGCGGGGCCTCATGGAAACAAGGGGACCATTGTGGCAAAGCAGGGCCTAATGGAAGCATGGAGAGCATTGTGACACTAAGGAAACTCCTGGAACCAAGATGACCACTGGCACATAATGGAACCTCATGGAAGCAAGCCTCCACAATGACTTTGGAGGGCCTCAGGGACCACAGGACCCATTGTGACACAGCAGGACCTGGTGGAACCAAGGAGTCTTTGTGATACTCCAGATCCACATGGAAGCCAGGGTGCACTGAGACACAGCGGGGCCTTGTGGGAACCAAAGACACCTCTGCAAAAAGCAGGCTAGCTCATAGAAGCAAGGAGTCCATTGTTACAACGTAAAAGCTATGGAAGCAAGGGACCATTGTGACACTGCGGGGCCTCATGGAACCAATTGTCCATGATGACAATGCGGATCAAAGGAGACCATGGTGACACTGCGGAACCTGATGGAACCAAGGAGCCATTGTGACACAGTGGGGCCTCATGGAATCAAGGAGACCATTGTGACCCAGGTGTTGCATGGGAAGGCAAGGAGCCATTGTGACACTTTGGGCTTCTTCCCTTGAGCTCTGCAGCTGGCTGTCCCAGCCCAGCGCACCATGTGCCACCTGCTCTCCTCAGGGCTCTGCCTGCACACAGCCCCAGGAGAAGTTTTCCTGTTTGGAAGGAAAGAATGGAAAAGCCTGAGCAGGTTTCCTAAACAACAAACGCCACTCAGGAGCCACATACTCAGTACAGGCTGCCTGGAACGATGTCCCCTTTCTACAAGGGTCAGTGTGAGCAGGAATGAATGATCTCTGGGAGCAGAATTCTCGGAGTCTTTCCACTGAATTCTCTGTCCCTGTGTCTTGGGGTGACTTTATTGTGTGTATCCCCTATTGCTGCTCTATGCCCAGAAGTGAACTTTGTGCATTTCTGTGCCTTTCAACTGAGCCTGAGAGGGGGGAGAGGAAAAAAAAGCCAGACAAACTTCTCAGAGCGTTTGTTCAAGGACACACATACACACTCCTCTGCATCCTGCTTGCAGCAAGAGCAGAGGAAGCAACTTTGTTTCTTTTTAGCCAGTTTTCAGCTCCTTTTCTCTGGGGGGAGATGGAGAGTTGAACTTTGTTTTCCTGGGACTTTGGGGGTTTTTTCCCCTTCTCTTCTTGACTCTTTCAACATCAGAGCACATTGGGAGAATTTTCTCCCGAGGTGGGGGCCCTGAATGTGGGCCCATGAGCCAGCTGCAAGGAGGAGGAGAGAGACTACACCTACGGAAGTGTTGGGGTTCCTCCCCCCTGCCATGAGGTCATGGGAGAGGGGACCCTGGGGTAGAGGCATGGCCTGGGCACGGGGTCTCCCTGCTCCCTGCTCACATGTGCCCTAATCCTGTTCAGCACTGCTTATTTTGTGTTGCCCTGTGCCAGGAGGGCCCTGGTTGTGCTGTGATTGCTCAGTTCTTTGGCAGTGCCCCGCCCATGTGGCTGGAGAAGAAAGAGCTCTGAAACTTCTCTCAAGAATGGCTCCCTGTTTCTTTGCACGGGCCTCGCTGTCTATGGATGTTTCAGGAGACCCCACCGAAACACAGAAGGACTCTCAAATTATCCCAGCTTTCTCTGCACAGCGAGAGCTTTTAATATTTAGCATTGCTATCCTTTTCCTGTGTGTTTGTTAAAAAAATAGTTTTTATCTCTTTCACTTTCTTCCCAGGAAAGTTCTTTTTTCCAAAAACCTGGTGGGGGAGGGCTGGGTGTAACCTGCCTTCTATCAGAGGATATTTTCCTCCACATTTGTCCAAACCGGCACAGCCTGTCCTTTCCTGGGTCTCTGTTGCAGATGGAAGCTGCTGGTGCCATTGTCAGCTTGAAGCACTCTTTTGATGCAAGCAGATGTTGCCAGGTGTGTTCAGCAGCTGTTGCTCAATGCTTATGCCAAGCTATTGTGTTCCTCATGGAACCAAGGAGCCATTGTGACACTGCAGGGGCTGATGGCATCAAGGAGGCAATTGTGACAGTACAGAACCTCCTAGAAACAAGGCTCCATTGTGACACCGTGGGGAATCATGGAATCAAGGAGCCCATTGTGACACAGCCAGGCTGCATGGAACCAATGGTCCATGGTTACACGGCGGATTCAAGAAGAGCACGGTGACACCACGCAACATCATGGAACCATAGGTCCATTGTGACACAGCGGGGCCTCATGGAAACAAGGGGACCATTGTGGCAAAGCAGGGCCTAATGGAAGCATGGAGAGCATTGTGACACTAAGGAAACTCCTGGAACCAAGATGACCACTGGCACATAATGGAACCTCATGGAAGCAAGCCTCCACAATGACTTTGGAGGGCCTCAGGGACCACAGGACCCATTGTGACACAGCAGGACCTGGTGGAACCAAGGAGCCTTTGTGATACTCCACATCCACATGGAAGCCAGGGTGCACTGAGACACAGCGGGGCCTTGTGGGAACCAAAGACACCTCTGCAAAAAGCAGGCTAGCTCATAGAAGCAAGGGAGTCCATTGTTACAACGTAAAAGCTATGGAAGCAAGGGACCATTGTGACACTGCGGGGCCTCATGGAACCAATTGTCCATGATGACAATGCGGATCAAAGGAGACCATGGTGACACTGCGGAACCTGATGGAACCAAGGAGCCATTGTGACACAGTGGGGCCTCATGGAATCAAGGAGACCATTGTGACCCAGGTGTTGCATGGGAAGGCAAGGAGCCATTGTGACACTTTGGGCTTCTTCCCTTGAGCTCTGCAGCTGGCTGTCCCAGCCCAGCGCACCATGTGCCACCTGCTCTCCTCAGGGCTCTGCCTGCACACAGCCCCAGGAGAAGTTTTCCTGTTTGGAAGGAAAGAATGGAAAAGCCGGAGCAGGTTTCCTAAACAACAAACGCCACTCAGGAGCCACATACTCAGTACAGGCTGCCTGGAACGATGTCCCCTTTCTACAAGGGTCAGTGTGAGCAGGAATGAATGATCTCTGGGAGCAGAATTCTCGGAGTCTTTCCACTGAATTCTCTGTCCCTGTGTCTTGGGGTGACTTTATCGTGTGTATCCCCTATTGCTGCTCTATGCCCAGAAGTGAACTTTGTGCGTTTCTGTGCCTTTCAACTGAGCCTGAGAGGGGGGAGAGGAAAAAAACCGGACAAACTTCTCAGAGCGTTTGTTCAAGGACACACATACACACTCCTCTGCATCCTGCTTGCAGCAAGAGCAGAGGAAGCAACTTTGTTTCTTTTTAGCCAGTTTTCAGCTCCTTTTCTCTGGGGGGAGATGGAGAGTTGAACTTTGTTTTCCTGGGACTTCGGGGGTTTTTTTTCCCTTCTTCTCTTCTTGACTCTTTCAACATCAGACCACATTGGGAGAATTTTCTCCCGAGGTGGGGGCCCTGAATGTGGGCCCATGAGCCAGCTGCAAGGAGGAGGAGAGAGACTACACCTACGGAAGTGTTGGGGTTCCTCCCCCCTGCCATGAGGTCATGGGAGAGGGGACCCTGGGGTAGAGGCATGGCCTGGGCACGGGGTCTCCCTGCTCCCTGCTCACATGTGCCCTAATCCTGTTCAGCACTGCTTATTTTGTGTTGCCCTGTGCCAGGAGGGCCCTGGTTGTGCCGTGATTGCTCAGTTCTTTGGCAGTGCCCCGCCCATGTGGCTGGAGAAGAAAGAGCTCTGAAACTTCTCTCAAGAATCGCTCCCTGTTTCTTTGCACGGGCCTCGCTGTCTATGGATGTTTCAGGAGACCCCACCGAAACACGGAAGGACTCTCAAATTATCCCAGCTTTCTCTGCACAGCGAGAGCTTTTAATATTTAGCATTGCTATCCTTTTCCTGTGTGTTTGTTAAAAAAATAGTTTTTATCTCTTTCACTTTCTTCCCAGGAAAGTTCTTTTTTCCAAAAACCTGGTGGGGGAGGGCTGGGTGTAACCTGCCTTCTATCAGAGGATATTTTCCTCCACATTTGTCCAAACCGGCACAGCCTGTCCTTTCCTGGGTCTCTGTTGCAGATGGAAGCTGCTGGTGCCATTGTCAGCTTGAAGCCCTCTTTTGATGCAAGCAGATGTTGCCAGGTGTGTTCAGCAGCTGTTGCTCAATGCTTATGCCAAGCTATTGTGTTCCTCATGGAACCAAGGAGCCATTGTGACACTGCAGGGGCTGATGGCATCAAGGAGGCAATTGTGACAGTACAGAACCTCCTAGAAACAAGGCTCCATTGTGACACCGTGGGGAATCATGGAATCAAGGAGCCCATTGTGACACGGCTGCATGGAACCAATGGTCCATGGTTACACTGCGGATTCAAGAAGAGCACGGTGACACCACGCAACATCATGGAACCATAGGTCCATTGTGACACAGCGGGGCCTCATGGAAACAAGGGGACCATTGTGGCAAAGCAGGGCCTAATGGAAGCATGGAGAGCATTGTGACACTAAGGAAACTCCTGGAACCAAGATGACCACTGGCACATAATGGAACCTCATGGAAGCAAGCCTCCACAATGACTTTGGAGGGCCTCAGGGACCACAGGACCCATTGTGACACAGCAGGACCTGGTGGAACCAAGGAGCCTTTGTGATACTCCAGATCCACATGGAAGCCAGGGTGCACTGAGACACAGCGGGGCCTTGTGGGAACCAAAGACACCTCTGCAAAAAGCAGTCTAGCTCATAGAAGCAAGGAGTCCATTGTTACAACGTAAAAGCTATGGAAGCAAGGGACCATTGTGACACTGCGGGGCCTCATGGAACCAATTGTCCATGATGACAATGCGGATCAAAGGAGACCATGGTGACACTGCGGAACCTGATGGAACCAAGGAGCCATTGTGACACAGTGGGGCCTCATGGAATCAAGGAGACCATTGTGACCCAGGTGTTGCATGGGAAGGCAAGGAGCCATTGTGACACTTTGGGCTTCTTCCCTTGAGCTCTGCAGCTGGCTGTCCCAGCCCAGCGCACCATGTGCCACCTGCTCTCCTCAGGGCTCTGCCTGCACACAGCCCCAGGAGAAGTTTTCCTGTTTGGAAGGAAAGAATGGAAAAGCCTGAGCAGGTTTCCTAAACAACAAACGCCACTCAGGAGCCACATACTCAGTACAGGCTGCCTGGAACGATGTCCCCTTTCTACAAGGGTCAGTGTGAGCAGGAATGAATGATCTCTGGGAGCAGAATTCTCGGAGTCTTTCCACTGAATTCTCTGTCCCTGTGTCTTGGGGTGACTTTATCGTGTGTATCCCCTATTGCTGCTCTATGCCCAGAAGTGAACTTTGTGCATTTCTGTGCCTTTCAACTGAGCCTGAGAGGGGGGAGAGGAAAAAAAAGCCAGACAAACTTCTCAGAGCGTTTGTTCAAGGACACACATACACACTCCTCTGCATCCTGCTTGCAGCAAGAGCAGAGGAAGCAACTTGGTTTCTTTTTAGCCAGTTTTCAGCTCCTTTTCTCTGGGGGGAGATGGAGAGTTGAACTTTGTTTTCCTGGGACTTCGGGGGTTTTTTTTCCCTTCTTCTCTTCTTGACTCTTTCAACATCAGACCACATTGGGAGAATTTTCTCCCGAGGTGGGGGCCCTGAATGTGGGCCCATGAGCCAGCTGCAAGGAGGAGGAGAGAGACTACACCTACGGAAGTGTTGGGGTTCCTCCCCCCTGCCATGAGGTCATGGGAGAGGGGACCCTGGGGTAGAGGCATGGCCTGGGCACGGGGTCTCCCTGCTCCCTGCTCACATGTGCCCTAATCCTGTTCAGCACTGCTTATTTTGTGTTGCCCTGTGCCAGGAGGGCCCTGGTTGTGCCGTGATTGCTCAGTTCTTTGGCAGTGCCCCGCCCATGTGGCTGGAGAAGAAAGAGCTCTGAAACTTCTCTCAAGAATCGCTCCCTGTTTCTTTGCACGGGCCTCGCTGTCTATGGATGTTTCAGGAGACCCCACCGAAACACGGAAGGACTCTCAAATTATCCCAGCTTTCTCTGCACAGCGAGAGCTTTTAATATTTAGCATTGCTATCCTTTTCCTGTGTGTTTGTTAAAAAAATAGTTTTTATCTCTTTCACTTTCTTCCCAGGAAAGTTCTTTTTTCCAAAAACCTGGTGGGGGAGGGCTGGGTGTAACCTGCCTTCTATCAGAGGATATTTTCCTCCACATTTGTCCAAACCGGCACAGCCTGTCCTTTCCTGGGTCTCTGTTGCAGATGGAAGCTGCTGGTGCCATTGTCAGCTTGAAGCACTCTTTTGATGCAAGCAGATGTTGCCAGGTGTGTTCAGCAGCTGTTGCTCAATGCTTATGCCAAGCTATTGTGTTCCTCATGGAACCAAGGAGCTATTGTGACACTGCAGGGGCTGATGGCATCAAGGAGGCAATTGTGACAGTACAGAACCTCCTAGAAACAAGGCTCCATTGTGACACCGTGGGGAATCATGGAATCAAGGAGCCCATTGTGACACGGCTGCATGGAACCAATGGTCCATGGTTACACTGCGGATTCAAGAAGAGCACGGTGACACCACGCAACATCATGGAACCATAGGTCCATTGTGACACAGCGGGGCCTCATGGAAACAAGGGGACCATTGTGGCAAAGCAGGGCCTAATGGAAGCATGGAGAGCATTGTGACACTAAGGAAACTCCTGGAACCAAGACGACCACTGGCACATAATGGAACCTCATGGAAGCAAGCCTCCACAATGACTTTGGAGGGCCTCAGGGACCACAGGACCCATTGTGACACAGCAGGACCTGGTGGAACCAAGGAGCCTTTGTGATACTCCACATCCACATGGAAGCCAGGGTGCACTGAGACACAGCGGGGCCTTGTTGGAACCAAAGACACCTCTGCAAAAAGCAGGCTTGCTCATAGAAGCAAGGAGTCCATTGTTACAACGTAAAAGCTATGGAAGCAAGGGACCATTGTGACACTGCGGGGCCTCATGGAACCAATTGTCCATGATGACAGTGCGGATCAAAGGAGACCATGGTGACACTGCGGAACCTGATGGAACCAAGGAGCCATTGTGACACAGTGGGGCCTCATGGAATCAAGGAGACCATTGTGACCCAGGTGTTGCATGTGAAGGCAAGGAGCCATTGTGACACTTTGGGCTTCTTCCCTTGAGCTCTGCAGCTGGCTGTCCCAGCCCAGCGCACCATGTGCCACCTGCTCTCCTCAGGGCTCTGCCTGCACACAGCCCCAGGAGAAGTTTTCCTGTTTGGAAGGAAAGAATGGAAAAGCCTGAGCAGGTTTCCTAAACAACAAACCCCACTCAGGAGCCACATGCTCAGTACAGGCTGCCTGGAACGATGTCCCCTTTCTACAAGGGTCAGTGTGAGCAGGAATGAATGATCTCTGGGAGCAGAATTCTCGGAGTCTTTCCACTGAATTCTCTGTCCCTGTGTCTTGGGGTGACTTTATCGTGTGTATCCCCTATTGCTGCTCTATGCCCAGAAGTGAACTTTGTGCGTTTCTGTGCCTTTCAACTGAGCCTGAGAGGGGGGAGAGGAAAAAAACCGGACAAACTTCTCAGAGCGTTTGTTCAAGGACACACATACACACTCCTCTGCATCCTGCTTGCAGCAAGAGCAGAGGAAGCAACTTTGTTTCTTTTTAGCCAGTTTTCAGCTCCTTTTCTCTGGGGGGAGATGGAGAGTTGAACTTTGTTTTCCTGGGACTTCGGGGGTTTTTTTTCCCTTCTTCTCTTCTTGACTCTTTCAACATCAGACCACATTGGGAGAATTTTCTCCCGAGGTGGGGGCCCTGAATGTGGGCCCATGAGCCAGCTGCAAGGAGGAGGAGAGAGACTACACCTACGGAAGTGTTGGGGTTCCTCCCCCCTGCCATGAGGTCATGGGAGAGGGGACCCTGGGGTAGAGGCATGGCCTGGGCACGGGGTCTCCCTGCTCCCTGCTCACATGTGCCCTAATCCTGTTCAGCACTGCTTATTTTGTGTTGCCCTGTGCGAGGAGGGCCCTGGTTGTGCCGTGATTGCTCAGTTCTTTGGCAGTGCCCCGCCCATGTGGCTGGAGAAGAAAGAGCTCTGAAACTTCTCTCAAGAATCGCTCCCTGTTTCTTTGCACGGGCCTCGCTGTCTATGGATGTTTCAGGAGACCCCACCGAAACACAGAAGGACTCTCAAATTATCCCAGCTTTCTCTGCACAGCGAGAGCTTTTAATATTTAGCATTGCTATCCTTTTCCTGTGTGTTTGTTAAAAAAATAGTTTTTATCTCTTTCACTTTCTTCCCAGGAAAGTTCTTTTTTCCAAAAACCTGGTGGGGGAGGGCTGGGTGTAACCTGCCTTCTATCAGAGGATATTTTCCTCCACATTTGTCCAAACCGGCACAGCCTGTCCTTTCCTGGGTCTCTGTTGCAGATGGAAGCTGCTGGTGCCATTGTCAGCTTGAAGCACTCTTTTGATGCAAGCAGATGTTGCCAGGTGTGTTCAGCAGCTGTTGCTCAATGCTTATGCCAAGCTATTGTGTTCCTCATGGAACCAAGGAGCCATTGTGACACTGCAGGGGCTGATGGCATCAAGGAGGCAATTGTGACAGTACAGAACCTCCTAGAAACAAGGCTCCATTGTGACACCGTGGGGAATCATGGAATCAAGGAGCCCATTGTGACACAGCCAGGCTGCATGGAACCAATGGTCCATGGTTACACGGCGGATTCAAGAAGAGCACGGTGACACCACGCAACATCATGGAACCATAGGTCCATTGTGACACAGCGGGGCCTCATGGAAACAAGGGGACCATTGTGGCAAAGCAGGGCCTAATGGAAGCATGGAGAGCATTGTGACACTAAGGAAACTCCTGGAACCAAGATGACCACTGGCACATAATGGAACCTCATGGAAGCAAGCCTCCACAATGACTTTGGAGGGCCTCAGGGACCACAGGACCCATTGTGACACAGCAGGACCTGGTGGAACCAAGGAGCCTTTGTGATACTCCACATCCACATGGAAGCCAGGGTGCACTGAGACACAGCGGGGCCTTGTGGGAACCAAAGACACCTCTGCAAAAAGCAGGCTAGCTCATAGAAGCAAGGAGTCCATTGTTACAACGTAAAAGCTATGGAACCAAGGGACCATTGTGACACTGCGGGGCCTCATGGAACCAATTGTCCATGATGACAATGCGGATCAAAGGAGACCATGGTGACACTGCGGAACCTGATGGAACCAAGGAGCCATTGTGACACAGTGGGGCCTCATGGAATCAAGGAGACCATTGTGACCCAGGTGTTGCATGGGAAGGCAAGGAGCCATTGTGACACTTTGGGCTTCTTCCCTTGAGCTCTGCAGCTGGCTGTCCCAGCCCAGCGCACCATGTGCCACCTGCTCTCCTCAGGGCTCTGCCTGCACACAGCCCCAGGAGAAGTTTTCCTGTTTGGAAGGAAAGAATGGAAAAGCCGGAGCAGGTTTCCTAAACAACAAACGCCACTCAGGAGCCACATACTCAGTACAGGCTGCCTGGAACGATGTCCCCTTTCTACAAGGGTCAGTGTGAGCAGGAATGAATGATCTCTGGGAGCAGAATTCTCGGAGTCTTTCCACTGAATTCTCTGTCCCTGTGTCTTGGGGTGACTTTATCGTGTGTATCCCCTATTGCTGCTCTATGCCCAGAAGTGAACTTTGTGCGTTTCTGTGCCTTTCAACTGAGCCTGAGAGGGGGGAGAGGAAAAAAACCGGACAAACTTCTCAGAGCGTTTGTTCAAGGACACACATACACACTCCTCTGCATCCTGCTTGCAGCAAGAGCAGAGGAAGCAACTTTGTTTCTTTTTAGCCAGTTTTCAGCTCCTTTTCTCTGGGGGGAGATGGAGAGTTGAACTTTGTTTTCCTGGGACTTCGGGGGTTTTTTTTCCCTTCTTCTCTTCTTGACTCTTTCAACATCAGACCACATTGGGAGAATTTTCTCCCGAGGTGGGGGCCCTGAATGTGGGCCCATGAGCCAGCTGCAAGGAGGAGGAGAGAGACTACACCTACGGAAGTGTTGGGGTTCCTCCCCCCTGCCATGAGGTCATGGGAGAGGGGACCCTGGGGTAGAGGCATGGCCTGGGCACGGGGTCTCCCTGCTCCCTGCTCACATGTGCCCTAATCCTGTTCAGCACTGCTTATTTTGTGTTGCCCTGTGCCAGGAGGGCCCTGGTTGTGCCGTGATTGCTCAGTTCTTTGGCAGTGCCCCGCCCATGTGGCTGGAGAAGAAAGAGCTCTGAAACTTCTCTCAAGAATCGCTCCCTGTTTCTTTGCACGGGCCTCGCTGTCTATGGATGTTTCAGGAGACCCCACCGAAACACGGAAGGACTCTCAAATTATCCCAGCTTTCTCTGCACAGCGAGAGCTTTTAATATTTAGCATTGCTATCCTTTTCCTGTGTGTTTGTTAAAAAAATAGTTTTTATCTCTTTCACTTTCTTCCCAGGAAAGTTCTTTTTTCCAAAAACCTGGTGGGGGAGGGCTGGGTGTAACCTGCCTTCTATCAGAGGATATTTTCCTCCACATTTGTCCAAACCGGCACAGCCTGTCCTTTCCTGGGTCTCTGTTGCAGATGGAAGCTGCTGGTGCCATTGTCAGCTTGAAGCACTCTTTTGATGCAAGCAGATGTTGCCAGGTGTGTTCAGCAGCTGTTGCTCAATGCTTATGCCAAGCTATTGTGTTCCTCATGGAACCAAGGAGCCATTGTGACACTGCAGGGGCTGATGGCATCAAGGAGGCAATTGTGACAGTACAGAACCTCCTAGAAACAAGGCTCCATTGTGACACCGTGGGGAATCATGGAATCAAGGAGCCCATTGTGACACGGCTGCATGGAACCAATGGTCCATGGTTACACTGCGGATTCAAGAAGAGCACGGTGACACCACGCAACATCATGGAACCATAGGTCCATTGTGACACAGCGGGGCCTCATGGAAACAAGGGGACCATTGTGGCAAAGCAGGGCCTAATGGAAGCATGGAGAGTATTGTGACACTAAGGAAACTCCTGGAACCAAGATGACCACTGGCACATAATGGAACCTCATGGAAGCAAGCCTCCACAATGACTTTGGAGGGCCTCAGGGACCACAGGACCCATTGTGACACAGCAGGACCTGGTGGAACCAAGGAGCCTTTGTGATACTCCACATCCACATGGAAGCCAGGGTGCACTGAGACACAGCGGGGCCTTGTTGGAACCAAAGACACCTCTGCAAAAAGCAGGCTTGCTCATAGAAGCAAGGAGTCCATTGTTACAACGTAAAAGCTATGGAAGCAAGGGACCATTGTGACACTGCGGGGCCTCATGGAACCAATTGTCCATGATGACAGTGCGGATCAAAGGAGACCATGGTGACACTGCGGAACCTGATGGAACCAAGGAGCCATTGTGACACAGTGGGGCCTCATGGAATCAAGGAGACCATTGTGACCCAGGTGTTGCATGTGAAGGCAAGGAGCCATTGTGACACTTTGGGCTTCTTCCCTTGAGCTCTGCAGCTGGCTGTCCCAGCCCAGCGCACCATGTGCCACCTGCTCTCCTCAGGGCTCTGCCTGCACACAGCCCCAGGAGAAGTTTTCCTGTTTGGAAGGAAAGAATGGAAAAGCCGGAGCAGGTTTCCTAAACAACAAACCCCACTCAGGAGCCACATGCTCAGTACAGGCTGCCTGGAACGATGTCCCCTTTCTACAAGGGTCAGTGTGAGCAGGAATGAATGATCTCTGGGAGCAGAATTCTCGGAGTCTTTCCACTGAATTCTCTGTCCCTGTGTCTTGGGGTGACTTTATTGTGTGTATCCCCTATTGCTGCTCTATGCCCAGAAGTGAACTTTGTGCATTTCTGTGCCTTTCAACTGAGCCTGAGAGGGGGGAGAGGAAAAAAAAGCCAGACAAACTTCTCAGAGCGTTTGTTCAAGGACACACATACACACTCCTCTGCATCCTGCTTGCAGCAAGAGCAGAGGAAGCAACTTTGTTTCTTTTTAGCCAGTTTTCAGCTCCTTTTCTCTGGGGGGAGATGGAGAGTTGAACTTTGTTTTCCTGGGACTTTGGGGGTTTTTTCCCCTTCTCTTCTTGACTCTTTCAACATCAGAGCACATTGGGAGAATTTTCTCCCGAGGTGGGGGCCCTGAATGTGGGCCCATGAGCCAGCTGCAAGGAGGAGGAGAGAGACTACACCTACGGAAGTGTTGGGGTTCCTCCCCCCTGCCATGAGGTCATGGGAGAGGGGACCCTGGGGTAGAGGCATGGCCTGGGCACGGGGGTCTCCCTGCTCCCTGCTCACATGTGCCCTAATCCTGTTCAGCACTGCTTATTTTGTGTTGCCCTGTGCCAGGAGGGCCCTGGTTGTGCCGTGATTGCTCAGTTCTTTGGCAGTGCCCCGCCCATGTGGCTGGAGAAGAAAGAGCTCTGAAACTTCTCTCAAGAATCGCTCCCTGTTTCTTTGCACGGGCCTCGCTGTCTATGGATGTTTCAGGAGACCCCACCGAAACACGGAAGGACTCTCAAATTATCCCAGCTTTCTCTGCACAGCGAGAGCTTTTAATATTTAGCATTGCTATCCTTTTCCTGTGTGTTTGTTAAAAAAATAGTTTTTATCTCTTTCACTTTCTTCCCAGGAAAGTTCTTTTTTCCAAAAACCTGGTGGGGGAGGGCTGGGTGTAACCTGCCTTCTATCAGAGGATATTTTCCTCCACATTTGTCCAAACCGGCACAGCCTGTCCTTTCCTGGGTCTCTGTTGCAGATGGAAGCTGCTGGTGCCATTGTCAGCTTGAAGCACTCTTTTGATGCAAGCAGATGTTGCCAGGTGTGTTCAGCAGCTGTTGCTCAATGCTTATGCCAAGCTATTGTGTTCCTCATGGAACCAAGGAGCCATTGTGACACTGCAGGGGCTGATGGCATCAAGGAGGCAATTGTGACAGTACAGAACCTCCTAGAAACAAGGCTCCATTGTGACACCGTGGGGAATCATGGAATCAAGGAGCCCATTGTGACACGGCTGCATGGAACCAATGGTCCATGGTTACACTGCGGATTCAAGAAGAGCACGGTGACACCACGCAACATCATGGAACCATAGGTCCATTGTGACACAGCGGGGCCTCATGGAAACAAGGGGACCATTGTGGCAAAGCAGGGCCTAATGGAAGCATGGAGAGCATTGTGACACTAAGGAAACTCCTGGAACCAAGATGACCACTGGCACATAATGGAACCTCATGGAAGCAAGCCTCCACAATGACTTTGGAGGGCCTCAGGGACCACAGGACCCATTGTGACACAGCAGGACCTGGTGGAACCAAGGAGCCTTTGTGATACTCCACATCCACATGGAAGCCAGGGTGCACTGAGACACAGCGGGGCCTTGTTGGAACCAAAGACACCTCTGCAAAAAGCAGGCTTGCTCATAGAAGCAAGGAGTCCATTGTTACAACGTAAAAGCTATGGAAGCAAGGGACCATTGTGACACTGCGGGGCCTCATGGAACCAATTGTCCATGATGACAGTGCGGATCAAAGGAGACCATGGTGACACTGCGGAACCTGATGGAACCAAGGAGCCATTGTGACACAGTGGGGCCTCATGGAATCAAGGAGACCATTGTGACCCAGGTGTTGCATGTGAAGGCAAGGAGCCATTGTGACACTTTGGGCTTCTTCCCTTGAGCTCTGCAGCTGGCTGTCCCAGCCCAGCGCACCATGTGCCACCTGCTCTCCTCAGGGCTCTGCCTGCACACAGCCCCAGGAGAAGTTTTCCTGTTTGGAAGGAAAGAATGGAAAAGCCGGAGCAGGTTTCCTAAACAACAAACCCCACTCAGGAGCCACATGCTCAGTACAGGCTGCCTGGAACGATGTCCCCTTTCTACAAGGGTCAGTGTGAGCAGGAATGAATGATCTCTGGGAGCAGAATTCTCGGAGTCTTTCCACTGAATTCTCTGTCCCTGTGTCTTGGGGTGACTTTATCGTGTGTATCCCCTATTGCTGCTCTATGCCCAGAAGTGAACTTTGTGCATTTCTGTGCCTTTCAACTGAGCCTGAGAGGGGGGAGAGGAAAAAAAAGCCAGACAAACTTCTCAGAGCGTTTGTTCAAGGACACACATACACACTCCTCTGCATCCTGCTTGCAGCAAGAGCAGAGGAAGCAACTTTGTTTCTTTTTAGCCAGTTTTCAGCTCCTTTTCTCTGGGGGGAGATGGAGAGTTGAACTTTGTTTTCCTGGGACTTTGGGGGTTTTTTCCCCTTCTCTTCTTGACTCTTTCAACATCAGACCACATTGGGAGAATTTTCTCCCGAGGTGGGGGCCCTGAATGTGGGCCCATGAGCCAGCTGCAAGGAGGAGGAGAGAGACTACACCTACGGAAGTGTTGGGGTTCCTCCCCCCTGCCATGAGGTCATGGGAGAGGGGACCCTGGGGTAGAGGCATGGCCTGGGCACGGGGTCTCCCTGCTCCCTGCTCACATGTGCCCTAATCCTGTTCAGCACTGCTTATTTTGTGTTGCCCTGTGCGAGGAGGGCCCTGGTTGTGCCGTGATTGCTCAGTTCTTTGGCAGTGCCCCGCCCATGTGGCTGGAGAAGAAAGAGCTCTGCAACTTCTCTCAAGAATCGCTCCCTGTTTCTTTGCACGGGCCTCGCTGTCTATGGATGTTTCAGGAGACCCCACCGAAACACGGAAGGACTCTCAAATTATCCCAGCTTTCTCTGCACAGCGAGAGCTTTTAATATTTAGCATTGCTATCCTTTTCCTGTGTGTTTGTTAAAAAAATAGTTTTTATCTCTTTCACTTTCTTCCCAGGAAAGTTCTTTCTTCCAAAAACCTGGTGGGGGAGGGCTGGGTGTAACCTGCCTTCTATCAGAGGATATTTTCCTCCACATTTGTCCAAACCGGCACAGCCTGTCCTTTCCTGGGTCTCTGTTGCAGATGGAAGCTGCTGGTGCCATTGTCAGCTTGAAGCACTCTTTTGATGCAAGCAGATGTTGCCAGGTGTGTTCAGCAGCTGTTGCTCAATGCTTATGCCAAGCTATTGTGTTCCTCATGGAACCAAGGAGCCATTGTGACACTGCAGGGGCTGATGGCATCAAGGAGGCAATTGTGACAGTACAGAACCTCCTAGAAACAAGGCTCCATTGTGACACCGTGGGGAATCATGGAATCAAGGAGCCCATTGTGACACGGCTGCATGGAACCAATGGTCCATGGTTACACTGCGGATTCAAGAAGAGCACGGTGACACCACGCAACATCATGGAACCATAGGTCCATTGTGACACAGCGGGGCCTCATGGAAACAAGGGGACCATTGTGGCAAAGCAGGGCCTAATGGAAGCATGGAGAGCATTGTGACACTAAGGAAACTCCTGGAACCAAGATGACCACTGGCACATAATGGAACCTCATGGAAGCAAGCCTCCACAATGACTTTGGAGGGCCTCAGGGACCACAGGACCCATTGTGACACAGCAGGACCTGGTGGAACCAAGGAGCCTTTGTGATACTCCACATCCACATGGAAGCCAGGGTGCACTGAGACACAGCGGGGCCTTGTGGGAACCAAAGACACCTCTGCAAAAAGCAGGCTAGCTCATAGAAGCAAGGAGTCCATTGTTACAACGTAAAAGCTATGGAAGCAAGGGACCATTGTGACACTGCGGGGCCTCATGGAACCAATTGTCCATGATGACAATGCGGATCAAAGGAGACCATGGTGACACTGCGGAACCTGATGGAACCAAGGAGCCATTGTGACACAGTGGGGCCTCATGGAATCAAGGAGACCATTGTGACCCAGGTGTTGCATGTGAAGGCAAGGAGCCATTGTGACACTTTGGGCTTCTTCCCTTGAGCTCTGCAGCTGGCTGTCCCAGCCCAGCGCACCATGTGCCACCTGCTCTCCTCAGGGCTCTGCCTGCACACAGCCCCAGGAGAAGTTTTCCTGTTTGGAAGGAAAGAATGGAAAAGCCGGAGCAGGTTTCCTAAACAACAAACCCCACTCAGGAGCCACATGCTCAGTACAGGCTGCCTGGAACGATGTCCCCTTTCTACAAGGGTCAGTGTGAGCAGGAATGATCTCTGGGAGCAGAATTCTCGGAGTCTTTCCACTGAATTCTCTGTCCCTGTGTCTTGGGGTGACTTTATCGTGTGTATCCCCTATTGCTGCTCTATGCCCAGAAGTGAACTTTGTGCGTTTCTGTGCCTTTCAACTGAGCCTGAGAGGGGGGAAAGGAAAAAAACCGGACAAACTTCTCAGAGCGTTTTTTCAAGGACACACATACACGCTCCTCTGCATCCTGCTTGCAGCAAGAGCAGAGGAAGCAACTTTGTTTCTTTTTAGCCAGTTTTCAGCTCCTTTTCTCTGGGGGGAGATGGAGAGTTGAACTTTGTTTTCCTGGGACTTTGGGGGTTTTTTCCCCTTCTCTTCTTGACTCTTTCAACATCAGAGCACATTGGGAGAATTTTCTCCCGAGGTGGGGGCCCTGAATGTGGGCCCATGAGCCAGCTGCAAGGAGGAGGAGAGAGACTACACCTACGGAAGTGTTGGGGTTCCTCCCCCCTGCCATGAGGTCATGGGAGAGGGGACCCTGGGGTAGAGGCATGGCCTGGGCACGGGGTCTCCCTGCTCCCTGCTCACATGTGCCCTAATCCTGTTCAGCACTGCTTATTTTGTGTTGCCCTGTGCGAGGAGGGCCCTGGTTGTGCCGTGATTGCTCAGTTCTTTGGCAGTGCCCCGCCCATGTGGCTGGAGAAGAAAGAGCTCTGAAACTTCTCTCAAGAATGGCTCCCTGTTTCTTTGCACAGGCCTCGCTGTCTATGGATGTTTCAGGAGACCCCACCGAAACACGGAAGGACTCTCAAATTATCCCAGCTTTCTCTGCACAGCGAGAGCTTTTAATATTTAGCATTGCTATCCTTTTCCTGTGTGTTTGTTAAAAAAATAGTTTTTATCTCTTTCACTTTCTTCCCAGGAAAGTTCTTTTTTCCAAAAACCTGGTGGGGGAGGGCTGGGTGTAACCTGCCTTCTATCAGAGGATATTTTCCTCCACATTTGTCCAAACCGGCACAGCCTGTCCTTTCCTGGGTCTCTGTTGCAGATGGAAGCTGCTGGTGCCATTGTCAGCTTGAAGCACTCTTTTGATGCAAGCAGATGTTGCCAGGTGTGTTCAGCAGCTGTTGCTCAATGCTTATGCCAAGCTATTGTGTTCCTCATGGAACCAAGGAGCCATTGTGACACTGCAGGGGCTGATGGCATCAAGGAGGCAATTGTGACAGTACAGAACCTCCTAGAAACAAGGCTCCATTGTGACACCGTGGGGAATCATGGAATCAAGGAGCCCATTGTGACACGGCTGTGTCTCGGTTTGAAAGACAGGTGTCTGCTAAGGAAGGCAGAAGCCTCCCTTGGAGTGGCAGATGTAACCCCTTTCCCTCTGAGTTATTATAATTTTGAAATCAAGGGTCTTTAGGCAGAGATGTGGGAAAATAGGAATAACAGTTCTTTACTATATATATATATATATATATATATAACTAGTCAAACAAAACAACAACAACTATGACAGTAACAGCAAACACAAACCCAGTCCCAGCCTTCTCGGCTGTCAGGCTATTTCCCCTCGGGTGCAGTTCCGCTCGCAGCCGGCAGGGATCGCTGGTGGCTCCCGGTGAGCACGGCAGGTGCGATGGTTCCCCCGCGGCTGCAGGGGGCGCTCCGGAGCGAGCTCGGGAAGCACGCGGCTGCTCTGATGCCCTGGGATCCCGGGGAAGGATGGAACAAAGGAGCTTCAGAAACCGGTGGGCAGCTGGTCCCGGGTTCTCGGAAACAGCAGGCTGGACTGGTAGGCTGGAGCGGCAGGCACAAACACAAATCCCGGGTGGCAGACGAGATGTATCCCAAAGGGGAACCCCCCGGGGCTCCAGGCAGGCAGGGTAAGCACAGCTACAATGCAGCGAAGGCTCGAAGCAGCAGCGGGGTGGGGCGGCCGCAGCCCACGCTCCAGCAGGGCAGGGAAAGCAGCTTTGGGATCCCCGGTGGTGTTTCCAGCAGAAAGGAAAGACGCCGAAAACGGGAACCAGCAGCTCCTCTCTCTGCACCTTCTCCCTCCAGACGCTGAGAGCGAACTGAACTGCCCGCCAGGTGAGAACAAAAGCCTGGACGGGCCCTTTTGTCTTTCTTAAGTATGGCTATCTCCTCTCAAGTATGGCCATTTATCTCCTAGCAACATGCTATGGGAAAAAATTCCTTTAACAGAAAAAAACTAGGACTGAACTGAAACCCCAACATTATCCACCCCGAATTTTTTTCCATACTAACATGTTACATGAAACTTAACTTTTTAACCATATAAATACAAGCATCACCTAAATTATATACATATGTACATGCTGATACTGATACAAGTACAGAGCCATGGGTAGTTCACCCTAAAACAAGGTCCCCTTCCGGTATGCATCGGGTCTCTCCATCCCTTTGCATCACCCACCAGGTACAACCTGGTCCCTGAGCAAAAACAACCCCACGGATGGGTTTGCCTTTGCTCAAGGCAGACCTTACCCAAACAGTTTTTCCAAGCATACCTCTCATGTGCACCACTGGAACCTTATCCCCATCTGTTGTTTGTAGGGGTTCGGATTGGGCAGGGCCGGCTCGGCTGGTGGAGCCTCGGGTGTTAACTAACCAGGTGGCTTTTGCTAAATGCACCTCCCAGTTTTTGAAAGTCCCCCCACCCAGTGCCTTCAAGGTGGTTTTAAGCAGTCCATTACACCGCTCAACCTTCCCAGCTGCTGGTGCATGGTAAGGGATGTGGTACACCCACTCAATGCCATGTTCTCTAGCCCAGGTGTTTATAAGGCTGTTCTTGAAGTGAGTCCCATTGTCAGATTCAATCCTCTCAGGGGTACCATGCCTCCAAAGGACTTGCTTTTCAAGGCCCAGGATGGTGTTCCGGGCAGTAGCGTGAGGCACAGGGTAGGTCTCCAGCCATCCTGTGGTGGCTTCTACCATTGTGAGCACATGGCGCTTGCCTTGGCGGGTTTGAGGCAGTGTGATGTAATCAACCTGCCAGGCCTCCCCATACTTGTATTTGGACCACCGCCCACCATACCACAGGGGCTTCACCCGCTTGGCCTGCTTGATCGCAGCGCATGTCTCACAGTCATGGATGACCTGGGAGATACTGTCCATGGTCAGATCCACCCCTCGGTCTCGTGCCCACTTATAGGTGGCATCTCTGCCCTGATGGCCTGAGGCATCATGGGCCCATCGAGCTAGGAACAACTCTCCTTTATGTTGCCAATCCAGGTCTATCTGGGACACCTCTATTTTCGCAGCCTGATCTACCTGCTTGTTATTACGATGTTCTTCATTAGCCCGGCTCTTGGGAATGTGAGCATCTACATGACGGACCTTCACAGATAGCTTCTCTACTCGAGCGGCAATGTCTTTCCACTCCTCAGCAGCCCAGATTGGTTTTCCTCTGCGCTGCCATTTTGCCTTATTCCACCTTTCCAGCCAACCCCACAGAGCATTGGCTACCATCCATGAATCAGTGTAAAGGTAGAGCTTTGGCCACTTCTCTCTTTCAGCAATGTCCAGAGCTAATTGAACGGCTTTGAGTTCAGCAAATTGGCTCGATCCACCTTCTCCTTCCGTAGCCTGTGCAACTTGTCGTGTGGGGCTCCATACAGCGGCTTTCCATTTCCGGCTAGCGCCTACAATTCGGCAGGAACCATCAGTGAAGAGGGCATATTGTTTTTCACTCTCTGGTAGCTCGTTATACGGTGGGGCTTCTTCGGCACGCGTCACCTGCTCCTCTTCTTCTTCAGAAGATAACCCAAAAGTCTCACCTTCTGGCCAGTTCGTAATTATTTCCAAGATCCCAGGGCGACTTGGGTTTCCAATTCGGGCGCGCTGCGTGATGAGGGCGATCCATTTGCTCCAAGTAGCATCGGTGGCGTGATGCGTGGAGGGAACCTTTCCTTTGAACATCCACCCCAGCACCGGTAGTCGGGGTGCCAGGAGGAGTTGTGCCTCAGTTCCAATTACCTCTGAGGCAGCTTGGACTCCTTCATAAGCTGCCAAGATTTCTTTCTCTGTGGGAGTGTAGTTGGCTTCGGACCCTCTGTAGCTTCGGCTCCAGAATCCCAGCGGTCGGCCACGAGTCTCACCAGGCACCTTCTGCCAGAGGCTCCAGGACAGACCATTGTTCCCGGCTGCAGAGTAGAGCACGTTCTTCACCTCTGGTCCTGTCCTGACTGGGCCAAGGGCTACGGCGTGAGCGATTTCCTGCTTGATCTGGGCAAAGGCTTGCTGTTGTTCTGGGCCCCAGTGGAAATCGTTCTTCTTGCGGGTAACCAGGTAGAGAGGGCTCACAATCTGGCTGTACTCAGGAATGTGCATCCTCCAGAAACCTATGGCGCCTAGGAAAGCTTGTGTTTCCTTCTTGTTGGTTGGTGGAGGCATCGCAGTGATCTTATTGATGACCTCAGTGGGAATCTGACGCCGTCCATCTTGCCACTTCACTCCCAGGAACTGGATCTCTCGGGCAGGCCCCTTGACTTTGCTCTTCTTGATGGCGAAACCAGCTTTTAGGAGAATTTGGATTATTCTCTCTCCCTTCTCAAACACTTCTGTTGCGGTGTTCCCCCACACAATGATGTCATCAATGTACTGCAGATGTTCTGGGGCCTCACCCTTTTCCAGTGCAGCCTGGATCAGTCCATGGCAGATGGTGGGACTGTGCTTCCACCCCTGGGGCAGTCGGTTCCAGGTGTACTGCACACCCCTCCAGGTGAAAGCAAACTGAGGCCTGCACTCTGCTGCCAGAGGAATGGAGAAAAATGCATTGGCAATGTCAATAGTGGCATACCACTTCGCTGCTTTGGACTCCAGCTCATACTGGAGCTCCAACATGTCCGGCACAGCAGCGCTCAGCGGTGGAGTCACTTCATTCAAGGCACGATAGTCCACAGTCAATCTCCATTCCCCATCAGACTTGCGCACAGGCCAAATGGGGCTGTTGAAGGGTGAGTGGGTCTTGCTGACCACCCCTTGGCTCTCCAGCTCACGAATCATCTTGTGGATGGGAATCACAGCATCTCGATTTGTCCGGTACTGCCGGCGGTGCACTGTCGAGGTGGCAATTGGCACTCGTTGCTCTTCCACTTTCAGGAGCCCAACTGCAGAAGGATTCTCAGACAGTCCGGACAGGGTGTTCAACTGCCTAATGCCCTCTGCCTCCACAGCAGCAATCCCAAATGCCCACCTGAGTCCCTTTGGGTCTTTGTAGTAGCCATTCCGGAGGAAGTCTATGCCCAGAATACACGGGGCCTCTGGGCCGGTCACAATCGGATGCTTTTGCCACTCCTTCCCAGTCAGGCTCACCTCAGCTTCCAAAAGGGTCAACTGCTGTGATCCCCCGGTCACCCCAGCAATAGATACAGGTTCTGCCCCCACATGTCCCGATGGCATTAAAGTACACTGTGCCCCAGTATCAACCAATGCATCATATTTTTGTGGCTCTGATGTGCCAGGCCATCGGATCCACACTGTCCAGAAAACCCGGTTCTCCCGTGCCTCTTCCTGGCTAGAGGCAGGGCCCCTCTAGCCCTGGTTATCATTCTTTCCCTGGGCATACATACTAGAGGTACCTTCGAGGGGATCTGACATATCATCCTCCTGTCTGTAATACCTGGCAGCTCGGTCACGGGAGGCTGAGGCTACTTTCACCTTAGCGGAACCCCCTCGGTTAGTGCCTCCCTCCTTGAGTTCACGCACCCGCGCTGCCAGGACAGAGGTAGGTTTCCCATCCCACCTTCTCATGTCTTCCCCATGCTCACACAGGAAAAACCACAGCTCAGCTCGTGGGGTGTACCCTCTCTCTCTAGCAGGGGGACGACGGGCTCTGACCTGGGGGCCTGTGACTCGCACTGGTGCCACACTGACCTTCCTCATCTCCTCCCTTATCTCCTTTATCTCCTCTTTGAGGTCCTGGACCACAGCAGAGACATGAGTTTTCAGTGGACCATTGACCATACTGTCATAATTCCTGAGCTTGTTGGCAACAGAGCCCACTGTTTCTCGGTTATTGTCAGCATCAATGGTTGCAATGAAGGTGGTGTATTGCGATGGCCCTAGTCTTGCCAGGTTCCACATCATCTGTCCTGTGCACCTGACCTTATCGGGGTCATTACCGTGCTGTCCATCCCTCCCAAAGAGTACCTCTAATACTGCCACCTCTCTTAGCTGTTGGATCCCTTCCTCAAGTGTCTTCCACTGCATTCTATGATGGTACTCCTGCATTCTCTCTTTGTGAATGAACCTTTCTCTCACACTCATTAAGAGCCGGTCCCAGAGAGAAAGGGGTCCTGGCTCCCTCACAAATACCTGGTTCACACCTGGGTCCTGGGTCAACGATCCCAGATACCTTGCCTCACCACTATCCAGTTGCACACTTGTGCCCATAAGGTCCCAAACCCGAAGCAGCCAGGTGGTATAAGGCTCACGCCCCCTTCGCACAATGTCGTCTCGCATACCACGGAGACTGTCGTACGACAGGGACTCAATGATGATTTCTGGCTCTGGCTCCCCTGCTGGTTGTGAGGGCCCTGGTTCCCCATCATCATTAACTGGTCGTACTGATTTGGTCTTACACTTCCTCCTTTGCACAGGGGCGACTGCTGCTGGCTGTACTTGTCCTTGGGGTTCAGCTGAAACCTGGGCGGTTGTAACATCTGTGGGTTCCACTGCTGCACCATCGGACTCACCCTCTTTGGGGCAGGGAGAGGTTTTTTCACTAGCTGAGGAGGTGTATTCCCTTAGCAATTGGCATATCCCCTGGTGCACCTGGCCCATCTCCTTGCGCACCTGGCCCATCTCCTGGCACATCTCCTGCATCCCTTTCGCCAGTACCCCCACCCATTTCGGGTAGTCCATTTCTGAGGTGGGCTGTTGGGCGGTATCAGGCTGTGGGGCAGGGTCTCTAGTGTCTGGGGCTGTGTCAGGCTCTGGGGCTGAATCAGGCTCTGGGGTAGGATCTCTAGTGTCTGGGGCTGAGTCAGGTTCCAGGGCAGGATCAGGCTCTGGGGTAGGAACTCTACTCTCTGGGGCCATGTCAGGTTCTGGGGCAGGGTCAGGCTCTGGGGCAGGATCTCTAGTCTCTGGGGCTGGTGTCTGGGTAGTTATCCAAGCCAATCTCAACTTATCTTTGAATGCTAAATAGAGTAGGCCTACCAGCAGCAGGTGGTTAGTATTCAGAGGGAATCTAAACCCTTCAAAAATTGATGGGGTGGGTCCAAATAACTGGTTGAGGGGTTGGGGGAAAACTTCCCCTGGTGTCATTTCCTCACAGAAGGTACCATTGTTAACATAACCCCAAAAACATGAGCTCAGTGTGTGATAGCCGTTTATCCACGTGCTCACATTCCGGAGGAAGTTAAAAACCCATGAATTCCTCACCTTCTCGACCCATAGCACAAGCTGGATAACAGCAATGGTAGCCTTAGTGAGAGGACCCATATTCAAGTAGGGAGCTGCAAAGGGGAAGAATATAGCCACGGCCACATGCCACCCGAACCAGGGCAAAGTAGACCACATAGTGCTGCCTACCAAGGTTCCTATATCCAACACACAAACTTAAGTTATTCAGAAACTGTTATTCCTTTTTCACCTCTCTCTCTTAATGCCCTCAGGCCCCACGTTGGGCGCCAAGATCTGTCTCGGTTTGAAAGACAGGTGTCTGCTAAGGAAGGCAGAAGCCTCCCTTGGAGTGGCAGATGTAACCCCTTTCCCTCTGAGTTATTATAATTTTGAAATCAAGGGTCTTTAGGCAGAGATGTGGGAAAATAGGAATAACAGTTCTTTACTATATATATATATATATATATATATAACTAGTCAAACAAAACAACAACAACTATGACAGTAACAGCAAACACAAACCCAGTCCCAGCCTTCTCGGCTGTCAGGCTATTTCCCCTCGGGTGCAGTTCCGCTCGCAGCCGGCAGGGATCGCTGGTGGCTCCCGGTGAGCACGGCAGGTGCGATGGTTCCCCCGCGGCTGCAGGGGGCGCTCCGGAGCGAGCTCGGGAAGCACGCGGCTGCTCTGATGCCCTGGGATCCCGGGGAAGGATGGAACAAAGGAGCTTCAGAAACCGGTGGGCAGCTGGTCCCGGGTTCTCGGAAACAGCAGGCTGGACTGGTAGGCTGGAGCGGCAGGCACAAACACAAATCCCGGGTGGCAGACGAGATGTATCCCAAAGGGGAACCCCCCGGGGCTCCAGGCAGGCAGGGTAAGCACAGCTACAATGCAGCGAAGGCTCGAAGCAGCAGCGGGGTGGGGCGGCCGCAGCCCACGCTCCAGCAGGGCAGGGAAAGCAGCTTTGGGATCCCCGGTGGTGTTTCCAGCAGAAAGGAAAGACGCCGAAAACGGGAACCAGCAGCTCCTCTCTCTGCACCTTCTCCCTCCAGACGCTGAGAGCGAACTGAACTGCCCGCCAGGTGAGAACAAAAGCCTGGACGGGCCCTTTTGTCTTTCTTAAGTATGGCTATCTCCTCTCAAGTATGGCCATTTATCTCCTAGCAACATGCTATGGGAAAAAATTCCTTTAACAGAAAAAAACTAGGACTGAACTGAAACCCCAACAGGCTGCATGGAACCAATGGTCCATGGTTACACTGCGGATTCAAGAAGAGCACGGTGACACCACGCAACATCATGGAACCATAGGTCCATTGTGACACAGCGGGGCCTCATGGAAACAAGGGGACCATTGTGGCAAAGCAGGGCCTAATGGAAGCATGGAGAGCATTGTGACACTAAGGAAACTCCTGGAACCAAGATGACCACTGGCACATAATGGAACCTCATGGAAGCAAGCCTCCACAATGACTTTGGAGGGCCTCAGGGACCACAGGACCCATTGTGACACAGCAGGACCTGGTGGAACCAAGGAGCCTTTGTGATACTCCACATCCACATGGAAGCCAGGGTGCACTGAGACACAGCGGGGCCTTGTTGGAACCAAAGACACCTCTGCAAAAAGCAGGCTAGCTCATAGAAGCAAGGAGTCCATTGTTACAACGTAAAAGCTATGGAAGCAAGGGACCATTGTGACACTGCGGGGCCTCATGGAACCAATTGTCCATGATGACAATGCGGATCAAAGGAGACCATGGTGACACTGCGGAACCTGATGGAACCAAGGAGCCATTGTGACACAGTGGGGCCTCATGGAATCAAGGAGACCATTGTGACCCAGGTGTTGCATGTGAAGGCAAGGAGCCATTGTGACACTTTGGGCTTCTTCCCTTGAGCTCTGCAGCTGGCTGTCCCAGCCCAGCGCACCATGTGCCACCTGCTCTCCTCAGGGCTCTGCCTGCACACAGCCCCAGGAGAAGTTTTCCTGTTTGGAAGGAAAGAATGGAAAAGCCGGAGCAGGTTTCCTAAACAACAAACCCCACTCAGGAGCCACATGCTCAGTACAGGCTGCCTGGAACGATGTCCCCTTTCTACAAGGGTCAGTGTGAGCAGGAATGAATGATCTCTGGGAGCAGAATTCTCGGAGTCTTTCCACTGAATTCTCTGTCCCTGTGTCTTGGGGTGACTTTATCGTGTGTATCCCCTATTGCTGCTCTATGCCCAGAAGTGAACTTTGTGCGTTTCTGTGCCTTTCAACTGAGCCTGAGAGGGGGGAGAGGAAAAAAACCGGACAAACTTCTCAGAGCGTTTGTTCAAGGACACACATACACGCTCCTCTGCATCCTGCTTGCAGCAAGAGCAGAGGAAGCAACTTTGTTTCTTTTTAGCCAGTTTTCAGCTCCTTTTCTCTGGGGGGAGATGGAGAGTTGAACTTTGTTTTCCTGGGGCTTTGGGGGTTTTTTCCCCTTCTCTTCTTGACTCTTTCAACATCAGAGCACATTGGGAGAATTTTCTCCCGAGGTGGGGGCCCTGAATGTGGGCCCATGAGCCAGCTGCAAGGAGGAGGAGAGAGACTACACCTACGGAAGTGTTGGGGTTCCTCCCCCCTGCCATGAGGTCATGGGAGAGGGGACCCTGGGGTAGAGGCATGGCCCGGGCACGGGGTCTCCCTGCTCCCTGCTCACATGTGCCCTAATCCTGTTCAGCACTGCTTATTTTGTGTTGCCCTGTGCCAGGAGGGCCCTGGTTGTGCCGTGATTGCTCAGTTCTTTGGCAGTGCCCCGCCCATGTGGCTGGAGAAGAAAGAGCTCTGAAACTTCTCTCAAGAATCGCTCCCTGTTTCTTTGCACGGGCCTCGCTGTCTATGGATGTTTCAGGAGACCCCACCGAAACACGGAAGGACTCTCAAATTATCCCAGCTTTCTCTGCACAGCGAGAGCTTTTAATATTTAGCATTGCTATCCTTTTCCTGTGTGTTTGTTAAAAAAATAGTTTTTATCTCTTTCACTTTCTTCCCAGGAAAGTTCTTTTTTCCAAAAACCTGGTGGGGGAGGGCTGGGTGTAACCTGCCTTCTATCAGAGGATATTTTCCTCCACATTTGTCCAAACCGGCACAGCCTGTCCTTTCCTGGGTCTCTGTTGCAGATGGAAGCTGCTGGTGCCATTGTCAGCTTGAAGCACTCTTTTGATGCAAGCAGATGTTGCCAGGTGTGTTCAGCAGCTGTTGCTCAATGCTTATGCCAAGCTATTGTGTTCCTCATGGAACCAAGGAGCCATTGTGACACTGCAGGGGCTGATGGCATCAAGGAGGCAATTGTGACAGTACAGAACCTCCTAGAAACAAGGCTCCATTGTGACACCGTGGGGAATCATAGAATCAAGGAGCCCATTGTGACACAGCCAGGCTGCATGGAACCAATGGTCCATGGTTACACGGCGGATTCAAGAAGAGCACGGTGACACCACGCAACATCATGAAACCATAGGTCCATTGTGACACAGCGGGGCCTCATGGAAACAAGGGGACCATTGTGGCAAAGCAGGGCCTAATGGAAGCATGGAGAGCATTGTGACACTAAGGAAACTCCTGGAACCAAGATGACCACTGGCACATAATGGAACCTCATGGAAGCAAGCCTCCACAATGACTTTGGAGGGCCTCAGGGACCACAGGACCCATTGTGACACAGCAGGACCTGGTGGAACCAAGGAGCCTTTGTGATACTCCAGATCCACATGGAAGCCAGGGTGCACTGAGACACAGCGGGGCCTTGTTGGAACCAAAGACACCTCTGCAAAAAGCAGGCTAGCTCATAGAAGCAAGGAGTCCATTGTTACAACGTAAAAGCTATGGAAGCAAGGGACCATTGTGACACTGCGGGGCCTCATGGAACCAATTGTCCATGATGACAATGCGGATCAAAGGAGACCATGGTGACACTGCGGAACCTGATGGAACCAAGGAGCCATTGTGACACAGTGGGGCCTCATGGAATCAAGGAGACCATTGTGACCCAGGTGTTGCATGGGAAGGCAAGGAGCCATTGTGACACTTTGGGCTTCTTCCCTTGAGCTCTGCAGCTGGCTGTCCCAGCCCAGCGCACCATGTGCCACCTGCTCTCCTCAGGGCTCTGCCTGCACACAGCCCCAGGAGAAGTTTTCCTGTTTGGAAGGAAAGAATGGAAAAGCCGGAGCAGGTTTCCTAAACAACAAACCCCACTCAGGAGCCACATGCTCAGTACAGGCTGCCTGGAACGATGTCCCCTTTCTACAAGGGTCAGTGTGAGCAGGAATGAATGATCTCTGGGAGCAGAATTCTCGGAGTCTTTCCACTGAATTCTCTGTCCCTGTGTCTTGGGGTGACTTTATCGTGTGTATCCCCTATTGCTGCTCTATGCCCAGAAGTGAACTTTGTGCGTTTCTGTGCCTTTCAACTGAGCCTGAGAGGGGGGAGAGGAAAAAAACCGGACAAACTTCTCAGAGCGTTTTTTCAAGGACACACATACACGCTCCTCTGCATCCTGCTTGCAGCAAGAGCAGAGGAAGCAACTTTGTTTCTTTTTAGCCAGTTTTCAGCTCCTTTTCTCTGGGGGGAGATGGAGAGTTGAACTTTGTTTTCCTGGGGCTTTGGGGGTTTTTTCCCCTTCTCTTCTTGACTCTTTCAACATCAGAGCACATTGGGAGAATTTTCTCCCGAGGTGGGGGCCCTGAATGTGGGCCCATGAGCCAGCTGCAAGGAGGAGGAGAGAGACTACACCTACGGAAGTGTTGGGGTTCCTCCCCCCTGCCATGAGGTCATGGGAGAGGGGACCCTGGGGTAGAGGCATGGCCTGGGCACGGGGTCTCCCTGCTCCCTGCTCACATGTGCCCTAATCCTGTTCAGCACTGCTTATTTTGTGTTGCCCTGTGCCAGGAGGGCCCTGGTTGTGCCGTGATTGCTCAGTTCTTTGGCAGTGCCCCGCCCATGTGGCTGGAGAAGAAAGAGCTCTGAAACTTCTCTCAAGAATCGCTCCCTGTTTCTTTGCACGGGCCTCGCTGTCTATGGATGTTTCAGGAGACCCCACCGAAACACGGAAGGACTCTCAAATTATCCCAGCTTTCTCTGCACAGCGAGAGCTTTTAATATTTAGCATTGCTATCCTTTTCCTGTGTGTTTGTTAAAAAAATAGTTTTTATCTCTTTCACTTTCTTCCCAGGAAAGTTCTTTTTTCCAAAAACCTGGTGGGGGAGGGCTGGGTGTAACCTGCCTTCTATCAGAGGATATTTTCCTCCACATTTGTCCAAACCGGCACAGCCTGTCCTTTCCTGGGTCTCTGTTGCAGATGGAAGCTGCTGGTGCCATTGTCAGCTTGAAGCACTCTTTTGATGCAAGCAGATGTTGCCAGGTGTGTTCAGCAGCTGTTGCTCAATGCTTATGCCAAGCTATTGTGTTCCTCATGGAACCAAGGAGCCATTGTGACACTGCAGGGGCTGATGGCATCAAGGAGGCAATTGTGACAGTACAGAACCTCCTAGAAACAAGGCTCCATTGTGACACCGTGGGGAATCATGGAATCAAGGAGCCCATTGTGACACAGCCAGGCTGCATGGAACCAATGGTCCATGGTTACACGGCGGATTCAAGAAGAGCACAGTGACACCACGCAACATCATGAAACCATAGGTCCATTGTGACACAGCGGGGCCTCATGGAAACAAGGGGACCATTGTGGCAAAGCAGGGCCTAATGGAAGCATGGAGAGCATTGTGACACTAAGGAAACTCCTGGAACCAAGATGACCACTGGCACATAATGGAACCTCATGGAAGCAAGCCTCCACAATGACTTTGGAGGGCCTCAGGGACCACAGGACCCATTGTGACACAGCAGGACCTGGTGGAACCAAGGAGCCTTTGTGATACTCCACATCCACATGGAAGCCAGGGTGCACTGAGACACAGCGGGGCCTTGTTGGAACCAAAGACACCTCTGCAAAAAGCAGGCTAGCTCATAGAAGCAAGGAGTCCATTGTTACAACGTAAAAGCTATGGAAGCAAGGGACCATTGTGACACTGCGGGGCCTCATGGAACCAATTGTCCATGATGACAGTGCAGATCAAAGGAGACCATGGTGACACTGCGGAACCTGATGGAACCAAGGAGCCATTGTGACACAGTGGGGCCTCATGGAATCAAGGAGACCATTGTGACCCAGGTGTTGCATGTGAAGGCAAGGAGCCATTGTGACACTTTGGGCTTCTTCCCTTGAGCTCTGCAGCTGGCTGTCCCAGCCCAGCGCACCATGTGCCACCTGCTCTCCTCAGGGCTCTGCCTGCACACAGCCCCAGGAGAAGTTTTCCTGTTTGGAAGGAAAGAATGGAAAAGCCGGAGCAGGTTTCCTAAACAACAAACCCCACTCAGGAGCCACATGCTCAGTACAGGCTGCCTGGAACGATGTCCCCTTTCTACAAGGGTCAGTGTGAGCAGGAATGAATGATCTCTGGGAGCAGAATTCTCGGAGTCTTTCCACTGAATTCTCTGTCCCTGTGTCTTGGGGTGACTTTATCGTGTGTATCCCCTATTGCTGCTCTATGCCCAGAAGTGAACTTTGTGCGTTTCTGTGCCTTTCAACTGAGCCTGAGAGGGGGGAGAGGAAAAAAACCGGACAAACTTCTCAGAGCGTTTTTTCAAGGACACACATACACACTCCTCTGCATCCTGCTTGCAGCAAGAGCAGAGGAAGCAACTTTGTTTCTTTTTAGCCAGTTTTCAGCTCCTTTTCTCTGGGGGGAGATGGAGAGTTGAACTTTGTTTTCCTGGGACTTTGGGGGTTTTTTCCCCTTCTCTTCTTGACTCTTTCAACATCAGAGCACATTGGGAGAATTTTCTCCCGAGGTGGGGGCCCTGAATGTGGGCCCATGAGCCAGCTGCAAGGAGGAGGAGAGAGACTACACCTACGGAAGTGTTGGGGTTCCTCCCCCCTGCCATGAGGTCATGGGAGAGGGGACCCTGGGGTAGAGGCATGGCCTGGGCACGGGGTCTCCCTGCTCCCTGCTCACATGTGCCCTAATCCTGTTCAGCACTGCTTATTTTGTGTTGCCCTGTGCGAGGAGGGCCCTGGTTGTGCCGTGATTGCTCAGTTCTTTGGCAGTGCCCCGCCCATGTGGCTGGAGAAGAAAGAGCTCTGAAACTTCTCTCAAGAATGGCTCCCTGTTTCTTTGCACGGGCCTCGCTGTCTATGGATGTTTCAGGAGACCCCACCGAAACACAGAAGGACTCTCAAATTATCCCAGCTTTCTCTGCACAGCGAGAGCTTTTAATATTTAGCATTGCTATCCTTTTCCTGTGTGTTTGTTAAAAAAATAGTTTTTATCTCTTTCACTTTCTTCCCAGGAAAGTTCTTTTTTCCAAAAACCTGGTGGGGGAGGGCTGGGTGTAACCTGCCTTCTATCAGAGGATATTTTCCTCCACATTTGTCCAAACCGGCACAGCCTGTCCTTTCCTGGGTCTCTGTTGCAGATGGAAGCTGCTGGTGCCATTGTCAGCTTGAAGCACTCTTTTGATGCAAGCAGATGTTGCCAGGTGTGTTCAGCAGCTGTTGCTCAATGCTTATGCCAAGCTATTGTGTTCCTCATGGAACCAAGGAGCCATTGTGACACTGCAGGGGCTGATGGCATCAAGGAGGCAATTGTGACAGTACAGAACCTCCTAGAAACAAGGCTCCATTGTGACACCGTGGGGAATCATGGAATCAAGGAGCCCATTGTGACACAGCCAGGCTGCATGGAACCAATGGTCCATGGTTACACGGCGGATTCAAGAAGAGCACGGTGACACCACGCAACATCATGGAACCATAGGTCCATTGTGACACAGCGGGGCCTCATGGAAACAAGGGGACCATTGTGGCAAAGCAGGGCCTAATGGAAGCATGGAGAGCATTGTGACACTAAGGAAACTCCTGGAACCAAGATGACCACTGGCACATAATGGAACCTCATGGAAGCAAGCCTCCACAATGACTTTGGAGGGCCTCAGGGACCACAGGACCCATTGTGACACAGCAGGACCTGGTGGAACCAAGGAGCCTTTGTGATACTCCACATCCACATGGAAGCCAGGGTGCACTGAGACACAGCGGGGCCTTGTTGGAACCAAAGACACCTCTGCAAAAAGCAGGCTAGCTCATAGAAGCAAGGAGTCCATTGTTACAACGTAAAAGCTATGGAAGCAAGGGACCATTGTGACACTGCGGGGCCTCATGGAACCAATTGTCCATGATGACAGTGCGGATCAAAGGAGACCATGGTGACACTGCGGAACCTGATGGAACCAAGGAGCCATTGTGACACAGTGGGGCCTCATGGAATCAAGGAGACCATTGTGACCCAGGTGTTGCATGGGAAGGCAAGGAGCCATTGTGACACTTTGGGCTTCTTCCCTTGAGCTCTGCAGCTGGCTGTCCCAGCCCAGCGCACCATGTGCCACCTGCTCTCCTCAGGGCTCTGCCTGCACACAGCCCCAGGAGAAGTTTTCCTGTTTGGAAGGAAAGAATGGAAAAGCCGGAGCAGGTTTCCTAAACAACAAACGCCACTCAGGAGCCACATGCTCAGTACAGGCTGCCTGGAACGATGTCCCCTTTCTACAAGGGTCAGTGTGAGCAGGAATGAATGATCTCTGGGAGCAGAATTCTCGGAGTCTTTCCACTGAATTCTCTGTCCCTGTGTCTTGGGGTGACTTTATTGTGTGTATCCCCTATTGCTGCTCTATGCCCAGAAGTGAACTTTGTGCGTTTCTGTGCCTTTCAACTGAGCCTGAGAGGGGGGAGAGGAAAAAAACCGGACAAACTTCTCAGAGCGTTTGTTCAAGGACACACATACACACTCCTCTGCATCCTGCTTGCAGCAAGAGCAGAGGAAGCAACTTTGTTTCTTTTTAGCCAGTTTTCAGCTCCTTTTCTCTGGGGGGAGATGGAGAGTTGAACTTTGTTTTCCTGGGACTTTGGGGGTTTTTTTTCCCTTCTTCTCTTCTTGACTCTTTCAACATCAGAGCACATTGGGAGAATTTTCTCCCGAGGTGGGGGCCCTGAATGTGGGCCCATGAGCCAGCTGCAAGGAGGAGGAGAGAGACTACACCTACGGAAGTGTTGGGGTTCCTCCCCCCTGCCATGAGGTCATGGGAGAGGGGACCCTGGGGTAGAGGCATGGCCTGGGCACGGGGTCTCCCTGCTCCCTGCTCACATGTGCCCTAATCCTGTTCAGCACTGCTTATTTTGTGTTGCCCTGTGCCAGGAGGGCCCTGGTTGTGCTGTGATTGCTCAGTTCTTTGGCAGTGCCCCGCCCATGTGGCTGGAGAAGAAAGAGCTCTGAAACTTCTCTCAAGAATGGCTCCCTGTTTCTTTGCACGGGCCTCGCTGTCTATGGATGTTTCAGGAGACCCCACCGAAACACAGAAGGACTCTCAAATTATCCCAGCTTTCTCTGCACAGCGAGAGCTTTTAATATTTAGCATTGCTATCCTTTTCCTGTGTGTTTGTTAAAAAAATAGTTTTTATCTCTTTCACTTTCTTCCCAGGAAAGTTCTTTTTTCCAAAAACCTGGTGGGGGAGGGCTGGGTGTAACCTGCCTTCTATCAGAGGATATTTTCCTCCACATTTGTCCAAACCGGCACAGCCTGTCCTTTCCTGGGTCTCTGTTGCAGATGGAAGCTGCTGGTGCCATTGTCAGCTTGAAGCACTCTTTTGATGCAAGCAGATGTTGCCAGGTGTGTTCAGCAGCTGTTGCTCAATGCTTATGCCAAGCTATTGTGTTCCTCATGGAACCAAGGAGCCATTGTGACACTGCAGGGGCTGATGGCATCAAGGAGGCAATTGTGACAGTACAGAACCTCCTAGAAACAAGGCTCCATTGTGACACCGTGGGGAATCATGGAATCAAGGAGCCCATTGTGACACGGCTGCATGGAACCAATGGTCCATGGTTACACTGCGGATTCAAGAAGAGCACGGTGACACCACGCAACATCATGGAACCATAGGTCCATTGTGACACAGCGGGGCCTCATGGAAACAAGGGGACCATTGTGGGAAAGCAGGGCCTAATGGAAGCATGGAGAGCATTGTGACACTAAGGAAACTCCTGGAACCAAGATGACCACTGGCACATAATGGAACCTCATGGAAGCAAGCCTCCACAATGACTTTGGAGGGCCTCAGGGACCACAGGACCCATTGTGACACAGCAGGACCTGGTGGAACCAAGGAGCCTTTGTGATACTCCACATCCACATGGAAGCCAGGGTGCACTGAGACACAGCGGGGCCTTGTGGGAACCAAAGACACCTCTGCAAAAAGCAGGCTAGCTCATAGAAGCAAGGAGTCCATTGTTACAGTGTAAAAGCTATGGAAGCAAGGGACCATTGTGACACTGCGGGGCCTCATGGAACCAATTGTCCATGATGACAATGCGGATCAAAGGAGACCATGGTGACACTGCGGAACCTGATGGAACCAAGGAGCCATTGTGACACAGTGGGGCCTCATGGAATCAAGGAGACCATTGTGACCCAGGTGTTGCATGTGAAGGCAAGGAGCCATTGTGACACTTTGGGCTTCTTCCCTTGAGCTCTGCAGCTGGCTGTCCCAGCCCAGCGCACCATGTGCCACCTGCTCTCCTCAGGGCTCTGCCTGCACACAGCCCCAGGAGAAGTTTTCCTGTTTGGAAGGAAAGAATGGAAAAGCCGGAGCAGGTTTCCTAAACAACAAACCCCACTCAGGAGCCACATGCTCAGTACAGGCTGCCTGGAACGATGTCCCCTTTCTACAAGGGTCAGTGTGAGCAGGAATGAATGATCTCTGGGAGCAGAATTCTCGGAGTCTTTCCACTGAATTCTCTGTCCCTGTGTCTTGGGGTGACTTTATCGTGTGTATCCCCTATTGCTGCTCTATGCCCAGAAGTGAACTTTGTGCATTTCTGTGCCTTTCAACTGAGCCTGAGAGGGGGGAGAGGAAAAAAAAGCCAGACAAACTTCTCAGAGCGTTTGTTCAAGGACACACATACACACTCCTCTGCATCCTGCTTGCAGCAAGAGCAGAGGAAGCAACTTTGTTTCTTTTTAGCCAGTTTTCAGCTCCTTTTCTCTGGGGGGAGATGGAGAGTTGAACTTTGTTTTCCTGGGACTTTGGGGGTTTTTTCCCCTTCTCTTCTTGACTCTTTCAACATCAGACCACATTGGGAGAATTTTCTCCCGAGGTGGGGGCCCTGAATGTGGGCCCATGAGCCAGCTGCAAGGAGGAGGAGAGAGACTACACCTACGGAAGTGTTGGGGTTCCTCCCCCCTGCCATGAGGTCATGGGAGAGGGGACCCTGGGGTAGAGGCATGGCCTGGGCACGGGGTCTCCCTGCTCCCTGCTCACATGTGCCCTAATCCTGTTCAGCACTGCTTATTTTGTGTTGCCCTGTGCGAGGAGGGCCCTGGTTGTGCCGTGATTGCTCAGTTCTTTGGCAGTGCCCCGCCCATGTGGCTGGAGAAGAAAGAGCTCTGCAACTTCTCTCAAGAATCGCTCCCTGTTTCTTTGCACGGGCCTCGCTGTCTATGGATGTTTCAGGAGACCCCACCGAAACACGGAAGGACTCTCAAATTATCCCAGCTTTCTCTGCACAGCGAGAGCTTTTAATATTTAGCATTGCTATCCTTTTCCTGTGTGTTTGTTAAAAAAATAGTTTTTATCTCTTTCACTTTCTTCCCAGGAAAGTTCTTTCTTCCAAAAACCTGGTGGGGGAGGGCTGGGTGTAACCTGCCTTCTATCAGAGGATATTTTCCTCCACATTTGTCCAAACCGGCACAGCCTGTCCTTTCCTGGGTCTCTGTTGCAGATGGAAGCTGCTGGTGCCATTGTCAGCTTGAAGCACTCTTTTGATGCAAGCAGATGTTGCCAGGTGTGTTCAGCAGCTGTTGCTCAATGCTTATGCCAAGCTATTGTGTTCCTCATGGAACCAAGGAGCCATTGTGACACTGCAGGGGCTGATGGCATCAAGGAGGCAATTGTGACAGTACAGAACCTCCTAGAAACAAGGCTCCATTGTGACACCGTGGGGAATCATGGAATCAAGGAGCCCATTGTGACACAGCCAGGCTGCATGGAACCAATGGTCCATGGTTACACGGCGGATTCAAGAAGAGCACAGTGACACCACGCAACATCATGAAACCATAGGTCCATTGTGACACAGCGGGGCCTCATGGAAACAAGGGGACCATTGTGGCAAAGCAGGGCCTAATGGAAGCATGGAGAGCATTGTGACACTAAGGAAACTCCTGGAACCAAGATGACCACTGGCACATAATGGAACCTCATGGAAGCAAGCCTCCACAATGACTTTGGAGGGCCTCAGGGACCACAGGACCCATTGTGACACAGCAGGACCTGGTGGAACCAAGGAGCCTTTGTGATACTCCACATCCACATGGAAGCCAGGGTGCACTGAGACACAGCGGGGCCTTGTTGGAACCAAAGACACCTCTGCAAAAAGCAGGCTAGCTCATAGAAGCAAGGAGTCCATTGTTACAACGTAAAAGCTATGGAAGCAAGGGACCATTGTGACACTGCGGGGCCTCATGGAACCAATTGTCCATGATGACAGTGCAGATCAAAGGAGACCATGGTGACACTGCGGAACCTGATGGAACCAAGGAGCCATTGTGACACAGTGGGGCCTCATGGAATCAAGGAGACCATTGTGACCCAGGTGTTGCATGTGAAGGCAAGGAGCCATTGTGACACTTTGGGCTTCTTCCCTTGAGCTCTGCAGCTGGCTGTCCCAGCCCAGCGCACCATGTGCCACCTGCTCTCCTCAGGGCTCTGCCTGCACACAGCCCCAGGAGAAGTTTTCCTGTTTGGAAGGAAAGAATGGAAAAGCCGGAGCAGGTTTCCTAAACAACAAACCCCACTCAGGAGCCACATGCTCAGTACAGGCTGCCTGGAACGATGTCCCCTTTCTACAAGGGTCAGTGTGAGCAGGAATGATCTCTGGGAGCAGAATTCTCGGAGTCTTTCCACTGAATTCTCTGTCCCTGTGTCTTGGGGTGACTTTATCGTGTGTATCCCCTATTGCTGCTCTATGCCCAGAAGTGAACTTTGTGCGTTTCTGTGCCTTTCAACTGAGCCTGAGAGGGGGGAGAGGAAAAAAACCGGACAAACTTCTCAGAGCGTTTTTTCAAGGACACACATACACACTCCTCTGCATCCTGCTTGCAGCAAGAGCAGAGGAAGCAACTTTGTTTCTTTTTAGCCAGTTTTCAGCTCCTTTTCTCTGGGGGGAGATGGAGAGTTGAACTTTGTTTTCCTGGGACTTCGGGGGTTTTTTCCCCTTCTCTTCTTGACTCTTTCAACATCAGAGCACATTGGGAGAATTTTCTCCCGAGGTGGGGGCCCTGAATGTGGGCCCATGAGCCAGCTGCAAGGAGGAGGAGAGAGACTACACCTACGGAAGTGTTGGGGTTCCTCCCCCCTGCCATGAGGTCATGGGAGAGGGGACCCTGGGGTAGAGGCATGGCCTGGGCACGGGGTCTCCCTGCTCCCTGCTCACATGTGCCCTAATCCTGTTCAGCACTGCTTATTTTGTGTTGCCCTGTGCGAGGAGGGCCCTGGTTGTGCCGTGATTGCTCAGTTCTTTGGCAGTGCCCCGCCCATGTGGCTGGAGAAGAAAGAGCTCTGAAACTTCTCTCAAGAATGGCTCCCTGTTTCTTTGCACGGGCCTCGCTGTCTATGGATGTTTCAGGAGACCCCACCGAAACACAGAAGGACTCTCAAATTATCCCAGCTTTCTCTGCACAGCGAGAGCTTTTAATATTTAGCATTGCTATCCTTTTCCTGTGTGTTTGTTAAAAAAATAGTTTTTATCTCTTTCACTTTCTTCCCAGGAAAGTTCTTTTTTCCAAAAACCTGGTGGGGGAGGGCTGGGTGTAACCTGCCTTCTATCAGAGGATATTTTCCTCCACATTTGTCCAAACCGGCACAGCCTGTCCTTTCCTGGGTCTCTGTTGCAGATGGAAGCTGCTGGTGCCATTGTCAGCTTGAAGCACTCTTTTGATGCAAGCAGATGTTGCCAGGTGTGTTCAGCAGCTGTTGCTCAATGCTTATGCCAAGCTATTGTGTTCCTCATGGAACCAAGGAGCCATTGTGACACTGCAGGGGCTGATGGCATCAAGGAGGCAATTGTGACAGTACAGAACCTCCTAGAAACAAGGCTCCATTGTGACACCGTGGGGAATCATGGAATCAAGGAGCCCATTGTGACACAGCCAGGCTGCATGGAACCAATGGTCCATGGTTACACGGCGGATTCAAGAAGAGCACGGTGACACCACGCAACATCATGGAACCATAGGTCCATTGTGACACAGCGGGGCCTCATGGAAACAAGGGGACCATTGTGGCAAAGCAGGGCCTAATGGAAGCATGGAGAGCATTGTGACACTAAGGAAACTCCTGGAACCAAGATGACCACTGGCACATAATGGAACCTCATGGAAGCAAGCCTCCACAATGACTTTGGAGGGCCTCAGGGACCACAGGACCCATTGTGACACAGCAGGACCTGGTGGAACCAAGGAGCCTTTGTGATACTCCACATCCACATGGAAGCCAGGGTGCACTGAGACACAGCGGGGCCTTGTTGGAACCAAAGACACCTCTGCAAAAAGCAGGCTAGCTCATAGAAGCAAGGAGTCCATTGTTACAACGTAAAAGCTATGGAAGCAAGGGACCATTGTGACACTGCGGGGCCTCATGGAACCAATTGTCCATGATGACAGTGCGGATCAAAGGAGACCATGGTGACACTGCGGAACCTGATGGAACCAAGGAGCCATTGTGACACAGTGGGGCCTCATGGAATCAAGGAGACCATTGTGACCCAGGTGTTGCATGGGAAGGCAAGGAGCCATTGTGACACTTTGGGCTTCTTCCCTTGAGCTCTGCAGCTGGCTGTCCCAGCCCAGCGCACCATGTGCCACCTGCTCTCCTCAGGGCTCTGCCTGCACACAGCCCCAGGAGAAGTTTTCCTGTTTGGAAGGAAAGAATGGAAAAGCCGGAGCAGGTTTCCTAAACAACAAACGCCACTCAGGAGCCACATGCTCAGTACAGGCTGCCTGGAACGATGTCCCCTTTCTACAAGGGTCAGTGTGAGCAGGAATGAATGATCTCTGGGAGCAGAATTCTCGGAGTCTTTCCACTGAATTCTCTGTCCCTGTGTCTTGGGGTGACTTTATTGTGTGTATCCCCTATTGCTGCTCTATGCCCAGAAGTGAACTTTGTGCGTTTCTGTGCCTTTCAACTGAGCCTGAGAGGGGGGAGAGGAAAAAAACCGGACAAACTTCTCAGAGCGTTTGTTCAAGGACACACATACACACTCCTCTGCATCCTGCTTGCAGCAAGAGCAGAGGAAGCAACTTTGTTTCTTTTTAGCCAGTTTTCAGCTCCTTTTCTCTGGGGGGAGATGGAGAGTTGAACTTTGTTTTCCTGGGACTTTGGGGGTTTTTTTTCCCTTCTTCTCTTCTTGACTCTTTCAACATCAGACCACATTGGGAGAATTTTCTCCCGAGGTGGGGGCCCTGAATGTGGGCCCATGAGCCAGCTGCAAGGAGGAGGAGAGAGACTACACCTACGGAAGTGTTGGGGTTCCTCCCCCCTGCCATGAGGTCATGGGAGAGGGGACCCTGGGGTAGAGGCATGGCCTGGGCACGGGGTCTCCCTGCTCCCTGCTCACATGTGCCCTAATCCTGTTCAGCACTGCTTATTTTGTGTTGCCCTGTGCCAGGAGGGCCCTGGTTGTGCTGTGATTGCTCAGTTCTTTGGCAGTGCCCCGCCCATGTGGCTGGAGAAGAAAGAGCTCTGAAACTTCTCTCAAGAATGGCTCCCTGTTTCTTTGCACGGGCCTCGCTGTCTATGGATGTTTCAGGAGACCCCACCGAAACACAGAAGGACTCTCAAATTATCCCAGCTTTCTCTGCACAGCGAGAGCTTTTAATATTTAGCATTGCTATCCTTTTCCTGTGTGTTTGTTAAAAAAATAGTTTTTATCTCTTTCACTTTCTTCCCAGGAAAGTTCTTTTTTCCAAAAACCTGGTGGGGGAGGGCTGGGTGTAACCTGCCTTCTATCAGAGGATATTTTCCTCCACATTTGTCCAAACCGGCACAGCCTGTCCTTTCCTGGGTCTCTGTTGCAGATGGAAGCTGCTGGTGCCATTGTCAGCTTGAAGCACTCTTTTGATGCAAGCAGATGTTGCCAGGTGTGTTCAGCAGCTGTTGCTCAATGCTTATGCCAAGCTATTGTGTTCCTCATGGAACCAAGGAGCCATTGTGACACTGCAGGGGCTGATGGCATCAAGGAGGCAATTGTGACAGTACAGAACCTCCTAGAAACAAGGCTCCATTGTGACACCGTGGGGAATCATGGAATCAAGGAGCCCATTGTGACACGGCTGCATGGAACCAATGGTCCATGGTTACACTGCGGATTCAAGAAGAGCACGGTGACACCACGCAACATCATGGAACCATAGGTCCATTGTGACACAGCGGGGCCTCATGGAAACAAGGGGACCATTGTGGGAAAGCAGGGCCTAATGGAAGCATGGAGAGCATTGTGACACTAAGGAAACTCCTGGAACCAAGATGACCACTGGCACATAATGGAACCTCATGGAAGCAAGCCTCCACAATGACTTTGGAGGGCCTCAGGGACCACAGGACCCATTGTGACACAGCAGGACCTGGTGGAACCAAGGAGCCTTTGTGATACTCCACATCCACATGGAAGCCAGGGTGCACTGAGACACAGCGGGGCCTTGTGGGAACCAAAGACACCTCTGCAAAAAGCAGGCTAGCTCATAGAAGCAAGGAGTCCATTGTTACAGTGTAAAAGCTATGGAAGCAAGGGACCATTGTGACACTGCGGGGCCTCATGGAACCAATTGTCCATGATGACAATGCGGATCAAAGGAGACCATGGTGACACTGCGGAACCTGATGGAACCAAGGAGCCATTGTGACACAGTGGGGCCTCATGGAATCAAGGAGACCATTGTGACCCAGGTGTTGCATGTGAAGGCAAGGAGCCATTGTGACACTTTGGGCTTCTTCCCTTGAGCTCTGCAGCTGGCTGTCCCAGCCCAGCGCACCATGTGCCACCTGCTCTCCTCAGGGCTCTGCCTGCACACAGCCCCAGGAGAAGTTTTCCTGTTTGGAAGGAAAGAATGGAAAAGCCGGAGCAGGTTTCCTAAACAACAAACCCCACTCAGGAGCCACATGCTCAGTACAGGCTGCCTGGAACGATGTCCCCTTTCTACAAGGGTCAGTGTGAGCAGGAATGAATGATCTCTGGGAGCAGAATTCTCGGAGTCTTTCCACTGAATTCTCTGTCCCTGTGTCTTGGGGTGACTTTATTGTGTGTATCCCCTATTGCTGCTCTATGCCCAGAAGTGAACTTTGTGCATTTCTGTGCCTTTCAACTGAGCCTGAGAGGGGGGAGAGGAAAAAAAAGCCAGACAAACTTCTCAGAGCGTTTGTTCAAGGACACACATACACACTCCTCTGCATCCTGCTTGCAGCAAGAGCAGAGGAAGCAACTTTGTTTCTTTTTAGCCAGTTTTCAGCTCCTTTTCTCTGGGGGGAGATGGAGAGTTGAACTTTGTTTTCCTGGGACTTTGGGGGTTTTTTCCCCTTCTCTTCTTGACTCTTTCAACATCAGACCACATTGGGAGAATTTTCTCCCGAGGTGGGGGCCCTGAATGTGGGCCCATGAGCCAGCTGCAAGGAGGAGGAGAGAGACTACACCTACGGAAGTGTTGGGGTTCCTCCCCCCTGCCATGAGGTCATGGGAGAGGGGACCCTGGGGTAGAGGCATGGCCTGGGCACGGGGTCTCCCTGCTCCCTGCTCACATGTGCCCTAATCCTGTTCAGCACTGCTTATTTTGTGTTGCCCTGTGCGAGGAGGGCCCTGGTTGTGCCGTGATTGCTCAGTTCTTTGGCAGTGCCCCGCCCATGTGGCTGGAGAAGAAAGAGCTCTGCAACTTCTCTCAAGAATCGCTCCCTGTTTCTTTGCACGGGCCTCGCTGTCTATGGATGTTTCAGGAGACCCCACCGAAACACGGAAGGACTCTCAAATTATCCCAGCTTTCTCTGCACAGCGAGAGCTTTTAATATTTAGCATTGCTATCCTTTTCCTGTGTGTTTGTTAAAAAAATAGTTTTTATCTCTTTCACTTTCTTCCCAGGAAAGTTCTTTCTTCCAAAAACCTGGTGGGGGAGGGCTGGGTGTAACCTGCCTTCTATCAGAGGATATTTTCCTCCACATTTGTCCAAACCGGCACAGCCTGTCCTTTCCTGGGTCTCTGTTGCAGATGGAAGCTGCTGGTGCCATTGTCAGCTTGAAGCACTCTTTTGATGCAAGCAGATGTTGCCAGGTGTGTTCAGCAGCTGTTGCTCAATGCTTATGCCAAGCTATTGTGTTCCTCATGGAACCAAGGAGCCATTGTGACACTGCAGGGGCTGATGGCATCAAGGAGGCAATTGTGACAGTACAGAACCTCCTAGAAACAAGGCTCCATTGTGACACCGTGGGGAATCATGGAATCAAGGAGCCCATTGTGACACGGCTGCATGGAACCAATGGTCCATGGTTACACTGCGGATTCAAGAAGAGCACGGTGACACCACGCAACATCATGGAACCATAGGTCCATTGTGACACAGCGGGGCCTCATGGAAACAAGGGGACCATTGTGGGAAAGCAGGGCCTAATGGAAGCATGGAGAGCATTGTGACACTAAGGAAACTCCTGGAACCAAGATGACCACTGGCACATAATGGAACCTCATGGAAGCAAGCCTCCACAATGACTTTGGAGGGCCTCAGGGACCACAGGACCCATTGTGACACAGCAGGACCTGGTGGAACCAAGGAGCCTTTGTGATACTCCACATCCACATGGAAGCCAGGGTGCACTGAGACACAGCGGGGCCTTGTGGGAACCAAAGACACCTCTGCAAAAAGCAGGCTAGCTCATAGAAGCAAGGAGTCCATTGTTACAACGTAAAAGCTATGGAAGCAAGGGACCATTGTGACACTGCGGGGCCTCATGGAACCAATTGTCCATGATGACAATGCGGATCAAAGGAGACCATGGTGACACTGCGGAACCTGATGGAACCAAGGAGCCATTGTGACACAGTGGGGCCTCATGGAATCAAGGAGACCATTGTGACCCAGGTGTTGCATGTGAAGGCAAGGAGCCATTGTGACACTTTGGGCTTCTTCCCTTGAGCTCTGCAGCTGGCTGTCCCAGCCCAGCGCACCATGTGCCACCTGCTCTCCTCAGGGCTCTGCCTGCACACAGCCCCAGGAGAAGTTTTCCTGTTTGGAAGGAAAGAATGGAAAAGCCGGAGCAGGTTTCCTAAACAACAAACCCCACTCAGGAGCCACATGCTCAGTACAGGCTGCCTGGAACGATGTCCCCTTTCTACAAGGGTCAGTGTGAGCAGGAATGATCTCTGGGAGCAGAATTCTCGGAGTCTTTCCACTGAATTCTCTGTCCCTGTGTCTTGGGGTGACTTTATCGTGTGTATCCCCTATTGCTGCTCTATGCCCAGAAGTGAACTTTGTGCGTTTCTGTGCCTTTCAACTGAGCCTGAGAGGGGGGAGAGGAAAAAAACCGGACAAACTTCTCAGAGCGTTTTTTCAAGGACACACATACACGCTCCTCTGCATCCTGCTTGCAGCAAGAGCAGAGGAAGCAACTTTGTTTCTTTTTAGCCAGTTTTCAGCTCCTTTTCTCTGGGGGGAGATGGAGAGTTGAACTTTGTTTTCCTGGGACTTTGGGGGTTTTTTCCCCTTCTCTTCTTGACTCTTTCAACATCAGAGCACATTGGGAGAATTTTCTCCCGAGGTGGGGGCCCTGAATGTGGGCCCATGAGCCAGCTGCAAGGAGGAGGAGAGAGACTACACCTACGGAAGTGTTGGGGTTCCTCCCCCCTGCCATGAGGTCATGGGAGAGGGGACCCTGGGGTAGAGGCATGGCCTGGGCACGGGGTCTCCCTGCTCCCTGCTCACATGTGCCCTAATCCTGTTCAGCACTGCTTATTTTGTGTTGCCCTGTGCCAGGAGGGCCCTGGTTGTGCCGTGATTGCTCAGTTCTTTGGCAGTGCCCCGCCCATGTGGCTGGAGAAGAAAGAGCTCTGAAACTTCTCTCAAGAATGGCTCCCTGTTTCTTTGCACAGGCCTCGCTGTCTATGGATGTTTCAGGAGACCCCACCGAAACACGGAAGGACTCTCAAATTATCCCAGCTTTCTCTGCACAGCGAGAGCTTTTAATATTTAGCATTGCTATCCTTTTCCTGTGTGTTTGTTAAAAAAATAGTTTTTATCTCTTTCACTTTCTTCCCAGGAAAGTTCTTTTTTCCAAAAACCTGGTGGGGGAGGGCTGGGTGTAACCTGCCTTCTATCAGAGGATATTTTCCTCCACATTTGTCCAAACCGGCACAGCCTGTCCTTTCCTGGGTCTCTGTTGCAGATGGAAGCTGCTGGTGCCATTGTCAGCTTGAAGCACTCTTTTGATGCAAGCAGATGTTGCCAGGTGTGTTCAGCAGCTGTTGCTCAATGCTTATGCCAAGCTATTGTGTTCCTCATGGAACCAAGGAGCCATTGTGACACTGCAGGGGCTGATGGCATCAAGGAGGCAATTGTGACAGTACAGAACCTCCTAGAAACAAGGCTCCATTGTGACACCGTGGGGAATCATGGAATCAAGGAGCCCATTGTGACACGGCTGCATGGAACCAATGGTCCATGGTTACACTGCGGATTCAAGAAGAGCACGGTGACACCACGCAACATCATGGAACCATAGGTCCATTGTGACACAGCGGGGCCTCATGGAAACAAGGGGACCATTGTGGCAAAGCAGGGCCTAATGGAAGCATGGAGAGCATTGTGACACTAAGGAAACTCCTGGAACCAAGATGACCACTGGCACATAATGGAACCTCATGGAAGCAAGCCTCCACAATGACTTTGGAGGGCCTCAGGGACCACAGGACCCATTGTGACACAGCAGGACCTGGTGGAACCAAGGAGCCTTTGTGATACTCCAGATCCACATGGAAGCCAGGGTGCACTGAGACACAGCGGGGCCTTGTGGGAACCAAAGACACCTCTGCAAAAAGCAGGCTAGCTCATAGAAGCAAGGAGTCCATTGTTACAACGTAAAAGCTATGGAAGCAAGGGACCATTGTGACACTGCGGGGCCTCATGGAACCAATTGTCCATGATGACAATGCGGATCAAAGGAGACCATGGTGACACTGCGGAACCTGATGGAACCAAGGAGCCATTGTGACACAGTGGGGCCTCATGGAATCAAGGAGACCATTGTGACCCAGGTGTTGCATGTGAAGGCAAGGAGCCATTGTGACACTTTGGGCTTCTTCCCTTGAGCTCTGCAGCTGGCTGTCCCAGCCCAGCGCACCATGTGCCACCTGCTCTCCTCAGGGCTCTGCCTGCACACAGCCCCAGGAGAAGTTTTCCTGTTTGGAAGGAAAGAATGGAAAAGCCGGAGCAGGTTTCCTAAACAACAAACCCCACTCAGGAGCCACATGCTCAGTACAGGCTGCCTGGAACGATGTCCCCTTTCTACAAGGGTCAGTGTGAGCAGGAATGATCTCTGGGAGCAGAATTCTCGGAGTCTTTCCACTGAATTCTCTGTCCCTGTGTCTTGGGGTGACTTTATCGTGTGTATCCCCTATTGCTGCTCTATGCCCAGAAGTGAACTTTGTGCGTTTCTGTGCCTTTCAACTGAGCCTGAGAGGGGGGAGAGGAAAAAAACCGGACAAACTTCTCAGAGCGTTTTTTCAAGGACACACATACACGCTCCTCTGCATCCTGCTTGCAGCAAGAGCAGAGGAAGCAACTTTGTTTCTTTTTAGCCAGTTTTCAGCTCCTTTTCTCTGGGGGGAGATGGAGAGTTGAACTTTGTTTTCCTGGGACTTTGGGGGTTTTTTCCCCTTCTCTTCTTGACTCTTTCAACATCAGAGCACATTGGGAGAATTTTCTCCCGAGGTGGGGGCCCTGAATGTGGGCCCATGAGCCAGCTGCAAGGAGGAGGAGAGAGACTACACCTACGGAAGTGTTGGGGTTCCTCCCCCCTGCCATGAGGTCATGGGAGAGGGGACCCTGGGGTAGAGGCATGGCCTGGGCACGGGGTCTCCCTGCTCCCTGCTCACATGTGCCCTAATCCTGTTCAGCACTGCTTATTTTGTGTTGCCCTGTGCGAGGAGGGCCCTGGTTGTGCCGTGATTGCTCAGTTCTTTGGCAGTGCCCCGCCCATGTGGCTGGAGAAGAAAGAGCTCTGAAACTTCTCTCAAGAATGGCTCCCTGTTTCTTTGCACGGGCCTCGCTGTCTATGGATGTTTCAGGAGACCCCACCGAAACACGGAAGGACTCTCAAATTATCCCAGCTTTCTCTGCACAGCGAGAGCTTTTAATATTTAGCATTGCTATCCTTTTCCTGTGTGTTTGTTAAAAAAATAGTTTTTATCTCTTTCACTTTCTTCCCAGGAAAGTTCTTTTTTCCAAAAACCTGGTGGGGGAGGGCTGGGTGTAACCTGCCTTCTATCAGAGGATATTTTCCTCCACATTTGTCCAAACCGGCACAGCCTGTCCTTTCCTGGGTCTCTGTTGCAGATGGAAGCTGCTGGTGCCATTGTCAGCTTGAAGCACTCTTTTGATGCAAGCAGATGTTGCCAGGTGTGTTCAGCAGCTGTTGCTCAATGCTTATGCCAAGCTATTGTGTTCCTCATGGAACCAAGGAGCCATTGTGACACTGCAGGGGCTGATGGCATCAAGGAGGCAATTGTGACAGTACAGAACCTCCTAGAAACAAGGCTCCATTGTGACACCATGGGGAATCATGGAATCAAGGAGCCCATTGTGACACAGCCAGGCTGCATGGAACCAATGGTCCATGGTTACACGGCGGATTCAAGAAGAGCACGGTGACACCACGCAACATCATGGAACCATAGGTCCATTGTGACACAGCGGGGCCTCATGGAAACAAGGGGACCATTGTGGCAAAGCAGGGCCTAATGGAAGCATGGAGAGCATTGTGACACTAAGGAAACTCCTGGAACCAAGATGACCACTGGCACATAATGGAACCTCATGGAAGCAAGCCTCCACAATGACTTTGGAGGGCCTCAGGGACCACAGGACCCATTGTGACACAGCAGGACCTGGTGGAACCAAGGAGCCTTTGTGATACTCCACATCCACATGGAAGCCAGGGTGCACTGAGACACAGCGGGGCCTTGTTGGAACCAAAGACACCTCTGCAAAAAGCAGGCTAGCTCATAGAAGCAAGGAGTCCATTGTTACAACGTAAAAGCTATGGAAGCAAGGGACCATTGTGACACTGCGGGGCCTCATGGAACCAATTGTCCATGATGACAATGCGGATCAAAGGAGACCATGGTGACACTGCGGAACCTGATGGAACCAAGGAGCCATTGTGACACAGTGGGGCCTCATGGAATCAAGGAGACCATTGTGACCCAGGTGTTGCATGGGAAGGCAAGGAGCCATTGTGACACTTTGGGCTTCTTCCCTTGAGCTCTGCAGCTGGCTGTCCCAGCCCAGCGCACCATGTGCCACCTGCTCTCCTCAGGGCTCTGCCTGCACACAGCCCCAGGAGAAGTTTTCCTGTTTGGAAGGAAAGAATGGAAAAGCCGGAGCAGGTTTCCTAAACAACAAACCCCACTCAGGAGCCACATGCTCAGTACAGGCTGCCTGGAACGATGTCCCCTTTCTACAAGGGTCAGTGTGAGCAGGAATGAATGATCTCTGGGAGCAGAATTCTCGGAGTCTTTCCACTGAATTCTCTGTCCCTGTGTCTTGGGGTGACTTTATCGTGTGTATCCCCTATTGCTGCTCTATGCCCAGAAGTGAACTTTGTGCGTTTCTGTGCCTTTCAACTGAGCCTGAGAGGGGGGAGAGGAAAAAAACCGGACAAACTTCTCAGAGCGTTTTTTCAAGGACACACATACACGCTCCTCTGCATCCTGCTTGCAGCAAGAGCAGAGGAAGCAACTTTGTTTCTTTTTAGCCAGTTTTCAGCTCCTTTTCTCTGGGGGGAGATGGAGAGTTGAACTTTGTTTTCCTGGGGCTTTGGGGGTTTTTTCCCCTTCTCTTCTTGACTCTTTCAACATCAGAGCACATTGGGAGAATTTTCTCCCGAGGTGGGGGCCCTGAATGTGGGCCCATGAGCCAGCTGCAAGGAGGAGGAGAGAGACTACACCTACGGAAGTGTTGGGGTTCCTCCCCCCTGCCATGAGGTCATGGGAGAGGGGACCCTGGGGTAGAGGCATGGCCTGGGCACGGGGTCTCCCTGCTCCCTGCTCACATGTGCCCTAATCCTGTTCAGCACTGCTTATTTTGTGTTGCCCTGTGCCAGGAGGGCCCTGGTTGTGCCGTGATTGCTCAGTTCTTTGGCAGTGCCCCGCCCATGTGGCTGGAGAAGAAAGAGCTCTGAAACTTCTCTCAAGAATCGCTCCCTGTTTCTTTGCACGGGCCTCGCTGTCTATGGATGTTTCAGGAGACCCCACCGAAACACGGAAGGACTCTCAAATTATCCCAGCTTTCTCTGCACAGCGAGAGCTTTTAATATTTAGCATTGCTATCCTTTTCCTGTGTGTTTGTTAAAAAAATAGTTTTTATCTCTTTCACTTTCTTCCCAGGAAAGTTCTTTCTTCCAAAAACCTGGTGGGGGAGGGCTGGGTGTAACCTGCCTTCTATCAGAGGATATTTTCCTCCACATTTGTCCAAACCGGCACAGCCTGTCCTTTCCTGGGTCTCTGTTGCAGATGGAAGCTGCTGGTGCCATTGTCAGCTTGAAGCACTCTTTTGATGCAAGCAGATGTTGCCAGGTGTGTTCAGCAGCTGTTGCTCAATGCTTATGCCAAGCTATTGTGTTCCTCATGGAACCAAGGAGCCATTGTGACACTGCAGGGGCTGATGGCATCAAGGAGGCAATTGTGACAGTACAGAACCTCCTAGAAACAAGGCTCCATTGTGACACCGTGGGGAATCATGGAATCAAGGAGCCCATTGTGACACAGCCAGGCTGCATGGAACCAATGGTCCATGGTTACACGGCGGATTCAAGAAGAGCACAGTGACACCACGCAACATCATGAAACCATAGGTCCATTGTGACACAGCGGGGCCTCATGGAAACAAGGGGACCATTGTGGCAAAGCAGGGCCTAATGGAAGCATGGAGAGCATTGTGACACTAAGGAAACTCCTGGAACCAAGATGACCACTGGCACATAATGGAACCTCATGGAAGCAAGCCTCCACAATGACTTTGGAGGGCCTCAGGGACCACAGGACCCATTGTGACACAGCAGGACCTGGTGGAACCAAGGAGCCTTTGTGATACTCCACATCCACATGGAAGCCAGGGTGCACTGAGACACAGCGGGGCCTTGTTGGAACCAAAGACACCTCTGCAAAAAGCAGGCTAGCTCATAGAAGCAAGGAGTCCATTGTTACAACGTAAAAGCTATGGAAGCAAGGGACCATTGTGACACTGCGGGGCCTCATGGAACCAATTGTCCATGATGACAGTGCAGATCAAAGGAGACCATGGTGACACTGCGGAACCTGATGGAACCAAGGAGCCATTGTGACACAGTGGGGCCTCATGGAATCAAGGAGACCATTGTGACCCAGGTGTTGCATGTGAAGGCAAGGAGCCATTGTGACACTTTGGGCTTCTTCCCTTGAGCTCTGCAGCTGGCTGTCCCAGCCCAGCGCACCATGTGCCACCTGCTCTCCTCAGGGCTCTGCCTGCACACAGCCCCAGGAGAAGTTTTCCTGTTTGGAAGGAAAGAATGGAAAAGCCGGAGCAGGTTTCCTAAACAACAAACCCCACTCAGGAGCCACATGCTCAGTACAGGCTGCCTGGAACGATGTCCCCTTTCTACAAGGGTCAGTGTGAGCAGGAATGATCTCTGGGAGCAGAATTCTCGGAGTCTTTCCACTGAATTCTCTGTCCCTGTGTCTTGGGGTGACTTTATCGTGTGTATCCCCTATTGCTGCTCTATGCCCAGAAGTGAACTTTGTGCGTTTCTGTGCCTTTCAACTGAGCCTGAGAGGGGGGAGAGGAAAAAAACCGGACAAACTTCTCAGAGCGTTTTTTCAAGGACACACATACACACTCCTCTGCATCCTGCTTGCAGCAAGAGCAGAGGAAGCAACTTTGTTTCTTTTTAGCCAGTTTTCAGCTCCTTTTCTCTGGGGGGAGATGGAGAGTTGAACTTTGTTTTCCTGGGACTTTGGGGGTTTTTTCCCCTTCTCTTCTTGACTCTTTCAACATCAGAGCACATTGGGAGAATTTTCTCCCGAGGTGGGGGCCCTGAATGTGGGCCCATGAGCCAGCTGCAAGGAGGAGGAGAGAGACTACACCTACGGAAGTGTTGGGGTTCCTCCCCCCTGCCATGAGGTCATGGGAGAGGGGACCCTGGGGTAGAGGCATGGCCTGGGCACGGGGTCTCCCTGCTCCCTGCTCACATGTGCCCTAATCCTGTTCAGCACTGCTTATTTTGTGTTGCCCTGTGCGAGGAGGGCCCTGGTTGTGCCGTGATTGCTCAGTTCTTTGGCAGTGCCCCGCCCATGTGGCTGGAGAAGAAAGAGCTCTGAAACTTCTCTCAAGAATGGCTCCCTGTTTCTTTGCACGGGCCTCGCTGTCTATGGATGTTTCAGGAGACCCCACCGAAACACAGAAGGACTCTCAAATTATCCCAGCTTTCTCTGCACAGCGAGAGCTTTTAATATTTAGCATTGCTATCCTTTTCCTGTGTGTTTGTTAAAAAAATAGTTTTTATCTCTTTCACTTTCTTCCCAGGAAAGTTCTTTTTTCCAAAAACCTGGTGGGGGAGGGCTGGGTGTAACCTGCCTTCTATCAGAGGATATTTTCCTCCACATTTGTCCAAACCGGCACAGCCTGTCCTTTCCTGGGTCTCTGTTGCAGATGGAAGCTGCTGGTGCCATTGTCAGCTTGAAGCACTCTTTTGATGCAAGCAGATGTTGCCAGGTGTGTTCAGCAGCTGTTGCTCAATGCTTATGCCAAGCTATTGTGTTCCTCATGGAACCAAGGAGCCATTGTGACACTGCAGGGGCTGATGGCATCAAGGAGGCAATTGTGACAGTACAGAACCTCCTAGAAACAAGGCTCCATTGTGACACCGTGGGGAATCATGGAATCAAGGAGCCCATTGTGACACAGCCAGGCTGCATGGAACCAATGGTCCATGGTTACACGGCGGATTCAAGAAGAGCACGGTGACACCACGCAACATCATGGAACCATAGGTCCATTGTGACACAGCGGGGCCTCATGGAAACAAGGGGACCATTGTGGCAAAGCAGGGCCTAATGGAAGCATGGAGAGCATTGTGACACTAAGGAAACTCCTGGAACCAAGATGACCACTGGCACATAATGGAACCTCATGGAAGCAAGCCTCCACAATGACTTTGGAGGGCCTCAGGGACCACAGGACCCATTGTGACACAGCAGGACCTGGTGGAACCAAGGAGCCTTTGTGATACTCCAGATCCACATGGAAGCCAGGGTGCACTGAGACACAGCGGGGCCTTGTTGGAACCAAAGACACCTCTGCAAAAAGCAGGCTAGCTCATAGAAGCAAGGAGTCCATTGTTACAACGTAAAAGCTATGGAAGCAAGGGACCATTGTGACACTGCGGGGCCTCATGGAACCAATTGTCCATGATGACAATGCGGATCAAAGGAGACCATGGTGACACTGCGGAACCTGATGGAACCAAGGAGCCATTGTGACACAGTGGGGCCTCATGGAATCAAGGAGACCATTGTGACCCAGGTGTTGCATGGGAAGGCAAGGAGCCATTGTGACACTTTGGGCTTCTTCCCTTGAGCTCTGCAGCTGGCTGTCCCAGCCCAGCGCACCATGTGCCACCTGCTCTCCTCAGGGCTCTGCCTGCACACAGCCCCAGGAGAAGTTTTCCTGTTTGGAAGGAAAGAATGGAAAAGCCGGAGCAGGTTTCCTAAACAACAAACCCCACTCAGGAGCCACATGCTCAGTACAGGCTGCCTGGAACGATGTCCCCTTTCTACAAGGGTCAGTGTGAGCAGGAATGAATGATCTCTGGGAGCAGAATTCTCGGAGTCTTTCCACTGAATTCTCTGTCCCTGTGTCTTGGGGTGACTTTATCGTGTGTATCCCCTATTGCTGCTCTATGCCCAGAAGTGAACTTTGTGCGTTTCTGTGCCTTTCAACTGAGCCTGAGAGGGGGGAGAGGAAAAAAACCGGACAAACTTCTCAGAGCGTTTTTTCAAGGACACACATACACGCTCCTCTGCATCCTGCTTGCAGCAAGAGCAGAGGAAGCAACTTTGTTTCTTTTTAGCCAGTTTTCAGCTCCTTTTCTCTGGGGGGAGATGGAGAGTTGAACTTTGTTTTCCTGGGGCTTTGGGGGTTTTTTCCCCTTCTCTTCTTGACTCTTTCAACATCAGAGCACATTGGGAGAATTTTCTCCCGAGGTGGGGGCCCTGAATGTGGGCCCATGAGCCAGCTGCAAGGAGGAGGAGAGAGACTACACCTACGGAAGTGTTGGGGTTCCTCCCCCCTGCCATGAGGTCATGGGAGAGGGGACCCTGGGGTAGAGGCATGGCCTGGGCACGGGGTCTCCCTGCTCCCTGCTCACATGTGCCCTAATCCTGTTCAGCACTGCTTATTTTGTGTTGCCCTGTGCCAGGAGGGCCCTGGTTGTGCCGTGATTGCTCAGTTCTTTGGCAGTGCCCCGCCCATGTGGCTGGAGAAGAAAGAGCTCTGCAACTTCTCTCAAGAATCGCTCCCTGTTTCTTTGCACGGGCCTCGCTGTCTATGGATGTTTCAGGAGACCCCACCGAAACACGGAAGGACTCTCAAATTATCCCAGCTTTCTCTGCACAGCGAGAGCTTTTAATATTTAGCATTGCTATCCTTTTCCTGTGTGTTTGTTAAAAAAATAGTTTTTATCTCTTTCACTTTCTTCCCAGGAAAGTTCTTTTTTCCAAAAACCTGGTGGGGGAGGGCTGGGTGTAACCTGCCTTCTATCAGAGGATATTTTCCTCCACATTTGTCCAAACCGGCACAGCCTGTCCTTTCCTGGGTCTCTGTTGCAGATGGAAGCTGCTGGTGCCATTGTCAGCTTGAAGCACTCTTTTGATGCAAGCAGATGTTGCCAGGTGTGTTCAGCAGCTGTTGCTCAATGCTTATGCCAAGCTATTGTGTTCCTCATGGAACCAAGGAGCCATTGTGACACTGCAGGGGCTGATGGCATCAAGGAGGCAATTGTGACAGTACAGAACCTCCTAGAAACAAGGCTCCATTGTGACACCGTGGGGAATCATGGAATCAAGGAGCCCATTGTGACACAGCCAGGCTGCATGGAACCAATGGTCCATGGTTACACGGCGGATTCAAGAAGAGCACAGTGACACCACGCAACATCATGAAACCATAGGTCCATTGTGACACAGCGGGGCCTCATGGAAACAAGGGGACCATTGTGGCAAAGCAGGGCCTAATGGAAGCATGGAGAGCATTGTGACACTAAGGAAACTCCTGGAACCAAGATGACCACTGGCACATAATGGAACCTCATGGAAGCAAGCCTCCACAATGACTTTGGAGGGCCTCAGGGACCACAGGACCCATTGTGACACAGCAGGACCTGGTGGAACCAAGGAGCCTTTGTGATACTCCACATCCACATGGAAGCCAGGGTGCACTGAGACACAGCGGGGCCTTGTTGGAACCAAAGACACCTCTGCAAAAAGCAGGCTAGCTCATAGAAGCAAGGAGTCCATTGTTACAACGTAAAAGCTATGGAAGCAAGGGACCATTGTGACACTGCGGGGCCTCATGGAACCAATTGTCCATGATGACAGTGCAGATCAAAGGAGACCATGGTGACACTGCGGAACCTGATGGAACCAAGGAGCCATTGTGACACAGTGGGGCCTCATGGAATCAAGGAGACCATTGTGACCCAGGTGTTGCATGGGAAGGCAAGGAGCCATTGTGACACTTTGGGCTTCTTCCCTTGAGCTCTGCAGCTGGCTGTCCCAGCCCAGCGCACCATGTGCCACCTGCTCTCCTCAGGGCTCTGCCTGCACACAGCCCCAGGAGAAGTTTTCCTGTTTGGAAGGAAAGAATGGAAAAGCCGGAGCAGGTTTCCTAAACAACAAACCCCACTCAGGAGCCACATGCTCAGTACAGGCTGCCTGGAACGATGTCCCCTTTCTACAAGGGTCAGTGTGAGCAGGAATGATCTCTGGGAGCAGAATTCTCGGAGTCTTTCCACTGAATTCTCTGTCCCTGTGTCTTGGGGTGACTTTATCGTGTGTATCCCCTATTGCTGCTCTATGCCCAGAAGTGAACTTTGTGCGTTTCTGTGCCTTTCAACTGAGCCTGAGAGGGGGGAGAGGAAAAAAACCGGACAAACTTCTCAGAGCGTTTTTTCAAGGACACACATACACACTCCTCTGCATCCTGCTTGCAGCAAGAGCAGAGGAAGCAACTTTGTTTCTTTTTAGCCAGTTTTCAGCTCCTTTTCTCTGGGGGGAGATGGAGAGTTGAACTTTGTTTTCCTGGGACTTTGGGGGTTTTTTCCCCTTCTCTTCTTGACTCTTTCAACATCAGAGCACATTGGGAGAATTTTCTCCCGAGGTGGGGGCCCTGAATGTGGGCCCATGAGCCAGCTGCAAGGAGGAGGAGAGAGACTACACCTACGGAAGTGTTGGGGTTCCTCCCCCCTGCCATGAGGTCATGGGAGAGGGGACCCTGGGGTAGAGGCATGGCCTGGGCACGGGGTCTCCCTGCTCCCTGCTCACATGTGCCCTAATCCTGTTCAGCACTGCTTATTTTGTGTTGCCCTGTGCGAGGAGGGCCCTGGTTGTGCCGTGATTGCTCAGTTCTTTGGCAGTGCCCCGCCCATGTGGCTGGAGAAGAAAGAGCTCTGAAACTTCTCTCAAGAATGGCTCCCTGTTTCTTTGCACGGGCCTCGCTGTCTATGGATGTTTCAGGAGACCCCACCGAAACACAGAAGGACTCTCAAATTATCCCAGCTTTCTCTGCACAGCGAGAGCTTTTAATATTTAGCATTGCTATCCTTTTCCTGTGTGTTTGTTAAAAAAATAGTTTTTATCTCTTTCACTTTCTTCCCAGGAAAGTTCTTTTTTCCAAAAACCTGGTGGGGGAGGGCTGGGTGTAACCTGCCTTCTATCAGAGGATATTTTCCTCCACATTTGTCCAAACCGGCACAGCCTGTCCTTTCCTGGGTCTCTGTTGCAGATGGAAGCTGCTGGTGCCATTGTCAGCTTGAAGCACTCTTTTGATGCAAGCAGATGTTGCCAGGTGTGTTCAGCAGCTGTTGCTCAATGCTTATGCCAAGCTATTGTGTTCCTCATGGAACCAAGGAGCCATTGTGACACTGCAGGGGCTGATGGCATCAAGGAGGCAATTGTGACAGTACAGAACCTCCTAGAAACAAGGCTCCATTGTGACACCGTGGGGAATCATGGAATCAAGGAGCCCATTGTGACACAGCCAGGCTGCATGGAACCAATGGTCCATGGTTACACGGCGGATTCAAGAAGAGCACGGTGACACCACGCAACATCATGGAACCATAGGTCCATTGTGACACAGCGGGGCCTCATGGAAACAAGGGGACCATTGTGGCAAAGCAGGGCCTAATGGAAGCATGGAGAGCATTGTGACACTAAGGAAACTCCTGGAACCAAGATGACCACTGGCACATAATGGAACCTCATGGAAGCAAGCCTCCACAATGACTTTGGAGGGCCTCAGGGACCACAGGACCCATTGTGACACAGCAGGACCTGGTGGAACCAAGGAGCCTTTGTGATACTCCACATCCACATGGAAGCCAGGGTGCACTGAGACACAGCGGGGCCTTGTTGGAACCAAAGACACCTCTGCAAAAAGCAGGCTAGCTCATAGAAGCAAGGAGTCCATTGTTACAACGTAAAAGCTATGGAAGCAAGGGACCATTGTGACACTGCGGGGCCTCATGGAACCAATTGTCCATGATGACAATGCGGATCAAAGGAGACCATGGTGACACTGCGGAACCTGATGGAACCAAGGAGCCATTGTGACACAGTGGGGCCTCATGGAATCAAGGAGACCATTGTGACCCAGGTGTTGCATGGGAAGGCAAGGAGCCATTGTGACACTTTGGGCTTCTTCCCTTGAGCTCTGCAGCTGGCTGTCCCAGCCCAGCGCACCATGTGCCACCTGCTCTCCTCAGGGCTCTGCCTGCACACAGCCCCAGGAGAAGTTTTCCTGTTTGGAAGGAAAGAATGGAAAAGCCGGAGCAGGTTTCCTAAACAACAAACCCCACTCAGGAGCCACATGCTCAGTACAGGCTGCCTGGAACGATGTCCCCTTTCTACAAGGGTCAGTGTGAGCAGGAATGAATGATCTCTGGGAGCAGAATTCTCGGAGTCTTTCCACTGAATTCTCTGTCCCTGTGTCTTGGGGTGACTTTATTGTGTGTATCCCCTATTGCTGCTCTATGCCCAGAAGTGAACTTTGTGCGTTTCTGTGCCTTTCAACTGAGCCTGAGAGGGGGGAGAGGAAAAAAACCGGACAAACTTCTCAGAGCGTTTGTTCAAGGACACACATACACACTCCTCTGCATCCTGCTTGCAGCAAGAGCAGAGGAAGCAACTTTGTTTCTTTTTAGCCAGTTTTCAGCTCCTTTTCTCTGGGGGGAGATGGAGAGTTGAACTTTGTTTTCCTGGGGCTTTGGGGGTTTTTTCCCCTTCTCTTCTTGACTCTTTCAACATCAGAGCACATTGGGAGAATTTTCTCCCGAGGTGGGGGCCCTGAATGTGGGCCCATGAGCCAGCTGCAAGGAGGAGGAGAGAGACTACACCTACGGAAGTGTTGGGGTTCCTCCCCCCTGCCATGAGGTCATGGGAGAGGGGACCCTGGGGTAGAGGCATGGCCTGGGCACGGGGTCTCCCTGCTCCCTGCTCACATGTGCCCTAATCCTGTTCAGCACTGCTTATTTTGTGTTGCCCTGTGCCAGGAGGGCCCTGGTTGTGCCGTGATTGCTCAGTTCTTTGGCAGTGCCCCGCCCATGTGGCTGGAGAAGAAAGAGCTCTGCAACTTCTCTCAAGAATCGCTCCCTGTTTCTTTGCACGGGCCTCGCTGTCTATGGATGTTTCAGGAGACCCCACCGAAACACGGAAGGACTCTCAAATTATCCCAGCTTTCTCTGCACAGCGAGAGCTTTTAATATTTAGCATTGCTATCCTTTTCCTGTGTGTTTGTTAAAAAAATAGTTTTTATCTCTTTCACTTTCTTCCCAGGAAAGTTCTTTTTTCCAAAAACCTGGTGGGGGAGGGCTGGGTGTAACCTGCCTTCTATCAGAGGATATTTTCCTCCACATTTGTCCAAACCGGCACAGCCTGTCCTTTCCTGGGTCTCTGTTGCAGATGGAAGCTGCTGGTGCCATTGTCAGCTTGAAGCACTCTTTTGATGCAAGCAGATGTTGCCAGGTGTGTTCAGCAGCTGTTGCTCAATGCTTATGCCAAGCTATTGTGTTCCTCATGGAACCAAGGAGCCATTGTGACACTGCAGGGGCTGATGGCATCAAGGAGGCAATTGTGACAGTACAGAACCTCCTAGAAACAAGGCTCCATTGTGACACCGTGGGGAATCATGGAATCAAGGAGCCCATTGTGACACAGCCAGGCTGCATGGAACCAATGGTCCATGGTTACACGGCGGATTCAAGAAGAGCACAGTGACACCACGCAACATCATGAAACCATAGGTCCATTGTGACACAGCGGGGCCTCATGGAAACAAGGGGACCATTGTGGCAAAGCAGGGCCTAATGGAAGCATGGAGAGCATTGTGACACTAAGGAAACTCCTGGAACCAAGATGACCACTGGCACATAATGGAACCTCATGGAAGCAAGCCTCCACAATGACTTTGGAGGGCCTCAGGGACCACAGGACCCATTGTGACACAGCAGGACCTGGTGGAACCAAGGAGCCTTTGTGATACTCCACATCCACATGGAAGCCAGGGTGCACTGAGACACAGCGGGGCCTTGTTGGAACCAAAGACACCTCTGCAAAAAGCAGGCTAGCTCATAGAAGCAAGGAGTCCATTGTTACAACGTAAAAGCTATGGAAGCAAGGGACCATTGTGACACTGCGGGGCCTCATGGAACCAATTGTCCATGATGACAGTGCAGATCAAAGGAGACCATGGTGACACTGCGGAACCTGATGGAACCAAGGAGCCATTGTGACACAGTGGGGCCTCATGGAATCAAGGAGACCATTGTGACCCAGGTGTTGCATGGGAAGGCAAGGAGCCATTGTGACACTTTGGGCTTCTTCCCTTGAGCTCTGCAGCTGGCTGTCCCAGCCCAGCGCACCATGTGCCACCTGCTCTCCTCAGGGCTCTGCCTGCACACAGCCCCAGGAGAAGTTTTCCTGTTTGGAAGGAAAGAATGGAAAAGCCGGAGCAGGTTTCCTAAACAACAAACCCCACTCAGGAGCCACATGCTCAGTACAGGCTGCCTGGAACGATGTCCCCTTTCTACAAGGGTCAGTGTGAGCAGGAATGATCTCTGGGAGCAGAATTCTCGGAGTCTTTCCACTGAATTCTCTGTCCCTGTGTCTTGGGGTGACTTTATCGTGTGTATCCCCTATTGCTGCTCTATGCCCAGAAGTGAACTTTGTGCGTTTCTGTGCCTTTCAACTGAGCCTGAGAGGGGGGAGAGGAAAAAAACCGGACAAACTTCTCAGAGCGTTTTTTCAAGGACACACATACACACTCCTCTGCATCCTGCTTGCAGCAAGAGCAGAGGAAGCAACTTTGTTTCTTTTTAGCCAGTTTTCAGCTCCTTTTCTCTGGGGGGAGATGGAGAGTTGAACTTTGTTTTCCTGGGACTTTGGGGGTTTTTTCCCCTTCTCTTCTTGACTCTTTCAACATCAGAGCACATTGGGAGAATTTTCTCCCGAGGTGGGGGCCCTGAATGTGGGCCCATGAGCCAGCTGCAAGGAGGAGGAGAGAGACTACACCTACGGAAGTGTTGGGGTTCCTCCCCCCTGCCATGAGGTCATGGGAGAGGGGACCCTGGGGTAGAGGCATGGCCTGGGCACGGGGTCTCCCTGCTCCCTGCTCACATGTGCCCTAATCCTGTTCAGCACTGCTTATTTTGTGTTGCCCTGTGCCAGGAGGGCCCTGGTTGTGCCGTGATTGCTCAGTTCTTTGGCAGTGCCCCGCCCATGTGGCTGGAGAAGAAAGAGCTCTGAAACTTCTCTCAAGAATGGCTCCCTGTTTCTTTGCACGGGCCTCGCTGTCTATGGATGTTTCAGGAGACCCCACCGAAACACAGAAGGACTCTCAAATTATCCCAGCTTTCTCTGCACAGCGAGAGCTTTTAATATTTAGCATTGCTATCCTTTTCCTGTGTGTTTGTTAAAAAAATAGTTTTTATCTCTTTCACTTTCTTCCCAGGAAAGTTCTTTTTTCCAAAAACCTGGTGGGGGAGGGCTGGGTGTAACCTGCCTTCTATCAGAGGATATTTTCCTCCACATTTGTCCAAACCGGCACAGCCTGTCCTTTCCTGGGTCTCTGTTGCAGATGGAAGCTGCTGGTGCCATTGTCAGCTTGAAGCACTCTTTTGATGCAAGCAGATGTTGCCAGGTGTGTTCAGCAGCTGTTGCTCAATGCTTATGCCAAGCTATTGTGTTCCTCATGGAACCAAGGAGCCATTGTGACACTGCAGGGGCTGATGGCATCAAGGAGGCAATTGTGACAGTACAGAACCTCCTAGAAACAAGGCTCCATTGTGACACCGTGGGGAATCATGGAATCAAGGAGCCCATTGTGACACGGCTGCATGGAACCAATGGTCCATGGTTACACTGCGGATTCAAGAAGAGCACGGTGACACCACGCAACATCATGGAACCATAGGTCCATTGTGACACAGCGGGGCCTCATGGAAACAAGGGGACCATTGTGGGAAAGCAGGGCCTAATGGAAGCATGGAGAGCATTGTGACACTAAGGAAACTCCTGGAACCAAGATGACCACTGGCACATAATGGAACCTCATGGAAGCAAGCCTCCACAATGACTTTGGAGGGCCTCAGGGACCACAGGACCCATTGTGACACAGCAGGACCTGGTGGAACCAAGGAGCCTTTGTGATACTCCACATCCACATGGAAGCCAGGGTGCACTGAGACACAGCGGGGCCTTGTTGGAACCAAAGACACCTCTGCAAAAAGCAGGCTAGCTCATAGAAGCAAGGAGTCCATTGTTACAACGTAAAAGCTATGGAAGCAAGGGACCATTGTGACACTGCGGGGCCTCATGGAACCAATTGTCCATGATGACAGTGCGGATCAAAGGAGACCATGGTGACACTGCGGAACCTGATGGAACCAAGGAGCCATTGTGACACAGTGGGGCCTCATGGAATCAAGGAGACCATTGTGACCCAGGTGTTGCATGGGAAGGCAAGGAGCCATTGTGACACTTTGGGCTTCTTCCCTTGAGCTCTGCAGCTGGCTGTCCCAGCCCAGCGCACCATGTGCCACCTGCTCTCCTCAGGGCTCTGCCTGCACACAGCCCCAGGAGAAGTTTTCCTGTTTGGAAGGAAAGAATGGAAAAGCCGGAGCAGGTTTCCTAAACAACAAACCCCACTCAGGAGCCACATGCTCAGTACAGGCTGCCTGGAACGATGTCCCCTTTCTACAAGGGTCAGTGTGAGCAGGAATGATCTCTGGGAGCAGAATTCTCGGAGTCTTTCCACTGAATTCTCTGTCCCTGTGTCTTGGGGTGACTTTATCGTGTGTATCCCCTATTGCTGCTCTATGCCCAGAAGTGAACTTTGTGCATTTCTGTGCCTTTCAACTGAGCCTGAGAGGGGGGAGAGGAAAAAAAAGCCAGACAAACTTCTCAGAGCGTTTTTTCAAGGACACACATACACGCTCCTCTGCATCCTGCTTGCAGCAAGAGCAGAGGAAGCAACTTTGTTTCTTTTTAGCCAGTTTTCAGCTCCTTTTCTCTGGGGGGAGATGGAGAGTTGAACTTTGTTTTCCTGGGACTTTGGGGGTTTTTTCCCCTTCTCTTCTTGACTCTTTCAACATCAGAGCACATTGGGAGAATTTTCTCCCGAGGTGGGGGCCCTGAATGTGGGCCCATGAGCCAGCTGCAAGGAGGAGGAGAGAGACTACACCTACGGAAGTGTTGGGGTTCCTCCCCCCTGCCATGAGGTCATGGGAGAGGGGACCCTGGGGTAGAGGCATGGCCTGGGCACGGGGTCTCCCTGCTCCCTGCTCACATGTGCCCTAATCCTGTTCAGCACTGCTTATTTTGTGTTGCCCTGTGCGAGGAGGGCCCTGGTTGTGCCGTGATTGCTCAGTTCTTTGGCAGTGCCCCGCCCATGTGGCTGGAGAAGAAAGAGCTCTGCAACTTCTCTCAAGAATCGCTCCCTGTTTCTTTGCACGGGCCTCGCTGTCTATGGATGTTTCAGGAGACCCCACCGAAACACGGAAGGACTCTCAAATTATCCCAGCTTTCTCTGCACAGCGAGAGCTTTTAATATTTAGCATTGCTATCCTTTTCCTGTGTGTTTGTTAAAAAAATAGTTTTTATCTCTTTCACTTTCTTCCCAGGAAAGTTCTTTCTTCCAAAAACCTGGTGGGGGAGGGCTGGGTGTAACCTGCCTTCTATCAGAGGATATTTTCCTCCACATTTGTCCAAACCGGCACAGCCTGTCCTTTCCTGGGTCTCTGTTGCAGATGGAAGCTGCTGGTGCCATTGTCAGCTTGAAGCACTCTTTTGATGCAAGCAGATGTTGCCAGGTGTGTTCAGCAGCTGTTGCTCAATGCTTATGCCAAGCTATTGTGTTCCTCATGGAACCAAGGAGCCATTGTGACACTGCAGGGGCTGATGGCATCAAGGAGGCAATTGTGACAGTACAGAACCTCCTAGAAACAAGGCTCCATTGTGACACCGTGGGGAATCATGGAATCAAGGAGCCCATTGTGACACGGCTGCATGGAACCAATGGTCCATGGTTACACTGCGGATTCAAGAAGAGCACGGTGACACCACGCAACATCATGGAACCATAGGTCCATTGTGACACAGCGGGGCCTCATGGAAACAAGGGGACCATTGTGGCAAAGCAGGGCCTAATGGAAGCATGGAGAGCATTGTGACACTAAGGAAACTCCTGGAACCAAGATGACCACTGGCACATAATGGAACCTCATGGAAGCAAGCCTCCACAATGACTTTGGAGGGCCTCAGGGACCACAGGACCCATTGTGACACAGCAGGACCTGGTGGAACCAAGGAGCCTTTGTGATACTCCAGATCCACATGGAAGCCAGGGTGCACTGAGACACAGCGGGGCCTTGTGGGAACCAAAGACACCTCTGCAAAAAGCAGGCTAGCTCATAGAAGCAAGGAGTCCATTGTTACAACGTAAAAGCTATGGAAGCAAGGGACCATTGTGACACTGCGGGGCCTCATGGAACCAATTGTCCATGATGACAATGCGGATCAAAGGAGACCATGGTGACACTGCGGAACCTGATGGAACCAAGGAGCCATTGTGACACAGTGGGGCCTCATGGAATCAAGGAGACCATTGTGACCCAGGTGTTGCATGTGAAGGCAAGGAGCCATTGTGACACTTTGGGCTTCTTCCCTTGAGCTCTGCAGCTGGCTGTCCCAGCCCAGCGCACCATGTGCCACCTGCTCTCCTCAGGGCTCTGCCTGCACACAGCCCCAGGAGAAGTTTTCCTGTTTGGAAGGAAAGAATGGAAAAGCCGGAGCAGGTTTCCTAAACAACAAACCCCACTCAGGAGCCACATGCTCAGTACAGGCTGCCTGGAACGATGTCCCCTTTCTACAAGGGTCAGTGTGAGCAGGAATGATCTCTGGGAGCAGAATTCTCGGAGTCTTTCCACTGAATTCTCTGTCCCTGTGTCTTGGGGTGACTTTATCGTGTGTATCCCCTATTGCTGCTCTATGCCCAGAAGTGAACTTTGTGCGTTTCTGTGCCTTTCAACTGAGCCTGAGAGGGGGGAGAGGAAAAAAACCGGACAAACTTCTCAGAGCGTTTTTTCAAGGACACACATACACGCTCCTCTGCATCCTGCTTGCAGCAAGAGCAGAGGAAGCAACTTTGTTTCTTTTTAGCCAGTTTTCAGCTCCTTTTCTCTGGGGGGAGATGGAGAGTTGAACTTTGTTTTCCTGGGACTTTGGGGGTTTTTTCCCCTTCTCTTCTTGACTCTTTCAACATCAGAGCACATTGGGAGAATTTTCTCCCGAGGTGGGGGCCCTGAATGTGGGCCCATGAGCCAGCTGCAAGGAGGAGGAGAGAGACTACACCTACGGAAGTGTTGGGGTTCCTCCCCCCTGCCATGAGGTCATGGGAGAGGGGACCCTGGGGTAGAGGCATGGCCTGGGCACGGGGTCTCCCTGCTCCCTGCTCACATGTGCCCTAATCCTGTTCAGCACTGCTTATTTTGTGTTGCCCTGTGCCAGGAGGGCCCTGGTTGTGCTGTGATTGCTCAGTTCTTTGGCAGTGCCCCGCCCATGTGGCTGGAGAAGAAAGAGCTCTGAAACTTCTCTCAAGAATGGCTCCCTGTTTCTTTGCACAGGCCTCGCTGTCTATGGATGTTTCAGGAGACCCCACCGAAACACGGAAGGACTCTCAAATTATCCCAGCTTTCTCTGCACAGCGAGAGCTTTTAATATTTAGCATTGCTATCCTTTTCCTGTGTGTTTGTTAAAAAAATAGTTTTTATCTCTTTCACTTTTTTCCCAGGAAAGTTCTTTTTTCCAAAAACCTGGTGGGGGAGGGCTGGGTGTAACCTGCCTTCTATCAGAGGATATTTTCCTCCACATTTGTCCAAACCGGCACAGCCTGTCCTTTCCTGGGTCTCTGTTGCAGATGGAAGCTGCTGGTGCCATTGTCAGCTTGAAGCACTCTTTTGATGCAAGCAGATGTTGCCAGGTGTGTTCAGCAGCTGTTGCTCAATGCTTATGCCAAGCTATTGTGTTCCTCATGGAACCAAGGAGCCATTGTGACACTGCAGGGGCTGATGGCATCAAGGAGGCAATTGTGACAGTACAGAACCTCCTAGAAACAAGGCTCCATTGTGACACCGTGGGGAATCATGGAATCAAGGAGCCCATTGTGACACGGCTGCATGGAACCAATGGTCCATGGTTACACTGCGGATTCAAGAAGAGCACGGTGACACCACGCAACATCATGGAACCATAGGTCCATTGTGACACAGCGGGGCCTCATGGAAACAAGGGGACCATTGTGGGAAAGCAGGGCCTAATGGAAGCATGGAGAGCATTGTGACACTAAGGAAACTCCTGGAACCAAGATGACCACTGGCACATAATGGAACCTCATGGAAGCAAGCCTCCACAATGACTTTGGAGGGCCTCAGGGACCACAGGACCCATTGTGACACAGCAGGACCTGGTGGAACCAAGGAGCCTTTGTGATACTCCACATCCACATGGAAGCCAGGGTGCACTGAGACACAGCGGGGCCTTGTTGGAACCAAAGACACCTCTGCAAAAAGCAGGCTAGCTCATAGAAGCAAGGAGTCCATTGTTACAACGTAAAAGCTATGGAAGCAAGGGACCATTGTGACACTGCGGGGCCTCATGGAACCAATTGTCCATGATGACAGTGCGGATCAAAGGAGACCATGGTGACACTACGGAACCTGATGGAACCAAGGAGCCATTGTGACACAGTGGGGCCTCATGGAATCAAGGAGACCATTGTGACCCAGGTGTTGCATGGGAAGGCAAGGAGCCATTGTGACACTTTGGGCTTCTTCCCTTGAGCTCTGCAGCTGGCTGTCCCAGCCCAGCGCACCATGTGCCACCTGCTCTCCTCAGGGCTCTGCCTGCACACAGCCCCAGGAGAAGTTTTCCTGTTTGGAAGGAAAGAATGGAAAAGCCGGAGCAGGTTTCCTAAACAACAAACCCCACTCAGGAGCCACATGCTCAGTACAGGCTGCCTGGAACGATGTCCCCTTTCTACAAGGGTCAGTGTGAGCAGGAATGAATGATCTCTGGGAGCAGAATTCTCGGAGTCTTTCCACTGAATTCTCTGTCCCTGTGTCTTGGGGTGACTTTATCGTGTGTATCCCCTATTGCTGCTCTATGCCCAGAAGTGAACTTTGTGCGTTTCTGTGCCTTTCAACTGAGCCTGAGAGGGGGGAGAGGAAAAAAACCGGACAAACTTCTCAGAGCGTTTTTTCAAGGACACACATACACGCTCCTCTGCATCCTGCTTGCAGCAAGAGCAGAGGAAGCAACTTTGTTTCTTTTTAGCCAGTTTTCAGCTCCTTTTCTCTGGGGGGAGATGGAGAGTTGAACTTTGTTTTCCTGGGGCTTTGGGGGTTTTTTCCCCTTCTCTTCTTGACTCTTTCAACATCAGAGCACATTGGGAGAATTTTCTCCCGAGGTGGGGGCCCTGAATGTGGGCCCATGAGCCAGCTGCAAGGAGGAGGAGAGAGACTACACCTACGGAAGTGTTGGGGTTCCTCCCCCCTGCCATGAGGTCATGGGAGAGGGGACCCTGGGGTAGAGGCATGGCCTGGGCACGGGGTCTCCCTGCTCCCTGCTCACATGTGCCCTAATCCTGTTCAGCACTGCTTATTTTGTGTTGCCCTGTGCCAGGAGGGCCCTGGTTGTGCCGTGATTGCTCAGTTCTTTGGCAGTGCCCCGCCCATGTGGCTGGAGAAGAAAGAGCTCTGAAACTTCTCTCAAGAATCGCTCCCTGTTTCTTTGCACGGGCCTCGCTGTCTATGGATGTTTCAGGAGACCCCACCGAAACACGGAAGGACTCTCAAATTATCCCAGCTTTCTCTGCACAGCGAGAGCTTTTAATATTTAGCATTGCTATCCTTTTCCTGTGTGTTTGTTAAAAAAATAGTTTTTATCTCTTTCACTTTCTTCCCAGGAAAGTTCTTTTTTCCAAAAACCTGGTGGGGGAGGGCTGGGTGTAACCTGCCTTCTATCAGAGGATATTTTCCTCCACATTTGTCCAAACCGGCACAGCCTGTCCTTTCCTGGGTCTCTGTTGCAGATGGAAGCTGCTGGTGCCATTGTCAGCTTGAAGCACTCTTTTGATGCAAGCAGATGTTGCCAGGTGTGTTCAGCAGCTGTTGCTCAATGCTTATGCCAAGCTATTGTGTTCCTCATGGAACCAAGGAGCCATTGTGACACTGCAGGGGCTGATGGCATCAAGGAGGCAATTGTGACAGTACAGAACCTCCTAGAAACAAGGCTCCATTGTGACACCGTGGGGAATCATGGAATCAAGGAGCCCATTGTGACACGGCTGCATGGAACCAATGGTCCATGGTTACACTGCGGATTCAAGAAGAGCACGGTGACACCACGCAACATCATGGAACCATAGGTCCATTGTGACACAGCGGGGCCTCATGGAAACAAGGGGACCATTGTGGGAAAGCAGGGCCTAATGGAAGCATGGAGAGCATTGTGACACTAAGGAAACTCCTGGAACCAAGATGACCACTGGCACATAATGGAACCTCATGGAAGCAAGCCTCCACAATGACTTTGGAGGGCCTCAGGGACCACAGGACCCATTGTGACACAGCAGGACCTGGTGGAACCAAGGAGCCTTTGTGATACTCCACATCCACATGGAAGCCAGGGTGCACTGAGACACAGCGGGGCCTTGTTGGAACCAAAGACACCTCTGCAAAAAGCAGGCTAGCTCATAGAAGCAAGGAGTCCATTGTTACAACGTAAAAGCTATGGAAGCAAGGGACCATTGTGACACTGCGGGGCCTCATGGAACCAATTGTCCATGATGACAGTGCGGATCAAAGGAGACCATGGTGACACTACGGAACCTGATGGAACCAAGGAGCCATTGTGACACAGTGGGGCCTCATGGAATCAAGGAGACCATTGTGACCCAGGTGTTGCATGTGAAGGCAAGGAGCCATTGTGACACTTTGGGCTTCTTCCCTTGAGCTCTGCAGCTGGCTGTCCCAGCCCAGCGCACCATGTGCCACCTGCTCTCCTCAGGGCTCTGCCTGCACACAGCCCCAGGAGAAGTTTTCCTGTTTGGAAGGAAAGAATGGAAAAGCCGGAGCAGGTTTCCTAAACAACAAACCCCACTCAGGAGCCACATGCTCAGTACAGGCTGCCTGGAACGATGTCCCCTTTCTACAAGGGTCAGTGTGAGCAGGAATGAATGATCTCTGGGAGCAGAATTCTCGGAGTCTTTCCACTGAATTCTCTGTCCCTGTGTCTTGGGGTGACTTTATCGTGTGTATCCCCTATTGCTGCTCTATGCCCAGAAGTGAACTTTGTGCGTTTCTGTGCCTTTCAACTGAGCCTGAGAGGGGGGAGAGGAAAAAAACCGGACAAACTTCTCAGAGCGTTTTTTCAAGGACACACATACACGCTCCTCTGCATCCTGCTTGCAGCAAGAGCAGAGGAAGCAACTTTGTTTCTTTTTAGCCAGTTTTCAGCTCCTTTTCTCTGGGGGGAGATGGAGAGTTGAACTTTGTTTTCCTGGGGCTTTGGGGGTTTTTTCCCCTTCTCTTCTTGACTCTTTCAACATCAGAGCACATTGGGAGAATTTTCTCCCGAGGTGGGGGCCCTGAATGTGGGCCCATGAGCCAGCTGCAAGGAGGAGGAGAGAGACTACACCTACGGAAGTGTTGGGGTTCCTCCCCCCTGCCATGAGGTCATGGGAGAGGGGACCCTGGGGTAGAGGCATGGCCTGGGCACGGGGTCTCCCTGCTCCCTGCTCACATGTGCCCTAATCCTGTTCAGCACTGCTTATTTTGTGTTGCCCTGTGCCAGGAGGGCCCTGGTTGTGCCGTGATTGCTCAGTTCTTTGGCAGTGCCCCGCCCATGTGGCTGGAGAAGAAAGAGCTCTGAAACTTCTCTCAAGAATCGCTCCCTGTTTCTTTGCACGGGCCTCGCTGTCTATGGATGTTTCAGGAGACCCCACCGAAACACAGAAGGACTCTCAAATTATCCCAGCTTTCTCTGCACAGCGAGAGCTTTTAATATTTAGCATTGCTATCCTTTTCCTGTGTGTTTGTTAAAAAAATAGTTTTTATCTCTTTCACTTTCTTCCCAGGAAAGTTCTTTTTTCCAAAAACCTGGTGGGGGAGGGCTGGGTGTAACCTGCCTTCTATCAGAGGATATTTTCCTCCACATTTGTCCAAACCGGCACAGCCTGTCCTTTCCTGGGTCTCTGTTGCAGATGGAAGCTGCTGGTGCCATTGTCAGCTTGAAGCACTCTTTTGATGCAAGCAGATGTTGCCAGGTGTGTTCAGCAGCTGTTGCTCAATGCTTATGCCAAGCTATTGTGTTCCTCATGGAACCAAGGAGCCATTGTGACACTGCAGGGGCTGATGGCATCAAGGAGGCAATTGTGACAGTACAGAACCTCCTAGAAACAAGGCTCCATTGTGACACCGTGGGGAATCATGGAATCAAGGAGCCCATTGTGACACAGCCAGGCTGCATGGAACCAATGGTCCATGGTTACACGGCGGATTCAAGAAGAGCACAGTGACACCACGCAACATCATGAAACCATAGGTCCATTGTGACACAGCGGGGCCTCATGGAAACAAGGGGACCATTGTGGCAAAGCAGGGCCTAATGGAAGCATGGAGAGCATTGTGACACTAAGGAAACTCCTGGAACCAAGATGACCACTGGCACATAATGGAACCTCATGGAAGCAAGCCTCCACAATGACTTTGGAGGGCCTCAGGGACCACAGGACCCATTGTGACACAGCAGGACCTGGTGGAACCAAGGAGCCTTTGTGATACTCCACATCCACATGGAAGCCAGGGTGCACTGAGACACAGCGGGGCCTTGTTGGAACCAAAGACACCTCTGCAAAAAGCAGGCTAGCTCATAGAAGCAAGGAGTCCATTGTTACAACGTAAAAGCTATGGAAGCAAGGGACCATTGTGACACTGCGGGGCCTCATGGAACCAATTGTCCATGATGACAGTGCGGATCAAAGGAGACCATGGTGACACTACGGAACCTGATGGAACCAAGGAGCCATTGTGACACAGTGGGGCCTCATGGAATCAAGGAGACCATTGTGACCCAGGTGTTGCATGTGAAGGCAAGGAGCCATTGTGACACTTTGGGCTTCTTCCCTTGAGCTCTGCAGCTGGCTGTCCCAGCCCAGCGCACCATGTGCCACCTGCTCTCCTCAGGGCTCTGCCTGCACACAGCCCCAGGAGAAGTTTTCCTGTTTGGAAGGAAAGAATGGAAAAGCCGGAGCAGGTTTCCTAAACAACAAACCCCACTCAGGAGCCACATGCTCAGTACAGGCTGCCTGGAACGATGTCCCCTTTCTACAAGGGTCAGTGTGAGCAGGAATGAATGATCTCTGGGAGCAGAATTCTCGGAGTCTTTCCACTGAATTCTCTGTCCCTGTGTCTTGGGGTGACTTTATCGTGTGTATCCCCTATTGCTGCTCTATGCCCAGAAGTGAACTTTGTGCGTTTCTGTGCCTTTCAACTGAGCCTGAGAGGGGGGAGAGGAAAAAAACCGGACAAACTTCTCAGAGCGTTTTTTCAAGGACACACATACACGCTCCTCTGCATCCTGCTTGCAGCAAGAGCAGAGGAAGCAACTTTGTTTCTTTTTAGCCAGTTTTCAGCTCCTTTTCTCTGGGGGGAGATGGAGAGTTGAACTTTGTTTTCCTGGGGCTTTGGGGGTTTTTTCCCCTTCTCTTCTTGACTCTTTCAACATCAGAGCACATTGGGAGAATTTTCTCCCGAGGTGGGGGCCCTGAATGTGGGCCCATGAGCCAGCTGCAAGGAGGAGGAGAGAGACTACACCTACGGAAGTGTTGGGGTTCCTCCCCCCTGCCATGAGGTCATGGGAGAGGGGACCCTGGGGTAGAGGCATGGCCTGGGCACGGGGTCTCCCTGCTCCCTGCTCACATGTGCCCTAATCCTGTTCAGCACTGCTTATTTTGTGTTGCCCTGTGCCAGGAGGGCCCTGGTTGTGCCGTGATTGCTCAGTTCTTTGGCAGTGCCCCGCCCATGTGGCTGGAGAAGAAAGAGCTCTGAAACTTCTCTCAAGAATCGCTCCCTGTTTCTTTGCACGGGCCTCGCTGTCTATGGATGTTTCAGGAGACCCCACCGAAACACAGAAGGACTCTCAAATTATCCCAGCTTTCTCTGCACAGCGAGAGCTTTTAATATTTAGCATTGCTATCCTTTTCCTGTGTGTTTGTTAAAAAAATAGTTTTTATCTCTTTCACTTTCTTCCCAGGAAAGTTCTTTTTTCCAAAAACCTGGTGGGGGAGGGCTGGGTGTAACCTGCCTTCTATCAGAGGATATTTTCCTCCACATTTGTCCAAACCGGCACAGCCTGTCCTTTCCTGGGTCTCTGTTGCAGATGGAAGCTGCTGGTGCCATTGTCAGCTTGAAGCACTCTTTTGATGCAAGCAGATGTTGCCAGGTGTGTTCAGCAGCTGTTGCTCAATGCTTATGCCAAGCTATTGTGTTCCTCATGGAACCAAGGAGCCATTGTGACACTGCAGGGGCTGATGGCATCAAGGAGGCAATTGTGACAGTACAGAACCTCCTAGAAACAAGGCTCCATTGTGACACCGTGGGGAATCATGGAATCAAGGAGCCCATTGTGACACAGCCAGGCTGCATGGAACCAATGGTCCATGGTTACACGGCGGATTCAAGAAGAGCACAGTGACACCACGCAACATCATGAAACCATAGGTCCATTGTGACACAGCGGGGCCTCATGGAAACAAGGGGACCATTGTGGCAAAGCAGGGCCTAATGGAAGCATGGAGAGCATTGTGACACTAAGGAAACTCCTGGAACCAAGATGACCACTGGCACATAATGGAACCTCATGGAAGCAAGCCTCCACAATGACTTTGGAGGGCCTCAGGGACCACAGGACCCATTGTGACACAGCAGGACCTGGTGGAACCAAGGAGCCTTTGTGATACTCCACATCCACATGGAAGCCAGGGTGCACTGAGACACAGCGGGGCCTTGTTGGAACCAAAGACACCTCTGCAAAAAGCAGGCTAGCTCATAGAAGCAAGGAGTCCATTGTTACAACGTAAAAGCTATGGAAGCAAGGGACCATTGTGACACTGCGGGGCCTCATGGAACCAATTGTCCATGATGACAGTGCAGATCAAAGGAGACCATGGTGACACTGCGGAACCTGATGGAACCAAGGAGCCATTGTGACACAGTGGGGCCTCATGGAATCAAGGAGACCATTGTGACCCAGGTGTTGCATGTGAAGGCAAGGAGCCATTGTGACACTTTGGGCTTCTTCCCTTGAGCTCTGCAGCTGGCTGTCCCAGCCCAGCGCACCATGTGCCACCTGCTCTCCTCAGGGCTCTGCCTGCACACAGCCCCAGGAGAAGTTTTCCTGTTTGGAAGGAAAGAATGGAAAAGCCGGAGCAGGTTTCCTAAACAACAAACCCCACTCAGGAGCCACATGCTCAGTACAGGCTGCCTGGAACGATGTCCCCTTTCTACAAGGGTCAGTGTGAGCAGGAATGATCTCTGGGAGCAGAATTCTCGGAGTCTTTCCACTGAATTCTCTGTCCCTGTGTCTTGGGGTGACTTTATCGTGTGTATCCCCTATTGCTGCTCTATGCCCAGAAGTGAACTTTGTGCGTTTCTGTGCCTTTCAACTGAGCCTGAGAGGGGGGAGAGGAAAAAAACCGGACAAACTTCTCAGAGCGTTTTTTCAAGGACACACATACACACTCCTCTGCATCCTGCTTGCAGCAAGAGCAGAGGAAGCAACTTTGTTTCTTTTTAGCCAGTTTTCAGCTCCTTTTCTCTGGGGGGAGATGGAGAGTTGAACTTTGTTTTCCTGGGACTTTGGGGGTTTTTTCCCCTTCTCTTCTTGACTCTTTCAACATCAGAGCACATTGGGAGAATTTTCTCCCGAGGTGGGGGCCCTGAATGTGGGCCCATGAGCCAGCTGCAAGGAGGAGGAGAGAGACTACACCTACGGAAGTGTTGGGGTTCCTCCCCCCTGCCATGAGGTCATGGGAGAGGGGACCCTGGGGTAGAGGCATGGCCTGGGCACGGGGTCTCCCTGCTCCCTGCTCACATGTGCCCTAATCCTGTTCAGCACTGCTTATTTTGTGTTGCCCTGTGCGAGGAGGGCCCTGGTTGTGCCGTGATTGCTCAGTTCTTTGGCAGTGCCCCGCCCATGTGGCTGGAGAAGAAAGAGCTCTGAAACTTCTCTCAAGAATGGCTCCCTGTTTCTTTGCACGGGCCTCGCTGTCTATGGATGTTTCAGGAGACCCCACCGAAACACAGAAGGACTCTCAAATTATCCCAGCTTTCTCTGCACAGCGAGAGCTTTTAATATTTAGCATTGCTATCCTTTTCCTGTGTGTTTGTTAAAAAAATAGTTTTTATCTCTTTCACTTTCTTCCCAGGAAAGTTCTTTTTTCCAAAAACCTGGTGGGGGAGGGCTGGGTGTAACCTGCCTTCTATCAGAGGATATTTTCCTCCACATTTGTCCAAACCGGCACAGCCTGTCCTTTCCTGGGTCTCTGTTGCAGATGGAAGCTGCTGGTGCCATTGTCAGCTTGAAGCACTCTTTTGATGCAAGCAGATGTTGCCAGGTGTGTTCAGCAGCTGTTGCTCAATGCTTATGCCAAGCTATTGTGTTCCTCATGGAACCAAGGAGCCATTGTGACACTGCAGGGGCTGATGGCATCAAGGAGGCAATTGTGACAGTACAGAACCTCCTAGAAACAAGGCTCCATTGTGACACCGTGGGGAATCATGGAATCAAGGAGCCCATTGTGACACAGCCAGGCTGCATGGAACCAATGGTCCATGGTTACACGGCGGATTCAAGAAGAGCACGGTGACACCACGCAACATCATGGAACCATAGGTCCATTGTGACACAGCGGGGCCTCATGGAAACAAGGGGACCATTGTGGCAAAGCAGGGCCTAATGGAAGCATGGAGAGCATTGTGACACTAAGGAAACTCCTGGAACCAAGATGACCACTGGCACATAATGGAACCTCATGGAAGCAAGCCTCCACAATGACTTTGGAGGGCCTCAGGGACCACAGGACCCATTGTGACACAGCAGGACCTGGTGGAACCAAGGAGCCTTTGTGATACTCCACATCCACATGGAAGCCAGGGTGCACTGAGACACAGCGGGGCCTTGTTGGAACCAAAGACACCTCTGCAAAAAGCAGGCTAGCTCATAGAAGCAAGGAGTCCATTGTTACAACGTAAAAGCTATGGAAGCAAGGGACCATTGTGACACTGCGGGGCCTCATGGAACCAATTGTCCATGATGACAGTGCGGATCAAAGGAGACCATGGTGACACTGCGGAACCTGATGGAACCAAGGAGCCATTGTGACACAGTGGGGCCTCATGGAATCAAGGAGACCATTGTGACCCAGGTGTTGCATGGGAAGGCAAGGAGCCATTGTGACACTTTGGGCTTCTTCCCTTGAGCTCTGCAGCTGGCTGTCCCAGCCCAGCGCACCATGTGCCACCTGCTCTCCTCAGGGCTCTGCCTGCACACAGCCCCAGGAGAAGTTTTCCTGTTTGGAAGGAAAGAATGGAAAAGCCGGAGCAGGTTTCCTAAACAACAAACCCCACTCAGGAGCCACATGCTCAGTACAGGCTGCCTGGAACGATGTCCCCTTTCTACAAGGGTCAGTGTGAGCAGGAATGAATGATCTCTGGGAGCAGAATTCTCGGAGTCTTTCCACTGAATTCTCTGTCCCTGTGTCTTGGGGTGACTTTATTGTGTGTATCCCCTATTGCTGCTCTATGCCCAGAAGTGAACTTTGTGCGTTTCTGTGCCTTTCAACTGAGCCTGAGAGGGGGGAGAGGAAAAAAAAGCCAGACAAACTTCTCAGAGCGTTTGTTCAAGGACACACATACACACTCCTCTGCATCCTGCTTGCAGCAAGAGCAGAGGAAGCAACTTTGTTTCTTTTTAGCCAGTTTTCAGCTCCTTTTCTCTGGGGGGAGATGGAGAGTTGAACTTTGTTTTCCTGGGACTTTGGGGGTTTTTTTTCCCTTCTTCTCTTCTTGACTCTTTCAACATCAGACCACATTGGGAGAATTTTCTCCCGAGGTGGGGGCCCTGAATGTGGGCCCATGAGCCAGCTGCAAGGAGGAGGAGAGAGACTACACCTACGGAAGTGTTGGGGTTCCTCCCCCCTGCCATGAGGTCATGGGAGAGGGGACCCTGGGGTAGAGGCATGGCCTGGGCACGGGGTCTCCCTGCTCCCTGCTCACATGTGCCCTAATCCTGTTCAGCACTGCTTATTTTGTGTTGCCCTGTGCGAGGAGGGCCCTGGTTGTGCCGTGATTGCTCAGTTCTTTGGCAGTGCCCCGCCCATGTGGCTGGAGAAGAAAGAGCTCTGAAACTTCTCTCAAGAATGGCTCCCTGTTTCTTTGCACGGGCCTCGCTGTCTATGGATGTTTCAGGAGACCCCACCGAAACACAGAAGGACTCTCAAATTATCCCAGCTTTCTCTGCACAGCGAGAGCTTTTAATATTTAGCATTGCTATCCTTTTCCTGTGTGTTTGTTAAAAAAATAGTTTTTATCTCTTTCACTTTCTTCCCAGGAAAGTTCTTTTTTCCAAAAACCTGGTGGGGGAGGGCTGGGTGTAACCTGCCTTCTATCAGAGGATATTTTCCTCCACATTTGTCCAAACCGGCACAGCCTGTCCTTTCCTGGGTCTCTGTTGCAGATGGAAGCTGCTGGTGCCATTGTCAGCTTGAAGCACTCTTTTGATGCAAGCAGATGTTGCCAGGTGTGTTCAGCAGCTGTTGCTCAATGCTTATGCCAAGCTATTGTGTTCCTCATGGAACCAAGGAGCCATTGTGACACTGCAGGGGCTGATGGCATCAAGGAGGCAATTGTGACAGTACAGAACCTCCTAGAAACAAGGCTCCATTGTGACACCGTGGGGAATCATGGAATCAAGGAGCCCATTGTGACACGGCTGCATGGAACCAATGGTCCATGGTTACACTGCGGATTCAAGAAGAGCACGGTGACACCACGCAACATCATGGAACCATAGGTCCATTGTGACACAGCGGGGCCTCATGGAAACAAGGGGACCATTGTGGGAAAGCAGGGCCTAATGGAAGCATGGAGAGCATTGTGACACTAAGGAAACTCCTGGAACCAAGATGACCACTGGCACATAATGGAACCTCATGGAAGCAAGCCTCCACAATGACTTTGGAGGGCCTCAGGGACCACAGGACCCATTGTGACACAGCAGGACCTGGTGGAACCAAGGAGCCTTTGTGATACTCCACATCCACATGGAAGCCAGGGTGCACTGAGACACAGCGGGGCCTTGTGGGAACCAAAGACACCTCTGCAAAAAGCAGGCTAGCTCATAGAAGCAAGGAGTCCATTGTTACAACGTAAAAGCTATGGAAGCAAGGGACCATTGTGACACTGCGGGGCCTCATGGAACCAATTGTCCATGATGACAATGCGGATCAAAGGAGACCATGGTGACACTGCGGAACCTGATGGAACCAAGGAGCCATTGTGACACAGTGGGGCCTCATGGAATCAAGGAGACCATTGTGACCCAGGTGTTGCATGGGAAGGCAAGGAGCCATTGTGACACTTTGGGCTTCTTCCCTTGAGCTCTGCAGCTGGCTGTCCCAGCCCAGCGCACCATGTGCCACCTGCTCTCCTCAGGGCTCTGCCTGCACACAGCCCCAGGAGAAGTTTTCCTGTTTGCAAGGAAAGAATGGAAAAGCCGGAGCAGGTTTCCTAAACAACAAACCCCACTCAGGAGCCACATGCTCAGTACAGGCTGCCTGGAACGATGTCCCCTTTCTACAAGGGTCAGTGTGAGCAGGAATGAATGATCTCTGGGAGCAGAATTCTCGGAGTCTTTCCACTGAATTCTCTGTCCCTGTGTCTTGGGGTGACTTTATCGTGTGTATCCCCTATTGCTGCTCTATGCCCAGAAGTGAACTTTGTGCATTTCTGTGCCTTTCAACTGAGCCTGAGAGGGGGGAGAGGAAAAAAAAGCCAGACAAACTTCTCAGAGCGTTTGTTCAAGGACACACATACACACTCCTCTGCATCCTGCTTGCAGCAAGAGCAGAGGAAGCAACTTTGTTTCTTTTTAGCCAGTTTTCAGCTCCTTTTCTCTGGGGGGAGATGGAGAGTTGAACTTTGTTTTCCTGGGACTTTGGGGGTTTTTTCCCCTTCTCTTCTTGACTCTTTCAACATCAGAGCACATTGGGAGAATTTTCTCCCGAGGTGGGGGCCCTGAATGTGGGCCCATGAGCCAGCTGCAAGGAGGAGGAGAGAGACTACACCTACGGAAGTGTTGGGGTTCCTCCCCCCTGCCATGAGGTCATGGGAGAGGGGACCCTGGGGTAGAGGCATGGCCTGGGCACGGGGTCTCCCTGCTCCCTGCTCACATGTGCCCTAATCCTGTTCAGCACTGCTTATTTTGTGTTGCCCTGTGCGAGGAGGGCCCTGGTTGTGCTGTGATTGCTCAGTTCTTTGGCAGTGCCCCGCCCATGTGGCTGGAGAAGAAAGAGCTCTGAAACTTCTCTCAAGAATGGCTCCCTGTTTCTTTGCACGGGCCTCGCTGTCTATGGATGTTTCAGGAGACCCCACCGAAACACAGAAGGACTCTCAAATTATCCCAGCTTTCTCTGCACAGCGAGAGCTTTTAATATTTAGCATTGCTATCCTTTTCCTGTGTGTTTGTTAAAAAAATAGTTTTTATCTCTTTCACTTTCTTCCCAGGAAAGTTCTTTTTTCCAAAAACCTGGTGGGGGAGGGCTGGGTGTAACCTGCCTTCTATCAGAGGATATTTTCCTCCACATTTGTCCAAACCGGCACAGCCTGTCCTTTCCTGGGTCTCTGTTGCAGATGGAAGCTGCTGGTGCCATTGTCAGCTTGAAGCACTCTTTTGATGCAAGCAGATGTTGCCAGGTGTGTTCAGCAGCTGTTGCTCAATGCTTATGCCAAGCTATTGTGTTCCTCATGGAACCAAGGAGCCATTGTGACACTGCAGGGGCTGATGGCATCAAGGAGGCAATTGTGACAGTACAGAACCTCCTAGAAACAAGGCTCCATTGTGACACCGTGGGGAATCATGGAATCAAGGAGCCCATTGTGACACGGCTGCATGGAACCAATGGTCCATGGTTACACTGCGGATTCAAGAAGAGCACGGTGACACCACGCAACATCATGGAACCATAGGTCCATTGTGACACAGCGGGGCCTCATGGAAACAAGGGGACCATTGTGGGAAAGCAGGGCCTAATGGAAGCATGGAGAGCATTGTGACACTAAGGAAACTCCTGGAACCAAGATGACCACTGGCACATAATGGAACCTCATGGAAGCAAGCCTCCACAATGACTTTGGAGGGCCTCAGGGACCACAGGACCCATTGTGACACAGCAGGACCTGGTGGAACCAAGGAGCCTTTGTGATACTCCAGATCCACATGGAAGCCAGGGTGCACTGAGACACAGCGGGGCCTTGTGGGAACCAAAGACACCTCTGCAAAAAGCAGGCTAGCTCATAGAAGCAAGGAGTCCATTGTTACAGTGTAAAAGCTATGGAAGCAAGGGACCATTGTGACACTGCGGGGCCTCATGGAACCAATTGTCCATGATGACAATGCGGATCAAAGGAGACCATGGTGACACTGCGGAACCTGATGGAACCAAGGAGCCATTGTGACACAGTGGGGCCTCATGGAATCAAGGAGACCATTGTGACCCAGGTGTTGCATGTGAAGGCAAGGAGCCATTGTGACACTTTGGGCTTCTTCCCTTGAGCTCTGCAGCTGGCTGTCCCAGCCCAGCGCACCATGTGCCACCTGCTCTCCTCAGGGCTCTGCCTGCACACAGCCCCAGGAGAAGTTTTCCTGTTTGCAAGGAAAGAATGGAAAAGCCGGAGCAGGTTTCCTAAACAACAAACCCCACTCAGGAGCCACATGCTCAGTACAGGCTGCCTGGAACGATGTCCCCTTTCTACAAGGGTCAGTGTGAGCAGGAATGATCTCTGGGAGCAGAATTCTCGGAGTCTTTCCACTGAATTCTCTGTCCCTGTGTCTTGGGGTGACTTTATCGTGTGTATCCCCTATTGCTGCTCTATGCCCAGAAGTGAACTTTGTGCGTTTCTGTGCCTTTCAACTGAGCCTGAGAGGGGGGAGAGGAAAAAAACCGGACAAACTTCTCAGAGCGTTTTTTCAAGGACACACATACACACTCCTCTGCATCCTGCTTGCAGCAAGAGCAGAGGAAGCAACTTTGTTTCTTTTTAGCCAGTTTTCAGCTCCTTTTCTCTGGGGGGAGATGGAGAGTTGAACTTTGTTTTCCTGGGACTTTGGGGGTTTTTTCCCCTTCTCTTCTTGACTCTTTCAACATCAGAGCACATTGGGAGAATTTTCTCCCGAGGTGGGGGCCCTGAATGTGGGCCCATGAGCCAGCTGCAAGGAGGAGGAGAGAGACTACACCTACGGAAGTGTTGGGGTTCCTCCCCCCTGCCATGAGGTCATGGGAGAGGGGACCCTGGGGTAGAGGCATGGCCTGGGCACGGGGTCTCCCTGCTCCCTGCTCACATGTGCCCTAATCCTGTTCAGCACTGCTTATTTTGTGTTGCCCTGTGCGAGGAGGGCCCTGGTTGTGCCGTGATTGCTCAGTTCTTTGGCAGTGCCCCGCCCATGTGGCTGGAGAAGAAAGAGCTCTGAAACTTCTCTCAAGAATCGCTCCCTGTTTCTTTGCACGGGCCTCGCTGTCTATGGATGTTTCAGGAGACCCCACCGAAACACGGAAGGACTCTCAAATTATCCCAGCTTTCTCTGCACAGCGAGAGCTTTTAATATTTAGCATTGCTATCCTTTTCCTGTGTGTTTGTTAAAAAAATAGTTTTTATCTCTTTCACTTTCTTCCCAGGAAAGTTCTTTTTTCCAAAAACCTGGTGGGGGAGGGCTGGGTGTAACCTGCCTTCTATCAGAGGATATTTTCCTCCACATTTGTCCAAACCGGCACAGCCTGTCCTTTCCTGGGTCTCTGTTGCAGATGGAAGCTGCTGGTGCCATTGTCAGCTTGAAGCACTCTTTTGATGCAAGCAGATGTTGCCAGGTGTGTTCAGCAGCTGTTGCTCAATGCTTATGCCAAGCTATTGTGTTCCTCATGGAACCAAGGAGCCATTGTGACACTGCAGGGGCTGATGGCATCAAGGAGGCAATTGTGACAGTACAGAACCTCCTAGAAACAAGGCTCCATTGTGACACCGTGGGGAATCATGGAATCAAGGAGCCCATTGTGACACAGCCAGGCTGCATGGAACCAATGGTCCATGGTTACACGGCGGATTCAAGAAGAGCACGGTGACACCACGCAACATCATGGAACCATAGGTCCATTGTGACACAGCGGGGCCTCATGGAAACAAGGGGACCATTGTGGGAAAGCAGGGCCTAATGGAAGCATGGAGAGCATTGTGACACTAAGGAAACTCCTGGAACCAAGATGACCACTGGCACATAATGGAACCTCATGGAAGCAAGCCTCCACAATGACTTTGGAGGGCCTCAGGGACCACAGGACCCATTGTGACACAGCAGGACCTGGTGGAACCAAGGAGCCTTTGTGATACTCCACATCCACATGGAAGCCAGGGTGCACTGAGACACAGCGGGGCCTTGTTGGAACCAAAGACACCTCTGCAAAAAGCAGGCTAGCTCATAGAAGCAAGGAGTCCATTGTTACAATGTAAAAGCTATGGAAGCAAGGGACCATTGTGACACTGCGGGGCCTCATGGAACCAATTGTCCATGATGACAGTGCGGATCAAAGGAGACCATGGTGACACTGCGGAACCTGATGGAACCAAGGAGCCATTGTGACACAGTGGGGCCTCATGGAATCAAGGAGACCATTGTGACCCAGGTGTTGCATGGGAAGGCAAGGAGCCATTGTGACACTTTGGGCTTCTTCCCTTGAGCTCTGCAGCTGGCTGTCCCAGCCCAGCGCACCATGTGCCACCTGCTCTCCTCAGGGCTCTGCCTGCACACAGCCCCAGGAGAAGTTTTCCTGTTTGCAAGGAAAGAATGGAAAAGCCGGAGCAGGTTTCCTAAACAACAAACCCCACTCAGGAGCCACATGCTCAGTACAGGCTGCCTGGAACGATGTCCCCTTTCTACAAGGGTCAGTGTGAGCAGGAATGAATGATCTCTGGGAGCAGAATTCTCGGAGTCTTTCCACTGAATTCTCTGTCCCTGTGTCTTGGGGTGACTTTATCGTGTGTATCCCCTATTGCTGCTCTATGCCCAGAAGTGAACTTTGTGCGTTTCTGTGCCTTTCAACTGAGCCTGAGAGGGGGGAGAGGAAAAAAAAGCCAGACAAACTTCTCAGAGCGTTTGTTCAAGGACACACATACACACTCCTCTGCATCCTGCTTGCAGCAAGAGCAGAGGAAGCAACTTTGTTTCTTTTTAGCCAGTTTTCAGCTCCTTTTCTCTGGGGGGAGATGGAGAGTTGAACTTTGTTTTCCTGGGACTTCGGGGGTTTTTTTTCCCTTCTTCTCTTCTTGACTCTTTCAACATCAGACCACATTGGGAGAATTTTCTCCCGAGGTGGGGGCCCTGAATGTGGGCCCATGAGCCAGCTGCAAGGAGGAGGAGAGAGACTACACCTACGGAAGTGTTGGGGTTCCTCCCCCCTGCCATGAGGTCATGGGAGAGGGGACCCTGGGGTAGAGGCATGGCCTGGGCACGGGGTCTCCCTGCTCCCTGCTCACATGTGCCCTAATCCTGTTCAGCACTGCTTATTTTGTGTTGCCCTGTGCGAGGAGGGCCCTGGTTGTGCTGTGATTGCTCAGTTCTTTGGCAGTGCCCCGCCCATGTGGCTGGAGAAGAAAGAGCTCTGAAACTTCTCTCAAGAATGGCTCCCTGTTTCTTTGCACGGGCCTCGCTGTCTATGGATGTTTCAGGAGACCCCACCGAAACACAGAAGGACTCTCAAATTATCCCAGCTTTCTCTGCACAGCGAGAGCTTTTAATATTTAGCATTGCTATCCTTTTCCTGTGTGTTTGTTAAAAAAATAGTTTTTATCTCTTTCACTTTCTTCCCAGGAAAGTTCTTTTTTCCAAAAACCTGGTGGGGGAGGGCTGGGTGTAACCTGCCTTCTATCAGAGGATATTTTCCTCCACATTTGTCCAAACCGGCACAGCCTGTCCTTTCCTGGGTCTCTGTTGCAGATGGAAGCTGCTGGTGCCATTGTCAGCTTGAAGCACTCTTTTGATGCAAGCAGATGTTGCCAGGTGTGTTCAGCAGCTGTTGCTCAATGCTTATGCCAAGCTATTGTGTTCCTCATGGAACCAAGGAGCCATTGTGACACTGCAGGGGCTGATGGCATCAAGGAGGCAATTGTGACAGTACAGAACCTCCTAGAAACAAGGCTCCATTGTGACACCGTGGGGAATCATGGAATCAAGGAGCCCATTGTGACACGGCTGCATGGAACCAATGGTCCATGGTTACACTGCGGATTCAAGAAGAGCACGGTGACACCACGCAACATCATGGAACCATAGGTCCATTGTGACACAGCGGGGCCTCATGGAAACAAGGGGACCATTGTGGCAAAGCAGGGCCTAATGGAAGCATGGAGAGCATTGTGACACTAAGGAAACTCCTGGAACCAAGATGACCACTGGCACATAATGGAACCTCATGGAAGCAAGCCTCCACAATGACTTTGGAGGGCCTCAGGGACCACAGGACCCATTGTGACACAGCAGGACCTGGTGGAACCAAGGAGCCTTTGTGATACTCCACATCCACATGGAAGCCAGGGTGCACTGAGACACAGCGGGGCCTTGTGGGAACCAAAGACACCTCTGCAAAAAGCAGGCTAGCTCATAGAAGCAAGGAGTCCATTGTTACAACGTAAAAGCTATGGAAGCAAGGGACCATTGTGACACTGCGGGGCCTCATGGAACCAATTGTCCATGATGACAATGCGGATCAAAGGAGACCATGGTGACACTGCGGAACCTGATGGAACCAAGGAGCCATTGTGACACAGTGGGGCCTCATGGAATCAAGGAGACCATTGTGACCCAGGTGTTGCATGTGAAGGCAAGGAGCCATTGTGACACTTTGGGCTTCTTCCCTTGAGCTCTGCAGCTGGCTGTCCCAGCCCAGCGCACCATGTGCCACCTGCTCTCCTCAGGGCTCTGCCTGCACACAGCCCCAGGAGAAGTTTTCCTGTTTGGAAGGAAAGAATGGAAAAGCCGGAGCAGGTTTCCTAAACAACAAACCCCACTCAGGAGCCACATGCTCAGTACAGGCTGCCTGGAACGATGTCCCCTTTCTACAAGGGTCAGTGTGAGCAGGAATGATCTCTGGGAGCAGAATTCTCGGAGTCTTTCCACTGAATTCTCTGTCCCTGTGTCTTGGGGTGACTTTATCGTGTGTATCCCCTATTGCTGCTCTATGCCCAGAAGTGAACTTTGTGCGTTTCTGTGCCTTTCAACTGAGCCTGAGAGGGGGGAGAGGAAAAAAACCGGACAAACTTCTCAGAGCGTTTGTTCAAGGACACACATACACGCTCCTCTGCATCCTGCTTGCAGCAAGAGCAGAGGAAGCAACTTTGTTTCTTTTTAGCCAGTTTTCAGCTCCTTTTCTCTGGGGGGAGATGGAGAGTTGAACTTTGTTTTCCTGGGACTTTGGGGGTTTTTTCCCCTTCTCTTCTTGACTCTTTCAACATCAGAGCACATTGGGAGAATTTTCTCCCGAGGTGGGGGCCCTGAATGTGGGCCCATGAGCCAGCTGCAAGGAGGAGGAGAGAGACTACACCTACGGAAGTGTTGGGGTTCCTCCCCCCTGCCATGAGGTCATGGGAGAGGGGACCCTGGGGTAGAGGCATGGCCTGGGCACGGGGTCTCCCTGCTCCCTGCTCACATGTGCCCTAATCCTGTTCAGCACTGCTTATTTTGTGTTGCCCTGTGCCAGGAGGGCCCTGGTTGTGCTGTGATTGCTCAGTTCTTTGGCAGTGCCCCGCCCATGTGGCTGGAGAAGAAAGAGCTCTGAAACTTCTCTCAAGAATGGCTCCCTGTTTCTTTGCACGGGCCTCGCTGTCTATGGATGTTTCAGGAGACCCCACCGAAACACAGAAGGACTCTCAAATTATCCCAGCTTTCTCTGCACAGCGAGAGCTTTTAATATTTAGCATTGCTATCCTTTTCCTGTGTGTTTGTTAAAAAAATAGTTTTTATCTCTTTCACTTTCTTCCCAGGAAAGTTCTTTTTTCCAAAAACCTGGTGGGGGAGGGCTGGGTGTAACCTGCCTTCTATCAGAGGATATTTTCCTCCACATTTGTCCAAACCGGCACAGCCTGTCCTTTCCTGGGTCTCTGTTGCAGATGGAAGCTGCTGGTGCCATTGTCAGCTTGAAGCACTCTTTTGATGCAAGCAGATGTTGCCAGGTGTGTTCAGCAGCTGTTGCTCAATGCTTATGCCAAGCTATTGTGTTCCTCATGGAACCAAGGAGCCATTGTGACACTGCAGGGGCTGATGGCATCAAGGAGGCAATTGTGACAGTACAGAACCTCCTAGAAACAAGGCTCCATTGTGACACCGTGGGGAATCATGGAATCAAGGAGCCCATTGTGACACAGCCAGGCTGCATGGAACCAATGGTCCATGGTTACACGGCGGATTCAAGAAGAGCACGGTGACACCACGCAACATCATGGAACCATAGGTCCATTGTGACACAGCGGGGCCTCATGGAAACAAGGGGACCATTGTGGCAAAGCAGGGCCTAATGGAAGCATGGAGAGCATTGTGACACTAAGGAAACTCCTGGAACCAAGATGACCACTGGCACATAATGGAACCTCATGGAAGCAAGCCTCCACAATGACTTTGGAGGGCCTCAGGGACCACAGGACCCATTGTGACACAGCAGGACCTGGTGGAACCAAGGAGCCTTTGTGATACTCCACATCCACATGGAAGCCAGGGTGCACTGAGACACAGCGGGGCCTTGTGGGAACCAAAGACACCTCTGCAAAAAGCAGGCTAGCTCATAGAAGCAAGGAGTCCATTGTTACAACGTAAAAGCTATGGAAGCAAGGGACCATTGTGACACTGCGGGGCCTCATGGAACCAATTGTCCATGATGACAGTGCGGATCAAAGGAGACCATGGTGACACTGCGGAACCTGATGGAACCAAGGAGCCATTGTGACACAGTGGGGCCTCATGGAATCAAGGAGACCATTGTGACCCAGGTGTTGCATGTGAAGGCAAGGAGCCATTGTGACACTTTGGGCTTCTTCCCTTGAGCTCTGCAGCTGGCTGTCCCAGCCCAGCGCACCATGTGCCACCTGCTCTCCTCAGGGCTCTGCCTGCACACAGCCCCAGGAGAAGTTTTCCTGTTTGGAAGGAAAGAATGGAAAAGCCGGAGCAGGTTTCCTAAACAACAAACCCCACTCAGGAGCCACATGCTCAGTACAGGCTGCCTGGAACGATGTCCCCTTTCTACAAGGGTCAGTGTGAGCAGGAATGATCTCTGGGAGCAGAATTCTCGGAGTCTTTCCACTGAATTCTCTGTCCCTGTGTCTTGGGGTGACTTTATCGTGTGTATCCCCTATTGCTGCTCTATGCCCAGAAGTGAACTTTGTGCGTTTCTGTGCCTTTCAACTGAGCCTGAGAGGGGGGAGAGGAAAAAAACCGGACAAACTTCTCAGAGCGTTTGTTCAAGGACACACATACACGCTCCTCTGCATCCTGCTTGCAGCAAGAGCAGAGGAAGCAACTTTGTTTCTTTTTAGCCAGTTTTCAGCTCCTTTTCTCTGGGGGGAGATGGAGAGTTGAACTTTGTTTTCCTGGGACTTTGGGGGTTTTTTCCCCTTCTCTTCTTGACTCTTTCAACATCAGAGCACATTGGGAGAATTTTCTCCCGAGGTGGGGGCCCTGAATGTGGGCCCATGAGCCAGCTGCAAGGAGGAGGAGAGAGACTACACCTACGGAAGTGTTGGGGTTCCTCCCCCCTGCCATGAGGTCATGGGAGAGGGGACCCTGGGGTAGAGGCATGGCCTGGGCACGGGGTCTCCCTGCTCCCTGCTCACATGTGCCCTAATCCTGTTCAGCACTGCTTATTTTGTGTTGCCCTGTGCCAGGAGGGCCCTGGTTGTGCTGTGATTGCTCAGTTCTTTGGCAGTGCCCCGCCCATGTGGCTGGAGAAGAAAGAGCTCTGAAACTTCTCTCAAGAATCGCTCCCTGTTTCTTTGCACGGGCCTCGCTGTCTATGGATGTTTCAGGAGACCCCACCGAAACACAGAAGGACTCTCAAATTATCCCAGCTTTCTCTGCACAGCGAGAGCTTTTAATATTTAGCATTGCTATCCTTTTCCTGTGTGTTTGTTAAAAAAATAGTTTTTATCTCTTTCACTTTCTTCCCAGGAAAGTTCTTTTTTCCAAAAACCTGGTGGGGGAGGGCTGGGTGTAACCTGCCTTCTATCAGAGGATATTTTCCTCCACATTTGTCCAAACCGGCACAGCCTGTCCTTTCCTGGGTCTCTGTTGCAGATGGAAGCTGCTGGTGCCATTGTCAGCTTGAAGCACTCTTTTGATGCAAGCAGATGTTGCCAGGTGTGTTCAGCAGCTGTTGCTCAATGCTTATGCCAAGCTATTGTGTTCCTCATGGAACCAAGGAGCCATTGTGACACTGCAGGGGCTGATGGCATCAAGGAGGCAATTGTGACAGTACAGAACCTCCTAGAAACAAGGCTCCATTGTGACACCGTGGGGAATCATGGAATCAAGGAGCCCATTGTGACACGGCTGCATGGAACCAATGGTCCATGGTTACACTGCGGATTCAAGAAGAGCACGGTGACACCACGCAACATCATGGAACCATAGGTCCATTGTGACACAGCGGGGCCTCATGGAAACAAGGGGACCATTGTGGGAAAGCAGGGCCTAATGGAAGCATGGAGAGCATTGTGACACTAAGGAAACTCCTGGAACCAAGATGACCACTGGCACATAATGGAACCTCATGGAAGCAAGCCTCCACAATGACTTTGGAGGGCCTCAGGGACCACAGGACCCATTGTGACACAGCAGGACCTGGTGGAACCAAGGAGCCTTTGTGATACTCCACATCCACATGGAAGCCAGGGTGCACTGAGACACAGCGGGGCCTTGTTGGAACCAAAGACACCTCTGCAAAAAGCAGGCTAGCTCATAGAAGCAAGGAGTCCATTGTTACAACGTAAAAGCTATGGAAGCAAGGGACCATTGTGACACTGCGGGGCCTCATGGAACCAATTGTCCATGATGACAATGCGGATCAAAGGAGACCATGGTGACACTGCGGAACCTGATGGAACCAAGGAGCCATTGTGACACAGTGGGGCCTCATGGAATCAAGGAGACCATTGTGACCCAGGTGTTGCATGTGAAGGCAAGGAGCCATTGTGACACTTTGGGCTTCTTCCCTTGAGCTCTGCAGCTGGCTGTCCCAGCCCAGCGCACCATGTGCCACCTGCTCTCCTCAGGGCTCTGCCTGCACACAGCCCCAGGAGAAGTTTTCCTGTTTGGAAGGAAAGAATGGAAAAGCCGGAGCAGGTTTCCTAAACAACAAACCCCACTCAGGAGCCACATGCTCAGTACAGGCTGCCTGGAACGATGTCCCCTTTCTACAAGGGTCAGTGTGAGCAGGAATGATCTCTGGGAGCAGAATTCTCGGAGTCTTTCCACTGAATTCTCTGTCCCTGTGTCTTGGGGTGACTTTATCGTGTGTATCCCCTATTGCTGCTCTATGCCCAGAAGTGAACTTTGTGCGTTTCTGTGCCTTTCAACTGAGCCTGAGAGGGGGGAGAGGAAAAAAACCGGACAAACTTCTCAGAGCGTTTTTTCAAGGACACACATACACGCTCCTCTGCATCCTGCTTGCAGCAAGAGCAGAGGAAGCAACTTTGTTTCTTTTTAGCCAGTTTTCAGCTCCTTTTCTCTGGGGGGAGATGGAGAGTTGAACTTTGTTTTCCTGGGACTTTGGGGGTTTTTTCCCCTTCTCTTCTTGACTCTTTCAACATCAGAGCACATTGGGAGAATTTTCTCCCGAGGTGGGGGCCCTGAATGTGGGCCCATGAGCCAGCTGCAAGGAGGAGGAGAGAGACTACACCTACGGAAGTGTTGGGGTTCCTCCCCCCTGCCATGAGGTCATGGGAGAGGGGACCCTGGGGTAGAGGCATGGCCTGGGCACGGGGTCTCCCTGCTCCCTGCTCACATGTGCCCTAATCCTGTTCAGCACTGCTTATTTTGTGTTGCCCTGTGCGAGGAGGGCCCTGGTTGTGCCGTGATTGCTCAGTTCTTTGGCAGTGCCCCGCCCATGTGGCTGGAGAAGAAAGAGCTCTGAAACTTCTCTCAAGAATGGCTCCCTGTTTCTTTGCACGGGCCTCGCTGTCTATGGATGTTTCAGGAGACCCCACCGAAACACGGAAGGACTCTCAAATTATCCCAGCTTTCTCTGCACAGCGAGAGCTTTTAATATTTAGCATTGCTATCCTTTTCCTGTGTGTTTGTTAAAAAAATAGTTTTTATCTCTTTCACTTTCTTCCCAGGAAAGTTCTTTTTTCCAAAAACCTGGTGGGGGAGGGCTGGGTGTAACCTGCCTTCTATCAGAGGATATTTTCCTCCACATTTGTCCAAACCGGCACAGCCTGTCCTTTCCTGGGTCTCTGTTGCAGATGGAAGCTGCTGGTGCCATTGTCAGCTTGAAGCACTCTTTTGATGCAAGCAGATGTTGCCAGGTGTGTTCAGCAGCTGTTGCTCAATGCTTATGCCAAGCTATTGTGTTCCTCATGGAACCAAGGAGCCATTGTGACACTGCAGGGGCTGATGGCATCAAGGAGGCAATTGTGACAGTACAGAACCTCCTAGAAACAAGGCTCCATTGTGACACCGTGGGGAATCATGGAATCAAGGAGCCCATTGTGACACAGCCAGGCTGCATGGAACCAATGGTCCATGGTTACACGGCGGATTCAAGAAGAGCACGGTGACACCACGCAACATCATGGAACCATAGGTCCATTGTGACACAGCGGGGCCTCATGGAAACAAGGGGACCATTGTGGGAAAGCAGGGCCTAATGGAAGCATGGAGAGCATTGTGACACTAAGGAAACTCCTGGAACCAAGATGACCACTGGCACATAATGGAACCTCATGGAAGCAAGCCTCCACAATGACTTTGGAGGGCCTCAGGGACCACAGGACCCATTGTGACACAGCAGGACCTGGTGGAACCAAGGAGCCTTTGTGATACTCCACATCCACATGGAAGCCAGGGTGCACTGAGACACAGCGGGGCCTTGTTGGAACCAAAGACACCTCTGCAAAAAGCAGGCTAGCTCATAGAAGCAAGGAGTCCATTGTTACAACGTAAAAGCTATGGAAGCAAGGGACCATTGTGACACTGCGGGGCCTCATGGAACCAATTGTCCATGATGACAGTGCGGATCAAAGGAGACCATGGTGACACTGCGGAACCTGATGGAACCAAGGAGCCATTGTGACACAGTGGGGCCTCATGGAATCAAGGAGACCATTGTGACCCAGGTGTTGCATGGGAAGGCAAGGAGCCATTGTGACACTTTGGGCTTCTTCCCTTGAGCTCTGCAGCTGGCTGTCCCAGCCCAGCGCACCATGTGCCACCTGCTCTCCTCAGGGCTCTGCCTGCACACAGCCCCAGGAGAAGTTTTCCTGTTTGCAAGGAAAGAATGGAAAAGCCTGAGCAGGTTTCCTAAACAACAAACGCCACTCAGGAGCCACATGCTCAGTACAGGCTGCCTGGAACGATGTCCCCTTTCTACAAGGGTCAGTGTGAGCAGGAATGAATGATCTCTGGGAGCAGAATTCTCGGAGTCTTTCCACTGAATTCTCTGTCCCTGTGTCTTGGGGTGACTTTATCGTGTGTATCCCCTATTGCTGCTCTATGCCCAGAAGTGAACTTTGTGCGTTTCTGTGCCTTTCAACTGAGCCTGAGAGGGGGGAGAGGAAAAAAAAGCCAGACAAACTTCTCAGAGCGTTTGTTCAAGGACACACATACACACTCCTCTGCATCCTGCTTGCAGCAAGAGCAGAGGAAGCAACTTTGTTTCTTTTTAGCCAGTTTTCAGCTCCTTTTCTCTGGGGGGAGATGGAGAGTTGAACTTTGTTTTCCTGGGACTTCGGGGGTTTTTTTTCCCTTCTTCTCTTCTTGACTCTTTCAACATCAGACCACATTGGGAGAATTTTCTCCCGAGGTGGGGGCCCTGAATGTGGGCCCATGAGCCAGCTGCAAGGAGGAGGAGAGAGACTACACCTACGGAAGTGTTGGGGTTCCTCCCCCCTGCCATGAGGTCATGGGAGAGGGGACCCTGGGGTAGAGGCATGGCCTGGGCACGGGGTCTCCCTGCTCCCTGCTCACATGTGCCCTAATCCTGTTCAGCACTGCTTATTTTGTGTTGCCCTGTGCCAGGAGGGCCCTGGTTGTGCTGTGATTGCTCAGTTCTTTGGCAGTGCCCCGCCCATGTGGCTGGAGAAGAAAGAGCTCTGAAACTTCTCTCAAGAATGGCTCCCTGTTTCTTTGCACGGGCCTCGCTGTCTATGGATGTTTCAGGAGACCCCACCGAAACACAGAAGGACTCTCAAATTATCCCAGCTTTCTCTGCACAGCGAGAGCTTTTAATATTTAGCATTGCTATCCTTTTCCTGTGTGTTTGTTAAAAAAATAGTTTTTATCTCTTTCACTTTCTTCCCAGGAAAGTTCTTTTTTCCAAAAACCTGGTGGGGGAGGGCTGGGTGTAACCTGCCTTCTATCAGAGGATATTTTCCTCCACATTTGTCCAAACCGGCACAGCCTGTCCTTTCCTGGGTCTCTGTTGCAGATGGAAGCTGCTGGTGCCATTGTCAGCTTGAAGCACTCTTTTGATGCAAGCAGATGTTGCCAGGTGTGTTCAGCAGCTGTTGCTCAATGCTTATGCCAAGCTATTGTGTTCCTCATGGAACCAAGGAGCCATTGTGACACTGCAGGGGCTGATGGCATCAAGGAGGCAATTGTGACAGTACAGAACCTCCTAGAAACAAGGCTCCATTGTGACACCGTGGGGAATCATGGAATCAAGGAGCCCATTGTGACACGGCTGCATGGAACCAATGGTCCATGGTTACACTGCGGATTCAAGAAGAGCACGGTGACACCACGCAACATCATGGAACCATAGGTCCATTGTGACACAGCGGGGCCTCATGGAAACAAGGGGACCATTGTGGCAAAGCAGGGCCTAATGGAAGCATGGAGAGCATTGTGACACTAAGGAAACTCCTGGAACCAAGATGACCACTGGCACATAATGGAACCTCATGGAAGCAAGCCTCCACAATGACTTTGGAGGGCCTCAGGGACCACAGGACCCATTGTGACACAGCAGGACCTGGTGGAACCAAGGAGCCTTTGTGATACTCCACATCCACATGGAAGCCAGGGTGCACTGAGACACAGCGGGGCCTTGTGGGAACCAAAGACACCTCTGCAAAAAGCAGGCTAGCTCATAGAAGCAAGGAGTCCATTGTTACAACGTAAAAGCTATGGAAGCAAGGGACCATTGTGACACTGCGGGGCCTCATGGAACCAATTGTCCATGATGACAATGCGGATCAAAGGAGACCATGGTGACACTGCGGAACCTGATGGAACCAAGGAGCCATTGTGACACAGTGGGGCCTCATGGAATCAAGGAGACCATTGTGACCCAGGTGTTGCATGTGAAGGCAAGGAGCCATTGTGACACTTTGGGCTTCTTCCCTTGAGCTCTGCAGCTGGCTGTCCCAGCCCAGCGCACCATGTGCCACCTGCTCTCCTCAGGGCTCTGCCTGCACACAGCCCCAGGAGAAGTTTTCCTGTTTGGAAGGAAAGAATGGAAAAGCCGGAGCAGGTTTCCTAAACAACAAACCCCACTCAGGAGCCACATGCTCAGTACAGGCTGCCTGGAACGATGTCCCCTTTCTACAAGGGTCAGTGTGAGCAGGAATGATCTCTGGGAGCAGAATTCTCGGAGTCTTTCCACTGAATTCTCTGTCCCTGTGTCTTGGGGTGACTTTATCGTGTGTATCCCCTATTGCTGCTCTATGCCCAGAAGTGAACTTTGTGCGTTTCTGTGCCTTTCAACTGAGCCTGAGAGGGGGGAGAGGAAAAAAACCGGACAAACTTCTCAGAGCGTTTGTTCAAGGACACACATACACGCTCCTCTGCATCCTGCTTGCAGCAAGAGCAGAGGAAGCAACTTTGTTTCTTTTTAGCCAGTTTTCAGCTCCTTTTCTCTGGGGGGAGATGGAGAGTTGAACTTTGTTTTCCTGGGACTTTGGGGGTTTTTTCCCCTTCTCTTCTTGACTCTTTCAACATCAGAGCACATTGGGAGAATTTTCTCCCGAGGTGGGGGCCCTGAATGTGGGCCCATGAGCCAGCTGCAAGGAGGAGGAGAGAGACTACACCTACGGAAGTGTTGGGGTTCCTCCCCCCTGCCATGAGGTCATGGGAGAGGGGACCCTGGGGTAGAGGCATGGCCTGGGCACGGGGTCTCCCTGCTCCCTGCTCACATGTGCCCTAATCCTGTTCAGCACTGCTTATTTTGTGTTGCCCTGTGCCAGGAGGGCCCTGGTTGTGCCGTGATTGCTCAGTTCTTTGGCAGTGCCCCGCCCATGTGGCTGGAGAAGAAAGAGCTCTGAAACTTCTCTCAAGAATGGCTCCCTGTTTCTTTGCACGGGCCTCGCTGTCTATGGATGTTTCAGGAGACCCCACCGAAACACAGAAGGACTCTCAAATTATCCCAGCTTTCTCTGCACAGCGAGAGCTTTTAATATTTAGCATTGCTATCCTTTTCCTGTGTGTTTGTTAAAAAAATAGTTTTTATCTCTTTCACTTTCTTCCCAGGAAAGTTCTTTTTTCCAAAAACCTGGTGGGGGAGGGCTGGGTGTAACCTGCCTTCTATCAGAGGATATTTTCCTCCACATTTGTCCAAACCGGCACAGCCTGTCCTTTCCTGGGTCTCTGTTGCAGATGGAAGCTGCTGGTGCCATTGTCAGCTTGAAGCACTCTTTTGATGCAAGCAGATGTTGCCAGGTGTGTTCAGCAGCTGTTGCTCAATGCTTATGCCAAGCTATTGTGTTCCTCATGGAACCAAGGAGCCATTGTGACACTGCAGGGGCTGATGGCATCAAGGAGGCAATTGTGACAGTACAGAACCTCCTAGAAACAAGGCTCCATTGTGACACCGTGGGGAATCATGGAATCAAGGAGCCCATTGTGACACAGCCAGGCTGCATGGAACCAATGGTCCATGGTTACACGGCGGATTCAAGAAGAGCACGGTGACACCACGCAACATCATGGAACCATAGGTCCATTGTGACACAGCGGGGCCTCATGGAAACAAGGGGACCATTGTGGCAAAGCAGGGCCTAATGGAAGCATGGAGAGCATTGTGACACTAAGGAAACTCCTGGAACCAAGATGACCACTGGCACATAATGGAACCTCATGGAAGCAAGCCTCCACAATGACTTTGGAGGGCCTCAGGGACCACAGGACCCATTGTGACACAGCAGGACCTGGTGGAACCAAGGAGCCTTTGTGATACTCCACATCCACATGGAAGCCAGGGTGCACTGAGACACAGCGGGGCCTTGTGGGAACCAAAGACACCTCTGCAAAAAGCAGGCTAGCTCATAGAAGCAAGGAGTCCATTGTTACAACGTAAAAGCTATGGAAGCAAGGGACCATTGTGACACTGCGGGGCCTCATGGAACCAATTGTCCATGATGACAGTGCGGATCAAAGGAGACCATGGTGACACTGCGGAACCTGATGGAACCAAGGAGCCATTGTGACACAGTGGGGCCTCATGGAATCAAGGAGACCATTGTGACCCAGGTGTTGCATGTGAAGGCAAGGAGCCATTGTGACACTTTGGGCTTCTTCCCTTGAGCTCTGCAGCTGGCTGTCCCAGCCCAGCGCACCATGTGCCACCTGCTCTCCTCAGGGCTCTGCCTGCACACAGCCCCAGGAGAAGTTTTCCTGTTTGGAAGGAAAGAATGGAAAAGCCGGAGCAGGTTTCCTAAACAACAAACCCCACTCAGGAGCCACATGCTCAGTACAGGCTGCCTGGAACGATGTCCCCTTTCTACAAGGGTCAGTGTGAGCAGGAATGATCTCTGGGAGCAGAATTCTCGGAGTCTTTCCACTGAATTCTCTGTCCCTGTGTCTTGGGGTGACTTTATCGTGTGTATCCCCTATTGCTGCTCTATGCCCAGAAGTGAACTTTGTGCGTTTCTGTGCCTTTCAACTGAGCCTGAGAGGGGGGAGAGGAAAAAAACCGGACAAACTTCTCAGAGCGTTTGTTCAAGGACACACATACACGCTCCTCTGCATCCTGCTTGCAGCAAGAGCAGAGGAAGCAACTTTGTTTCTTTTTAGCCAGTTTTCAGCTCCTTTTCTCTGGGGGGAGATGGAGAGTTGAACTTTGTTTTCCTGGGACTTTGGGGGTTTTTTCCCCTTCTCTTCTTGACTCTTTCAACATCAGAGCACATTGGGAGAATTTTCTCCCGAGGTGGGGGCCCTGAATGTGGGCCCATGAGCCAGCTGCAAGGAGGAGGAGAGAGACTACACCTACGGAAGTGTTGGGGTTCCTCCCCCCTGCCATGAGGTCATGGGAGAGGGGACCCTGGGGTAGAGGCATGGCCTGGGCACGGGGTCTCCCTGCTCCCTGCTCACATGTGCCCTAATCCTGTTCAGCACTGCTTATTTTGTGTTGCCCTGTGCCAGGAGGGCCCTGGTTGTGCCGTGATTGCTCAGTTCTTTGGCAGTGCCCCGCCCATGTGGCTGGAGAAGAAAGAGCTCTGAAACTTCTCTCAAGAATGGCTCCCTGTTTCTTTGCACGGGCCTCGCTGTCTATGGATGTTTCAGGAGACCCCACCGAAACACAGAAGGACTCTCAAATTATCCCAGCTTTCTCTGCACAGCGAGAGCTTTTAATATTTAGCATTGCTATCCTTTTCCTGTGTGTTTGTTAAAAAAATAGTTTTTATCTCTTTCACTTTCTTCCCAGGAAAGTTCTTTTTTCCAAAAACCTGGTGGGGGAGGGCTGGGTGTAACCTGCCTTCTATCAGAGGATATTTTCCTCCACATTTGTCCAAACCGGCACAGCCTGTCCTTTCCTGGGTCTCTGTTGCAGATGGAAGCTGCTGGTGCCATTGTCAGCTTGAAGCACTCTTTTGATGCAAGCAGATGTTGCCAGGTGTGTTCAGCAGCTGTTGCTCAATGCTTATGCCAAGCTATTGTGTTCCTCATGGAACCAAGGAGCCATTGTGACACTGCAGGGGCTGATGGCATCAAGGAGGCAATTGTGACAGTACAGAACCTCCTAGAAACAAGGCTCCATTGTGACACCGTGGGGAATCATGGAATCAAGGAGCCCATTGTGACACAGCCAGGCTGCATGGAACCAATGGTCCATGGTTACACGGCGGATTCAAGAAGAGCACGGTGACACCACGCAACATCATGGAACCATAGGTCCATTGTGACACAGCGGGGCCTCATGGAAACAAGGGGACCATTGTGGCAAAGCAGGGCCTAATGGAAGCATGGAGAGCATTGTGACACTAAGGAAACTCCTGGAACCAAGATGACCACTGGCACATAATGGAACCTCATGGAAGCAAGCCTCCACAATGACTTTGGAGGGCCTCAGGGACCACAGGACCCATTGTGACACAGCAGGACCTGGTGGAACCAAGGAGCCTTTGTGATACTCCACATCCACATGGAAGCCAGGGTGCACTGAGACACAGCGGGGCCTTGTGGGAACCAAAGACACCTCTGCAAAAAGCAGGCTAGCTCATAGAAGCAAGGAGTCCATTGTTACAACGTAAAAGCTATGGAAGCAAGGGACCATTGTGACACTGCGGGGCCTCATGGAACCAATTGTCCATGATGACAATGCGGATCAAAGGAGACCATGGTGACACTGCGGAACCTGATGGAACCAAGGAGCCATTGTGACACAGTGGGGCCTCATGGAATCAAGGAGACCATTGTGACCCAGGTGTTGCATGGGAAGGCAAGGAGCCATTGTGACACTTTGGGCTTCTTCCCTTGAGCTCTGCAGCTGGCTGTCCCAGCCCAGCGCACCATGTGCCACCTGCTCTCCTCAGGGCTCTGCCTGCACACAGCCCCAGGAGAAGTTTTCCTGTTTGGAAGGAAAGAATGGAAAAGCCTGAGCAGGTTTCCTAAACAACAAACGCCACTCAGGAGCCACATGCTCAGTACAGGCTGCCTGGAACGATGTCCCCTTTCTACAAGGGTCAGTGTGAGCAGGAATGAATGATCTCTGGGAGCAGAATTCTCGGAGTCTTTCCACTGAATTCTCTGTCCCTGTGTCTTGGGGTGACTTTATCGTGTGTATCCCCTATTGCTGCTCTATGCCCAGAAGTGAACTTTGTGCGTTTCTGTGCCTTTCAACTGAGCCTGAGAGGGGGGAGAGGAAAAAAACCGGACAAACTTCTCAGAGCGTTTGTTCAAGGACACACATACACACTCCTCTGCATCCTGCTTGCAGCAAGAGCAGAGGAAGCAACTTTGTTTCTTTTTAGCCAGTTTTCAGCTCCTTTTCTCTGGGGGGAGATGGAGAGTTGAACTTTGTTTTCCTGGGACTTCGGGGGTTTTTTTTCCCTTCTTCTCTTCTTGACTCTTTCAACATCAGAGCACATTGGGAGAATTTTCTCCCGAGGTGGGGGCCCTGAATGTGGGCCCATGAGCCAGCTGCAAGGAGGAGGAGAGAGACTACACCTACGGAAGTGTTGGGGTTCCTCCCCCCTGCCATGAGGTCATGGGAGAGGGGACCCTGGGGTAGAGGCATGGCCTGGGCACGGGGTCTCCCTGCTCCCTGCTCACATGTGCCCTAATCCTGTTCAGCACTGCTTATTTTGTGTTGCCCTGTGCGAGGAGGGCCCTGGTTGTGCTGTGATTGCTCAGTTCTTTGGCAGTGCCCCGCCCATGTGGCTGGAGAAGAAAGAGCTCTGAAACTTCTCTCAAGAATGGCTCCCTGTTTCTTTGCATGGGCCTCGCTGTCTATGGATGTTTCAGGAGACCCCACCGAAACACGGAAGGACTCTCAAATTATCCCAGCTTTCTCTGCACAGCGAGAGCTTTTAATATTTAGCATTGCTATCCTTTTCCTGTGTGTTTGTTAAAAAAATAGTTTTTATCTCTTTCACTTTCTTCCCAGGAAAGTTCTTTTTTCCAAAAACCTGGTGGGGGAGGGCTGGGTGTAACCTGCCTTCTATCAGAGGATATTTTCCTCCACATTTGTCCAAACCGGCACAGCCTGTCCTTTCCTGGGTCTCTGTTGCAGATGGAAGCTGCTGGTGCCATTGTCAGCTTGAAGCACTCTTTTGATGCAAGCAGATGTTGCCAGGTGTGTTCAGCAGCTGTTGCTCAATGCTTATGCCAAGCTATTGTGTTCCTCATGGAACCAAGGAGCCATTGTGACACTGCAGGGGCTGATGGCATCAAGGAGGCAATTGTGACAGTACAGAACCTCCTAGAAACAAGGCTCCATTGTGACACCGTGGGGAATCATGGAATCAAGGAGCCCATTGTGACACGGCTGCATGGAACCAATGGTCCATGGTTACACTGCGGATTCAAGAAGAGCACGGTGACACCACGCAACATCATGGAACCATAGGTCCATTGTGACACAGCGGGGCCTCATGGAAACAAGGGGACCATTGTGGCAAAGCAGGGCCTAATGGAAGCATGGAGAGCATTGTGACACTAAGGAAACTCCTGGAACCAAGATGACCACTGGCACATAATGGAACCTCATGGAAGCAAGCCTCCACAATGACTTTGGAGGGCCTCAGGGACCACAGGACCCATTGTGACACAGCAGGACCTGGTGGAACCAAGGAGCCTTTGTGATACTCCAGATCCACATGGAAGCCAGGGTGCACTGAGACACAGCGGGGCCTTGTGGGAACCAAAGACACCTCTGCAAAAAGCAGGCTAGCTCATAGAAGCAAGGAGTCCATTGTTACAACGTAAAAGCTATGGAAGCAAGGGACCATTGTGACACTGCGGGGCCTCATGGAACCAATTGTCCATGATGACAGTGCGGATCAAAGGAGACCATGGTGACACTGCGGAACCTGATGGAACCAAGGAGCCATTGTGACACAGTGGGGCCTCATGGAATCAAGGAGACCATTGTGACCCAGGTGTTGCATGGGAAGGCAAGGAGCCATTGTGACACTTTGGGCTTCTTCCCTTGAGCTCTGCAGCTGGCTGTCCCAGCCCAGCGCACCATGTGCCACCTGCTCTCCTCAGGGCTCTGCCTGCACACAGCCCCAGGAGAAGTTTTCCTGTTTGGAAGGAAAGAATGGAAAAGCCGGAGCAGGTTTCCTAAACAACAAACCCCACTCAGGAGCCACATGCTCAGTACAGGCTGCCTGGAACGATGTCCCCTTTCTACAAGGGTCAGTGTGAGCAGGAATGAATGATCTCTGGGAGCAGAATTCTCGGAGTCTTTCCACTGAATTCTCTGTCCCTGTGTCTTGGGGTGACTTTATTGTGTGTATCCCCTATTGCTGCTCTATGCCCAGAAGTGAACTTTGTGCATTTCTGTGCCTTTCAACTGAGCCTGAGAGGGGGGAGAGGAAAAAAAAGCCAGACAAACTTCTCAGAGCGTTTGTTCAAGGACACACATACACACTCCTCTGCATCCTGCTTGCAGCAAGAGCAGAGGAAGCAACTTTGTTTCTTTTTAGCCAGTTTTCAGCTCCTTTTCTCTGGGGGGAGATGGAGAGTTGAACTTTGTTTTCCTGGGACTTTGGGGGTTTTTTCCCCTTCTCTTCTTGACTCTTTCAACATCAGAGCACATTGGGAGAATTTTCTCCCGAGGTGGGGGCCCTGAATGTGGGCCCATGAGCCAGCTGCAAGGAGGAGGAGAGAGACTACACCTACGGAAGTGTTGGGGTTCCTCCCCCCTGCCATGAGGTCATGGGAGAGGGGACCCTGGGGTAGAGGCATGGCCTGGGCACGGGGTCTCCCTGCTCCCTGCTCACATGTGCCCTAATCCTGTTCAGCACTGCTTATTTTGTGTTGCCCTGTGCGAGGAGGGCCCTGGTTGTGCTGTGATTGCTCAGTTCTTTGGCAGTGCCCCGCCCATGTGGCTGGAGAAGAAAGAGCTCTGAAACTTCTCTCAAGAATCGCTCCCTGTTTCTTTGCACGGGCCTCGCTGTCTATGGATGTTTCAGGAGACCCCACCGAAACACGGAAGGACTCTCAAATTATCCCAGCTTTCTCTGCACAGCGAGAGCTTTTAATATTTAGCATTGCTATCCTTTTCCTGTGTGTTTGTTAAAAAAATAGTTTTTATCTCTTTCACTTTCTTCCCAGGAAAGTTCTTTCTTCCAAAAACCTGGTGGGGGAGGGCTGGGTGTAACCTGCCTTCTATCAGAGGATATTTTCCTCCACATTTGTCCAAACCGGCACAGCCTGTCCTTTCCTGGGTCTCTGTTGCAGATGGAAGCTGCTGGTGCCATTGTCAGCTTGAAGCACTCTTTTGATGCAAGCAGATGTTGCCAGGTGTGTTCAGCAGCTGTTGCTCAATGCTTATGCCAAGCTATTGTGTTCCTCATGGAACCAAGGAGCCATTGTGACACTGCAGGGGCTGATGGCATCAAGGAGGCAATTGTGACAGTACAGAACCTCCTAGAAACAAGGCTCCATTGTGACACCGTGGGGAATCATGGAATCAAGGAGCCCATTGTGACACGGCTGCATGGAACCAATGGTCCATGGTTACACTGCGGATTCAAGAAGAGCACGGTGACACCACGCAACATCATGGAACCATAGGTCCATTGTGACACAGCGGGGCCTCATGGAAACAAGGGGACCATTGTGGGAAAGCAGGGCCTAATGGAAGCATGGAGAGCATTGTGACACTAAGGAAACTCCTGGAACCAAGATGACCACTGGCACATAATGGAACCTCATGGAAGCAAGCCTCCACAATGACTTTGGAGGGCCTCAGGGACCACAGGACCCATTGTGACACAGCAGGACCTGGTGGAACCAAGGAGCCTTTGTGATACTCCACATCCACATGGAAGCCAGGGTGCACTGAGACACAGCGGGGCCTTGTGGGAACCAAAGACACCTCTGCAAAAAGCAGGCTAGCTCATAGAAGCAAGGAGTCCATTGTTACAATGTAAAAGCTATGGAAGCAAGGGACCATTGTGACACTGCGGGGCCTCATGGAACCAATTGTCCATGATGACAATGCGGATCAAAGGAGACCATGGTGACACTGCGGAACCTGATGGAACCAAGGAGCCATTGTGACACAGTGGGGCCTCATGGAATCAAGGAGACCATTGTGACCCAGGTGTTGCATGTGAAGGCAAGGAGCCATTGTGACACTTTGGGCTTCTTCCCTTGAGCTCTGCAGCTGGCTGTCCCAGCCCAGCGCACCATGTGCCACCTGCTCTCCTCAGGGCTCTGCCTGCACACAGCCCCAGGAGAAGTTTTCCTGTTTGGAAGGAAAGAATGGAAAAGCCGGAGCAGGTTTCCTAAACAACAAACCCCACTCAGGAGCCACATGCTCAGTACAGGCTGCCTGGAACGATGTCCCCTTTCTACAAGGGTCAGTGTGAGCAGGAATGATCTCTGGGAGCAGAATTCTCGGAGTCTTTCCACTGAATTCTCTGTCCCTGTGTCTTGGGGTGACTTTATCGTGTGTATCCCCTATTGCTGCTCTATGCCCAGAAGTGAACTTTGTGCGTTTCTGTGCCTTTCAACTGAGCCTGAGAGGGGGGAGAGGAAAAAAACCGGACAAACTTCTCAGAGCGTTTTTTCAAGGACACACATACACGCTCCTCTGCATCCTGCTTGCAGCAAGAGCAGAGGAAGCAACTTTGTTTCTTTTTAGCCAGTTTTCAGCTCCTTTTCTCTGGGGGGAGATGGAGAGTTGAACTTTGTTTTCCTGGGACTTTGGGGGTTTTTTCCCCTTCTCTTCTTGACTCTTTCAACATCAGAGCACATTGGGAGAATTTTCTCCCGAGGTGGGGGCCCTGAATGTGGGCCCATGAGCCAGCTGCAAGGAGGAGGAGAGAGACTACACCTACGGAAGTGTTGGGGTTCCTCCCCCCTGCCATGAGGTCATGGGAGAGGGGACCCTGGGGTAGAGGCATGGCCTGGGCACGGGGTCTCCCTGCTCCCTGCTCACATGTGTCCTAATCCTGTTCAGCACTGCTTATTTTGTGTTGCCCTGTGCCAGGAGGGCCCTGGTTGTGCTGTGATTGCTCAGTTCTTTGGCAGTGCCCCGCCCATGTGGCTGGAGAAGAAAGAGCTCTGCAACTTCTCTCAAGAATGGCTCCCTGTTTCTTTGCACGGGCCTCGCTGTCTATGGATGTTTCAGGAGACCCCACCGAAACACAGAAGGACTCTCAAATTATCCCAGCTTTCTCTGCACAGCGAGAGCTTTTAATATTTAGCATTGCTATCCTTTTCCTGTGTGTTTGTTAAAAAAATAGTTTTTATCTCTTTCACTTTCTTCCCAGGAAAGTTCTTTTTTCCAAAAACCTGGTGGGGGAGGGCTGGGTGTAACCTGCCTTCTATCAGAGGATATTTTCCTCCACATTTGTCCAAACCGGCACAGCCTGTCCTTTCCTGGGTCTCTGTTGCAGATGGAAGCTGCTGGTGCCATTGTCAGCTTGAAGCACTCTTTTGATGCAAGCAGATGTTGCCAGGTGTGTTCAGCAGCTGTTGCTCAATGCTTATGCCAAGCTATTGTGTTCCTCATGGAACCAAGGAGCCATTGTGACACTGCAGGGGCTGATGGCATCAAGGAGGCAATTGTGACAGTACAGAACCTCCTAGAAACAAGGCTCCATTGTGACACCGTGGGGAATCATGGAATCAAGGAGCCCATTGTGACACGGCTGCATGGAACCAATGGTCCATGGTTACACTGCGGATTCAAGAAGAGCACGGTGACACCACGCAACATCATGGAACCATAGGTCCATTGTGACACAGCGGGGCCTCATGGAAACAAGGGGACCATTGTGGGAAAGCAGGGCCTAATGGAAGCATGGAGAGCATTGTGACACTAAGGAAACTCCTGGAACCAAGATGACCACTGGCACATAATGGAACCTCATGGAAGCAAGCCTCCACAATGACTTTGGAGGGCCTCAGGGACCACAGGACCCATTGTGACACAGCAGGACCTGGTGGAACCAAGGAGCCTTTGTGATACTCCAGATCCACATGGAAGCCAGGGTGCACTGAGACACAGCGGGGCCTTGTTGGAACCAAAGACACCTCTGCAAAAAGCAGGCTAGCTCATAGAAGCAAGGAGTCCATTGTTACAACGTAAAAGCTATGGAAGCAAGGGACCATTGTGACACTGCGGGGCCTCATGGAACCAATTGTCCATGATGACAGTGCGGATCAAAGGAGACCATGGTGACACTGCGGAACCTGATGGAACCAAGGAGCCATTGTGACACAGTGGGGCCTCATGGAATCAAGGAGACCATTGTGACCCAGGTGTTGCATGTGAAGGCAAGGAGCCATTGTGACACTTTGGGCTTCTTCCCTTGAGCTCTGCAGCTGGCTGTCCCAGCCCAGCGCACCATGTGCCACCTGCTCTCCTCAGGGCTCTGCCTGCACACAGCCCCAGGAGAAGTTTTCCTGTTTGGAAGGAAAGAATGGAAAAGCCGGAGCAGGTTTCCTAAACAACAAACCCCACTCAGGAGCCACATGCTCAGTACAGGCTGCCGGGAACGATGTCCCCTTTCTACAAGGGTCAGTGTGAGCAGGAATGAATGATCTCTGGGAGCAGAATTCTCGGAGTCTTTCCACTGAATTCTCTGTCCCTGTGTCTTGGGGTGACTTTATTGTGTGTATCCCCTATTGCTGCTCTATGCCCAGAAGTGAACTTTGTGCGTTTCTGTGCCTTTCAACTGAGCCTGAGAGGGGGGAGAGGAAAAAAAAGCCAGACAAACTTCTCAGAGCGTTTGTTCAAGGACACACATACACACTCCTCTGCATCCTGCTTGCAGCAAGAGCAGAGGAAGCAACTTTGTTTCTTTTTAGCCAGTTTTCAGCTCCTTTTCTCTGGGGGGAGATGGAGAGTTGAACTTTGTTTTCCTGGGACTTTGGGGGTTTTTTCCCCTTCTCTTCTTGACTCTTTCAACATCAGAGCACATTGGGAGAATTTTCTCCCGAGGTGGGGGCCCTGAATGTGGGCCCATGAGCCAGCTGCAAGGAGGAGGAGAGAGACTACACCTACGGAAGTGTTGGGGTTCCTCCCCCCTGCCATGAGGTCATGGGAGAGGGGACCCTGGGGTAGAGGCATGGCCTGGGCACGGGGTCTCCCTGCTCCCTGCTCACATGTGCCCTAATCCTGTTCAGCACTGCTTATTTTGTGTTGCCCTGTGCCAGGAGGGCCTTGGTTGTGCCGTGATTGCTCAGTTCTTTGGCAGTGCCCCGCCCATGTGGCTGGAGAAGAAAGAGCTCTGAAACTTCTCTCAAGAATGGCTCCCTGTTTCTTTGCACGGGCCTCGCTGTCTATGGATGTTTCAGGAGACCCCACCGAAACACAGAAGGACTCTCAAATTATCCCAGCTTTCTCTGCACAGCGAGAGCTTTTAATATTTAGCATTGCTATCCTTTTCCTGTGTGTTTGTTAAAAAAATAGTTTTTATCTCTTTCACTTTCTTCCCAGGAAAGTTCTTTCTTCCAAAAACCTGGTGGGGGAGGGCTGGGTGTAACCTGCCTTCTATCAGAGGATATTTTCCTCCACATTTGTCCAAACCGGCACAGCCTGTCCTTTCCTGGGTCTCTGTTGCAGATGGAAGCTGCTGGTGCCATTGTCAGCTTGAAGCACTCTTTTGATGCAAGCAGATGTTGCCAGGTGTGTTCAGCAGCTGTTGCTCAATGCTTATGCCAAGCTATTGTGTTCCTCATGGAACCAAGGAGCCATTGTGACACTGCAGGGGCTGATGGCATCAAGGAGGCAATTGTGACAGTACAGAACCTCCTAGAAACAAGGCTCCATTGTGACACCGTGGGGAATCATGGAATCAAGGAGCCCATTGTGACACAGCCAGGCTGCATGGAACCAATGGTCCATGGTTACACTGCGGATTCAAGAAGAGCACGGTGACACCACGCAACATCATGGAACCATAGGTCCATTGTGACACAGCGGGGCCTCATGGAAACAAGGGGACCATTGTGGGAAAGCAGGGCCTAATGGAAGCATGGAGAGCATTGTGACACTAAGGAAACTCCTGGAACCAAGATGACCACTGGCACATAATGGAACCTCATGGAAGCAAGCCTCCACAATGACTTTGGAGGGCCTCAGGGACCACAGGACCCATTGTGACACAGCAGGACCTGGTGGAACCAAGGAGCCTTTGTGATACTCCACATCCACATGGAAGCCAGGGTGCACTGAGACACAGCGGGGCCTTGTTGGAACCAAAGACACCTCTGCAAAAAGCAGGCTAGCTCATAGAAGCAAGGAGTCCATTGTTACAACGTAAAAGCTATGGAAGCAAGGGACCATTGTGACACTGCGGGGCCTCATGGAACCAATTGTCCATGATGACAATGCGGATCAAAGGAGACCATGGTGACACTGCGGAACCTGATGGAACCAAGGAGCCATTGTGACACAGTGGGGCCTCATGGAATCAAGGAGACCATTGTGACCCAGGTGTTGCATGGGAAGGCAAGGAGCCATTGTGACACTTTGGGCTTCTTCCCTTGAGCTCTGCAGCTGGCTGTCCCAGCCCAGCGCACCATGTGCCACCTGCTCTCCTCAGGGCTCTGCCTGCACACAGCCCCAGGAGAAGTTTTCCTGTTTGGAAGGAAAGAATGGAAAAGCCGGAGCAGGTTTCCTAAACAACAAACGCCACTCAGGAGCCACATGCTCAGTACAGGCTGCCTGGAACGATGTCCCCTTTCTACAAGGGTCAGTGTGAGCAGGAATGAATGATCTCTGGGAGCAGAATTCTCGGAGTCTTTCCACTGAATTCTCTGTCCCTGTGTCTTGGGGTGACTTTATCGTGTGTATCCCCTATTGCTGCTCTATGCCCAGAAGTGAACTTTGTGCGTTTCTGTGCCTTTCAACTGAGCCTGAGAGGGGGGAAAGGAAAAAAACCGGACAAACTTCTCAGAGCGTTTGTTCAAGGACACACATACACACTCCTCTGCATCCTGCTTGCAGCAAGAGCAGAGGAAGCAACTTTGTTTCTTTTTAGCCAGTTTTCAGCTCCTTTTCTCTGGGGGGAGATGGAGAGTTGAACTTTGTTTTCCTGGGACTTCGGGGGTTTTTTTTCCCTTCTTCTCTTCTTGACTCTTTCAACATCAGAGCACATTGGGAGAATTTTCTCCCGAGGTGGGGGCCCTGAATGTGGGCCCATGAGCCAGCTGCAAGGAGGAGGAGAGAGACTACACCTACGGAAGTGTTGGGGTTCCTCCCCCCTGCCATGAGGTCATGGGAGAGGGGACCCTGGGGTAGAGGCATGGCCTGGGCACGGGGTCTCCCTGCTCCCTGCTCACATGTGCCCTAATCCTGTTCAGCACTGCTTATTTTGTGTTGCCCTGTGCGAGGAGGGCCCTGGTTGTGCTGTGATTGCTCAGTTCTTTGGCAGTGCCCCGCCCATGTGGCTGGAGAAGAAAGAGCTCTGAAACTTCTCTCAAGAATGGCTCCCTGTTTCTTTGCATGGGCCTCGCTGTCTATGGATGTTTCAGGAGACCCCACCGAAACACGGAAGGACTCTCAAATTATCCCAGCTTTCTCTGCACAGCGAGAGCTTTTAATATTTAGCATTGCTATCCTTTTCCTGTGTGTTTGTTAAAAAAATAGTTTTTATCTCTTTCACTTTCTTCCCAGGAAAGTTCTTTTTTCCAAAAACCTGGTGGGGGAGGGCTGGGTGTAACCTGCCTTCTATCAGAGGATATTTTCCTCCACATTTGTCCAAACCGGCACAGCCTGTCCTTTCCTGGGTCTCTGTTGCAGATGGAAGCTGCTGGTGCCATTGTCAGCTTGAAGCACTCTTTTGATGCAAGCAGATGTTGCCAGGTGTGTTCAGCAGCTGTTGCTCAATGCTTATGCCAAGCTATTGTGTTCCTCATGGAACCAAGGAGCCATTGTGACACTGCAGGGGCTGATGGCATCAAGGAGGCAATTGTGACAGTACAGAACCTCCTAGAAACAAGGCTCCATTGTGACACCGTGGGGAATCATGGAATCAAGGAGCCCATTGTGACACGGCTGCATGGAACCAATGGTCCATGGTTACACTGCGGATTCAAGAAGAGCACGGTGACACCACGCAACATCATGGAACCATAGGTCCATTGTGACACAGCGGGGCCTCATGGAAACAAGGGGACCATTGTGGCAAAGCAGGGCCTAATGGAAGCATGGAGAGCATTGTGACACTAAGGAAACTCCTGGAACCAAGATGACCACTGGCACATAATGGAACCTCATGGAAGCAAGCCTCCACAATGACTTTGGAGGGCCTCAGGGACCACAGGACCCATTGTGACACAGCAGGACCTGGTGGAACCAAGGAGCCTTTGTGATACTCCAGATCCACATGGAAGCCAGGGTGCACTGAGACACAGCGGGGCCTTGTTGGAACCAAAGACACCTCTGCAAAAAGCAGGCTAGCTCATAGAAGCAAGGAGTCCATTGTTACAATGTAAAAGCTATGGAAGCAAGGGACCATTGTGACACTGCGGGGCCTCATGGAACCAATTGTCCATGATGACAATGCGGATCAAAGGAGACCATGGTGACACTGCGGAACCTGATGGAACCAAGGAGCCATTGTGACACAGTGGGGCCTCATGGAATCAAGGAGACCATTGTGACCCAGGTGTTGCATGTGAAGGCAAGGAGCCATTGTGACACTTTGGGCTTCTTCCCTTGAGCTCTGCAGCTGGCTGTCCCAGCCCAGCGCACCATGTGCCACCTGCTCTCCTCAGGGCTCTGCCTGCACACAGCCCCAGGAGAAGTTTTCCTGTTTGGAAGGAAAGAATGGAAAAGCCGGAGCAGGTTTCCTAAACAACAAACCCCACTCAGGAGCCACATGCTCAGTACAGGCTGCCTGGAACGATGTCCCCTTTCTACAAGGGTCAGTGTGAGCAGGAATGATCTCTGGGAGCAGAATTCTCGGAGTCTTTCCACTGAATTCTCTGTCCCTGTGTCTTGGGGTGACTTTATCGTGTGTATCCCCTATTGCTGCTCTATGCCCAGAAGTGAACTTTGTGCGTTTCTGTGCCTTTCAACTGAGCCTGAGAGGGGGGAGAGGAAAAAAAACGGACAAACTTCTCAGAGCGTTTTTTCAAGGACACACATACACACTCCTCTGCATCCTGCTTGCAGCAAGAGCAGAGGAAGCAACTTTGTTTCTTTTTAGCCAGTTTTCAGCTCCTTTTCTCTGGGGGGAGATGGAGAGTTGAACTTTGTTTTCCTGGGACTTTGGGGGTTTTTTCCCCTTCTCTTCTTGACTCTTTCAACATCAGAGCACATTGGGAGAATTTTCTCCCGAGGTGGGGGCCCTGAATGTGGGCCCATGAGCCAGCTGCAAGGAGGAGGAGAGAGACTACACCTACGGAAGTGTTGGGGTTCCTCCCCCCTGCCATGAGGTCATGGGAGAGGGGACCCTGGGGTAGAGGCATGGCCTGGGCACGGGGTCTCCCTGCTCCCTGCTCACATGTGTCCTAATCCTGTTCAGCACTGCTTATTTTGTGTTGCCCTGTGCGAGGAGGGCCCTGGTTGTGCTGTGATTGCTCAGTTCTTTGGCAGTGCCCCGCCCATGTGGCTGGAGAAGAAAGAGCTCTGAAACTTCTCTCAAGAATCGCTCCCTGTTTCTTTGCACGGGCCTCGCTGTCTATGGATGTTTCAGGAGACCCCACCGAAACACAGAAGGACTCTCAAATTATCCCAGCTTTCTCTGCACAGCGAGAGCTTTTAATATTTAGCATTGCTATCCTTTTCCTGTGTGTTTGTTAAAAAAATAGTTTTTATCTCTTTCACTTTCTTCCCAGGAAAGTTCTTTTTTCCAAAAACCTGGTGGGGGAGGGCTGGGTGTAACCTGCCTTCTATCAGAGGATATTTTCCTCCACATTTGTCCAAACCGGCACAGCCTGTCCTTTCCTGGGTCTCTGTTGCAGATGGAAGCTGCTGGTGCCATTGTCAGCTTGAAGCACTCTTTTGATGCAAGCAGATGTTGCCAGGTGTGTTCAGCAGCTGTTGCTCAATGCTTATGCCAAGCTATTGTGTTCCTCATGGAACCAAGGAGCCATTGTGACACTGCAGGGGCTGATGGCATCAAGGAGGCAATTGTGACAGTACAGAACCTCCTAGAAACAAGGCTCCATTGTGACACCGTGGGGAATCATGGAATCAAGGAGCCCATTGTGACACGGCTGCATGGAACCAATGGTCCATGGTTACACTGCGGATTCAAGAAGAGCACGGTGACACCACGCAACATCATGGAACCATAGGTCCATTGTGACACAGCGGGGCCTCATGGAAACAAGGGGACCATTGTGGGAAAGCAGGGCCTAATGGAAGCATGGAGAGCATTGTGACACTAAGGAAACTCCTGGAACCAAGATGACCACTGGCACATAATGGAACCTCATGGAAGCAAGCCTCCACAATGACTTTGGAGGGCCTCAGGGACCACAGGACCCATTGTGACACAGCAGGACCTGGTGGAACCAAGGAGCCTTTGTGATACTCCAGATCCACATGGAAGCCAGGGTGCACTGAGACACAGCGGGGCCTTGTTGGAACCAAAGACACCTCTGCAAAAAGCAGGCTAGCTCATAGAAGCAAGGAGTCCATTGTTACAACGTAAAAGCTATGGAAGCAAGGGACCATTGTGACACTGCGGGGCCTCATGGAACCAATTGTCCATGATGACAGTGCGGATCAAAGGAGACCATGGTGACACTGCGGAACCTGATGGAACCAAGGAGCCATTGTGACACAGTGGGGCCTCATGGAATCAAGGAGACCATTGTGACCCAGGTCTTGCATGTGAAGGCAAGGAGCCATTGTGACACTTTGGGCTTCTTCCCTTGAGCTCTGCAGCTGGCTGTCCCAGCCCAGCGCACCATGTGCCACCTGCTCTCCTCAGGGCTCTGCCTGCACACAGCCCCAGGAGAAGTTTTCCTGTTTGGAAGGAAAGAATGGAAAAGCCGGAGCAGGTTTCCTAAACAACAAACCCCACTCAGGAGCCACATGCTCAGTACAGGCTGCCTGGAACGATGTCCCCTTTCTACAAGGGTCAGTGTGAGCAGGAATGAATGATCTCTGGGAGCAGAATTCTCGGAGTCTTTCCACTGAATTCTCTGTCCCTGTGTCTTGGGGTGACTTTATTGTGTGTATCCCCTATTGCTGCTCTATGCCCAGAAGTGAACTTTGTGCGTTTCTGTGCCTTTCAACTGAGCCTGAGAGGGGGGAGAGGAAAAAAAAGCCAGACAAACTTCTCAGAGCGTTTGTTCAAGGACACACATACACACTCCTCTGCATCCTGCTTGCAGCAAGAGCAGAGGAAGCAACTTTGTTTCTTTTTAGCCAGTTTTCAGCTCCTTTTCTCTGGGGGGAGATGGAGAGTTGAACTTTGTTTTCCTGGGACTTTGGGGGTTTTTTCCCCTTCTCTTCTTGACTCTTTCAACATCAGAGCACATTGGGAGAATTTTCTCCCGAGGTGGGGGCCCTGAATGTGGGCCCATGAGCCAGCTGCAAGGAGGAGGAGAGAGACTACACCTACGGAAGTGTTGGGGTTCCTCCCCCCTGCCATGAGGTCATGGGAGAGGGGACCCTGGGGTAGAGGCATGGCCTGGGCACGGGGTCTCCCTGCTCCCTGCTCACATGTGCCCTAATCCTGTTCAGCACTGCTTATTTTGTGTTGCCCTGTGCCAGGAGGGCCTTGGTTGTGCCGTGATTGCTCAGTTCTTTGGCAGTGCCCCGCCCATGTGGCTGGAGAAGAAAGAGCTCTGAAACTTCTCTCAAGAATGGCTCCCTGTTTCTTTGCACGGGCCTCGCTGTCTATGGATGTTTCAGGAGACCCCACCGAAACACAGAAGGACTCTCAAATTATCCCAGCTTTCTCTGCACAGCGAGAGCTTTTAATATTTAGCATTGCTATCCTTTTCCTGTGTGTTTGTTAAAAAAATAGTTTTTATCTCTTTCACTTTCTTCCCAGGAAAGTTCTTTCTTCCAAAAACCTGGTGGGGGAGGGCTGGGTGTAACCTGCCTTCTATCAGAGGATATTTTCCTCCACATTTGTCCAAACCGGCACAGCCTGTCCTTTCCTGGGTCTCTGTTGCAGATGGAAGCTGCTGGTGCCATTGTCAGCTTGAAGCACTCTTTTGATGCAAGCAGATGTTGCCAGGTGTGTTCAGCAGCTGTTGCTCAATGCTTATGCCAAGCTATTGTGTTCCTCATGGAACCAAGGAGCCATTGTGACACTGCAGGGGCTGATGGCATCAAGGAGGCAATTGTGACAGTACAGAACCTCCTAGAAACAAGGCTCCATTGTGACACCGTGGGGAATCATGGAATCAAGGAGCCCATTGTGACACAGCCAGGCTGCATGGAACCAATGGTCCATGGTTACACTGCGGATTCAAGAAGAGCACGGTGACACCACGCAACATCACGGAACCATAGGTCCATTGTGACACAGCGGGGCCTCATGGAAACAAGGGGACCATTGTGGGAAAGCAGGGCCTAATGGAAGCATGGAGAGCATTGTGACACTAAGGAAACTCCTGGAACCAAGATGACCACTGGCACATAATGGAACCTCATGGAAGCAAGCCTCCACAATGACTTTGGAGGGCCTCAGGGACCACAGGACCCATTGTGACACAGCAGGACCTGGTGGAACCAAGGAGCCTTTGTGATACTCCACATCCACATGGAAGCCAGGGTGCACTGAGACACAGCGGGGCCTTGTTGGAACCAAAGACACCTCTGCAAAAAGCAGGCTAGCTCATAGAAGCAAGGAGTCCATTGTTACAACGTAAAAGCTATGGAAGCAAGGGACCATTGTGACACTGCGGGGCCTCATGGAACCAATTGTCCATGATGACAATGCGGATCAAAGGAGACCATGGTGACACTGCGGAACCTGATGGAACCAAGGAGCCATTGTGACACAGTGGGGCCTCATGGAATCAAGGAGACCATTGTGACCCAGGTGTTGCATGGGAAGGCAAGGAGCCATTGTGACACTTTGGGCTTCTTCCCTTGAGCTCTGCAGCTGGCTGTCCCAGCCCAGCGCACCATGTGCCACCTGCTCTCCTCAGGGCTCTGCCTGCACACAGCCCCAGGAGAAGTTTTCCTGTTTGGAAGGAAAGAATGGAAAAGCCTGAGCAGGTTTCCTAAACAACAAACGCCACTCAGGAGCCACATGCTCAGTACAGGCTGCCTGGAACGATGTCCCCTTTCTACAAGGGTCAGTGTGAGCAGGAATGAATGATCTCTGGGAGCAGAATTCTCGGAGTCTTTCCACTGAATTCTCTGTCCCTGTGTCTTGGGGTGACTTTATCGTGTGTATCCCCTATTGCTGCTCTATGCCCAGAAGTGAACTTTGTGCGTTTCTGTGCCTTTCAACTGAGCCTGAGAGGGGGGAAAGGAAAAAAACCGGACAAACTTCTCAGAGCGTTTGTTCAAGGACACACATACACACTCCTCTGCATCCTGCTTGCAGCAAGAGCAGAGGAAGCAACTTTGTTTCTTTTTAGCCAGTTTTCAGCTCCTTTTCTCTGGGGGGAGATGGAGAGTTGAACTTTGTTTTCCTGGGACTTCGGGGGTTTTTTTTCCCTTCTTCTCTTCTTGACTCTTTCAACATCAGAGCACATTGGGAGAATTTTCTCCCGAGGTGGGGGCCCTGAATGTGGGCCCATGAGCCAGCTGCAAGGAGGAGGAGAGAGACTACACCTACGGAAGTGTTGGGGTTCCTCCCCCCTGCCATGAGGTCATGGGAGAGGGGACCCTGGGGTAGAGGCATGGCCTGGGCACGGGGTCTCCCTGCTCCCTGCTCACATGTGCCCTAATCCTGTTCAGCACTGCTTATTTTGTGTTGCCCTGTGCGAGGAGGGCCCTGGTTGTGCTGTGATTGCTCAGTTCTTTGGCAGTGCCCCGCCCATGTGGCTGGAGAAGAAAGAGCTCTGAAACTTCTCTCAAGAATGGCTCCCTGTTTCTTTGCATGGGCCTCGCTGTCTATGGATGTTTCAGGAGACCCCACCGAAACACGGAAGGACTCTCAAATTATCCCAGCTTTCTCTGCACAGCGAGAGCTTTTAATATTTAGCATTGCTATCCTTTTCCTGTGTGTTTGTTAAAAAAATAGTTTTTATCTCTTTCACTTTCTTCCCAGGAAAGTTCTTTTTTCCAAAAACCTGGTGGGGGAGGGCTGGGTGTAACCTGCCTTCTATCAGAGGATATTTTCCTCCACATTTGTCCAAACCGGCACAGCCTGTCCTTTCCTGGGTCTCTGTTGCAGATGGAAGCTGCTGGTGCCATTGTCAGCTTGAAGCACTCTTTTGATGCAAGCAGATGTTGCCAGGTGTGTTCAGCAGCTGTTGCTCAATGCTTATGCCAAGCTATTGTGTTCCTCATGGAACCAAGGAGCCATTGTGACACTGCAGGGGCTGATGGCATCAAGGAGGCAATTGTGACAGTACAGAACCTCCTAGAAACAAGGCTCCATTGTGACACCGTGGGGAATCATGGAATCAAGGAGCCCATTGTGACACGGCTGCATGGAACCAATGGTCCATGGTTACACTGCGGATTCAAGAAGAGCACGGTGACACCACGCAACATCATGGAACCATAGGTCCATTGTGACACAGCGGGGCCTCATGGAAACAAGGGGACCATTGTGGCAAAGCAGGGCCTAATGGAAGCATGGAGAGCATTGTGACACTAAGGAAACTCCTGGAACCAAGATGACCACTGGCACATAATGGAACCTCATGGAAGCAAGCCTCCACAATGACTTTGGAGGGCCTCAGGGACCACAGGACCCATTGTGACACAGCAGGACCTGGTGGAACCAAGGAGCCTTTGTGATACTCCAGATCCACATGGAAGCCAGGGTGCACTGAGACACAGCGGGGCCTTGTTGGAACCAAAGACACCTCTGCAAAAAGCAGGCTAGCTCATAGAAGCAAGGAGTCCATTGTTACAATGTAAAAGCTATGGAAGCAAGGGACCATTGTGACACTGCGGGGCCTCATGGAACCAATTGTCCATGATGACAATGCGGATCAAAGGAGACCATGGTGACACTGCGGAACCTGATGGAACCAAGGAGCCATTGTGACACAGTGGGGCCTCATGGAATCAAGGAGACCATTGTGACCCAGGTGTTGCATGTGAAGGCAAGGAGCCATTGTGACACTTTGGGCTTCTTCCCTTGAGCTCTGCAGCTGGCTGTCCCAGCCCAGCGCACCATGTGCCACCTGCTCTCCTCAGGGCTCTGCCTGCACACAGCCCCAGGAGAAGTTTTCCTGTTTGGAAGGAAAGAATGGAAAAGCCGGAGCAGGTTTCCTAAACAACAAACCCCACTCAGGAGCCACATGCTCAGTACAGGCTGCCTGGAACGATGTCCCCTTTCTACAAGGGTCAGTGTGAGCAGGAATGATCTCTGGGAGCAGAATTCTCGGAGTCTTTCCACTGAATTCTCTGTCCCTGTGTCTTGGGGTGACTTTATCGTGTGTATCCCCTATTGCTGCTCTATGCCCAGAAGTGAACTTTGTGCGTTTCTGTGCCTTTCAACTGAGCCTGAGAGGGGGGAGAGGAAAAAAACCGGACAAACTTCTCAGAGCGTTTTTTCAAGGACACACATACACACTCCTCTGCATCCTGCTTGCAGCAAGAGCAGAGGAAGCAACTTTGTTTCTTTTTAGCCAGTTTTCAGCTCCTTTTCTCTGGGGGGAGATGGAGAGTTGAACTTTGTTTTCCTGGGACTTTGGGGGTTTTTTCCCCTTCTCTTCTTGACTCTTTCAACATCAGAGCACATTGGGAGAATTTTCTCCCGAGGTGGGGGCCCTGAATGTGGGCCCATGAGCCAGCTGCAAGGAGGAGGAGAGAGACTACACCTACGGAAGTGTTGGGGTTCCTCCCCCCTGCCATGAGGTCATGGGAGAGGGGACCCTGGGGTAGAGGCATGGCCTGGGCACGGGGTCTCCCTGCTCCCTGCTCACATGTGTCCTAATCCTGTTCAGCACTGCTTATTTTGTGTTGCCCTGTGCGAGGAGGGCCCTGGTTGTGCTGTGATTGCTCAGTTCTTTGGCAGTGCCCCGCCCATGTGGCTGGAGAAGAAAGAGCTCTGAAACTTCTCTCAAGAATCGCTCCCTGTTTCTTTGCACGGGCCTCGCTGTCTATGGATGTTTCAGGAGACCCCACCGAAACACAGAAGGACTCTCAAATTATCCCAGCTTTCTCTGCACAGCGAGAGCTTTTAATATTTAGCATTGCTATCCTTTTCCTGTGTGTTTGTTAAAAAAATAGTTTTTATCTCTTTCACTTTCTTCCCAGGAAAGTTCTTTTTTCCAAAAACCTGGTGGGGGAGGGCTGGGTGTAACCTGCCTTCTATCAGAGGATATTTTCCTCCACATTTGTCCAAACCGGCACAGCCTGTCCTTTCCTGGGTCTCTGTTGCAGATGGAAGCTGCTGGTGCCATTGTCAGCTTGAAGCACTCTTTTGATGCAAGCAGATGTTGCCAGGTGTGTTCAGCAGCTGTTGCTCAATGCTTATGCCAAGCTATTGTGTTCCTCATGGAACCAAGGAGCCATTGTGACACTGCAGGGGCTGATGGCATCAAGGAGGCAATTGTGACAGTACAGAACCTCCTAGAAACAAGGCTCCATTGTGACACCGTGGGGAATCATGGAATCAAGGAGCCCATTGTGACACGGCTGCATGGAACCAATGGTCCATGGTTACACGGCGGATTCAAGAAGAGCACGGTGACACCACGCAACATCATGGAACCATAGGTCCATTGTGACACAGCGGGGCCTCATGGAAACAAGGGGACCATTGTGGGAAAGCAGGGCCTAATGGAAGCATGGAGAGCATTGTGACACTAAGGAAACTCCTGGAACCAAGATGACCACTGGCACATAATGGAACCTCATGGAAGCAAGCCTCCACAATGACTTTGGAGGGCCTCAGGGACCACAGGACCCATTGTGACACAGCAGGACCTGGTGGAACCAAGGAGCCTTTGTGATACTCCAGATCCACATGGAAGCCAGGGTGCACTGAGACACAGCGGGGCCTTGTTGGAACCAAAGACACCTCTGCAAAAAGCAGGCTAGCTCATAGAAGCAAGGAGTCCATTGTTACAACGTAAAAGCTATGGAAGCAAGGGACCATTGTGACACTGCGGGGCCTCATGGAACCAATTGTCCATGATGACAGTGCGGATCAAAGGAGACCATGGTGACACTGCGGAACCTGATGGAACCAAGGAGCCATTGTGACACAGTGGGGCCTCATGGAATCAAGGAGACCATTGTGACCCAGGTGTTGCATGTGAAGGCAAGGAGCCATTGTGACACTTTGGGCTTCTTCCCTTGAGCTCTGCAGCTGGCTGTCCCAGCCCAGCGCACCATGTGCCACCTGCTCTCCTCAGGGCTCTGCCTGCACACAGCCCCAGGAGAAGTTTTCCTGTTTGGAAGGAAAGAATGGAAAAGCCGGAGCAGGTTTCCTAAACAACAAACCCCACTCAGGAGCCACATGCTCAGTACAGGCTGCCTGGAACGATGTCCCCTTTCTACAAGGGTCAGTGTGAGCAGGAATGAATGATCTCTGGGAGCAGAATTCTCGGAGTCTTTCCACTGAATTCTCTGTCCCTGTGTCTTGGGGTGACTTTATTGTGTGTATCCCCTATTGCTGCTCTATGCCCAGAAGTGAACTTTGTGCATTTCTGTGCCTTTCAACTGAGCCTGAGAGGGGGGAGAGGAAAAAAAAGCCAGACAAACTTCTCAGAGCGTTTGTTCAAGGACACACATACACACTCCTCTGCATCCTGCTTGCAGCAAGAGCAGAGGAAGCAACTTTGTTTCTTTTTAGCCAGTTTTCAGCTCCTTTTCTCTGGGGGGAGATGGAGAGTTGAACTTTGTTTTCCTGGGACTTTGGGGGTTTTTTCCCCTTCTCTTCTTGACTCTTTCAACATCAGAGCACATTGGGAGAATTTTCTCCCGAGGTGGGGGCCCTGAATGTGGGCCCATGAGCCAGCTGCAAGGAGGAGGAGAGAGACTACACCTACGGAAGTGTTGGGGTTCCTCCCCCCTGCCATGAGGTCATGGGAGAGGGGACCCTGGGGTAGAGGCATGGCCTGGGCACGGGGTCTCCCTGCTCCCTGCTCACATGTGCCCTAATCCTGTTCAGCACTGCTTATTTTGTGTTGCCCTGTGCGAGGAGGGCCCTGGTTGTGCTGTGATTGCTCAGTTCTTTGGCAGTGCCCCGCCCATGTGGCTGGAGAAGAAAGAGCTCTGAAACTTCTCTCAAGAATCGCTCCCTGTTTCTTTGCACGGGCCTCGCTGTCTATGGATGTTTCAGGAGACCCCACCGAAACACGGAAGGACTCTCAAATTATCCCAGCTTTCTCTGCACAGCGAGAGCTTTTAATATTTAGCATTGCTATCCTTTTCCTGTGTGTTTGTTAAAAAAATAGTTTTTATCTCTTTCACTTTCTTCCCAGGAAAGTTCTTTTTTCCAAAAACCTGGTGGGGGAGGGCTGGGTGTAACCTGCCTTCTATCAGAGGATATTTTCCTCCACATTTGTCCAAACCGGCACAGCCTGTCCTTTCCTGGGTCTCTGTTGCAGATGGAAGCTGCTGGTGCCATTGTCAGCTTGAAGCACTCTTTTGATGCAAGCAGATGTTGCCAGGTGTGTTCAGCAGCTGTTGCTCAATGCTTATGCCAAGCTATTGTGTTCCTCATGGAACCAAGGAGCCATTGTGACACTGCAGGGGCTGATGGCATCAAGGAGGCAATTGTGACAGTACAGAACCTCCTAGAAACAAGGCTCCATTGTGACACCGTGGGGAATCATGGAATCAAGGAGCCCATTGTGACACGGCTGCATGGAACCAATGGTCCATGGTTACACTGCGGATTCAAGAAGAGCACGGTGACACCACGCAACATCATGGAACCATAGGTCCATTGTGACACAGCGGGGCCTCATGGAAACAAGGGGACCATTGTGGCAAAGCAGGGCCTAATGGAAGCATGGAGAGCATTGTGACACTAAGGAAACTCCTGGAACCAAGATGACCACTGGCACATAATGGAACCTCATGGAAGCAAGCCTCCACAATGACTTTGGAGGGCCTCAGGGACCACAGGACCCATTGTGACACAGCAGGACCTGGTGGAACCAAGGAGCCTTTGTGATACTCCACATCCACATGGAAGCCAGGGTGCACTGAGACACAGCGGGGCCTTGTGGGAACCAAAGACACCTCTGCAAAAAGCAGGCTAGCTCATAGAAGCAAGGAGTCCATTGTTACAACGTAAAAGCTATGGAAGCAAGGGACCATTGTGACACTGCGGGGCCTCATGGAACCAATTGTCCATGATGACAATGCGGATCAAAGGAGACCATGGTGACACTGCGGAACCTGATGGAACCAAGGAGCCATTGTGACACAGTGGGGCCTCATGGAATCAAGGAGACCATTGTGACCCAGGTGTTGCATGTGAAGGCAAGGAGCCATTGTGACACTTTGGGCTTCTTCCCTTGAGCTCTGCAGCTGGCTGTCCCAGCCCAGCGCACCATGTGCCACCTGCTCTCCTCAGGGCTCTGCCTGCACACAGCCCCAGGAGAAGTTTTCCTGTTTGGAAGGAAAGAATGGAAAAGCCGGAGCAGGTTTCCTAAACAACAAACGCCACTCAGGAGCCACATACTCAGTACAGGCTGCCTGGAACGATGTCCCCTTTCTACAAGGGTCAGTGTGAGCAGGAATGAATGATCTCTGGGAGCAGAATTCTCGGAGTCTTTCCACTGAATTCTCTGTCCCTGTGTCTTGGGGTGACTTTATTGTGTGTATCCCCTATTGCTGCTCTATGCCCAGAAGTGAACTTTGTGCATTTCTGTGCCTTTCAACTGAGCCTGAGAGGGGGGAGAGGAAAAAAAACCGGTCAAACTTCTCAGAGCGTTTGTTCAAGGACACACATACACACTCCTCTGCATCCTGCTTGCAGCAAGAGCAGAGGAAGCAACTTTGTTTCTTTTTTGCCAGTTTTCAGCTCCTTTTCTCTGGGAGGAGATGGAGAGTTGAACTTTGTTTTCCTGGGACTTCGGGGGTTTTTTTTCCCTTCTTCTCTTCTTGACTCTTTCAACATCAGACCACATTGGGAGAATTTTCTCCCGAGGTGGGGGCCCTGAATGTGGGCCCATGAGCCAGCTGCAAGGAGGAGGAGAGAGACTACACCTACGGAAGTGTTGGGGTTCCTCCCCCCTGCCATGAGGTCATGGGAGAGGGGACCCTGGGGTAGAGGCATGGCCTGGGCACGGGGTCTCCCTGCTCCCTGCTCACATGTGCCCTAATCCTGTTCAGCACTGCTTATTTTGTGTTGCCCTGTGCGAGGAGGGCCCTGCTTGTGCCGTGATTGCTCAGTTCTTTGGCAGTGCCCCGCCCATGTGGCTGGAGAAGAAAGAGCTCTGAAACTTCTCTCAAGAATCGCTCCCTGTTTCTTTGCACGGGCCTCGCTGTCTATGGATGTTTCAGGAGACCCCACCGAAACATGGAAGGACTCTCAAATTATCCCAGCTTTCTCTGCACAGCGAGAGCTTTTAATATTTAGCATTGCTATCCTTTTCCTGTGTGTTTGTTAAAAAAATAGTTTTTATCTCTTTCACTTTCTTCCCAGGAAAGTTCTTTTTTCCAAAAACCTGGTGGGGGAGGGCTGGGTGTAACCTGCCTTCTATCAGAGGATATTTTCCTCCACATTTGTCCAAACCGGCACAGCCTGTCCTTTCCTGGGTCTCTGTTGCAGATGGAAGCTGCTGGTGCCATTGTCAGCTTGAAGCACTCTTTTGATGCAAGCAGATGTTGCCAGGTGTGTTCAGCAGCTGTTGCTCAATGCTTATGCCAAGCTATTGTGTTCCTCATGGAACCAAGGAGCCATTGTGACACTGCAGGGGCTGATGGCATCAAGGAGGCAATTGTGACAGTACAGAACCTCCTAGAAACAAGGCTCCATTGTGACACCGTGGGGAATCATGGAATCAAGGAGCCCATTGTGACACGGCTGCATGGAACCAATGGTCCATGGTTACACGGCGGATTCAAGAAGAGCACGGTGACACCACGCAACATCATGGAACCATAGGTCCATTGTGACACAGCGGGGCCTCATGGAAACAAGGGGACCATTGTGGCAAAGCAGGGCCTAATGGAAGCATGGAGAGCATTGTGACACTAAGGAAACTCCTGGAACCAAGATGACCACTGGCACATAATGGAACCTCATGGAAGCAAGCCTCCACAATGACTTTGGAGGGCCTCAGGGACCACAGGACCCATTGTGACACAGCAGGACCTGGTGGAACCAAGGAGCCTTTGTGATACTCCAGATCCACATGGAAGCCAGGGTGCACTGAGACACAGCGGGGCCTTGTGGGAACCAAAGACACCTCTGCAAAAAGCAGGCTAGCTCATAGAAGCAAGGAGTCCATTGTTACAACGTAAAAGCTATGGAAGCAAGGGACCATTGTGACACTGCGGGGCCTCATGGAACCAATTGTCCATGATGACAATGCGGATCAAAGGAGACCATGGTGACACTGCGGAACCTGATGGAACCAAGGAGCCATTGTGACACAGTGGGGCCTCATGGAATCAAGGAGACCATTGTGACCCAGGTGTTGCATGTGAAGGCAAGGAGCCATTGTGACACTTTGGGCTTCTTCCCTTGAGCTCTGCAGCTGGCTGTCCCAGCCCAGCGCACCATGTGCCACCTGCTCTCCTCAGGGCTCTGCCTGCACACAGCCCCAGGAGAAGTTTTCCTGTTTGGAAGGAAAGAATGGAAAAGCCGGAGCAGGTTTCCTAAACAACAAACCCCACTCAGGAGCCACATGCTCAGTACAGGCTGCCTGGAACGATGTCCCCTTTCTACAAGGGTCAGTGTGAGCAGGAATGATCTCTGGGAGCAGAATTCTCGGAGTCTTTCCACTGAATTCTCTGTCCCTGTGTCTTGGGGTGACTTTATCGTGTGTATCCCCTATTGCTGCTCTATGCCCAGAAGTGAACTTTGTGCGTTTCTGTGCCTTTCAACTGAGCCTGAGAGGGGGGAGAGGAAAAAAACCGGACAAACTTCTCAGAGCGTTTTTTCAAGGACACACATACACACTCCTCTGCATCCTGCTTGCAGCAAGAGCAGAGGAAGCAACTTTGTTTCTTTTTAGCCAGTTTTCAGCTCCTTTTCTCTGGGGGGAGATGGAGAGTTGAACTTTGTTTTCCTGGGACTTTGGGGGTTTTTTCCCCTTCTCTTCTTGACTCTTTCAACATCAGAGCACATTGGGAGAATTTTCTCCCGAGGTGGGGGCCCTGAATGTGGGCCCATGAGCCAGCTGCAAGGAGGAGGAGAGAGACTACACCTACGGAAGTGTTGGGGTTCCTCCCCCCTGCCATGAGGTCATGGGAGAGGGGACCCTGGGGTAGAGGCATGGCCTGGGCACGGGGTCTCCCTGCTCCCTGCTCACATGTGCCCTAATCCTGTTCAGCACTGCTTATTTTGTGTTGCCCTGTGCGAGGAGGGCCCTGGTTGTGCTGTGATTGCTCAGTTCTTTGGCAGTGCCCCGCCCATGTGGCTGGAGAAGAAAGAGCTCTGAAACTTCTCTCAAGAATCGCTCCCTGTTTCTTTGCACGGGCCTCGCTGTCTATGGATGTTTCAGGAGACCCCACCGAAACACAGAAGGACTCTCAAATTATCCCAGCTTTCTCTGCACAGCGAGAGCTTTTAATATTTAGCATTGCTATCCTTTTCCTGTGTGTTTGTTAAAAAAATAGTTTTTATCTCTTTCACTTTCTTCCCAGGAAAGTTCTTTTTTCCAAAAACCTGGTGGGGGAGGGCTGGGTGTAACCTGCCTTCTATCAGAGGATATTTTCCTCCACATTTGTCCAAACCGGCACAGCCTGTCCTTTCCTGGGTCTCTGTTGCAGATGGAAGCTGCTGGTGCCATTGTCAGCTTGAAGCACTCTTTTGATGCAAGCAGATGTTGCCAGGTGTGTTCAGCAGCTGTTGCTCAATGCTTATGCCAAGCTATTGTGTTCCTCATGGAACCAAGGAGCCATTGTGACACTGCAGGGGCTGATGGCATCAAGGAGGCAATTGTGACAGTACAGAACCTCCTAGAAACAAGGCTCCATTGTGACACCGTGGGGAATCATGGAATCAAGGAGCCCATTGTGACACGGCTGCATGGAACCAATGGTCCATGGTTACACGGCGGATTCAAGAAGAGCACGGTGACACCACGCAACATCATGGAACCATAGGTCCATTGTGACACAGCGGGGCCTCATGGAAACAAGGGGACCATTGTGGGAAAGCAGGGCCTAATGGAAGCATGGAGAGCATTGTGACACTAAGGAAACTCCTGGAACCAAGATGACCACTGGCACATAATGGAACCTCATGGAAGCAAGCCTCCACAATGACTTTGGAGGGCCTCAGGGACCACAGGACCCATTGTGACACAGCAGGACCTGGTGGAACCAAGGAGCCTTTGTGATACTCCAGATCCACATGGAAGCCAGGGTGCACTGAGACACAGCGGGGCCTTGTTGGAACCAAAGACACCTCTGCAAAAAGCAGGCTAGCTCATAGAAGCAAGGAGTCCATTGTTACAACGTAAAAGCTATGGAAGCAAGGGACCATTGTGACACTGCGGGGCCTCATGGAACCAATTGTCCATGATGACAGTGCGGATCAAAGGAGACCATGGTGACACTGCGGAACCTGATGGAACCAAGGAGCCATTGTGACACAGTGGGGCCTCATGGAATCAAGGAGACCATTGTGACCCAGGTGTTGCATGTGAAGGCAAGGAGCCATTGTGACACTTTGGGCTTCTTCCCTTGAGCTCTGCAGCTGGCTGTCCCAGCCCAGCGCACCATGTGCCACCTGCTCTCCTCAGGGCTCTGCCTGCACACAGCCCCAGGAGAAGTTTTCCTGTTTGGAAGGAAAGAATGGAAAAGCCGGAGCAGGTTTCCTAAACAACAAACCCCACTCAGGAGCCACATGCTCAGTACAGGCTGCCTGGAACGATGTCCCCTTTCTACAAGGGTCAGTGTGAGCAGGAATGAATGATCTCTGGGAGCAGAATTCTCGGAGTCTTTCCACTGAATTCTCTGTCCCTGTGTCTTGGGGTGACTTTATTGTGTGTATCCCCTATTGCTGCTCTATGCCCAGAAGTGAACTTTGTGCATTTCTGTGCCTTTCAACTGAGCCTGAGAGGGGGGAGAGGAAAAAAAAGCCAGACAAACTTCTCAGAGCGTTTGTTCAAGGACACACATACACACTCCTCTGCATCCTGCTTGCAGCAAGAGCAGAGGAAGCAACTTTGTTTCTTTTTAGCCAGTTTTCAGCTCCTTTTCTCTGGGGGGAGATGGAGAGTTGAACTTTGTTTTCCTGGGACTTTGGGGGTTTTTTCCCCTTCTCTTCTTGACTCTTTCAACATCAGAGCACATTGGGAGAATTTTCTCCCGAGGTGGGGGCCCTGAATGTGGGCCCATGAGCCAGCTGCAAGGAGGAGGAGAGAGACTACACCTACGGAAGTGTTGGGGTTCCTCCCCCCTGCCATGAGGTCATGGGAGAGGGGACCCTGGGGTAGAGGCATGGCCTGGGCACGGGGTCTCCCTGCTCCCTGCTCACATGTGCCCTAATCCTGTTCAGCACTGCTTATTTTGTGTTGCCCTGTGCGAGGAGGGCCCTGGTTGTGCTGTGATTGCTCAGTTCTTTGGCAGTGCCCCGCCCATGTGGCTGGAGAAGAAAGAGCTCTGAAACTTCTCTCAAGAATCGCTCCCTGTTTCTTTGCACGGGCCTCGCTGTCTATGGATGTTTCAGGAGACCCCACCGAAACACGGAAGGACTCTCAAATTATCCCAGCTTTCTCTGCACAGCGAGAGCTTTTAATATTTAGCATTGCTATCCTTTTCCTGTGTGTTTGTTAAAAAAATAGTTTTTATCTCTTTCACTTTCTTCCCAGGAAAGTTCTTTTTTCCAAAAACCTGGTGGGGGAGGGCTGGGTGTAACCTGCCTTCTATCAGAGGATATTTTCCTCCACATTTGTCCAAACCGGCACAGCCTGTCCTTTCCTGGGTCTCTGTTGCAGATGGAAGCTGCTGGTGCCATTGTCAGCTTGAAGCACTCTTTTGATGCAAGCAGATGTTGCCAGGTGTGTTCAGCAGCTGTTGCTCAATGCTTATGCCAAGCTATTGTGTTCCTCATGGAACCAAGGAGCCATTGTGACACTGCAGGGGCTGATGGCATCAAGGAGGCAATTGTGACAGTACAGAACCTCCTAGAAACAAGGCTCCATTGTGACACCGTGGGGAATCATGGAATCAAGGAGCCCATTGTGACACGGCTGCATGGAACCAATGGTCCATGGTTACACTGCGGATTCAAGAAGAGCACGGTGACACCACGCAACATCATGGAACCATAGGTCCATTGTGACACAGCGGGGCCTCATGGAAACAAGGGGACCATTGTGGCAAAGCAGGGCCTAATGGAAGCATGGAGAGCATTGTGACACTAAGGAAACTCCTGGAACCAAGATGACCACTGGCACATAATGGAACCTCATGGAAGCAAGCCTCCACAATGACTTTGGAGGGCCTCAGGGACCACAGGACCCATTGTGACACAGCAGGACCTGGTGGAACCAAGGAGCCTTTGTGATACTCCACATCCACATGGAAGCCAGGGTGCACTGAGACACAGCGGGGCCTTGTGGGAACCAAAGACACCTCTGCAAAAAGCAGGCTAGCTCATAGAAGCAAGGAGTCCATTGTTACAACGTAAAAGCTATGGAAGCAAGGGACCATTGTGACACTGCGGGGCCTCATGGAACCAATTGTCCATGATGACAATGCGGATCAAAGGAGACCATGGTGACACTGCGGAACCTGATGGAACCAAGGAGCCATTGTGACACAGTGGGGCCTCATGGAATCAAGGAGACCATTGTGACCCAGGTGTTGCATGTGAAGGCAAGGAGCCATTGTGACACTTTGGGCTTCTTCCCTTGAGCTCTGCAGCTGGCTGTCCCAGCCCAGCGCACCATGTGCCACCTGCTCTCCTCAGGGCTCTGCCTGCACACAGCCCCAGGAGAAGTTTTCCTGTTTGGAAGGAAAGAATGGAAAAGCCGGAGCAGGTTTCCTAAACAACAAACGCCACTCAGGAGCCACATACTCAGTACAGGCTGCCTGGAACGATGTCCCCTTTCTACAAGGGTCAGTGTGAGCAGGAATGAATGATCTCTGGGAGCAGAATTCTCGGAGTCTTTCCACTGAATTCTCTGTCCCTGTGTCTTGGGGTGACTTTATTGTGTGTATCCCCTATTGCTGCTCTATGCCCAGAAGTGAACTTTGTGCATTTCTGTGCCTTTCAACTGAGCCTGAGAGGGGGGAGAGGAAAAAAAACCGGTCAAACTTCTCAGAGCGTTTGTTCAAGGACACACATACACACTCCTCTGCATCCTGCTTGCAGCAAGAGCAGAGGAAGCAACTTTGTTTCTTTTTTGCCAGTTTTCAGCTCCTTTTCTCTGGGAGGAGATGGAGAGTTGAACTTTGTTTTCCTGGGACTTCGGGGGTTTTTTTTCCCTTCTTCTCTTCTTGACTCTTTCAACATCAGACCACATTGGGAGAATTTTCTCCCGAGGTGGGGGCCCTGAATGTGGGCCCATGAGCCAGCTGCAAGGAGGAGGAGAGAGACTACACCTACGGAAGTGTTGGGGTTCCTCCCCCCTGCCATGAGGTCATGGGAGAGGGGACCCTGGGGTAGAGGCATGGCCTGGGCACGGGGTCTCCCTGCTCCCTGCTCACATGTGCCCTAATCCTGTTCAGCACTGCTTATTTTGTGTTGCCCTGTGCGAGGAGGGCCCTGCTTGTGCCGTGATTGCTCAGTTCTTTGGCAGTGCCCCGCCCATGTGGCTGGAGAAGAAAGAGCTCTGAAACTTCTCTCAAGAATCGCTCCCTGTTTCTTTGCACGGGCCTCGCTGTCTATGGATGTTTCAGGAGACCCCACCGAAACATGGAAGGACTCTCAAATTATCCCAGCTTTCTCTGCACAGCGAGAGCTTTTAATATTTAGCATTGCTATCCTTTTCCTGTGTGTTTGTTAAAAAAATAGTTTTTATCTCTTTCACTTTCTTCCCAGGAAAGTTCTTTTTTCCAAAAACCTGGTGGGGGAGGGCTGGGTGTAACCTGCCTTCTATCAGAGGATATTTTCCTCCACATTTGTCCAAACCGGCACAGCCTGTCCTTTCCTGGGTCTCTGTTGCAGATGGAAGCTGCTGGTGCCATTGTCAGCTTGAAGCACTCTTTTGATGCAAGCAGATGTTGCCAGGTGTGTTCAGCAGCTGTTGCTCAATGCTTATGCCAAGCTATTGTGTTCCTCATGGAACCAAGGAGCCATTGTGACACTGCAGGGGCTGATGGCATCAAGGAGGCAATTGTGACAGTACAGAACCTCCTAGAAACAAGGCTCCATTGTGACACCGTGGGGAATCATGGAATCAAGGAGCCCATTGTGACACGGCTGCATGGAACCAATGGTCCATGGTTACACGGCGGATTCAAGAAGAGCACGGTGACACCACGCAACATCATGGAACCATAGGTCCATTGTGACACAGCGGGGCCTCATGGAAACAAGGGGACCATTGTGGCAAAGCAGGGCCTAATGGAAGCATGGAGAGCATTGTGACACTAAGGAAACTCCTGGAACCAAGATGACCACTGGCACATAATGGAACCTCATGGAAGCAAGCCTCCACAATGACTTTGGAGGGCCTCAGGGACCACAGGACCCATTGTGACACAGCAGGACCTGGTGGAACCAAGGAGCCTTTGTGATACTCCAGATCCACATGGAAGCCAGGGTGCACTGAGACACAGCGGGGCCTTGTGGGAACCAAAGACACCTCTGCAAAAAGCAGGCTAGCTCATAGAAGCAAGGAGTCCATTGTTACAACGTAAAAGCTATGGAAGCAAGGGACCATTGTGACACTGCGGGGCCTCATGGAACCAATTGTCCATGATGACAATGCGGATCAAAGGAGACCATGGTGACACTGCGGAACCTGATGGAACCAAGGAGCCATTGTGACACAGTGGGGCCTCATGGAATCAAGGAGACCATTGTGACCCAGGTGTTGCATGTGAAGGCAAGGAGCCATTGTGACACTTTGGGCTTCTTCCCTTGAGCTCTGCAGCTGGCTGTCCCAGCCCAGCGCACCATGTGCCACCTGCTCTCCTCAGGGCTCTGCCTGCACACAGCCCCAGGAGAAGTTTTCCTGTTTGGAAGGAAAGAATGGAAAAGCCGGAGCAGGTTTCCTAAACAACAAACCCCACTCAGGAGCCACATGCTCAGTACAGGCTGCCTGGAACGATGTCCCCTTTCTACAAGGGTCAGTGTGAGCAGGAATGATCTCTGGGAGCAGAATTCTCGGAGTCTTTCCACTGAATTCTCTGTCCCTGTGTCTTGGGGTGACTTTATCGTGTGTATCCCCTATTGCTGCTCTATGCCCAGAAGTGAACTTTGTGCGTTTCTGTGCCTTTCAACTGAGCCTGAGAGGGGGGAGAGGAAAAAAACCGGACAAACTTCTCAGAGCGTTTTTTCAAGGACACACATACACACTCCTCTGCATCCTGCTTGCAGCAAGAGCAGAGGAAGCAACTTTGTTTCTTTTTAGCCAGTTTTCAGCTCCTTTTCTCTGGGGGGAGATGGAGAGTTGAACTTTGTTTTCCTGGGACTTTGGGGGTTTTTTCCCCTTCTCTTCTTGACTCTTTCAACATCAGAGCACATTGGGAGAATTTTCTCCCGAGGTGGGGGCCCTGAATGTGGGCCCATGAGCCAGCTGCAAGGAGGAGGAGAGAGACTACACCTACGGAAGTGTTGGGGTTCCTCCCCCCTGCCATGAGGTCATGGGAGAGGGGACCCTGGGGTAGAGGCATGGCCTGGGCACGGGGTCTCCCTGCTCCCTGCTCACATGTGCCCTAATCCTGTTCAGCACTGCTTATTTTGTGTTGCCCTGTGCGAGGAGGGCCCTGGTTGTGCTGTGATTGCTCAGTTCTTTGGCAGTGCCCCGCCCATGTGGCTGGAGAAGAAAGAGCTCTGAAACTTCTCTCAAGAATCGCTCCCTGTTTCTTTGCACGGGCCTCGCTGTCTATGGATGTTTCAGGAGACCCCACCGAAACACAGAAGGACTCTCAAATTATCCCAGCTTTCTCTGCACAGCGAGAGCTTTTAATATTTAGCATTGCTATCCTTTTCCTGTGTGTTTGTTAAAAAAATAGTTTTTATCTCTTTCACTTTCTTCCCAGGAAAGTTCTTTTTTCCAAAAACCTGGTGGGGGAGGGCTGGGTGTAACCTGCCTTCTATCAGAGGATATTTTCCTCCACATTTGTCCAAACCGGCACAGCCTGTCCTTTCCTGGGTCTCTGTTGCAGATGGAAGCTGCTGGTGCCATTGTCAGCTTGAAGCACTCTTTTGATGCAAGCAGATGTTGCCAGGTGTGTTCAGCAGCTGTTGCTCAATGCTTATGCCAAGCTATTGTGTTCCTCATGGAACCAAGGAGCCATTGTGACACTGCAGGGGCTGATGGCATCAAGGAGGCAATTGTGACAGTACAGAACCTCCTAGAAACAAGGCTCCATTGTGACACCGTGGGGAATCATGGAATCAAGGAGCCCATTGTGACACGGCTGCATGGAACCAATGGTCCATGGTTACACGGCGGATTCAAGAAGAGCACGGTGACACCACGCAACATCATGGAACCATAGGTCCATTGTGACACAGCGGGGCCTCATGGAAACAAGGGGACCATTGTGGGAAAGCAGGGCCTAATGGAAGCATGGAGAGCATTGTGACACTAAGGAAACTCCTGGAACCAAGATGACCACTGGCACATAATGGAACCTCATGGAAGCAAGCCTCCACAATGACTTTGGAGGGCCTCAGGGACCACAGGACCCATTGTGACACAGCAGGACCTGGTGGAACCAAGGAGCCTTTGTGATACTCCAGATCCACATGGAAGCCAGGGTGCACTGAGACACAGCGGGGCCTTGTTGGAACCAAAGACACCTCTGCAAAAAGCAGGCTAGCTCATAGAAGCAAGGAGTCCATTGTTACAACGTAAAAGCTATGGAAGCAAGGGACCATTGTGACACTGCGGGGCCTCATGGAACCAATTGTCCATGATGACAGTGCGGATCAAAGGAGACCATGGTGACACTGCGGAACCTGATGGAACCAAGGAGCCATTGTGACACAGTGGGGCCTCATGGAATCAAGGAGACCATTGTGACCCAGGTGTTGCATGTGAAGGCAAGGAGCCATTGTGACACTTTGGGCTTCTTCCCTTGAGCTCTGCAGCTGGCTGTCCCAGCCCAGCGCACCATGTGCCACCTGCTCTCCTCAGGGCTCTGCCTGCACACAGCCCCAGGAGAAGTTTTCCTGTTTGGAAGGAAAGAATGGAAAAGCCGGAGCAGGTTTCCTAAACAACAAACCCCACTCAGGAGCCACATGCTCAGTACAGGCTGCCTGGAACGATGTCCCCTTTCTACAAGGGTCAGTGTGAGCAGGAATGAATGATCTCTGGGAGCAGAATTCTCGGAGTCTTTCCACTGAATTCTCTGTCCCTGTGTCTTGGGGTGACTTTATTGTGTGTATCCCCTATTGCTGCTCTATGCCCAGAAGTGAACTTTGTGCATTTCTGTGCCTTTCAACTGAGCCTGAGAGGGGGGAGAGGAAAAAAAAGCCAGACAAACTTCTCAGAGCGTTTGTTCAAGGACACACATACACACTCCTCTGCATCCTGCTTGCAGCAAGAGCAGAGGAAGCAACTTTGTTTCTTTTTAGCCAGTTTTCAGCTCCTTTTCTCTGGGGGGAGATGGAGAGTTGAACTTTGTTTTCCTGGGACTTTGGGGGTTTTTTCCCCTTCTCTTCTTGACTCTTTCAACATCAGAGCACATTGGGAGAATTTTCTCCCGAGGTGGGGGCCCTGAATGTGGGCCCATGAGCCAGCTGCAAGGAGGAGGAGAGAGACTACACCTACGGAAGTGTTGGGGTTCCTCCCCCCTGCCATGAGGTCATGGGAGAGGGGACCCTGGGGTAGAGGCATGGCCTGGGCACGGGGTCTCCCTGCTCCCTGCTCACATGTGCCCTAATCCTGTTCAGCACTGCTTATTTTGTGTTGCCCTGTGCGAGGAGGGCCCTGGTTGTGCTGTGATTGCTCAGTTCTTTGGCAGTGCCCCGCCCATGTGGCTGGAGAAGAAAGAGCTCTGAAACTTCTCTCAAGAATCGCTCCCTGTTTCTTTGCACGGGCCTCGCTGTCTATGGATGTTTCAGGAGACCCCACCGAAACACGGAAGGACTCTCAAATTATCCCAGCTTTCTCTGCACAGCGAGAGCTTTTAATATTTAGCATTGCTATCCTTTTCCTGTGTGTTTGTTAAAAAAATAGTTTTTATCTCTTTCACTTTCTTCCCAGGAAAGTTCTTTTTTCCAAAAACCTGGTGGGGGAGGGCTGGGTGTAACCTGCCTTCTATCAGAGGATATTTTCCTCCACATTTGTCCAAACCGGCACAGCCTGTCCTTTCCTGGGTCTCTGTTGCAGATGGAAGCTGCTGGTGCCATTGTCAGCTTGAAGCACTCTTTTGATGCAAGCAGATGTTGCCAGGTGTGTTCAGCAGCTGTTGCTCAATGCTTATGCCAAGCTATTGTGTTCCTCATGGAACCAAGGAGCCATTGTGACACTGCAGGGGCTGATGGCATCAAGGAGGCAATTGTGACAGTACAGAACCTCCTAGAAACAAGGCTCCATTGTGACACCGTGGGGAATCATGGAATCAAGGAGCCCATTGTGACACGGCTGCATGGAACCAATGGTCCATGGTTACACTGCGGATTCAAGAAGAGCACGGTGACACCACGCAACATCATGGAACCATAGGTCCATTGTGACACAGCGGGGCCTCATGGAAACAAGGGGACCATTGTGGCAAAGCAGGGCCTAATGGAAGCATGGAGAGCATTGTGACACTAAGGAAACTCCTGGAACCAAGATGACCACTGGCACATAATGGAACCTCATGGAAGCAAGCCTCCACAATGACTTTGGAGGGCCTCAGGGACCACAGGACCCATTGTGACACAGCAGGACCTGGTGGAACCAAGGAGCCTTTGTGATACTCCACATCCACATGGAAGCCAGGGTGCACTGAGACACAGCGGGGCCTTGTGGGAACCAAAGACACCTCTGCAAAAAGCAGGCTAGCTCATAGAAGCAAGGAGTCCATTGTTACAACGTAAAAGCTATGGAAGCAAGGGACCATTGTGACACTGCGGGGCCTCATGGAACCAATTGTCCATGATGACAATGCGGATCAAAGGAGACCATGGTGACACTGCGGAACCTGATGGAACCAAGGAGCCATTGTGACACAGTGGGGCCTCATGGAATCAAGGAGACCATTGTGACCCAGGTGTTGCATGTGAAGGCAAGGAGCCATTGTGACACTTTGGGCTTCTTCCCTTGAGCTCTGCAGCTGGCTGTCCCAGCCCAGCGCACCATGTGCCACCTGCTCTCCTCAGGGCTCTGCCTGCACACAGCCCCAGGAGAAGTTTTCCTGTTTGGAAGGAAAGAATGGAAAAGCCGGAGCAGGTTTCCTAAACAACAAACGCCACTCAGGAGCCACATACTCAGTACAGGCTGCCTGGAACGATGTCCCCTTTCTACAAGGGTCAGTGTGAGCAGGAATGAATGATCTCTGGGAGCAGAATTCTCGGAGTCTTTCCACTGAATTCTCTGTCCCTGTGTCTTGGGGTGACTTTATTGTGTGTATCCCCTATTGCTGCTCTATGCCCAGAAGTGAACTTTGTGCATTTCTGTGCCTTTCAACTGAGCCTGAGAGGGGGGAGAGGAAAAAAAACCGGTCAAACTTCTCAGAGCGTTTGTTCAAGGACACACATACACACTCCTCTGCATCCTGCTTGCAGCAAGAGCAGAGGAAGCAACTTTGTTTCTTTTTTGCCAGTTTTCAGCTCCTTTTCTCTGGGAGGAGATGGAGAGTTGAACTTTGTTTTCCTGGGACTTCGGGGGTTTTTTTTCCCTTCTTCTCTTCTTGACTCTTTCAACATCAGACCACATTGGGAGAATTTTCTCCCGAGGTGGGGGCCCTGAATGTGGGCCCATGAGCCAGCTGCAAGGAGGAGGAGAGAGACTACACCTACGGAAGTGTTGGGGTTCCTCCCCCCTGCCATGAGGTCATGGGAGAGGGGACCCTGGGGTAGAGGCATGGCCTGGGCACGGGGTCTCCCTGCTCCCTGCTCACATGTGCCCTAATCCTGTTCAGCACTGCTTATTTTGTGTTGCCCTGTGCGAGGAGGGCCCTGCTTGTGCCGTGATTGCTCAGTTCTTTGGCAGTGCCCCGCCCATGTGGCTGGAGAAGAAAGAGCTCTGAAACTTCTCTCAAGAATCGCTCCCTGTTTCTTTGCACGGGCCTCGCTGTCTATGGATGTTTCAGGAGACCCCACCGAAACATGGAAGGACTCTCAAATTATCCCAGCTTTCTCTGCACAGCGAGAGCTTTTAATATTTAGCATTGCTATCCTTTTCCTGTGTGTTTGTTAAAAAAATAGTTTTTATCTCTTTCACTTTCTTCCCAGGAAAGTTCTTTTTTCCAAAAACCTGGTGGGGGAGGGCTGGGTGTAACCTGCCTTCTATCAGAGGATATTTTCCTCCACATTTGTCCAAACCGGCACAGCCTGTCCTTTCCTGGGTCTCTGTTGCAGATGGAAGCTGCTGGTGCCATTGTCAGCTTGAAGCACTCTTTTGATGCAAGCAGATGTTGCCAGGTGTGTTCAGCAGCTGTTGCTCAATGCTTATGCCAAGCTATTGTGTTCCTCATGGAACCAAGGAGCCATTGTGACACTGCAGGGGCTGATGGCATCAAGGAGGCAATTGTGACAGTACAGAACCTCCTAGAAACAAGGCTCCATTGTGACACCGTGGGGAATCATGGAATCAAGGAGCCCATTGTGACACGGCTGCATGGAACCAATGGTCCATGGTTACACGGCGGATTCAAGAAGAGCACGGTGACACCACGCAACATCATGGAACCATAGGTCCATTGTGACACAGCGGGGCCTCATGGAAACAAGGGGACCATTGTGGCAAAGCAGGGCCTAATGGAAGCATGGAGAGCATTGTGACACTAAGGAAACTCCTGGAACCAAGATGACCACTGGCACATAATGGAACCTCATGGAAGCAAGCCTCCACAATGACTTTGGAGGGCCTCAGGGACCACAGGACCCATTGTGACACAGCAGGACCTGGTGGAACCAAGGAGCCTTTGTGATACTCCAGATCCACATGGAAGCCAGGGTGCACTGAGACACAGCGGGGCCTTGTGGGAACCAAAGACACCTCTGCAAAAAGCAGGCTAGCTCATAGAAGCAAGGAGTCCATTGTTACAACGTAAAAGCTATGGAAGCAAGGGACCATTGTGACACTGCGGGGCCTCATGGAACCAATTGTCCATGATGACAATGCGGATCAAAGGAGACCATGGTGACACTGCGGAACCTGATGGAACCAAGGAGCCATTGTGACACAGTGGGGCCTCATGGAATCAAGGAGACCATTGTGACCCAGGTGTTGCATGTGAAGGCAAGGAGCCATTGTGACACTTTGGGCTTCTTCCCTTGAGCTCTGCAGCTGGCTGTCCCAGCCCAGCGCACCATGTGCCACCTGCTCTCCTCAGGGCTCTGCCTGCACACAGCCCCAGGAGAAGTTTTCCTGTTTGGAAGGAAAGAATGGAAAAGCCTGAGCAGGTTTCCTAAACAACAAACCCCACTCAGGAGCCACATGCTCAGTACAGGCTGCCTGGAACGATGTCCCCTTTCTACAAGGATCAGTGTGAGCAGGAATGATCTCTGGGAGCAGAATTCTCGGAGTCTTTCCACTGAATTCTCTGTCCCTGTGTCTTGGGGTGACTTTATCGTGTGTATCCCCTATTGCTGCTCTATGCCCAGAAGTGAACTTTGTGCGTTTCTGTGCCTTTCAACTGAGCCTGAGAGGGGGGAGAGGAAAAAAACCGGACAAACTTCTCAGAGCGTTTTTTCAAGGACACACATACACACTCCTCTGCATCCTGCTTGCAGCAAGAGCAGAGGAAGCAACTTTGTTTCTTTTTTGCCAGTTTTCAGCTCCTTTTCTCTGGGAGGAGATGGAGAGTTGAACTTTGTTTTCCTGGGACTTCGGGGGTTTTTTTTCCCTTCTTCTCTTCTTGACTCTTTCAACATCAGACCACATTGGGAGAATTTTCTCCCGAGGTGGGGGCCCTGAATGTGGGCCCATGAGCCAGCTGCAAGGAGGAGGAGAGAGACTACACCTACGGAAGTGTTGGGGTTCCTCCCCCCTGCCATGAGGTCATGGGAGAGGGGACCCTGGGGTAGAGGCATGGCCTGGGCACGGGGTCTCCCTGCTCCCTGCTCACATGTGCCCTAATCCTGTTCAGCACTGCTTATTTTGTGTTGCCCTGTGCGAGGAGGGCCCTGGTTGTGCCGTGATTGCTCAGTTCTTTGGCAGTGCCCCGCCCATGTGGCTGGAGAAGAAAGAGCTCTGAAACTTCTCTCAAGAATCGCTCCCTGTTTCTTTGCACAGGCCTCGCTGTCTATGGATGTTTCAGGAGACCCCACCGAAACACGGAAGGACTCTCAAATTATCCCAGCTTTCTCTGCACAGCGAGAGCTTTTAATATTTAGCATTGCTATCCTTTTCCTGTGTGTTTGTTAAAAAAATAGTTTTTATCTCTTTCACTTTCTTCCCAGGAAAGTTCTTTTTTCCAAAAACCTGGTGGGGGAGGGCTGGGTGTAACCTGCCTTCTATCAGAGGATATTTTCCTCCACATTTGTCCAAACTGGCACAGCCTGTCCTTTCCTGGGTCTCTGTTGCAGATGGAAGCTGCTGGTGCCATTGTCAGCTTGAAGCCCTCTTTTGATGCAAGCAGATGTTGCCAGGTGTGTTCAGCAGCTGTTGCTCAATGCTTATGCCAAGCTATTGTGTTCCTCATGGAACCAAGGAGCCATTGTGACACTGCAGGGGCTGATGGCATCAAGGAGGCAATTGTGACAGTACAGAACCTCCTAGAAACAAGGCTCCATTGTGACACCGTGGGGAATCATGGAATCAAGGAGCCCATTATGACACGGCTGCATGGAACCAATGGTCCATGGTTACACTGCGGATTCAAGAAGAGCACGGTGACACCACGCAACATCATGGAACCATAGGTCCATTGTGACACAGCGGGGCCTCATGGAAACAAGGGGACCATTGTGGCAAAGCAGGGCCTAATGGAAGCATGGAGAGCATTGTGACACTAAGGAAACTCCTGGAACCAAGATGACCACTGGCACATAATGGAACCTCATGGAAGCAAGCCTCCACAATGACTTTGGAGGGCCTCAGGGACCACAGGACCCATTGTGACACAGCAGGACCTGGTGGAACCAAGGAGCCTTTGTGATACTCCAGATCCACATGGAAGCCAGGGTGCACTGAGACACAGCGGGGCCTTGTTGGAACCAAAGACACCTCTGCAAAAAGCAGGCTAGCTCATAGAAGCAAGGAGTCCATTGTTACAACGTAAAAGCTATGGAAGCAAGGGACCATTGTGACACTGCGGGGCCTCATGGAACCAATTGTCCATGATGACAGTGCGGATCAAAGGAGACCATGGTGACACTGCGGAACCTGATGGAACCAAGGAGCCATTGTGACACAGTGGGGCCTCATGGAATCAAGGAGACCATTGTGACCCAGGTGTTGCATGTGAAGGCAAGGAGCCATTGTGACACTTTGGGCTTCTTCCCTTGAGCTCTGCAGCTGGCTGTCCCAGCCCAGCGCACCATGTGCCACCTGCTCTCCTCAGGGCTCTGCCTGCACACAGCCCCAGGAGAAGTTTTCCTGTTTGGAAGGAAAGAATGGAAAAGCCTGAGCAGGTTTCCTAAACAACAAACCCCACTCAGGAGCCACATGCTCAGTACAGGCTGCCTGGAACGATGTCCCCTTTCTACAAGGGTCAGTGTGAGCAGGAATGAATGATCTCTGGGAGCAGAATTCTCGGAGTCTTTCCACTGAATTCTCTGTCCCTGTGTCTTGGGGTGACTTTATTGTGTGTATCCCCTATTGCTGCTCTATGCCCAGAAGTGAACTTTGTGCATTTCTGTGCCTTTCAACTGAGCCTGAGAGGGGGGAGAGGAAAAAAAAGCCAGACAAACTTCTCAGAGCGTTTGTTCAAGGACACACATACACGCTCCTCTGCATCCTGCTTGCAGCAAGAGCAGAGGAAGCAACTTGGTTTCTTTTTTGCCAGTTTTCAGCTCCTTTTCTCTGGGGGGAGATGGAGAGTTGAACTTTGTTTTCCTGGGACTTCGGGGGTTTTTTCCCCTTCTCTTCTTGACTCTTTCAACATCAGACCACATTGGGAGAATTTTCTCCCGAGGTGGGGGCCCTGAATGTGGGCCCATGAGCCAGCTGCAAGGAGGAGGAGAGAGACTACACCTACGGAAGTGCTGGGGTTCCTCCCCCCTGCCATGAGGTCATGGGAGAGGGGACCCTGGGGTAGAGGCATGGCCTGGGCACGGGGTCTCCCTGCTCCCTGCTCACATGTGCCCTAATCCTGTTCAGCACTGCTTATTTTGTGTTGCCCTGTGCGAGGAGGGCCCTGGTTGTGCTGTGATTGCTCAGTTCTTTGGCAGTGCCCCGCCCATGTGGCTGGAGAAGAAAGAGCTCTGAAACTTCTCTCAAGAATCGCTCCCTGTTTCTTTGCACGGGCCTCGCTGTCTATGGATGTTTCAGGAGACCCCACCGAAACACAGAAGGACTCTCAAATTATCCCAGCTTTCTCTGCACAGCGAGAGCTTTTAATATTTAGCATTGTTATCCTTTTCCTGTGTGTTTGTTAAAAAAATAGTTTTTATCTCTTTCACTTTCTTCCCAGGAAAGTTCTTTTTTCCAAAAACCTGGTGGGGGAGGGCTGGGTGTAACCTGCCTTCTATCAGAGGATATTTTCCTCCACATTTGTCCAAACCGGCACAGCCTGTCCTTTCCTGGGTCTCTGTTGCAGATGGAAGCTGCTGGTGCCATTGTCAGCTTGAAGCACTCTTTTGATGCAAGCAGATGTTGCCAGGTGTGTTCAGCAGCTGTTGCTCAATGCTTATGCCAAGCTATTGTGTTCCTCATGGAACCAAGGAGCCATTGTGACACTGCAGGGGCTGATGGCATCAAGGAGGCAATTGTGACAGTACAGAACCTCCTAGAAACAAGGCTCCATTGTGACACCGTGGGGAATCATGGAATCAAGGAGCCCATTGTGACACGGCTGCATGGAACCAATGGTCCATGGTTACACGGCGGATTCAAGAAGAGCACGGTGACACCACGCAACATCATGGAACCATAGGTCCATTGTGACACAGCGGGGCCTCATGGAAACAAGGGGACCATTGTGGCAAAGCAGGGCCTAATGGAAGCATGGAGAGCATTGTGACACTAAGGAAACTCCTGGAACCAAGATGACCACTGGCACATAATGGAACCTCATGGAAGCAAGCCTCCACAATGACTTTGGAGGGCCTCAGGGACCACAGGACCCATTGTGACACAGCAGGACCTGGTGGAACCAAGGAGCCTTTGTGATACTCCAGATCCACATGGAAGCCAGGGTGCACTGAGACACAGCGGGGCCTTGTGGGAACCAAAGACACCTCTGCAAAAAGCAGGCTAGCTCATAGAAGCAAGGAGTCCATTGTTACAACGTAAAAGCTATGGAACCAAGGGACCATTGTGACACTGCGGGGCCTCATGGAACCAATTGTCCATGATGACAATGCGGATCAAAGGAGACCATGGTGACACTGCGGAACCTGATGGAACCAAGGAGCCATTGTGACACAGTGGGGCCTCATGGAATCAAGGAGACCATTGTGACCCAGGTGTTGCATGTGAAGGCAAGGAGCCATTGTGACACTTTGGGCTTCTTCCCTTGAGCTCTGCAGCTGGCTGTCCCAGCCCAGCGCACCATGTGCCACCTGCTCTCCTCAGGGCTCTGCCTGCACACAGCCCCAGGAGAAGTTTTCCTGTTTGGAAGGAAAGAATGGAAAAGCCTGAGCAGGTTTCCTAAACAACAAACCCCACTCAGGAGCCACATGCTCAGTACAGGCTGCCTGGAACGATGTCCCCTTTCTACAAGGATCAGTGTGAGCAGGAATGATCTCTGGGAGCAGAATTCTCGGAGTCTTTCCACTGAATTCTCTGTCCCTGTGTCTTGGGGTGACTTTATCGTGTGTATCCCCTATTGCTGCTCTATGCCCAGAAGTGAACTTTGTGCGTTTCTGTGCCTTTCAACTGAGCCTGAGAGGGGGGAGAGGAAAAAAACCGGACAAACTTCTCAGAGCGTTTTTTCAAGGACACACATACACACTCCTCTGCATCCTGCTTGCAGCAAGAGCAGAGGAAGCAACTTTGTTTCTTTTTTGCCAGTTTTCAGCTCCTTTTCTCTGGGAGGAGATGGAGAGTTGAACTTTGTTTTCCTGGGACTTCGGGGGTTTTTTTTCCCTTCTTCTCTTCTTGACTCTTTCAACATCAGAGCACATTGGGAGAATTTTCTCCCGAGGTGGGGGCCCTGAATGTGGGCCCATGAGCCAGCTGCAAGGAGGAGGAGAGAGACTACACCTACGGAAGTGTTGGGGTTCCTCCCCCCTGCCATGAGGTCATGGGAGAGGGGACCCTGGGGTAGAGGCATGGCCTGGGCACGGGGTCTCCCTGCTCCCTGCTCACATGTGCCCTAATCCTGTTCAGCACTGCTTATTTTGTGTTGCCCTGTGCGAGGAGGGCCCTGGTTGTGCCGTGATTGCTCAGTTCTTTGGCAGTGCCCCGCCCATGTGGCTGGAGAAGAAAGAGCTCTGAAACTTCTCTCAAGAATCGCTCCCTGTTTCTTTGCACAGGCCTCGCTGTCTATGGATGTTTCAGGAGACCCCACCGAAACACGGAAGGACTCTCAAATTATCCCAGCTTTCTCTGCACAGCGAGAGCTTTTAATATTTAGCATTGCTATCCTTTTCCTGTGTGTTTGTTAAAAAAATAGTTTTTATCTCTTTCACTTTCTTCCCAGGAAAGTTCTTTTTTCCAAAAACCTGGTGGGGGAGGGCTGGGTGTAACCTGCCTTCTATCAGAGGATATTTTCCTCCACATTTGTCCAAACTGGCACAGCCTGTCCTTTCCTGGGTCTCTGTTGCAGATGGAAGCTGCTGGTGCCATTGTCAGCTTGAAGCCCTCTTTTGATGCAAGCAGATGTTGCCAGGTGTGTTCAGCAGCTGTTGCTCAATGCTTATGCCAAGCTATTGTGTTCCTCATGGAACCAAGGAGCCATTGTGACACTGCAGGGGCTGATGGCATCAAGGAGGCAATTGTGACAGTACAGAACCTCCTAGAAACAAGGCTCCATTGTGACACCGTGGGGAATCATGGAATCAAGGAGCCCATTGTGACACGGCTGCATGGAACCAATGGTCCATGGTTACACTGCGGATTCAAGAAGAGCACGGTGACACCACGCAACATCATGGAACCATAGGTCCATTGTGACACAGCGGGGCCTCATGGAAACAAGGGGACCATTGTGGCAAAGCAGGGCCTAATGGAAGCATGGAGAGCATTGTGACACTAAGGAAACTCCTGGAACCAAGATGACCACTGGCACATAATGGAACCTCATGGAAGCAAGCCTCCACAATGACTTTGGAGGGCCTCAGGGACCACAGGACCCATTGTGACACAGCAGGACCTGGTGGAACCAAGGAGCCTTTGTGATACTCCACATCCACATGGAAGCCAGGGTGCACTGAGACACAGCGGGGCCTTGTTGGAACCAAAGACACCTCTGCAAAAAGCAGGCTAGCTCATAGAAGCAAGGAGTCCATTGTTACAACGTAAAAGCTATGGAAGCAAGGGACCATTGTGACACTGCGGGGCCTCATGGAACCAATTGTCCATGATGACAGTGCGGATCAAAGGAGACCATGGTGACACTGCGGAACCTGATGGAACCAAGGAGCCATTGTGACACAGTGGGGCCTCATGGAATCAAGGAGACCATTGTGACCCAGGTGTTGCATGTGAAGGCAAGGAGCCATTGTGACACTTTGGGCTTCTTCCCTTGAGCTCTGCAGCTGGCTGTCCCAGCCCAGCGCACCATGTGCCACCTGCTCTCCTCAGGGCTCTGCCTGCACACAGCCCCAGGAGAAGTTTTCCTGTTTGGAAGGAAAGAATGGAAAAGCCTGAGCAGGTTTCCTAAACAACAAACCCCACTCAGGAGCCACATGCTCAGTACAGGCTGCCTGGAACGATGTCCCCTTTCTACAAGGATCAGTGTGAGCAGGAATGATCTCTGGGAGCAGAATTCTCGGAGTCTTTCCACTGAATTCTCTGTCCCTGTGTCTTGGGGTGACTTTATCGTGTGTATCCCCTATTGCTGCTCTATGCCCAGAAGTGAACTTTGTGCGTTTCTGTGCCTTTCAACTGAGCCTGAGAGGGGGGAGAGGAAAAAAACCGGACAAACTTCTCAGAGCGTTTTTTCAAGGACACACATACACACTCCTCTGCATCCTGCTTGCAGCAAGAGCAGAGGAAGCAACTTTGTTTCTTTTTTGCCAGTTTTCAGCTCCTTTTCTCTGGGAGGAGATGGAGAGTTGAACTTTGTTTTCCTGGGACTTCGGGGGGTTTTTTTCCCTTCTTCTCTTCTTGACTCTTTCAACATCAGAGCACATTGGGAGAATTTTCTCCCGAGGTGGGGGCCCTGAATGTGGGCCCATGAGCCAGCTGCAAGGAGGAGGAGAGAGACTACACCTACGGAAGTGTTGGGGTTCCTCCCCCCTGCCATGAGGTCATGGGAGAGGGGACCCTGGGGTAGAGGCATGGCCTGGGCACGGGGTCTCCCTGCTCCCTGCTCACATGTGCCCTAATCCTGTTCAGCACTGCTTATTTTGTGTTGCCCTGTGCGAGGAGGGCCCTGGTTGTGCCGTGATTGCTCAGTTCTTTGGCAGTGCCCCGCCCATGTGGCTGGAGAAGAAAGAGCTCTGAAACTTCTCTCAAGAATCGCTCCCTGTTTCTTTGCACAGGCCTCGCTGTCTATGGATGTTTCAGGAGACCCCACCGAAACACGGAAGGACTCTCAAATTATCCCAGCTTTCTCTGCACAGCGAGAGCTTTTAATATTTAGCATTGCTATCCTTTTCCTGTGTGTTTGTTAAAAAAATAGTTTTTATCTCTTTCACTTTCTTCCCAGGAAAGTTCTTTTTTCCAAAAACCTGGTGGGGGAGGGCTGGGTGTAACCTGCCTTCTATCAGAGGATATTTTCCTCCACATTTGTCCAAACTGGCACAGCCTGTCCTTTCCTGGGTCTCTGTTGCAGATGGAAGCTGCTGGTGCCATTGTCAGCTTGAAGCCCTCTTTTGATGCAAGCAGATGTTGCCAGGTGTGTTCAGCAGCTGTTGCTCAATGCTTATGCCAAGCTATTGTGTTCCTCATGGAACCAAGGAGCCATTGTGACACTGCAGGGGCTGATGGCATCAAGGAGGCAATTGTGACAGTACAGAACCTCCTAGAAACAAGGCTCCATTGTGACACCGTGGGGAATCATGGAATCAAGGAGCCCATTGTGACACGGCTGCATGGAACCAATGGTCCATGGTTACACTGCGGATTCAAGAAGAGCACGGTGACACCACGCAACATCATGGAACCATAGGTCCATTGTGACACAGCGGGGCCTCATGGAAACAAGGGGACCATTGTGGCAAAGCAGGGCCTAATGGAAGCATGGAGAGCATTGTGACACTAAGGAAACTCCTGGAACCAAGATGACCACTGGCACATAATGGAACCTCATGGAAGCAAGCCTCCACAATGACTTTGGAGGGCCTCAGGGACCACAGGACCCATTGTGACACAGCAGGACCTGGTGGAACCAAGGAGCCTTTGTGATACTCCACATCCACATGGAAGCCAGGGTGCACTGAGACACAGCGGGGCCTTGTTGGAACCAAAGACACCTCTGCAAAAAGCAGGCTAGCTCATAGAAGCAAGGAGTCCATTGTTACAACGTAAAAGCTATGGAAGCAAGGGACCATTGTGACACTGCGGGGCCTCATGGAACCAATTGTCCATGATGACAGTGCGGATCAAAGGAGACCATGGTGACACTGCGGAACCTGATGGAACCAAGGAGCCATTGTGACACAGTGGGGCCTCATGGAATCAAGGAGACCATTGTGACCCAGGTGTTGCATGTGAAGGCAAGGAGCCATTGTGACACTTTGGGCTTCTTCCCTTGAGCTCTGCAGCTGGCTGTCCCAGCCCAGCGCACCATGTGCCACCTGCTCTCCTCAGGGCTCTGCCTGCACACAGCCCCAGGAGAAGTTTTCCTGTTTGGAAGGAAAGAATGGAAAAGCCTGAGCAGGTTTCCTAAACAACAAACCCCACTCAGGAGCCACATGCTCAGTACAGGCTGCCTGGAACGATGTCCCCTTTCTACAAGGGTCAGTGTGAGCAGGAATGAATGATCTCTGGGAGCAGAATTCTCGGAGTCTTTCCACTGAATTCTCTGTCCCTGTGTCTTGGGGTGACTTTATTGTGTGTATCCCCTATTGCTGCTCTATGCCCAGAAGTGAACTTTGTGCATTTCTGTGCCTTTCAACTGAGCCTGAGAGGGGGGAGAGGAAAAAAAAGCCAGACAAACTTCTCAGAGCGTTTGTTCAAGGACACACATACACACTCCTCTGCATCCTGCTTGCAGCAAGAGCAGAGGAAGCAACTTGGTTTCTTTTTTGCCAGTTTTCAGCTCCTTTTCTCTGGGGGGAGATGGAGAGTTGAACTTTGTTTTCCTGGGACTTCGGGGGTTTTTTCCCCTTCTCTTCTTGACTCTTTCAACATCAGACCACATTGGGAGAATTTTCTCCCGAGGTGGGGGCCCTGAATGTGGGCCCATGAGCCAGCTGCAAGGAGGAGGAGAGAGACTACACCTACGGAAGTGTTGGGGTTCCTCCCCCCTGCCATGAGGTCATGGGAGAGGGGACCCTGGGGTAGAGGCATGGCCTGGGCACGGGGTCTCCCTGCTCCCTGCTCACATGTGCCCTAATCCTGTTCAGCACTGCTTATTTTGTGTTGCCCTGTGCGAGGAGGGCCCTGGTTGTGCTGTGATTGCTCAGTTCTTTGGCAGTGCCCCGCCCATGTGGCTGGAGAAGAAAGAGCTCTGCAACTTCTCTCAAGAATCGCTCCCTGTTTCTTTGCACGGGCCTCGCTGTCTATGGATGTTTCAGGAGACCCCACCGAAACACAGAAGGACTCTCAAATTATCCCAGCTTTCTCTGCACAGCGAGAGCTTTTAATATTTAGCATTGTTATCCTTTTCCTGTGTGTTTGTTAAAAAAATAGTTTTTATCTCTTTCACTTTCTTCCCAGGAAAGTTCTTTTTTCCAAAAACCTGGTGGGGGAGGGCTGGGTGTAACCTGCCTTCTATCAGAGGATATTTTCCTCCACATTTGTCCAAACCGGCACAGCCTGTCCTTTCCCTGGGTGTCTGTTGCAGATGGAAGCTGCTGGTGCCATTGTCAGCTTGAAGCCCTCTTTTGATGCAAGCAGATGTTGCCAGGTGTGTTCAGCAGCTGTTGCTCAATGCTTATGCCAAGCTATTGTGTTCCTCATGGAACCAAGGAGCCATTGTGACACTGCAGGGGCTGATGGCATCAAGGAGGCAATTGTGACAGTACAGAACCTCCTAGAAACAAGGCTCCATTGTGACACCGTGGGGAATCATGGAATCAAGGAGCCCATTGTGACACGGCTGCATGGAACCAATGGTCCATGGTTACACTGCGGATTCAAGAAGAGCACGGTGACACCACGCAACATCATGGAACCATAGGTCCATTGTGACACAGCGGGGCCTCATGGAAACAAGGGGACCATTGTGGCAAAGCAGGGCCTAATGGAAGCATGGAGAGCATTGTGACACTAAGGAAACTCCTGGAACCAAGATGACCACTGGCACATAATGGAACCTCATGGAAGCAAGCCTCCACAATGACTTTGGAGGGCCTCAGGGACCACAGGACCCATTGTGACACAGCAGGACCTGGTGGAACCAAGGAGCCTTTGTGATACTCCACATCCACATGGAAGCCAGGGTGCACTGAGACACAGCGGGGCCTTGTTGGAACCAAAGACACCTCTGCAAAAAGCAGGCTAGCTCATAGAAGCAAGGAGTCCATTGTTACAACGTAAAAGCTATGGAAGCAAGGGACCATTGTGACACTGCGGGGCCTCATGGAACCAATTGTCCATGATGACAGTGCGGATCAAAGGAGACCATGGTGACACTGCGGAACCTGATGGAACCAAGGAGCCATTGTGACACAGTGGGGCCTCATGGAATCAAGGAGACCATTGTGACCCAGGTGTTGCATGTGAAGGCAAGGAGCCATTGTGACACTTTGGGCTTCTTCCCTTGAGCTCTGCAGCTGGCTGTCCCAGCCCAGCGCACCATGTGCCACCTGCTCTCCTCAGGGCTCTGCCTGCACACAGCCCCAGGAGAAGTTTTCCTGTTTGGAAGGAAAGAATGGAAAAGCCTGAGCAGGTTTCCTAAACAACAAACCCCACTCAGGAGCCACATGCTCAGTACAGGCTGCCTGGAACGATGTCCCCTTTCTACAAGGGTCAGTGTGAGCAGGAATGAATGATCTCTGGGAGCAGAATTCTCGGAGTCTTTCCACTGAATTCTCTGTCCCTGTGTCTTGGGGTGACTTTATTGTGTGTATCCCCTATTGCTGCTCTATGCCCAGAAGTGAACTTTGTGCATTTCTGTGCCTTTCAACTGAGCCTGAGAGGGGGGAGAGGAAAAAAAAGCCAGACAAACTTCTCAGAGCGTTTGTTCAAGGACACACATACACACTCCTCTGCATCCTGCTTGCAGCAAGAGCAGAGGAAGCAACTTTGTTTCTTTTTAGCCAGTTTTCAGCTCCTTTTCTCTGGGGGGAGATGGAGAGTTGAACTTTGTTTTCCTGGGACTTCGGGGGTTTTTTCCCCTTCTCTTCTTGACTCTTTCAACATCAGACCACATTGGGAGAATTTTCTCCCGAGGTGGGGGCCCTGAATGTGGGCCCATGAGCCAGCTGCAAGGAGGAGGAGAGAGACTACACCTACGGAAGTGTTGGGGTTCCTCCCCCCTGCCATGAGGTCATGGGAGAGGGGACCCTGGGGTAGAGGCATGGCCTGGGCACAGGGTCTCCCTGCTCCCTGCTCACATGTGCCCTAATCCTGTTCAGCACTGCTTATTTTGTGTTGCCCTGTGCGAGGAGGGCCCTGGTTGTGCTGTGATTGCTCAGTTCTTTGGCAGTGCCCCGCCCATGTGGCTGGAGAAGAAAGAGCTCTGAAACTTCTCTCAAGAATCGCTCCCTGTTTCTTTGCACGGGCCTCGCTGTCTATGGATGTTTCAGGAGACCCCACCGAAACACAGAAGGACTCTCAAATTATCCCAGCTTTCTCTGCACAGCGAGAGCTTTTAATATTTAGCATTGTTATCCTTTTCCTGTGTGTTTGTTAAAAAAATAGTTTTTATCTCTTTCACTTTCTTCCCAGGAAAGTTCTTCTTTCCAAAAACCTGGTGGGGGAGGGCTGGGTGTAACCTGCCTTCTATCAGAGGATATTTTCCTCCACATTTGTCCAAACCGGCACAGCCTGTCCTTTCCCTGGGTGTCTGTTGCAGATGGAAGCTGCTGGTGCCATTGTCAGCTTGAAGCCCTCTTTTGATGCAAGCAGATGTTGCCAGGTGTGTTCAGCAGCTGTTGCTCAATGCTTATGCCAAGCTATTGTGTTCCTCATGGAACCAAGGAGCCATTGTGACACTGCAGGGGCTGATGGCATCAAGGAGGCAATTGTGACAGTACAGAACCTCCTAGAAACAAGGCTCCATTGTGACACCGTGGGGAATCATGGAATCAAGGAGCCCATTGTGACACGGCTGCATGGAACCAATGGTCCATGGTTACACTGCGGATTCAAGAAGAGCACGGTGACACCACGCAACATCATGGAACCATAGGTCCATTGTGACACAGCGGGGCCTCATGGAAACAAGGGGACCATTGTGGGAAAGCAGGGCCTAATGGAAGCATGGAGAGCATTGTGACACTAAGGAAACTCCTGGAACCAAGATGACCACTGGCACATAATGGAACCTCATGGAAGCAAGCCTCCACAATGACTTTGGAGGGCCTCAGGGACCACAGGACCCATTGTGACACAGCAGGACCTGGTGGAACCAAGGAGCCTTTGTGATACTCCACATCCACATGGAAGCCAGGGTGCACTGAGACACAGCGGGGCCTTGTGGGAACCAAAGACACCTCTGCAAAAAGCAGGCTAGCTCATAGAAGCAAGGAGTCCATTGTTACAACGTAAAAGCTATGGAAGCAAGGGACCATTGTGACACTGCGGGGCCTCATGGAACCAATTGTCCATGATGACAGTGCGGATCAAAGGAGACCATGGTGACACTGCGGAACCTGATGGAACCAAGGAGCCATTGTGACACAGTGGGGCCTCATGGAATCAAGGAGACCATTGTGACCCAGGTGTTGCATGTGAAGGCAAGGAGCCATTGTGACACTTTGGGCTTCTTCCCTTGAGCTCTGCAGCTGGCTGTCCCAGCCCAGCGCACCATGTGCCACCTGCTCTCCTCAGGGCTCTGCCTGCACACAGCCCCAGGAGAAGTTTTCCTGTTTGCAAGGAAAGAATGGAAAAGCCGGAGCAGGTTTCCTAAACAACAAACCCCACTCAGGAGCCACATGCTCAGTACAGGCTGCCTGGAACGATGTCCCCTTTCTACAAGGGTCAGTGTGAGCAGGAATGAATGATCTCTGGGAGCAGAATTCTCGGAGTCTTTCCACTGAATTCTCTGTCCCTGTGTCTTGGGGTGACTTTATTGTGTGTATCCCCTATTGCTGCTCTATGCCCAGAAGTGAACTTTGTGCATTTCTGTGCCTTTCAACTGAGCCTGAGAGGGGGGAGAGGAAAAAAAAGCCAGACAAACTTCTCAGAGCGTTTTTTCAAGGACACACATACACACTCCTCTGCATCCTGCTTGCAGCAAGAGCAGAGGAAGCAACTTTGTTTCTTTTTAGCCAGTTTTCAGCTCCTTTTCTCTGGGGGGAGATGGAGAGTTTAACTTTGTTTTCCTGGGACTTTGGGGGTTTTTTCCCCTTCTCTTCTTGACTCTTTCAACATCAGAGCACATTGGGAGAATTTTCTCCCGAGGTGGGGGCCCTGAATGTGGGCCCATGAGCCAGCTGCAAGGAGGAGGAGAGAGACTACACCTACGGAAGTGTTGGGGTTCCTCCCCCCTGCCATGAGGTCATGGGAGAGGGGACCCTGGGGTAGAGGCATGGCCTGGGCACAGGGTCTCCCTGCTCCCTGCTCACATGTGCCCTAATCCTGTTCAGCACTGCTTATTTTGTGTTGCCCTGTGCGAGGAGGGCCCTGGTTGTGCTGTGATTGCTCAGTTCTTTGGCAGTGCCCCGCCCATGTGGCTGGAGAAGAAAGAGCTCTGAAACTTCTCTCAAGAATCGCTCCCTGTTTCTTTGCACGGGCCTCGCTGTCTATGGATGTTTCAGGAGACCCCACCGAAACACAGAAGGACTCTCAAATTATCCCAGCTTTCTCTGCACAGCGAGAGCTTTTAATATTTAGCATTGTTATCCTTTTCCTGTGTGTTTGTTAAAAAAATAGTTTTTATCTCTTTCACTTTCTTCCCAGGAAAGTTCTTCTTTCCAAAAACCTGGTGGGGGAGGGCTGGGTGTAACCTGCCTTCTATCAGAGGATATTTTCCTCCACATTTGTCCAAACCGGCACAGCCTGTCCTTTCCCTGGGTGTCTGTTGCAGATGGAAGCTGCTGGTGCCATTGTCAGCTTGAAGCCCTCTTTTGATGCAAGCAGATGTTGCCAGGTGTGTTCAGCAGCTGTTGCTCAATGCTTATGCCAAGCTATTGTGTTCCTCATGGAACCAAGGAGCCATTGTGACACTGCAGGGGCTGATGGCATCAAGGAGGCAATTGTGACAGTACAGAACCTCCTAGAAACAAGGCTCCATTGTGACACCGTGGGGAATCATGGAATCAAGGAGCCCATTATGACACGGCTGCATGGAACCAATGGTCCATGGTTACACTGCGGATTCAAGAAGAGCACGGTGACACCACGCAACATCATGGAACCATAGGTCCATTGTGACACAGCGGGGCCTCATGGAAACAAGGGGACCATTGTGGCAAAGCAGGGCCTAATGGAAGCATGGAGAGCATTGTGACACTAAGGAAACTCCTGGAACCAAGATGACCACTGGCACATAATGGAACCTCATGGAAGCAAGCCTCCACAATGACTTTGGAGGGCCTCAGGGACCACAGGACCCATTGTGACACAGCAGGACCTGGTGGAACCAAGGAGCCTTTGTGATACTCCACATCCACATGGAAGCCAGGGTGCACTGAGACACAGCGGGGCCTTGTTGGAACCAAAGACACCTCTGCAAAAAGCAGGCTAGCTCATAGAAGCAAGGAGTCCATTGTTACAACGTAAAAGCTATGGAAGCAAGGGACCATTGTGACACTGCGGGGCCTCATGGAACCAATTGTCCATGATGACAATGCGGATCAAAGGAGACCATGGTGACACTGCGGAACCTGATGGAACCAAGGAGCCATTGTGACACAGTGGGGCCTCATGGAATCAAGGAGACCATTGTGACCCAGGTGTTGCATGTGAAGGCAAGGAGCCATTGTGACACTTTGGGCTTCTTCCCTTGAGCTCTGCAGCTGGCTGTCCCAGCCCAGCGCACCATGTGCCACCTGCTCTCCTCAGGGCTCTGCCTGCACACAGCCCCAGGAGAAGTTTTCCTGTTTGGAAGGAAAGAATGGAAAAGCCTGAGCAGGTTTCCTAAACAACAAACCCCACTCAGGAGCCACATGCTCAGTACAGGCTGCCTGGAACGATGTCCCCTTTCTACAAGGGTCAGTGTGAGCAGGAATGAATGATCTCTGGGAGCAGAATTCTCGGAGTCTTTCCACTGAATTCTCTGTCCCTGTGTCTTGGGGTGACTTTATTGTGTGTATCCCCTATTGCTGCTCTATGCCCAGAAGTGAACTTTGTGCATTTCTGTGCCTTTCAACTGAGCCTGAGAGGGGGGAGAGGAAAAAAAAGCCAGACAAACTTCTCAGAGCGTTTGTTCAAGGACACACATACACACTCCTCTGCATCCTGCTTGCAGCAAGAGCAGAGGAAGCAACTTGGTTTCTTTTTTGCCAGTTTTCAGCTCCTTTTCTCTGGGGGGAGATGGAGAGTTGAACTTTGTTTTCCTGGGACTTCGGGGGTTTTTTCCCCTTCTCTTCTTGACTCTTTCAACATCAGAGCACATTGGGAGAATTTTCTCCCGAGGTGGGGGCCCTGAATGTGGGCCCATGAGCCAGCTGCAAGGAGGAGGAGAGAGACTACACCTACGGAAGTGTTGGGGTTCCTCCCCCCTGCCATGAGGTCATGGGAGAGGGGACCCTGGGGTAGAGGCATGGCCTGGGCACGGGGTCTCCCTGCTCCCTGCTCACATGTGCCCTAATCCTGTTCAGCACTGCTTATTTTGTGTTGCCCTGTGCGAGGAGGGCCCTGGTTGTGCTGTGATTGCTCAGTTCTTTGGCAGTGCCCCGCCCATGTGGCTGGAGAAGAAAGAGCTCTGAAACTTCTCTCAAGAATCGCTCCCTGTTTCTTTGCACGGGCCTCGCTGTCTATGGATGTTTCAGGAGACCCCACCGAAACACAGAAGGACTCTCAAATTATCCCAGCTTTCTCTGCACAGCGAGAGCTTTTAATATTTAGCATTGTTATCCTTTTCCTGTGTGTTTGTTAAAAAAATAGTTTTTATCTCTTTCACTTTCTTCCCAGGAAAGTTCTTTTTTCCAAAAACCTGGTGGGGGAGGGCTGGGTGTAACCTGCCTTCTATCAGAGGATATTTTCCTCCACATTTGTCCAAACCGGCACAGCCTGTCCTTTCCTGGGTCTCTGTTGCAGATGGAAGCTGCTGGTGCCATTGTCAGCTTGAAGCACTCTTTTGATGCAAGCAGATGTTGCCAGGTGTGTTCAGCAGCTGTTGCTCAATGCTTATGCCAAGCTATTGTGTTCCTCATGGAACCAAGGAGCCATTGTGACACTGCAGGGGCTGATGGCATCAAGGAGGCAATTGTGACAGTACAGAACCTCCTAGAAACAAGGCTCCATTGTGACACCGTGGGGAATCATGGAATCAAGGAGCCCATTGTGACACGGCTGCATGGAACCAATGGTCCATGGTTACACGGCGGATTCAAGAAGAGCACGGTGACACCACGCAACATCATGGAACCATAGGTCCATTGTGACACAGCGGGGCCTCATGGAAACAAGGGGACCATTGTGGCAAAGCAGGGCCTAATGGAAGCATGGAGAGCATTGTGACACTAAGGAAACTCCTGGAACCAAGATGACCACTGGCACATAATGGAACCTCATGGAAGCAAGCCTCCACAATGACTTTGGAGGGCCTCAGGGACCACAGGACCCATTGTGACACAGCAGGACCTGGTGGAACCAAGGAGCCTTTGTGATACTCCAGATCCACATGGAAGCCAGGGTGCACTGAGACACAGCGGGGCCTTGTGGGAACCAAAGACACCTCTGCAAAAAGCAGGCTAGCTCATAGAAGCAAGGAGTCCATTGTTACAACGTAAAAGCTATGGAACCAAGGGACCATTGTGACACTGCGGGGCCTCATGGAACCAATTGTCCATGATGACAATGCGGATCAAAGGAGACCATGGTGACACTGCGGAACCTGATGGAACCAAGGAGCCATTGTGACACAGTGGGGCCTCATGGAATCAAGGAGACCATTGTGACCCAGGTGTTGCATGTGAAGGCAAGGAGCCATTGTGACACTTTGGGCTTCTTCCCTTGAGCTCTGCAGCTGGCTGTCCCAGCCCAGCGCACCATGTGCCACCTGCTCTCCTCAGGGCTCTGCCTGCACACAGCCCCAGGAGAAGTTTTCCTGTTTGGAAGGAAAGAATGGAAAAGCCTGAGCAGGTTTCCTAAACAACAAACCCCACTCAGGAGCCACATGCTCAGTACAGGCTGCCTGGAACGATGTCCCCTTTCTACAAGGATCAGTGTGAGCAGGAATGATCTCTGGGAGCAGAATTCTCGGAGTCTTTCCACTGAATTCTCTGTCCCTGTGTCTTGGGGTGACTTTATCGTGTGTATCCCCTATTGCTGCTCTATGCCCAGAAGTGAACTTTGTGCGTTTCTGTGCCTTTCAACTGAGCCTGAGAGGGGGGAGAGGAAAAAAACCGGACAAACTTCTCAGAGCGTTTTTTCAAGGACACACATACACACTCCTCTGCATCCTGCTTGCAGCAAGAGCAGAGGAAGCAACTTGGTTTCTTTTTAGCCAGTTTTCAGCTCCTTTTCTCTGGGGGGAGATGGAGAGTTGAACTTTGTTTTCCTGGGACTTCGGGGGTTTTTTTTCCCTTCTTCTCTTCTTGACTCTTTCAACATCAGAGCACATTGGGAGAATTTTCTCCCGAGGTGGGGGCCCTGAATGTGGGCCCATGAGCCAGCTGCAAGGAGGAGGAGAGAGACTACACCTACGGAAGTGTTGGGGTTCCTCCCCCCTGCCATGAGGTCATGGGAGAGGGGACCCTGGGGTAGAGGCATGGCCTGGGCACGGGGTCTCCCTGCTCCCTGCTCACATGTGCCCTAATCCTGTTCAGCACTGCTTATTTTGTGTTGCCCTGTGCGAGGAGGGCCCTGGTTGTGCCGTGATTGCTCAGTTCTTTGGCAGTGCCCCGCCCATGTGGCTGGAGAAGAAAGAGCTCTGAAACTTCTCTCAAGAATCGCTCCCTGTTTCTTTGCACAGGCCTCGCTGTCTATGGATGTTTCAGGAGACCCCACCGAAACACGGAAGGACTCTCAAATTATCCCAGCTTTCTCTGCACAGCGAGAGCTTTTAATATTTAGCATTGCTATCCTTTTCCTGTGTGTTTGTTAAAAAAATAGTTTTTATCTCTTTCACTTTCTTCCCAGGAAAGTTCTTTTTTCCAAAAACCTGGTGGGGGAGGGCTGGGTGTAACCTGCCTTCTATCAGAGGATATTTTCCTCCACATTTGTCCAAACTGGCACAGCCTGTCCTTTCCTGGGTCTCTGTTGCAGATGGAAGCTGCTGGTGCCATTGTCAGCTTGAAGCCCTCTTTTGATGCAAGCAGATGTTGCCAGGTGTGTTCAGCAGCTGTTGCTCAATGCTTATGCCAAGCTATTGTGTTCCTCATGGAACCAAGGAGCCATTGTGACACTGCAGGGGCTGATGGCATCAAGGAGGCAATTGTGACAGTACAGAACCTCCTAGAAACAAGGCTCCATTGTGACACCGTGGGGAATCATGGAATCAAGGAGCCCATTGTGACACGGCTGCATGGAACCAATGGTCCATGGTTACACTGCGGATTCAAGAAGAGCACGGTGACACCACGCAACATCATGGAACCATAGGTCCATTGTGACACAGCGGGGCCTCATGGAAACAAGGGGACCATTGTGGCAAAGCAGGGCCTAATGGAAGCATGGAGAGCATTGTGACACTAAGGAAACTCCTGGAACCAAGATGACCACTGGCACATAATGGAACCTCATGGAAGCAAGCCTCCACAATGACTTTGGAGGGCCTCAGGGACCACAGGACCCATTGTGACACAGCAGGACCTGGTGGAACCAAGGAGCCTTTGTGATACTCCAGATCCACATGGAAGCCAGGGTGCACTGAGACACAGCGGGGCCTTGTTGGAACCAAAGACACCTCTGCAAAAAGCAGGCTAGCTCATAGAAGCAAGGAGTCCATTGTTACAACGTAAAAGCTATGGAAGCAAGGGACCATTGTGACACTGCGGGGCCTCATGGAACCAATTGTCCATGATGACAGTGCGGATCAAAGGAGACCATGGTGACACTGCGGAACCTGATGGAACCAAGGAGCCATTGTGACACAGTGGGGCCTCATGGAATCAAGGAGACCATTGTGACCCAGGTGTTGCATGTGAAGGCAAGGAGCCATTGTGACACTTTGGGCTTCTTCCCTTGAGCTCTGCAGCTGGCTGTCCCAGCCCAGCGCACCATGTGCCACCTGCTCTCCTCAGGGCTCTGCCTGCACACAGCCCCAGGAGAAGTTTTCCTGTTTGGAAGGAAAGAATGGAAAAGCCTGAGCAGGTTTCCTAAACAACAAACCCCACTCAGGAGCCACATGCTCAGTACAGGCTGCCTGGAACGATGTCCCCTTTCTACAAGGGTCAGTGTGAGCAGGAATGAATGATCTCTGGGAGCAGAATTCTCGGAGTCTTTCCACTGAATTCTCTGTCCCTGTGTCTTGGGGTGACTTTATTGTGTGTATCCCCTATTGCTGCTCTATGCCCAGAAGTGAACTTTGTGCATTTCTGTGCCTTTCAACTGAGCCTGAGAGGGGGGAGAGGAAAAAAAAGCCAGACAAACTTCTCAGAGCGTTTGTTCAAGGACACACATACACACTCCTCTGCATCCTGCTTGCAGCAAGAGCAGAGGAAGCAACTTTGTTTCTTTTTAGCCAGTTTTCAGCTCCTTTTCTCTGGGGGGAGATGGAGAGTTGAACTTTGTTTTCCTGGGACTTCGGGGGTTTTTTCCCCTTCTCTTCTTGACTCTTTCAACATCAGACCACATTGGGAGAATTTTCTCCCGAGGTGGGGGCCCTGAATGTGGGCCCATGAGCCAGCTGCAAGGAGGAGGAGAGAGACTACACCTACGGAAGTGTTGGGGTTCCTCCCCCCTGCCATGAGGTCATGGGAGAGGGGACCCTGGGGTAGAGGCATGGCCTGGGCACAGGGTCTCCCTGCTCCCTGCTCACATGTGCCCTAATCCTGTTCAGCACTGCTTATTTTGTGTTGCCCTGTGCGAGGAGGGCCCTGGTTGTGCTGTGATTGCTCAGTTCTTTGGCAGTGCCCCGCCCATGTGGCTGGAGAAGAAAGAGCTCTGAAACTTCTCTCAAGAATCGCTCCCTGTTTCTTTGCACGGGCCTCGCTGTCTATGGATGTTTCAGGAGACCCCACCGAAACACAGAAGGACTCTCAAATTATCCCAGCTTTCTCTGCACAGCGAGAGCTTTTAATATTTAGCATTGTTATCCTTTTCCTGTGTGTTTGTTAAAAAAATAGTTTTTATCTCTTTCACTTTCTTCCCAGGAAAGTTCTTCTTTCCAAAAACCTGGTGGGGGAGGGCTGGGTGTAACCTGCCTTCTATCAGAGGATATTTTCCTCCACATTTGTCCAAACCGGCACAGCCTGTCCTTTCCCTGGGTGTCTGTTGCAGATGGAAGCTGCTGGTGCCATTGTCAGCTTGAAGCCCTCTTTTGATGCAAGCAGATGTTGCCAGGTGTGTTCAGCAGCTGTTGCTCAATGCTTATGCCAAGCTATTGTGTTCCTCATGGAACCAAGGAGCCATTGTGACACTGCAGGGGCTGATGGCATCAAGGAGGCAATTGTGACAGTACAGAACCTCCTAGAAACAAGGCTCCATTGTGACACCGTGGGGAATCATGGAATCAAGGAGCCCATTGTGACACGGCTGCATGGAACCAATGGTCCATGGTTACACTGCGGATTCAAGAAGAGCACGGTGACACCACGCAACATCATGGAACCATAGGTCCATTGTGACACAGCGGGGCCTCATGGAAACAAGGGGACCATTGTGGGAAAGCAGGGCCTAATGGAAGCATGGAGAGCATTGTGACACTAAGGAAACTCCTGGAACCAAGATGACCACTGGCACATAATGGAACCTCATGGAAGCAAGCCTCCACAATGACTTTGGAGGGCCTCAGGGACCACAGGACCCATTGTGACACAGCAGGACCTGGTGGAACCAAGGAGCCTTTGTGATACTCCACATCCACATGGAAGCCAGGGTGCACTGAGACACAGCGGGGCCTTGTGGGAACCAAAGACACCTCTGCAAAAAGCAGGCTAGCTCATAGAAGCAAGGAGTCCATTGTTACAACGTAAAAGCTATGGAAGCAAGGGACCATTGTGACACTGCGGGGCCTCATGGAACCAATTGTCCATGATGACAGTGCGGATCAAAGGAGACCATGGTGACACTGCGGAACCTGATGGAACCAAGGAGCCATTGTGACACAGTGGGGCCTCATGGAATCAAGGAGACCATTGTGACCCAGGTGTTGCATGTGAAGGCAAGGAGCCATTGTGACACTTTGGGCTTCTTCCCTTGAGCTCTGCAGCTGGCTGTCCCAGCCCAGCGCACCATGTGCCACCTGCTCTCCTCAGGGCTCTGCCTGCACACAGCCCCAGGAGAAGTTTTCCTGTTTGCAAGGAAAGAATGGAAAAGCCGGAGCAGGTTTCCTAAACAACAAACCCCACTCAGGAGCCACATGCTCAGTACAGGCTGCCTGGAACGATGTCCCCTTTCTACAAGGGTCAGTGTGAGCAGGAATGAATGATCTCTGGGAGCAGAATTCTCGGAGTCTTTCCACTGAATTCTCTGTCCCTGTGTCTTGGGGTGACTTTATTGTGTGTATCCCCTATTGCTGCTCTATGCCCAGAAGTGAACTTTGTGCATTTCTGTGCCTTTCAACTGAGCCTGAGAGGGGGGAGAGGAAAAAAAAGCCAGACAAACTTCTCAGAGCGTTTTTTCAAGGACACACATACACACTCCTCTGCATCCTGCTTGCAGCAAGAGCAGAGGAAGCAACTTTGTTTCTTTTTAGCCAGTTTTCAGCTCCTTTTCTCTGGGGGGAGATGGAGAGTTTAACTTTGTTTTCCTGGGACTTTGGGGGTTTTTTCCCCTTCTCTTCTTGACTCTTTCAACATCAGAGCACATTGGGAGAATTTTCTCCCGAGGTGGGGGCCCTGAATGTGGGCCCATGAGCCAGCTGCAAGGAGGAGGAGAGAGACTACACCTACGGAAGTGTTGGGGTTCCTCCCCCCTGCCATGAGGTCATGGGAGAGGGGACCCTGGGGTAGAGGCATGGCCTGGGCACAGGGTCTCCCTGCTCCCTGCTCACATGTGCCCTAATCCTGTTCAGCACTGCTTATTTTGTGTTGCCCTGTGCGAGGAGGGCCCTGGTTGTGCTGTGATTGCTCAGTTCTTTGGCAGTGCCCCGCCCATGTGGCTGGAGAAGAAAGAGCTCTGAAACTTCTCTCAAGAATCGCTCCCTGTTTCTTTGCACGGGCCTCGCTGTCTATGGATGTTTCAGGAGACCCCACCGAAACACAGAAGGACTCTCAAATTATCCCAGCTTTCTCTGCACAGCGAGAGCTTTTAATATTTAGCATTGTTATCCTTTTCCTGTGTGTTTGTTAAAAAAATAGTTTTTATCTCTTTCACTTTCTTCCCAGGAAAGTTCTTCTTTCCAAAAACCTGGTGGGGGAGGGCTGGGTGTAACCTGCCTTCTATCAGAGGATATTTTCCTCCACATTTGTCCAAACCGGCACAGCCTGTCCTTTCCCTGGGTGTCTGTTGCAGATGGAAGCTGCTGGTGCCATTGTCAGCTTGAAGCCCTCTTTTGATGCAAGCAGATGTTGCCAGGTGTGTTCAGCAGCTGTTGCTCAATGCTTATGCCAAGCTATTGTGTTCCTCATGGAACCAAGGAGCCATTGTGACACTGCAGGGGCTGATGGCATCAAGGAGGCAATTGTGACAGTACAGAACCTCCTAGAAACAAGGCTCCATTGTGACACCGTGGGGAATCATGGAATCAAGGAGCCCATTATGACACGGCTGCATGGAACCAATGGTCCATGGTTACACTGCGGATTCAAGAAGAGCACGGTGACACCACGCAACATCATGGAACCATAGGTCCATTGTGACACAGCGGGGCCTCATGGAAACAAGGGGACCATTGTGGCAAAGCAGGGCCTAATGGAAGCATGGAGAGCATTGTGACACTAAGGAAACTCCTGGAACCAAGATGACCACTGGCACATAATGGAACCTCATGGAAGCAAGCCTCCACAATGACTTTGGAGGGCCTCAGGGACCACAGGACCCATTGTGACACAGCAGGACCTGGTGGAACCAAGGAGCCTTTGTGATACTCCACATCCACATGGAAGCCAGGGTGCACTGAGACACAGCGGGGCCTTGTTGGAACCAAAGACACCTCTGCAAAAAGCAGGCTAGCTCATAGAAGCAAGGAGTCCATTGTTACAACGTAAAAGCTATGGAAGCAAGGGACCATTGTGACACTGCGGGGCCTCATGGAACCAATTGTCCATGATGACAATGCGGATCAAAGGAGACCATGGTGACACTGCGGAACCTGATGGAACCAAGGAGCCATTGTGACACAGTGGGGCCTCATGGAATCAAGGAGACCATTGTGACCCAGGTGTTGCATGTGAAGGCAAGGAGCCATTGTGACACTTTGGGCTTCTTCCCTTGAGCTCTGCAGCTGGCTGTCCCAGCCCAGCGCACCATGTGCCACCTGCTCTCCTCAGGGCTCTGCCTGCACACAGCCCCAGGAGAAGTTTTCCTGTTTGGAAGGAAAGAATGGAAAAGCCTGAGCAGGTTTCCTAAACAACAAACCCCACTCAGGAGCCACATGCTCAGTACAGGCTGCCTGGAACGATGTCCCCTTTCTACAAGGGTCAGTGTGAGCAGGAATGAATGATCTCTGGGAGCAGAATTCTCGGAGTCTTTCCACTGAATTCTCTGTCCCTGTGTCTTGGGGTGACTTTATTGTGTGTATCCCCTATTGCTGCTCTATGCCCAGAAGTGAACTTTGTGCATTTCTGTGCCTTTCAACTGAGCCTGAGAGGGGGGAGAGGAAAAAAAAGCCAGACAAACTTCTCAGAGCGTTTGTTCAAGGACACACATACACACTCCTCTGCATCCTGCTTGCAGCAAGAGCAGAGGAAGCAACTTGGTTTCTTTTTTGCCAGTTTTCAGCTCCTTTTCTCTGGGGGGAGATGGAGAGTTGAACTTTGTTTTCCTGGGACTTCGGGGGTTTTTTCCCCTTCTCTTCTTGACTCTTTCAACATCAGAGCACATTGGGAGAATTTTCTCCCGAGGTGGGGGCCCTGAATGTGGGCCCATGAGCCAGCTGCAAGGAGGAGGAGAGAGACTACACCTACGGAAGTGTTGGGGTTCCTCCCCCCTGCCATGAGGTCATGGGAGAGGGGACCCTGGGGTAGAGGCATGGCCTGGGCACGGGGTCTCCCTGCTCCCTGCTCACATGTGCCCTAATCCTGTTCAGCACTGCTTATTTTGTGTTGCCCTGTGCGAGGAGGGCCCTGGTTGTGCTGTGATTGCTCAGTTCTTTGGCAGTGCCCCGCCCATGTGGCTGGAGAAGAAAGAGCTCTGAAACTTCTCTCAAGAATCGCTCCCTGTTTCTTTGCACGGGCCTCGCTGTCTATGGATGTTTCAGGAGACCCCACCGAAACACAGAAGGACTCTCAAATTATCCCAGCTTTCTCTGCACAGCGAGAGCTTTTAATATTTAGCATTGTTATCCTTTTCCTGTGTGTTTGTTAAAAAAATAGTTTTTATCTCTTTCACTTTCTTCCCAGGAAAGTTCTTTTTTCCAAAAACCTGGTGGGGGAGGGCTGGGTGTAACCTGCCTTCTATCAGAGGATATTTTCCTCCACATTTGTCCAAACCGGCACAGCCTGTCCTTTCCTGGGTCTCTGTTGCAGATGGAAGCTGCTGGTGCCATTGTCAGCTTGAAGCACTCTTTTGATGCAAGCAGATGTTGCCAGGTGTGTTCAGCAGCTGTTGCTCAATGCTTATGCCAAGCTATTGTGTTCCTCATGGAACCAAGGAGCCATTGTGACACTGCAGGGGCTGATGGCATCAAGGAGGCAATTGTGACAGTACAGAACCTCCTAGAAACAAGGCTCCATTGTGACACCGTGGGGAATCATGGAATCAAGGAGCCCATTGTGACACGGCTGCATGGAACCAATGGTCCATGGTTACACGGCGGATTCAAGAAGAGCACGGTGACACCACGCAACATCATGGAACCATAGGTCCATTGTGACACAGCGGGGCCTCATGGAAACAAGGGGACCATTGTGGCAAAGCAGGGCCTAATGGAAGCATGGAGAGCATTGTGACACTAAGGAAACTCCTGGAACCAAGATGACCACTGGCACATAATGGAACCTCATGGAAGCAAGCCTCCACAATGACTTTGGAGGGCCTCAGGGACCACAGGACCCATTGTGACACAGCAGGACCTGGTGGAACCAAGGAGCCTTTGTGATACTCCAGATCCACATGGAAGCCAGGGTGCACTGAGACACAGCGGGGCCTTGTGGGAACCAAAGACACCTCTGCAAAAAGCAGGCTAGCTCATAGAAGCAAGGAGTCCATTGTTACAACGTAAAAGCTATGGAACCAAGGGACCATTGTGACACTGCGGGGCCTCATGGAACCAATTGTCCATGATGACAATGCGGATCAAAGGAGACCATGGTGACACTGCGGAACCTGATGGAACCAAGGAGCCATTGTGACACAGTGGGGCCTCATGGAATCAAGGAGACCATTGTGACCCAGGTGTTGCATGTGAAGGCAAGGAGCCATTGTGACACTTTGGGCTTCTTCCCTTGAGCTCTGCAGCTGGCTGTCCCAGCCCAGCGCACCATGTGCCACCTGCTCTCCTCAGGGCTCTGCCTGCACACAGCCCCAGGAGAAGTTTTCCTGTTTGGAAGGAAAGAATGGAAAAGCCTGAGCAGGTTTCCTAAACAACAAACCCCACTCAGGAGCCACATGCTCAGTACAGGCTGCCTGGAACGATGTCCCCTTTCTACAAGGATCAGTGTGAGCAGGAATGATCTCTGGGAGCAGAATTCTCGGAGTCTTTCCACTGAATTCTCTGTCCCTGTGTCTTGGGGTGACTTTATCGTGTGTATCCCCTATTGCTGCTCTATGCCCAGAAGTGAACTTTGTGCGTTTCTGTGCCTTTCAACTGAGCCTGAGAGGGGGGAGAGGAAAAAAACCGGACAAACTTCTCAGAGCGTTTTTTCAAGGACACACATACACACTCCTCTGCATCCTGCTTGCAGCAAGAGCAGAGGAAGCAACTTTGTTTCTTTTTTGCCAGTTTTCAGCTCCTTTTCTCTGGGAGGAGATGGAGAGTTGAACTTTGTTTTCCTGGGACTTCGGGGGTTTTTTTTCCCTTCTTCTCTTCTTGACTCTTTCAACATCAGAGCACATTGGGAGAATTTTCTCCCGAGGTGGGGGCCCTGAATGTGGGCCCATGAGCCAGCTGCAAGGAGGAGGAGAGAGACTACACCTACGGAAGTGTTGGGGTTCCTCCCCCCTGCCATGAGGTCATGGGAGAGGGGACCCTGGGGTAGAGGCATGGCCTGGGCACGGGGTCTCCCTGCTCCCTGCTCACATGTGCCCTAATCCTGTTCAGCACTGCTTATTTTGTGTTGCCCTGTGCGAGGAGGGCCCTGGTTGTGCCGTGATTGCTCAGTTCTTTGGCAGTGCCCCGCCCATGTGGCTGGAGAAGAAAGAGCTCTGAAACTTCTCTCAAGAATCGCTCCCTGTTTCTTTGCACAGGCCTCGCTGTCTATGGATGTTTCAGGAGACCCCACCGAAACACGGAAGGACTCTCAAATTATCCCAGCTTTCTCTGCACAGCGAGAGCTTTTAATATTTAGCATTGCTATCCTTTTCCTGTGTGTTTGTTAAAAAAATAGTTTTTATCTCTTTCACTTTCTTCCCAGGAAAGTTCTTTTTTCCAAAAACCTGGTGGGGGAGGGCTGGGTGTAACCTGCCTTCTATCAGAGGATATTTTCCTCCACATTTGTCCAAACTGGCACAGCCTGTCCTTTCCTGGGTCTCTGTTGCAGATGGAAGCTGCTGGTGCCATTGTCAGCTTGAAGCCCTCTTTTGATGCAAGCAGATGTTGCCAGGTGTGTTCAGCAGCTGTTGCTCAATGCTTATGCCAAGCTATTGTGTTCCTCATGGAACCAAGGAGCCATTGTGACACTGCAGGGGCTGATGGCATCAAGGAGGCAATTGTGACAGTACAGAACCTCCTAGAAACAAGGCTCCATTGTGACACCGTGGGGAATCATGGAATCAAGGAGCCCATTGTGACACGGCTGCATGGAACCAATGGTCCATGGTTACACTGCGGATTCAAGAAGAGCACGGTGACACCACGCAACATCATGGAACCATAGGTCCATTGTGACACAGCGGGGCCTCATGGAAACAAGGGGACCATTGTGGCAAAGCAGGGCCTAATGGAAGCATGGAGAGCATTGTGACACTAAGGAAACTCCTGGAACCAAGATGACCACTGGCACATAATGGAACCTCATGGAAGCAAGCCTCCACAATGACTTTGGAGGGCCTCAGGGACCACAGGACCCATTGTGACACAGCAGGACCTGGTGGAACCAAGGAGCCTTTGTGATACTCCAGATCCACATGGAAGCCAGGGTGCACTGAGACACAGCGGGGCCTTGTTGGAACCAAAGACACCTCTGCAAAAAGCAGGCTAGCTCATAGAAGCAAGGAGTCCATTGTTACAACGTAAAAGCTATGGAAGCAAGGGACCATTGTGACACTGCGGGGCCTCATGGAACCAATTGTCCATGATGACAGTGCGGATCAAAGGAGACCATGGTGACACTGCGGAACCTGATGGAACCAAGGAGCCATTGTGACACAGTGGGGCCTCATGGAATCAAGGAGACCATTGTGACCCAGGTGTTGCATGTGAAGGCAAGGAGCCATTGTGACACTTTGGGCTTCTTCCCTTGAGCTCTGCAGCTGGCTGTCCCAGCCCAGCGCACCATGTGCCACCTGCTCTCCTCAGGGCTCTGCCTGCACACAGCCCCAGGAGAAGTTTTCCTGTTTGGAAGGAAAGAATGGAAAAGCCTGAGCAGGTTTCCTAAACAACAAACCCCACTCAGGAGCCACATGCTCAGTACAGGCTGCCTGGAACGATGTCCCCTTTCTACAAGGGTCAGTGTGAGCAGGAATGAATGATCTCTGGGAGCAGAATTCTCGGAGTCTTTCCACTGAATTCTCTGTCCCTGTGTCTTGGGGTGACTTTATTGTGTGTATCCCCTATTGCTGCTCTATGCCCAGAAGTGAACTTTGTGCATTTCTGTGCCTTTCAACTGAGCCTGAGAGGGGGGAGAGGAAAAAAAAGCCAGACAAACTTCTCAGAGCGTTTGTTCAAGGACACACATACACACTCCTCTGCATCCTGCTTGCAGCAAGAGCAGAGGAAGCAACTTGGTTTCTTTTTTGCCAGTTTTCAGCTCCTTTTCTCTGGGGGGAGATGGAGAGTTGAACTTTGTTTTCCTGGGACTTCGGGGGTTTTTTCCCCTTCTCTTCTTGACTCTTTCAACATCAGACCACATTGGGAGAATTTTCTCCCGAGGTGGGGGCCCTGAATGTGGGCCCATGAGCCAGCTGCAAGGAGGAGGAGAGAGACTACACCTACGGAAGTGTTGGGGTTCCTCCCCCCTGCCATGAGGTCATGGGAGAGGGGACCCTGGGGTAGAGGCATGGCCTGGGCACGGGGTCTCCCTGCTCCCTGCTCACATGTGCCCTAATCCTGTTCAGCACTGCTTATTTTGTGTTGCCCTGTGCCAGGAGGGCCCTGGTTGTGCTGTGATTGCTCAGTTCTTTGGCAGTGCCCCGCCCATGTGGCTGGAGAAGAAAGAGCTCTGAAACTTCTCTCAAGAATCGCTCCCTGTTTCTTTGCACGGGCCTCGCTGTCTATGGATGTTTCAGGAGACCCCACCGAAACACAGAAGGACTCTCAAATTATCCCAGCTTTCTCTGCACAGCGAGAGCTTTTAATATTTAGCATTGTTATCCTTTTCCTGTGTGTTTGTTAAAAAAATAGTTTTTATCTCTTTCACTTTCTTCCCAGGAAAGTTCTTTTTTCCAAAAACCTGGTGGGGGAGGGCTGGGTGTAACCTGCCTTCTATCAGAGGATATTTTCCTCCACATTTGTCCAAACCGGCACAGCCTGTCCTTTCCCTGGGTGTCTGTTGCAGATGGAAGCTGCTGGTGCCATTGTCAGCTTGAAGCCCTCTTTTGATGCAAGCAGATGTTGCCAGGTGTGTTCAGCAGCTGTTGCTCAATGCTTATGCCAAGCTATTGTGTTCCTCATGGAACCAAGGAGCCATTGTGACACTGCAGGGGCTGATGGCATCAAGGAGGCAATTGTGACAGTACAGAACCTCCTAGAAACAAGGCTCCATTGTGACACCGTGGGGAATCATGGAATCAAGGAGCCCATTGTGACACGGCTGCATGGAACCAATGGTCCATGGTTACACTGCGGATTCAAGAAGAGCACGGTGACACCACGCAACATCATGGAACCATAGGTCCATTGTGACACAGCGGGGCCTCATGGAAACAAGGGGACCATTGTGGCAAAGCAGGGCCTAATGGAAGCATGGAGAGCATTGTGACACTAAGGAAACTCCTGGAACCAAGATGACCACTGGCACATAATGGAACCTCATGGAAGCAAGCCTCCACAATGACTTTGGAGGGCCTCAGGGACCACAGGACCCATTGTGACACAGCAGGACCTGGTGGAACCAAGGAGCCTTTGTGATACTCCACATCCACATGGAAGCCAGGGTGCACTGAGACACAGCGGGGCCTTGTTGGAACCAAAGACACCTCTGCAAAAAGCAGGCTAGCTCATAGAAGCAAGGAGTCCATTGTTACAACGTAAAAGCTATGGAAGCAAGGGACCATTGTGACACTGCGGGGCCTCATGGAACCAATTGTCCATGATGACAGTGCGGATCAAAGGAGACCATGGTGACACTGCGGAACCTGATGGAACCAAGGAGCCATTGTGACACAGTGGGGCCTCATGGAATCAAGGAGACCATTGTGACCCAGGTGTTGCATGTGAAGGCAAGGAGCCATTGTGACACTTTGGGCTTCTTCCCTTGAGCTCTGCAGCTGGCTGTCCCAGCCCAGCGCACCATGTGCCACCTGCTCTCCTCAGGGCTCTGCCTGCACACAGCCCCAGGAGAAGTTTTCCTGTTTGGAAGGAAAGAATGGAAAAGCCTGAGCAGGTTTCCTAAACAACAAACCCCACTCAGGAGCCACATGCTCAGTACAGGCTGCCTGGAACGATGTCCCCTTTCTACAAGGGTCAGTGTGAGCAGGAATGAATGATCTCTGGGAGCAGAATTCTCGGAGTCTTTCCACTGAATTCTCTGTCCCTGTGTCTTGGGGTGACTTTATTGTGTGTATCCCCTATTGCTGCTCTATGCCCAGAAGTGAACTTTGTGCATTTCTGTGCCTTTCAACTGAGCCTGAGAGGGGGGAGAGGAAAAAAAAGCCAGACAAACTTCTCAGAGCGTTTGTTCAAGGACACACATACACACTCCTCTGCATCCTGCTTGCAGCAAGAGCAGAGGAAGCAACTTTGTTTCTTTTTAGCCAGTTTTCAGCTCCTTTTCTCTGGGGGGAGATGGAGAGTTGAACTTTGTTTTCCTGGGACTTCGGGGGTTTTTTCCCCTTCTCTTCTTGACTCTTTCAACATCAGACCACATTGGGAGAATTTTCTCCCGAGGTGGGGGCCCTGAATGTGGGCCCATGAGCCAGCTGCAAGGAGGAGGAGAGAGACTACACCTACGGAAGTGTTGGGGTTCCTCCCCCCTGCCATGAGGTCATGGGAGAGGGGACCCTGGGGTAGAGGCATGGCCTGGGCACAGGGTCTCCCTGCTCCCTGCTCACATGTGCCCTAATCCTGTTCAGCACTGCTTATTTTGTGTTGCCCTGTGCGAGGAGGGCCCTGGTTGTGCTGTGATTGCTCAGTTCTTTGGCAGTGCCCCGCCCATGTGGCTGGAGAAGAAAGAGCTCTGAAACTTCTCTCAAGAATCGCTCCCTGTTTCTTTGCACGGGCCTCGCTGTCTATGGATGTTTCAGGAGACCCCACCGAAACACAGAAGGACTCTCAAATTATCCCAGCTTTCTCTGCACAGCGAGAGCTTTTAATATTTAGCATTGTTATCCTTTTCCTGTGTGTTTGTTAAAAAAATAGTTTTTATCTCTTTCACTTTCTTCCCAGGAAAGTTCTTCTTTCCAAAAACCTGGTGGGGGAGGGCTGGGTGTAACCTGCCTTCTATCAGAGGATATTTTCCTCCACATTTGTCCAAACCGGCACAGCCTGTCCTTTCCCTGGGTGTCTGTTGCAGATGGAAGCTGCTGGTGCCATTGTCAGCTTGAAGCCCTCTTTTGATGCAAGCAGATGTTGCCAGGTGTGTTCAGCAGCTGTTGCTCAATGCTTATGCCAAGCTATTGTGTTCCTCATGGAACCAAGGAGCCATTGTGACACTGCAGGGGCTGATGGCATCAAGGAGGCAATTGTGACAGTACAGAACCTCCTAGAAACAAGGCTCCATTGTGACACCGTGGGGAATCATGGAATCAAGGAGCCCATTGTGACACGGCTGCATGGAACCAATGGTCCATGGTTACACTGCGGATTCAAGAAGAGCACGGTGACACCACGCAACATCATGGAACCATAGGTCCATTGTGACACAGCGGGGCCTCATGGAAACAAGGGGACCATTGTGGGAAAGCAGGGCCTAATGGAAGCATGGAGAGCATTGTGACACTAAGGAAACTCCTGGAACCAAGATGACCACTGGCACATAATGGAACCTCATGGAAGCAAGCCTCCACAATGACTTTGGAGGGCCTCAGGGACCACAGGACCCATTGTGACACAGCAGGACCTGGTGGAACCAAGGAGCCTTTGTGATACTCCACATCCACATGGAAGCCAGGGTGCACTGAGACACAGCGGGGCCTTGTGGGAACCAAAGACACCTCTGCAAAAAGCAGGCTAGCTCATAGAAGCAAGGAGTCCATTGTTACAACGTAAAAGCTATGGAAGCAAGGGACCATTGTGACACTGCGGGGCCTCATGGAACCAATTGTCCATGATGACAGTGCGGATCAAAGGAGACCATGGTGACACTGCGGAACCTGATGGAACCAAGGAGCCATTGTGACACAGTGGGGCCTCATGGAATCAAGGAGACCATTGTGACCCAGGTGTTGCATGTGAAGGCAAGGAGCCATTGTGACACTTTGGGCTTCTTCCCTTGAGCTCTGCAGCTGGCTGTCCCAGCCCAGCGCACCATGTGCCACCTGCTCTCCTCAGGGCTCTGCCTGCACACAGCCCCAGGAGAAGTTTTCCTGTTTGCAAGGAAAGAATGGAAAAGCCGGAGCAGGTTTCCTAAACAACAAACCCCACTCAGGAGCCACATGCTCAGTACAGGCTGCCTGGAACGATGTCCCCTTTCTACAAGGGTCAGTGTGAGCAGGAATGAATGATCTCTGGGAGCAGAATTCTCGGAGTCTTTCCACTGAATTCTCTGTCCCTGTGTCTTGGGGTGACTTTATTGTGTGTATCCCCTATTGCTGCTCTATGCCCAGAAGTGAACTTTGTGCATTTCTGTGCCTTTCAACTGAGCCTGAGAGGGGGGAGAGGAAAAAAAAGCCAGACAAACTTCTCAGAGCGTTTTTTCAAGGACACACATACACACTCCTCTGCATCCTGCTTGCAGCAAGAGCAGAGGAAGCAACTTTGTTTCTTTTTAGCCAGTTTTCAGCTCCTTTTCTCTGGGGGGAGATGGAGAGTTGAACTTTGTTTTCCTGGGACTTTGGGGGTTTTTTCCCCTTCTCTTCTTGACTCTTTCAACATCAGAGCACATTGGGAGAATTTTCTCCCGAGGTGGGGGCCCTGAATGTGGGCCCATGAGCCAGCTGCAAGGAGGAGGAGAGAGACTACACCTACGGAAGTGTTGGGGTTCCTCCCCCCTGCCATGAGGTCATGGGAGAGGGGACCCTGGGGTAGAGGCATGGCCTGGGCACAGGGTCTCCCTGCTCCCTGCTCACATGTGCCCTAATCCTGTTCAGCACTGCTTATTTTGTGTTGCCCTGTGCGAGGAGGGCCCTGGTTGTGCTGTGATTGCTCAGTTCTTTGGCAGTGCCCCGCCCATGTGGCTGGAGAAGAAAGAGCTCTGAAACTTCTCTCAAGAATCGCTCCCTGTTTCTTTGCACGGGCCTCGCTGTCTATGGATGTTTCAGGAGACCCCACCGAAACACAGAAGGACTCTCAAATTATCCCAGCTTTCTCTGCACAGCGAGAGCTTTTAATATTTAGCATTGTTATCCTTTTCCTGTGTGTTTGTTAAAAAAATAGTTTTTATCTCTTTCACTTTCTTCCCAGGAAAGTTCTTCTTTCCAAAAACCTGGTGGGGGAGGGCTGGGTGTAACCTGCCTTCTATCAGAGGATATTTTCCTCCACATTTGTCCAAACCGGCACAGCCTGTCCTTTCCCTGGGTGTCTGTTGCAGATGGAAGCTGCTGGTGCCATTGTCAGCTTGAAGCCCTCTTTTGATGCAAGCAGATGTTGCCAGGTGTGTTCAGCAGCTGTTGCTCAATGCTTATGCCAAGCTATTGTGTTCCTCATGGAACCAAGGAGCCATTGTGACACTGCAGGGGCTGATGGCATCAAGGAGGCAATTGTGACAGTACAGAACCTCCTAGAAACAAGGCTCCATTGTGACACCGTGGGGAATCATGGAATCAAGGAGCCCATTGTGACACGGCTGCATGGAACCAATGGTCCATGGTTACACTGCGGATTCAAGAAGAGCACGGTGACACCACGCAACATCATGGAACCATAGGTCCATTGTGACACAGCGGGGCCTCATGGAAACAAGGGGACCATTGTGGCAAAGCAGGGCCTAATGGAAGCATGGAGAGCATTGTGACACTAAGGAAACTCCTGGAACCAAGATGACCACTGGCACATAATGGAACCTCATGGAAGCAAGCCTCCACAATGACTTTGGAGGGCCTCAGGGACCACAGGACCCATTGTGACACAGCAGGACCTGGTGGAACCAAGGAGCCTTTGTGATACTCCACATCCACATGGAAGCCAGGGTGCACTGAGACACAGCGGGGCCTTGTGGGAACCAAAGACACCTCTGCAAAAAGCAGGCTAGCTCATAGAAGCAAGGAGTCCATTGTTACAACGTAAAAGCTATGGAAGCAAGGGACCATTGTGACACTGCGGGGCCTCATGGAACCAATTGTCCATGATGACAATGCGGATCAAAGGAGACCATGGTGACACTGCGGAACCTGATGGAACCAAGGAGCCATTGTGACACAGTGGGGCCTCATGGAATCAAGGAGACCATTGTGACCCAGGTGTTGCATGTGAAGGCAAGGAGCCATTGTGACACTTTGGGCTTCTTCCCTTGAGCTCTGCAGCTGGCTGTCCCAGCCCAGCGCACCATGTGCCACCTGCTCTCCTCAGGGCTCTGCCTGCACACAGCCCCAGGAGAAGTTTTCCTGTTTGGAAGGAAAGAATGGAAAAGCCTGAGCAGGTTTCCTAAACAACAAACCCCACTCAGGAGCCACATGCTCAGTACAGGCTGCCTGGAACGACGTCCCCTTTCTACAAGGGTCAGTGTGAGCAGGAATGAATGATCTCTGGGAGCAGAATTCTCGGAGTCTTTCCACTGAATTCTCTGTCCCTGTGTCTTGGGGTGACTTTATTGTGTGTATCCCCTATTGCTGCTCTATGCCCAGAAGTGAACTTTGTGCATTTCTGTGCCTTTCAACTGAGCCTGAGAGGGGGGAGAGGAAAAAAAAGCCAGACAAACTTCTCAGAGCGTTTGTTCAAGGACACACATACACACTCCTCTGCATCCTGCTTGCAGCAAGAGCAGAGGAAGCAACTTTGTTTCTTTTTAGCCAGTTTTCAGCTCCTTTTCTCTGGGGGGAGATGGAGAGTTGAACTTTGTTTTCCTGGGACTTCGGGGGTTTTTTCCCCTTCTCTTCTTGACTCTTTCAACATCAGAGCACATTGGGAGAATTTTCTCCCAAGGTGGGGGCCCTGAATGTGGGCCCATGAGCCAGCTGCAAGGAGGAGGAGAGAGACTACACCTACGGAAGTGTTGGGGTTCCTCCCCCCTGCCATGAGGTCATGGGAGAGGGGACCCTGGGGTAGAGGCATGGCCTGGGCACGGGGTCTCCCTGCTCCCTGCTCACATGTGCCCTAATCCTGTTCAGCACTGCTTATTTTGTGTTGCCCTGTGCGAGGAGGGCCCTGGTTGTGCTGTGATTGCTCAGTTCTTTGGCAGTGCCCCGCCCATGTGGCTGGAGAAGAAAGAGCTCTGCAACTTCTCTCAAGAATGGCTCCCTGTTTCTTTGCACGGGCCTCGCTGTCTATGGATGTTTCAGGAGACCCCACCGAAACACGGAAGGACTCTCAAATTATCCCAGCTTTCTCTGCACAGCGAGAGCTTTTAATATTTAGCATTGCTATCCTTTTCCTGTGTGTTTGTTAAAAAAATAGTTTTTATCTCTTTCACTTTCTTCCCAGGAAAGTTCTTCTTTCCAAAAACCTGGTGGGGGAGGGCTGGGTGTAACCTGCCTTCTATCAGAGGATATTTTCCTCCACATTTGTCCAAACCGGCACAGCCTGTCCTTTCCCTGGGTGTCTGTTGCAGATGGAAGCTGCTGGTGCCATTGTCAGCTTGAAGCCCTCTTTTGATGCAAGCAGATGTTGCCAGGTGTGTTCAGCAGCTGTTGCTCAATGCTTATGCCAAGCTATTGTGTTCCTCATGGAACCAAGGAGCCATTGTGACACTGCAGGGGCTGATGGCATCAAGGAGGCAATTGTGACAGTACAGAACCTCCTAGAAACAAGGCTCCATTGTGACACCGTGGGGAATCATGGAATCAAGGAGCCCATTGTGACACGGCTGCATGGAACCAATGGTCCATGGTTACACTGCGGATTCAAGAAGAGCACGGTGACACCACGCAACATCATGGAACCATAGGTCCATTGTGACACAGCGGGGCCTCATGGAAACAAGGGGACCATTGTGGCAAAGCAGGGCCTAATGGAAGCATGGAGAGCATTGTGACACTAAGGAAACTCCTGGAACCAAGATGACCACTGGCACATAATGGAACCTCATGGAAGCAAGCCTCCACAATGACTTTGGAGGGCCTCAGGGACCACAGGACCCATTGTGACACAGCAGGACCTGGTGGAACCAAGGAGCCTTTGTGATACTCCACATCCACATGGAAGCCAGGGTGCACTGAGACACAGCGGGGCCTTGTGGGAACCAAAGACACCTCTGCAAAAAGCAGGCTAGCTCATAGAAGCAAGGAGTCCATTGTTACAACGTAAAAGCTATGGAAGCAAGGGACCATTGTGACACTGCGGGGCCTCATGGAACCAATTGTCCATGATGACAATGCGGATCAAAGGAGACCATGGTGACACTGCGGAACCTGATGGAACCAAGGAGCCATTGTGACACAGTGGGGCCTCATGGAATCAAGGAGACCATTGTGACCCAGGTGTTGCATGTGAAGGCAAGGAGCCATTGTGACACTTTGGGCTTCTTCCCTTGAGCTCTGCAGCTGGCTGTCCCAGCCCAGCGCACCATGTGCCACCTGCTCTCCTCAGGGCTCTGCCTGCACACAGCCCCAGGAGAAGTTTTCCTGTTTGGAAGGAAAGAATGGAAAAGCCTGAGCAGGTTTCCTAAACAACAAACCCCACTCAGGAGCCACATGCTCAGTACAGGCTGCCTGGAACGACGTCCCCTTTCTACAAGGGTCAGTGTGAGCAGGAATGAATGATCTCTGGGAGCAGAATTCTCGGAGTCTTTCCACTGAATTCTCTGTCCCTGTGTCTTGGGGTGACTTTATTGTGTGTATCCCCTATTGCTGCTCTATGCCCAGAAGTGAACTTTGTGCATTTCTGTGCCTTTCAACTGAGCCTGAGAGGGGGGAGAGGAAAAAAAAGCCAGACAAACTTCTCAGAGCGTTTGTTCAAGGACACACATACACACTCCTCTGCATCCTGCTTGCAGCAAGAGCAGAGGAAGCAACTTTGTTTCTTTTTAGCCAGTTTTCAGCTCCTTTTCTCTGGGGGGAGATGGAGAGTTGAACTTTGTTTTCCTGGGACTTCGGGGGTTTTTTCCCCTTCTCTTCTTGACTCTTTCAACATCAGAGCACATTGGGAGAATTTTCTCCCGAGGTGGGGGCCCTGAATGTGGGCCCATGAGCCAGCTGCAAGGAGGAGGAGAGAGACTACACCTACGGAAGTGTTGGGGTTCCTCCCCCCTGCCATGAGGTCATGGGAGAGGGGACCCTGGGGTAGAGGCATGGCCTGGGCACGGGGTCTCCCTGCTCCCTGCTCACATGTGCCCTAATCCTGTTCAGCACTGCTTATTTTGTGTTGCCCTGTGCGAGGAGGGCCCTGGTTGTGCTGTGATTGCTCAGTTCTTTGGCAGTGCCCCGCCCATGTGGCTGGAGAAGAAAGAGCTCTGCAACTTCTCTCAAGAATGGCTCCCTGTTTCTTTGCACGGGCCTCGCTGTCTATGGATGTTTCAGGAGACCCCACCGAAACACGGAAGGACTCTCAAATTATCCCAGCTTTCTCTGCACAGCGAGAGCTTTTAATATTTAGCATTGCTATCCTTTTCCTGTGTGTTTGTTAAAAAAATAGTTTTTATCTCTTTCACTTTCTTCCCAGGAAAGTTCTTTTTTCCAAAAACCTGGTGGGGGAGGGCTGGGTGTAACCTGCCTTCTATCAGAGGATATTTTCCTCCACATTTGTCCAAACCGGCACAGCCTGTCCTTTCCTGGGTCTCTGTTGCAGATGGAAGCTGCTGGTGCCATTGTCAGCTTGAAGCACTCTTTTGATGCAAGCAGATGTTGCCAGGTGTGTTCAGCAGCTGTTGCTCAATGCTTATGCCAAGCTATTGTGTTCCTCATGGAACCAAGGAGCCATTGTGACACTGCAGGGGCTGATGGCATCAAGGAGGCAATTGTGACAGTACAGAACCTCCTAGAAACAAGGCTCCATTGTGACACCGTGGGGAATCATGGAATCAAGGAGCCCATTGTGACACGGCTGCATGGAACCAATGGTCCATGGTTACACGGCGGATTCAAGAAGAGCACGGTGACACCACGCAACATCATGGAACCATAGGTCCATTGTGACACAGCGGGGCCTCATGGAAACAAGGGGACCATTGTGGGAAAGCAGGGCCTAATGGAAGCATGGAGAGCATTGTGACACTAAGGAAACTCCTGGAACCAAGATGACCACTGGCACATAATGGAACCTCATGGAAGCAAGCCTCCACAATGACTTTGGAGGGCCTCAGGGACCACAGGACCCATTGTGACACAGCAGGACCTGGTGGAACCAAGGAGCCTTTGTGATACTCCACATCCACATGGAAGCCAGGGTGCACTGAGACACAGCGGGGCCTTGTTGGAACCAAAGACACCTCTGCAAAAAGCAGGCTAGCTCATAGAAGCAAGGAGTCCATTGTTACAACGTAAAAGCTATGGAAGCAAGGGACCATTGTGACACTGCGGGGCCTCATGGAACCAATTGTCCATGATGACAGTGCGGATCAAAGGAGACCATGGTGACACTGCGGAACCTGATGGAACCAAGGAGCCATTGTGACACAGTGGGGCCTCATGGAATCAAGGAGACCATTGTGACCCAGGTGTTGCATGTGAAGGCAAGGAGCCATTGTGACACTTTGGGCTTCTTCCCTTGAGCTCTGCAGCTGGCTGTCCCAGCCCAGCGCACCATGTGCCACCTGCTCTCCTCAGGGCTCTGCCTGCACACAGCCCCAGGAGAAGTTTTCCTGTTTGGAAGGAAAGAATGGAAAAGCCTGAGCAGGTTTCCTAAACAACAAACCCCACTCAGGAGCCACATGCTCAGTACAGGCTGCCTGGAACGACGTCCCCTTTCTACAAGGGTCAGTGTGAGCAGGAATGAATGATCTCTGGGAGCAGAATTCTCGGAGTCTTTCCACTGAATTCTCTGTCCCTGTGTCTTGGGGTGACTTTATTGTGTGTATCCCCTATTGCTGCTCTATGCCCAGAAGTGAACTTTGTGCATTTCTGTGCCTTTCAACTGAGCCTGAGAGGGGGGAGAGGAAAAAAAAGCCAGACAAACTTCTCAGAGCGTTTGTTCAAGGACACACATACACACTCCTCTGCATCCTGCTTGCAGCAAGAGCAGAGGAAGCAACTTTGTTTCTTTTTAGCCAGTTTTCAGCTCCTTTTCTCTGGGGGGAGATGGAGAGTTGAACTTTGTTTTCCTGGGACTTTGGGGGTTTTTTCCCCTTCTCTTCTTGACTCTTTCAACATCAGAGCACATTGGGAGAATTTTCTCCCGAGGTGGGGGCCCTGAATGTGGGCCCATGAGCCAGCTGCAAGGAGGAGGAGAGAGACTACACCTACGGAAGTGTTGGGGTTCCTCCCCCCTGCCATGAGGTCATGGGAGAGGGGACCCTGGGGTAGAGGCATGGCCTGGGCACGGGGTCTCCCTGCTCCCTGCTCACATGTGCCCTAATCCTGTTCAGCACTGCTTATTTTGTGTTGCCCTGTGCGAGGAGGGCCCTGGTTGTGCCGTGATTGCTCAGTTCTTTGGCAGTGCCCCGCCCATGTGGCTGGAGAAGAAAGAGCTCTGAAACTTCTCTCAAGAATCGCTCCCTGTTTCTTTGCACGGGCCTCGCTGTCTATGGATGTTTCAGGAGACCCCACCGAAACACGGAAGGACTCTCAAATTATCCCAGCTTTCTCTGCACAGCGAGAGCTTTTAATATTTAGCATTGCTATCCTTTTCCTGTGTGTTTGTTAAAAAAATAGTTTTTATCTCTTTCACTTTCTTCCCAGGAAAGTTCTTTTTTCCAAAAACCTGGTGGGGGAGGGCTGGGTGTAACCTGCCTTCTATCAGAGGATATTTTCCTCCACATTTGTCCAAACCGGCACAGCCTGTCCTTTCCTGGGTCTCTGTTGCAGATGGAAGCTGCTGGTGCCATTGTCAGCTTGAAGCACTCTTTTGATGCAAGCAGATGTTGCCAGGTGTGTTCAGCAGCTGTTGCTCAATGCTTATGCCAAGCTATTGTGTTCCTCATGGAACCAAGGAGCCATTGTGACACTGCAGGGGCTGATGGCATCAAGGAGGCAATTGTGACAGTACAGAACCTCCTAGAAACAAGGCTCCATTGTGACACCGTGGGGAATCATGGAATCAAGGAGCCCATTGTGACACGGCTGCATGGAACCAATGGTCCATGGTTACACTGCGGATTCAAGAAGAGCACGGTGACACCACGCAACATCACGGAACCATAGGTCCATTGTGACACAGCGGGGCCTCATGGAAACAAGGGGACCATTGTGGGAAAGCAGGGCCTAATGGAAGCATGGAGAGCATTGTGACACTAAGGAAACTCCTGGAACCAAGATGACCACTGGCACATAATGGAACCTCATGGAAGCAAGCCTCCACAATGACTTTGGAGGGCCTCAGGGACCACAGGACCCATTGTGACACAGCAGGACCTGGTGGAACCAAGGAGCCTTTGTGATACTCCAGATCCACATGGAAGCCAGGGTGCACTGAGACACAGCGGGGCCTTGTTGGAACCAAAGACACCTCTGCAAAAAGCAGGCTAGCTCATAGAAGCAAGGAGTCCATTGTTACAACGTAAAAGCTATGGAAGCAAGGGACCATTGTGACACTGCGGGGCCTCATGGAACCAATTGTCCATGATGACAATGTGGATCAAAGGAGACCATGGTGACACTGCGGAACCTGATGGAACCAAGGAGCCATTGTGACACAGTGGGGCCTCATGGAATCAAGGAGACCATTGTGACCCAGGTGTTGCATGGGAAGGCAAGGAGCCATTGTGACACTTTGGGCTTCTTCCCTTGAGCTCTGCAGCTGGCTGTCCCAGCCCAGCGCACCATGTGCCACCTGCTCTCCTCAGGGCTCTGCCTGCACACAGCCCCAGGAGAAGTTTTCCTGTTTGGAAGGAAAGAATGGAAAAGCCGGAGCAGGTTTCCTAAACAACAAACCCCACTCAGGAGCCACATGCTCAGTACAGGCTGCCTGGAACGATGTCCCCTTTCTACAAGGGTCAGTGTGAGCAGGAATGATCTCTGGGAGCAGAATTCTCGGAGTCTTTCCACTGAATTCTCTGTCCCTGTGTCTTGGGGTGACTTTATCGTGTGTATCCCCTATTGCTGCTCTATGCCCAGAAGTGAACTTTGTGCGTTTCTGTGCCTTTCAACTGAGCCTGAGAGGGGGGAGAGGAAAAAAACCGGACAAACTTCTCAGAGCGTTTTTTCAAGGACACACATACACGCTCCTCTGCATCCTGCTTGCAGCAAGAGCAGAGGAAGCAACTTTGTTTCTTTTTAGCCAGTTTTCAGCTCCTTTTCTCTGGGGGGAGATGGAGAGTTGAACTTTGTTTTCCTGGGACTTCGGGGGTTTTTTCCCCTTCTCTTCTTGACTCTTTCAACATCAGAGCACATTGGGAGAATTTTCTCCCGAGGTGGGGGCCCTGAATGTGGGCCCATGAGCCAGCTGCAAGGAGGAGGAGAGAGACTACACCTACGGAAGTGTTGGGGTTCCTCCCCCCTGCCATGAGGTCATGGGAGAGGGGACCCTGGGGTAGAGGCATGGCCTGGGCACGGGGTCTCCCTGCTCCCTGCTCACATGTGCCCTAATCCTGTTCAGCACTGCTTATTTTGTGTTGCCCTGTGCGAGGAGGGCCCTGGTTGTGCCGTGATTGCTCAGTTCTTTGGCAGTGCCCCGCCCATGTGGCTGGAGAAGAAAGAGCTCTGCAACTTCTCTCAAGAATCGCTCCCTGTTTCTTTGCACGGGCCTCGCTGTCTATGGATGTTTCAGGAGACCCCACCGAAACACGGAAGGACTCTCAAATTATCCCAGCTTTCTCTGCACAGCGAGAGCTTTTAATATTTAGCATTGCTATCCTTTTCCTGTGTGTTTGTTAAAAAAATAGTTTTTATCTCTTTCACTTTCTTCCCAGGAAAGTTCTTTTTTCCAAAAACCTGGTGGGGGAGGGCTGGGTGTAACCTGCCTTCTATCAGAGGATATTTTCCTCCACATTTGTCCAAACCGGCACAGCCTGTCCTTTCCTGGGTCTCTGTTGCAGATGGAAGCTGCTGGTGCCATTGTCAGCTTGAAGCACTCTTTTGATGCAAGCAGATGTTGCCAGGTGTGTTCAGCAGCTGTTGCTCAATGCTTATGCCAAGCTATTGTGTTCCTCATGGAACCAAGGAGCCATTGTGACACTGCAGGGGCTGATGGCATCAAGGAGGCAATTGTGACAGTACAGAACCTCCTAGAAACAAGGCTCCATTGTGACACCGTGGGGAATCATGGAATCAAGGAGCCCATTGTGACACGGCTGCATGGAACCAATGGTCCATGGTTACACTGCGGATTCAAGAAGAGCACGGTGACACCACGCAACATCATGGAACCATAGGTCCATTGTGACACAGCGGGGCCTCATGGAAACAAGGGGACCATTGTGGCAAAGCAGGGCCTAATGGAAGCATGGAGAGCATTGTGACACTAAGGAAACTCCTGGAACCAAGATGACCACTGGCACATAATGGAACCTCATGGAAGCAAGCCTCCACAATGACTTTGGAGGGCCTCAGGGACCACAGGACCCATTGTGACACAGCAGGACCTGGTGGAACCAAGGAGCCTTTGTGATACTCCAGATCCACATGGAAGCCAGGGTGCACTGAGACACAGCGGGGCCTTGTTGGAACCAAAGACACCTCTGCAAAAAGCAGGCTAGCTCATAGAAGCAAGGAGTCCATTGTTACAACGTAAAAGCTATGGAAGCAAGGGACCATTGTGACACTGCGGGGCCTCATGGAACCAATTGTCCATGATGACAGTGCGGATCAAAGGAGACCATGGTGACACTGCGGAACCTGATGGAACCAAGGAGCCATTGTGACACAGTGGGGCCTCATGGAATCAAGGAGACCATTGTGACCCAGGTGTTGCATGGGAAGGCAAGGAGCCATTGTGACACTTTGGGCTTCTTCCCTTGAGCTCTGCAGCTGGCTGTCCCAGCCCAGCGCACCATGTGCCACCTGCTCTCCTCAGGGCTCTGCCTGCACACAGCCCCAGGAGAAGTTTTCCTGTTTGGAAGGAAAGAATGGAAAAGCCGGAGCAGGTTTCCTAAACAACAAACCCCACTCAGGAGCCACATGCTCAGTACAGGCTGCCTGGAACGATGTCCCCTTTCTACAAGGGTCAGTGTGAGCAGGAATGAATGATCTCTGGGAGCAGAATTCTCGGAGTCTTTCCACTGAATTCTCTGTCCCTGTGTCTTGGGGTGACTTTATTGTGTGTATCCCCTATTGCTGCTCTATGCCCAGAAGTGAACTTTGTGCATTTCTGTGCCTTTCAACTGAGCCTGAGAGGGGGGAGAGGAAAAAAAAGCCAGACAAACTTCTCAGAGCGTTTGTTCAAGGACACACATACACACTCCTCTGCATCCTGCTTGCAGCAAGAGCAGAGGAAGCAACTTTGTTTCTTTTTAGCCAGTTTTCAGCTCCTTTTCTCTGGGGGGAGATGGAGAGTTGAACTTTGTTTTCCTGGGACTTTGGGGGTTTTTTCCCCTTCTCTTCTTGACTCTTTCAACATCAGAGCACATTGGGAGAATTTTCTCCCGAGGTGGGGGCCCTGAATGTGGGCCCATGAGCCAGCTGCAAGGAGGAGGAGAGAGACTACACCTACGGAAGTGTTGGGGTTCCTCCCCCCTGCCATGAGGTCATGGGAGAGGGGACCCTGGGGTAGAGGCATGGCCTGGGCACGGGGTCTCCCTGCTCCCTGCTCACATGTGCCCTAATCCTGTTCAGCACTGCTTATTTTGTGTTGCCCTGTGCGAGGAGGGCCCTGGTTGTGCCGTGATTGCTCAGTTCTTTGGCAGTGCCCCGCCCATGTGGCTGGAGAAGAAAGAGCTCTGAAACTTCTCTCAAGAATCGCTCCCTGTTTCTTTGCACGGGCCTCGCTGTCTATGGATGTTTCAGGAGACCCCACCGAAACACGGAAGGACTCTCAAATTATCCCAGCTTTCTCTGCACAGCGAGAGCTTTTAATATTTAGCATTGCTATCCTTTTCCTGTGTGTTTGTTAAAAAAATAGTTTTTATCTCTTTCACTTTCTTCCCAGGAAAGTTCTTTCTTCCAAAAACCTGGTGGGGGAGGGCTGGGTGTAACCTGCCTTCTATCAGAGGATATTTTCCTCCACATTTGTCCAAACCGGCACAGCCTGTCCTTTCCTGGGTCTCTGTTGCAGATGGAAGCTGCTGGTGCCATTGTCAGCTTGAAGCACTCTTTTGATGCAAGCAGATGTTGCCAGGTGTGTTCAGCAGCTGTTGCTCAATGCTTATGCCAAGCTATTGTGTTCCTCATGGAACCAAGGAGCCATTGTGACACTGCAGGGGCTGATGGCATCAAGGAGGCAATTGTGACAGTACAGAACCTCCTAGAAACAAGGCTCCATTGTGACACCGTGGGGAATCATGGAATCAAGGAGCCCATTGTGACACAGCCAGGCTGCATGGAACCAATGGTCCATGGTTACACGGCGGATTCAAGAAGAGCACGGTGACACCACGCAACATCATGGAACCATAGGTCCATTGTGACACAGCGGGGCCTCATGGAAACAAGGGGACCATTGTGGCAAAGCAGGGCCTAATGGAAGCATGGAGAGCATTGTGACACTAAGGAAACTCCTGGAACCAAGATGACCACTGGCACATAATGGAACCTCATGGAAGCAAGCCTCCACAATGACTTTGGAGGGCCTCAGGGACCACAGGACCCATTGTGACACAGCAGGACCTGGTGGAACCAAGGAGCCTTTGTGATACTCCAGATCCACATGGAAGCCAGGGTGCACTGAGACACAGCGGGGCCTTGTGGGAACCAAAGACACCTCTGCAAAAAGCAGGCTAGCTCATAGAAGCAAGGAGTCCATTGTTACAACGTAAAAGCTATGGAAGCAAGGGACCATTGTGACACTGCGGGGCCTCATGGAACCAATTGTCCATGATGACAATGCGGATCAAAGGAGACCATGGTGACACTGCGGAACCTGATGGAACCAAGGAGCCATTGTGACACAGTGGGGCCTCATGGAATCAAGGAGACCATTGTGACCCAGGTGTTGCATGGGAAGGCAAGGAGCCATTGTGACACTTTGGGCTTCTTCCCTTGAGCTCTGCAGCTGGCTGTCCCAGCCCAGCGCACCATGTGCCACCTGCTCTCCTCAGGGCTCTGCCTGCACACAGCCCCAGGAGAAGTTTTCCTGTTTGGAAGGAAAGAATGGAAAAGCCGGAGCAGGTTTCCTAAACAACAAACCCCACTCAGGAGCCACATGCTCAGTACAGGCTGCCTGGAACGATGTCCCCTTTCTACAAGGGTCAGTGTGAGCAGGAATGAATGATCTCTGGGAGCAGAATTCTCGGAGTCTTTCCACTGAATTCTCTGTCCCTGTGTCTTGGGGTGACTTTATTGTGTGTATCCCCTATTGCTGCTCTATGCCCAGAAGTGAACTTTGTGCATTTCTGTGCCTTTCAACTGAGCCTGAGAGGGGGGAGAGGAAAAAAAAGCCAGACAAACTTCTCAGAGCGTTTGTTCAAGGACACACATACACACTCCTCTGCATCCTGCTTGCAGCAAGAGCAGAGGAAGCAACTTGGTTTCTTTTTAGCCAGTTTTCAGCTCCTTTTCTCTGGGGGGAGATGGAGAGTTGAACTTTGTTTTCCTGGGACTTTGGGGGTTTTTTCCCCTTCTCTTCTTGACTCTTTCAACATCAGACCACATTGGGAGAATTTTCTCCCGAGGTGGGGGCCCTGAATGTGGGCCCATGAGCCAGCTGCAAGGAGGAGGAGAGAGACTACACCTACGGAAGTGTTGGGGTTCCTCCCCCCTGCCATGAGGTCATGGGAGAGGGGACCCTGGGGTAGAGGCATGGCCTGGGCACGGGGTCTCCCTGCTCCCTGCTCACATGTGCCCTAATCCTGTTCAGCACTGCTTATTTTGTGTTGCCCTGTGCGAGGAGGGCCCTGGTTGTGCCGTGATTGCTCAGTTCTTTGGCAGTGCCCCGCCCATGTGGCTGGAGAAGAAAGAGCTCTGCAACTTCTCTCAAGAATCGCTCCCTGTTTCTTTGCACGGGCCTCGCTGTCTATGGATGTTTCAGGAGACCCCACCGAAACATGGAAGGACTCTCAAATTATCCCAGCTTTCTCTGCACAGCGAGAGCTTTTAATATTTAGCATTGCTATCCTTTTCCTGTGTGTTTGTTAAAAAAATAGTTTTTATCTCTTTCACTTTCTTCCCAGGAAAGTTCTTTTTTCCAAAAACCTGGTGGGGGAGGGCTGGGTGTAACCTGCCTTCTATCAGAGGATATTTTCCTCCACATTTGTCCAAACCAGCACAGCCTGTCCTTTCCTGGGTCTCTGTTGCAGATGGAAGCTGCTGGTGCCATTGTCAGCTTGAAGCACTCTTTTGATGCAAGCAGATGTTGCCAGGTGTGTTCAGCAGCTGTTGCTCAATGCTTATGCCAAGCTATTGTGTTCCTCATGGAACCAAGGAGCCATTGTGACACTGCAGGGGCTGATGGCATCAAGGAGGCAATTGTGACAGTACAGAACCTCCTAGAAACAAGGCTCCATTGTGACACCGTGGGGAATCATGGAATCAAGGAGCCCATTGTGACACGGCTGCATGGAACCAATGGTCCATGGTTACACTGCGGATTCAAGAAGAGCACGGTGACACCACGCAACATCATGGAACCATAGGTCCATTGTGACACAGCGGGGCCTCATGGAAACAAGGGGACCATTGTGGCAAAGCAGGGCCTAATGGAAGCATGGAGAGCATTGTGACACTAAGGAAACTCCTGGAACCAAGATGACCACTGGCACATAATGGAACCTCATGGAAGCAAGCCTCCACAATGACTTTGGAGGGCCTCAGGGACCACAGGACCCATTGTGACACAGCAGGACCTGGTGGAACCAAGGAGCCTTTGTGATACTCCAGATCCACATGGAAGCCAGGGTGCACTGAGACACAGCGGGGCCTTGTTGGAACCAAAGACACCTCTGCAAAAAGCAGGCTAGCTCATAGAAGCAAGGAGTCCATTGTTACAACGTAAAAGCTATGGAACCAAGGGACCATTGTGACACTGCGGGGCCTCATGGAACCAATTGTCCATGATGACAGTGCGGATCAAAGGAGACCATGGTGACACTGCGGAACCTGATGGAACCAAGGAGCCATTGTGACACAGTGGGGCCTCATGGAATCAAGGAGACCATTGTGACCCAGGTGTTGCATGTGAAGGCAAGGAGCCATTGTGACACTTTGGGCTTCTTCCCTTGAGCTCTGCAGCTGGCTGTCCCAGCCCAGCGCACCATGTGCCACCTGCTCTCCTCAGGGCTCTGCCTGCACACAGCCCCAGGAGAAGTTTTCCTGTTTGGAAGGAAAGAATGGAAAAGCCGGAGCAGGTTTCCTAAACAACAAACCCCACTCAGGAGCCACATGCTCAGTACAGGCTGCCTGGAACGATGTCCCCTTTCTACAAGGGTCAGTGTGAGCAGGAATGAATGATCTCTGGGAGCAGAATTCTCGGAGTCTTTCCACTGAATTCTCTGTCCCTGTGTCTTGGGGTGACTTTATTGTGTGTATCCCCTATTGCTGCTCTATGCCCAGAAGTGAACTTTGTGCATTTCTGTGCCTTTCAACTGAGCCTGAGAGGGGGGAGAGGAAAAAAAACCGGACAAACTTCTCAGAGCGTTTGTTCAAGGACACACATACACACTCCTCTGCATCCTGCTTGCAGCAAGAGCAGAGGAAGCAACTTGGTTTCTTTTTAGCCAGTTTTCAGCTCCTTTTCTCTGGGGGGAGATGGAGAGTTGAACTTTGTTTTCCTGGGACTTTGGGGGTTTTTTCCCCTTCTCTTCTTGACTCTTTCAACATCAGAGCACATTGGGAGAATTTTCTCCCGAGGTGGGGGCCCTGAATGTGGGCCCATGAGCCAGCTGCAAGGAGGAGGAGAGAGACTACACCTACGGAAGTGTTGGGGTTCCTCCCCCCTGCCATGAGGTCATGGGAGAGGGGACCCTGGGGTAGAGGCATGGCCTGGGCACGGGGTCTCCCTGCTCCCTGCTCACATGTGCCCTAATCCTGTTCAGCACTGCTTATTTTGTGTTGCCCTGTGCGAGGAGGGCCCTGGTTGTGCCGTGATTGCTCAGTTCTTTGGCAGTGCCCCGCCCATGTGGCTGGAGAAGAAAGAGCTCTGCAACTTCTCTCAAGAATCGCTCCCTGTTTCTTTGCACGGGCCTCGCTGTCTATGGATGTTTCAGGAGACCCCACCGAAACACGGAAGGACTCTCAAATTATCCCAGCTTTCTCTGCACAGCGAGAGCTTTTAATATTTAGCATTGCTATCCTTTTCCTGTGTGTTTGTTAAAAAAATAGTTTTTATCTCTTTCACTTTCTTCCCAGGAAAGTTCTTTTTTCCAAAAACCTGGTGGGGGAGGGCTGGGTGTAACCTGCCTTCTATCAGAGGATATTTTCCTCCACATTTGTCCAAACCGGCACAGCCTGTCCTTTCCTGGGTCTCTGTTGCAGATGGAAGCTGCTGGTGCCATTGTCAGCTTGAAGCACTCTTTTGATGCAAGCAGATGTTGCCAGGTGTGTTCAGCAGCTGTTGCTCAATGCTTATGCCAAGCTATTGTGTTCCTCATGGAACCAAGGAGCCATTGTGACACTGCAGGGGCTGATGGCATCAAGGAGGCAATTGTGACAGTACAGAACCTCCTAGAAACAAGGCTCCATTGTGACACCGTGGGGAATCATGGAATCAAGGAGCCCATTGTGACACGGCTGCATGGAACCAATGGTCCATGGTTACACTGCGGATTCAAGAAGAGCACGGTGACACCACGCAACATCACGGAACCATAGGTCCATTGTGACACAGCGGGGCCTCATGGAAACAAGGGGACCATTGTGGCAAAGCAGGGCCTAATGGAAGCATGGAGAGCATTGTGACACTAAGGAAACTCCTGGAACCAAGATGACCACTGGCACATAATGGAACCTCATGGAAGCAAGCCTCCACAATGACTTTGGAGGGCCTCAGGGACCACAGGACCCATTGTGACACAGCAGGACCTGGTGGAACCAAGGAGCCTTTGTGATACTCCAGATCCACATGGAAGCCAGGGTGCACTGAGACACAGCGGGGCCTTGTGGGAACCAAAGACACCTCTGCAAAAAGCAGGCTAGCTCATAGAAGCAAGGAGTCCATTGTTACAACGTAAAAGCTATGGAAGCAAGGGACCATTGTGACACTGCGGGGCCTCATGGAACCAATTGTCCATGATGACAATGCGGATCAAAGGAGACCATGGTGACACTGCGGAACCTGATGGAACCAAGGAGCCATTGTGACACAGTGGGGCCTCATGGAATCAAGGAGACCATTGTGACCCAGGTGTTGCATGTGAAGGCAAGGAGCCATTGTGACACTTTGGGCTTCTTCCCTTGAGCTCTGCAGCTGGCTGTCCCAGCCCAGCGCACCATGTGCCACCTGCTCTCCTCAGGGCTCTGCCTGCACACAGCCCCAGGAGAAGTTTTCCTGTTTGGAAGGAAAGAATGGAAAAGCCTGAGCAGGTTTCCTAAACAACAAACCCCACTCAGGAGCCACATGCTCAGTACAGGCTGCCTGGAACGACGTCCCCTTTCTACAAGGGTCAGTGTGAGCAGGAATGAATGATCTCTGGGAGCAGAATTCTCGGAGTCTTTCCACTGAATTCTCTGTCCCTGTGTCTTGGGGTGACTTTATTGTGTGTATCCCCTATTGCTGCTCTATGCCCAGAAGTGAACTTTGTGCATTTCTGTGCCTTTCAACTGAGCCTGAGAGGGGGGAGAGGAAAAAAAAGCCAGACAAACTTCTCAGAGCGTTTGTTCAAGGACACACATACACACTCCTCTGCATCCTGCTTGCAGCAAGAGCAGAGGAAGCAACTTTGTTTCTTTTTAGCCAGTTTTCAGCTCCTTTTCTCTGGGGGGAGATGGAGAGTTGAACTTTGTTTTCCTGGGACTTCGGGGGTTTTTTCCCCTTCTCTTCTTGACTCTTTCAACATCAGAGCACATTGGGAGAATTTTCTCCCGAGGTGGGGGCCCTGAATGTGGGCCCATGAGCCAGCTGCAAGGAGGAGGAGAGAGACTACACCTACGGAAGTGTTGGGGTTCCTCCCCCCTGCCATGAGGTCATGGGAGAGGGGACCCTGGGGTAGAGGCATGGCCTGGGCACGGGGTCTCCCTGCTCCCTGCTCACATGTGCCCTAATCCTGTTCAGCACTGCTTATTTTGTGTTGCCCTGTGCGAGGAGGGCCCTGGTTGTGCTGTGATTGCTCAGTTCTTTGGCAGTGCCCCGCCCATGTGGCTGGAGAAGAAAGAGCTCTGCAACTTCTCTCAAGAATGGCTCCCTGTTTCTTTGCACGGGCCTCGCTGTCTATGGATGTTTCAGGAGACCCCACCGAAACACGGAAGGACTCTCAAATTATCCCAGCTTTCTCTGCACAGCGAGAGCTTTTAATATTTAGCATTGCTATCCTTTTCCTGTGTGTTTGTTAAAAAAATAGTTTTTATCTCTTTCACTTTCTTCCCAGGAAAGTTCTTTTTTCCAAAAACCTGGTGGGGGAGGGCTGGGTGTAACCTGCCTTCTATCAGAGGATATTTTCCTCCACATTTGTCCAAACCGGCACAGCCTGTCCTTTCCTGGGTCTCTGTTGCAGATGGAAGCTGCTGGTGCCATTGTCAGCTTGAAGCACTCTTTTGATGCAAGCAGATGTTGCCAGGTGTGTTCAGCAGCTGTTGCTCAATGCTTATGCCAAGCTATTGTGTTCCTCATGGAACCAAGGAGCCATTGTGACACTGCAGGGGCTGATGGCATCAAGGAGGCAATTGTGACAGTACAGAACCTCCTAGAAACAAGGCTCCATTGTGACACCGTGGGGAATCATGGAATCAAGGAGCCCATTGTGACACGGCTGCATGGAACCAATGGTCCATGGTTACACGGCGGATTCAAGAAGAGCACGGTGACACCACGCAACATCATGGAACCATAGGTCCATTGTGACACAGCGGGGCCTCATGGAAACAAGGGGACCATTGTGGGAAAGCAGGGCCTAATGGAAGCATGGAGAGCATTGTGACACTAAGGAAACTCCTGGAACCAAGATGACCACTGGCACATAATGGAACCTCATGGAAGCAAGCCTCCACAATGACTTTGGAGGGCCTCAGGGACCACAGGACCCATTGTGACACAGCAGGACCTGGTGGAACCAAGGAGCCTTTGTGATACTCCACATCCACATGGAAGCCAGGGTGCACTGAGACACAGCGGGGCCTTGTTGGAACCAAAGACACCTCTGCAAAAAGCAGGCTAGCTCATAGAAGCAAGGAGTCCATTGTTACAACGTAAAAGCTATGGAAGCAAGGGACCATTGTGACACTGCGGGGCCTCATGGAACCAATTGTCCATGATGACAGTGCGGATCAAAGGAGACCATGGTGACACTGCGGAACCTGATGGAACCAAGGAGCCATTGTGACACAGTGGGGCCTCATGGAATCAAGGAGACCATTGTGACCCAGGTGTTGCATGTGAAGGCAAGGAGCCATTGTGACACTTTGGGCTTCTTCCCTTGAGCTCTGCAGCTGGCTGTCCCAGCCCAGCGCACCATGTGCCACCTGCTCTCCTCAGGGCTCTGCCTGCACACAGCCCCAGGAGAAGTTTTCCTGTTTGGAAGGAAAGAATGGAAAAGCCTGAGCAGGTTTCCTAAACAACAAACCCCACTCAGGAGCCACATGCTCAGTACAGGCTGCCTGGAACGACGTCCCCTTTCTACAAGGGTCAGTGTGAGCAGGAATGAATGATCTCTGGGAGCAGAATTCTCGGAGTCTTTCCACTGAATTCTCTGTCCCTGTGTCTTGGGGTGACTTTATTGTGTGTATCCCCTATTGCTGCTCTATGCCCAGAAGTGAACTTTGTGCATTTCTGTGCCTTTCAACTGAGCCTGAGAGGGGGGAGAGGAAAAAAAAGCCAGACAAACTTCTCAGAGCGTTTGTTCAAGGACACACATACACACTCCTCTGCATCCTGCTTGCAGCAAGAGCAGAGGAAGCAACTTTGTTTCTTTTTAGCCAGTTTTCAGCTCCTTTTCTCTGGGGGGAGATGGAGAGTTGAACTTTGTTTTCCTGGGACTTTGGGGGTTTTTTCCCCTTCTCTTCTTGACTCTTTCAACATCAGAGCACATTGGGAGAATTTTCTCCCGAGGTGGGGGCCCTGAATGTGGGCCCATGAGCCAGCTGCAAGGAGGAGGAGAGAGACTACACCTACGGAAGTGTTGGGGTTCCTCCCCCCTGCCATGAGGTCATGGGAGAGGGGACCCTGGGGTAGAGGCATGGCCTGGGCACGGGGTCTCCCTGCTCCCTGCTCACATGTGCCCTAATCCTGTTCAGCACTGCTTATTTTGTGTTGCCCTGTGCGAGGAGGGCCCTGGTTGTGCCGTGATTGCTCAGTTCTTTGGCAGTGCCCCGCCCATGTGGCTGGAGAAGAAAGAGCTCTGCAACTTCTCTCAAGAATCGCTCCCTGTTTCTTTGCACGGGCCTCGCTGTCTATGGATGTTTCAGGAGACCCCACCGAAACACGGAAGGACTCTCAAATTATCCCAGCTTTCTCTGCACAGCGAGAGCTTTTAATATTTAGCATTGCTATCCTTTTCCTGTGTGTTTGTTAAAAAAATAGTTTTTATCTCTTTCACTTTCTTCCCAGGAAAGTTCTTTTTTCCAAAAACCTGGTGGGGGAGGGCTGGGTGTAACCTGCCTTCTATCAGAGGATATTTTCCTCCACATTTGTCCAAACCGGCACAGCCTGTCCTTTCCTGGGTCTCTGTTGCAGATGGAAGCTGCTGGTGCCATTGTCAGCTTGAAGCACTCTTTTGATGCAAGCAGATGTTGCCAGGTGTGTTCAGCAGCTGTTGCTCAATGCTTATGCCAAGCTATTGTGTTCCTCATGGAACCAAGGAGCCATTGTGACACTGCAGGGGCTGATGGCATCAAGGAGGCAATTGTGACAGTACAGAACCTCCTAGAAACAAGGCTCCATTGTGACACCGTGGGGAATCATGGAATCAAGGAGCCCATTGTGACACGGCTGCATGGAACCAATGGTCCATGGTTACACTGCGGATTCAAGAAGAGCACGGTGACACCACGCAACATCACGGAACCATAGGTCCATTGTGACACAGCGGGGCCTCATGGAAACAAGGGGACCATTGTGGCAAAGCAGGGCCTAATGGAAGCATGGAGAGCATTGTGACACTAAGGAAACTCCTGGAACCAAGATGACCACTGGCACATAATGGAACCTCATGGAAGCAAGCCTCCACAATGACTTTGGAGGGCCTCAGGGACCACAGGACCCATTGTGACACAGCAGGACCTGGTGGAACCAAGGAGCCTTTGTGATACTCCAGATCCACATGGAAGCCAGGGTGCACTGAGACACAGCGGGGCCTTGTTGGAACCAAAGACACCTCTGCAAAAAGCAGGCTAGCTCATAGAAGCAAGGAGTCCATTGTTACAACGTAAAAGCTATGGAAGCAAGGGACCATTGTGACACTGCGGGGCCTCATGGAACCAATTGTCCATGATGACAATGTGGATCAAAGGAGACCATGGTGACACTGCGGAACCTGATGGAACCAAGGAGCCATTGTGACACAGTGGGGCCTCATGGAATCAAGGAGACCATTGTGACCCAGGTGTTGCATGGGAAGGCAAGGAGCCATTGTGACACTTTGGGCTTCTTCCCTTGAGCTCTGCAGCTGGCTGTCCCAGCCCAGCGCACCATGTGCCACCTGCTCTCCTCAGGGCTCTGCCTGCACACAGCCCCAGGAGAAGTTTTCCTGTTTGGAAGGAAAGAATGGAAAAGCCGGAGCAGGTTTCCTAAACAACAAACCCCACTCAGGAGCCACATGCTCAGTACAGGCTGCCTGGAACGATGTCCCCTTTCTACAAGGGTCAGTGTGAGCAGGAATGATCTCTGGGAGCAGAATTCTCGGAGTCTTTCCACTGAATTCTCTGTCCCTGTGTCTTGGGGTGACTTTATCGTGTGTATCCCCTATTGCTGCTCTATGCCCAGAAGTGAACTTTGTGCGTTTCTGTGCCTTTCAACTGAGCCTGAGAGGGGGGAGAGGAAAAAAACCGGACAAACTTCTCAGAGCGTTTTTTCAAGGACACACATACACGCTCCTCTGCATCCTGCTTGCAGCAAGAGCAGAGGAAGCAACTTTGTTTCTTTTTAGCCAGTTTTCAGCTCCTTTTCTCTGGGGGGAGATGGAGAGTTGAACTTTGTTTTCCTGGGACTTCGGGGGTTTTTTCCCCTTCTCTTCTTGACTCTTTCAACATCAGAGCACATTGGGAGAATTTTCTCCCGAGGTGGGGGCCCTGAATGTGGGCCCATGAGCCAGCTGCAAGGAGGAGGAGAGAGACTACACCTACGGAAGTGTTGGGGTTCCTCCCCCCTGCCATGAGGTCATGGGAGAGGGGACCCTGGGGTAGAGGCATGGCCTGGGCACGGGGTCTCCCTGCTCCCTGCTCACATGTGCCCTAATCCTGTTCAGCACTGCTTATTTTGTGTTGCCCTGTGCGAGGAGGGCCCTGGTTGTGCCGTGATTGCTCAGTTCTTTGGCAGTGCCCCGCCCATGTGGCTGGAGAAGAAAGAGCTCTGCAACTTCTCTCAAGAATCGCTCCCTGTTTCTTTGCACGGGCCTCGCTGTCTATGGATGTTTCAGGAGACCCCACCGAAACACGGAAGGACTCTCAAATTATCCCAGCTTTCTCTGCACAGCGAGAGCTTTTAATATTTAGCATTGCTATCCTTTTCCTGTGTGTTTGTTAAAAAAATAGTTTTTATCTCTTTCACTTTCTTCCCAGGAAAGTTCTTTTTTCCAAAAACCTGGTGGGGGAGGGCTGGGTGTAACCTGCCTTCTATCAGAGGATATTTTCCTCCACATTTGTCCAAACCGGCACAGCCTGTCCTTTCCTGGGTCTCTGTTGCAGATGGAAGCTGCTGGTGCCATTGTCAGCTTGAAGCACTCTTTTGATGCAAGCAGATGTTGCCAGGTGTGTTCAGCAGCTGTTGCTCAATGCTTATGCCAAGCTATTGTGTTCCTCATGGAACCAAGGAGCCATTGTGACACTGCAGGGGCTGATGGCATCAAGGAGGCAATTGTGACAGTACAGAACCTCCTAGAAACAAGGCTCCATTGTGACACCGTGGGGAATCATGGAATCAAGGAGCCCATTGTGACACGGCTGCATGGAACCAATGGTCCATGGTTACACTGCGGATTCAAGAAGAGCACGGTGACACCACGCAACATCATGGAACCATAGGTCCATTGTGACACAGCGGGGCCTCATGGAAACAAGGGGACCATTGTGGCAAAGCAGGGCCTAATGGAAGCATGGAGAGCATTGTGACACTAAGGAAACTCCTGGAACCAAGATGACCACTGGCACATAATGGAACCTCATGGAAGCAAGCCTCCACAATGACTTTGGAGGGCCTCAGGGACCACAGGACCCATTGTGACACAGCAGGACCTGGTGGAACCAAGGAGCCTTTGTGATACTCCAGATCCACATGGAAGCCAGGGTGCACTGAGACACAGCGGGGCCTTGTTGGAACCAAAGACACCTCTGCAAAAAGCAGGCTAGCTCATAGAAGCAAGGAGTCCATTGTTACAACGTAAAAGCTATGGAAGCAAGGGACCATTGTGACACTGCGGGGCCTCATGGAACCAATTGTCCATGATGACAGTGCGGATCAAAGGAGACCATGGTGACACTGCGGAACCTGATGGAACCAAGGAGCCATTGTGACACAGTGGGGCCTCATGGAATCAAGGAGACCATTGTGACCCAGGTGTTGCATGGGAAGGCAAGGAGCCATTGTGACACTTTGGGCTTCTTCCCTTGAGCTCTGCAGCTGGCTGTCCCAGCCCAGCGCACCATGTGCCACCTGCTCTCCTCAGGGCTCTGCCTGCACACAGCCCCAGGAGAAGTTTTCCTGTTTGGAAGGAAAGAATGGAAAAGCCGGAGCAGGTTTCCTAAACAACAAACCCCACTCAGGAGCCACATGCTCAGTACAGGCTGCCTGGAACGATGTCCCCTTTCTACAAGGGTCAGTGTGAGCAGGAATGAATGATCTCTGGGAGCAGAATTCTCGGAGTCTTTCCACTGAATTCTCTGTCCCTGTGTCTTGGGGTGACTTTATTGTGTGTATCCCCTATTGCTGCTCTATGCCCAGAAGTGAACTTTGTGCATTTCTGTGCCTTTCAACTGAGCCTGAGAGGGGGGAGAGGAAAAAAAAGCCAGACAAACTTCTCAGAGCGTTTGTTCAAGGACACACATACACACTCCTCTGCATCCTGCTTGCAGCAAGAGCAGAGGAAGCAACTTGGTTTCTTTTTAGCCAGTTTTCAGCTCCTTTTCTCTGGGGGGAGATGGAGAGTTGAACTTTGTTTTCCTGGGACTTTGGGGGTTTTTTCCCCTTCTCTTCTTGACTCTTTCAACATCAGAGCACATTGGGAGAATTTTCTCCCGAGGTGGGGGCCCTGAATGTGGGCCCATGAGCCAGCTGCAAGGAGGAGGAGAGAGACTACACCTACGGAAGTGTTGGGGTTCCTCCCCCCTGCCATGAGGTCATGGGAGAGGGGACCCTGGGGTAGAGGCATGGCCTGGGCACGGGGTCTCCCTGCTCCCTGCTCACATGTGCCCTAATCCTGTTCAGCACTGCTTATTTTGTGTTGCCCTGTGCGAGGAGGGCCCTGGTTGTGCCGTGATTGCTCAGTTCTTTGGCAGTGCCCCGCCCATGTGGCTGGAGAAGAAAGAGCTCTGAAACTTCTCTCAAGAATCGCTCCCTGTTTCTTTGCACGGGCCTCGCTGTCTATGGATGTTTCAGGAGACCCCACCGAAACACGGAAGGACTCTCAAATTATCCCAGCTTTCTCTGCACAGCGAGAGCTTTTAATATTTAGCATTGCTATCCTTTTCCTGTGTGTTTGTTAAAAAAATAGTTTTTATCTCTTTCACTTTCTTCCCAGGAAAGTTCTTTCTTCCAAAAACCTGGTGGGGGAGGGCTGGGTGTAACCTGCCTTCTATCAGAGGATATTTTCCTCCACATTTGTCCAAACCGGCACAGCCTGTCCTTTCCTGGGTCTCTGTTGCAGATGGAAGCTGCTGGTGCCATTGTCAGCTTGAAGCACTCTTTTGATGCAAGCAGATGTTGCCAGGTGTGTTCAGCAGCTGTTGCTCAATGCTTATGCCAAGCTATTGTGTTCCTCATGGAACCAAGGAGCCATTGTGACACTGCAGGGGCTGATGGCATCAAGGAGGCAATTGTGACAGTACAGAACCTCCTAGAAACAAGGCTCCATTGTGACACCGTGGGGAATCATGGAATCAAGGAGCCCATTGTGACACAGCCAGGCTGCATGGAACCAATGGTCCATGGTTACACGGCGGATTCAAGAAGAGCACGGTGACACCACGCAACATCATGGAACCATAGGTCCATTGTGACACAGCGGGGCCTCATGGAAACAAGGGGACCATTGTGGCAAAGCAGGGCCTAATGGAAGCATGGAGAGCATTGTGACACTAAGGAAACTCCTGGAACCAAGATGACCACTGGCACATAATGGAACCTCATGGAAGCAAGCCTCCACAATGACTTTGGAGGGCCTCAGGGACCACAGGACCCATTGTGACACAGCAGGACCTGGTGGAACCAAGGAGCCTTTGTGATACTCCACATCCACATGGAAGCCAGGGTGCACTGAGACACAGCGGGGCCTTGTGGGAACCAAAGACACCTCTGCAAAAAGCAGGCTAGCTCATAGAAGCAAGGAGTCCATTGTTACAACGTAAAAGCTATGGAAGCAAGGGACCATTGTGACACTGCGGGGCCTCATGGAACCAATTGTCCATGATGACAATGCGGATCAAAGGAGACCATGGTGACACTGCGGAACCTGATGGAACCAAGGAGCCATTGTGACACAGTGGGGCCTCATGGAATCAAGGAGACCATTGTGACCCAGGTGTTGCATGGGAAGGCAAGGAGCCATTGTGACACTTTGGGCTTCTTCCCTTGAGCTCTGCAGCTGGCTGTCCCAGCCCAGCGCACCATGTGCCACCTGCTCTCCTCAGGGCTCTGCCTGCACACAGCCCCAGGAGAAGTTTTCCTGTTTGGAAGGAAAGAATGGAAAAGCCGGAGCAGGTTTCCTAAACAACAAACCCCACTCAGGAGCCACATGCTCAGTACAGGCTGCCTGGAACGATGTCCCCTTTCTACAAGGGTCAGTGTGAGCAGGAATGAATGATCTCTGGGAGCAGAATTCTCGGAGTCTTTCCACTGAATTCTCTGTCCCTGTGTCTTGGGGTGACTTTATTGTGTGTATCCCCTATTGCTGCTCTATGCCCAGAAGTGAACTTTGTGCATTTCTGTGCCTTTCAACTGAGCCTGAGAGGGGGGAGAGGAAAAAAAAGCCAGACAAACTTCTCAGAGCGTTTGTTCAAGGACACACATACACACTCCTCTGCATCCTGCTTGCAGCAAGAGCAGAGGAAGCAACTTGGTTTCTTTTTAGCCAGTTTTCAGCTCCTTTTCTCTGGGGGGAGATGGAGAGTTGAACTTTGTTTTCCTGGGACTTTGGGGGTTTTTTCCCCTTCTCTTCTTGACTCTTTCAACATCAGAGCACATTGGGAGAATTTTCTCCCGAGGTGGGGGCCCTGAATGTGGGCCCATGAGCCAGCTGCAAGGAGGAGGAGAGAGACTACACCTACGGAAGTGTTGGGGTTCCTCCCCCCTGCCATGAGGTCATGGGAGAGGGGACCCTGGGGTAGAGGCATGGCCTGGGCACGGGGTCTCCCTGCTCCCTGCTCACATGTGCCCTAATCCTGTTCAGCACTGCTTATTTTGTGTTGCCCTGTGCGAGGAGGGCCCTGGTTGTGCCGTGATTGCTCAGTTCTTTGGCAGTGCCCCGCCCATGTGGCTGGAGAAGAAAGAGCTCTGCAACTTCTCTCAAGAATCGCTCCCTGTTTCTTTGCACGGGCCTCGCTGTCTATGGATGTTTCAGGAGACCCCACCGAAACATGGAAGGACTCTCAAATTATCCCAGCTTTCTCTGCACAGCGAGAGCTTTTAATATTTAGCATTGCTATCCTTTTCCTGTGTGTTTGTTAAAAAAATAGTTTTTATCTCTTTCACTTTCTTCCCAGGAAAGTTCTTTTTTCCAAAAACCTGGTGGGGGAGGGCTGGGTGTAACCTGCCTTCTATCAGAGGATATTTTCCTCCACATTTGTCCAAACCAGCACAGCCTGTCCTTTCCTGGGTCTCTGTTGCAGATGGAAGCTGCTGGTGCCATTGTCAGCTTGAAGCACTCTTTTGATGCAAGCAGATGTTGCCAGGTGTGTTCAGCAGCTGTTGCTCAATGCTTATGCCAAGCTATTGTGTTCCTCATGGAACCAAGGAGCCATTGTGACACTGCAGGGGCTGATGGCATCAAGGAGGCAATTGTGACAGTACAGAACCTCCTAGAAACAAGGCTCCATTGTGACACCGTGGGGAATCATGGAATCAAGGAGCCCATTGTGACACGGCTGCATGGAACCAATGGTCCATGGTTACACTGCGGATTCAAGAAGAGCACGGTGACACCACGCAACATCATGGAACCATAGGTCCATTGTGACACAGCGGGGCCTCATGGAAACAAGGGGACCATTGTGGCAAAGCAGGGCCTAATGGAAGCATGGAGAGCATTGTGACACTAAGGAAACTCCTGGAACCAAGATGACCACTGGCACATAATGGAACCTCATGGAAGCAAGCCTCCACAATGACTTTGGAGGGCCTCAGGGACCACAGGACCCATTGTGACACAGCAGGACCTGGTGGAACCAAGGAGCCTTTGTGATACTCCAGATCCACATGGAAGCCAGGGTGCACTGAGACACAGCGGGGCCTTGTTGGAACCAAAGACACCTCTGCAAAAAGCAGGCTAGCTCATAGAAGCAAGGAGTCCATTGTTACAACGTAAAAGCTATGGAAGCAAGGGACCATTGTGACACTGCGGGGCCTCATGGAACCAATTGTCCATGATGACAGTGCGGATCAAAGGAGACCATGGTGACACTGCGGAACCTGATGGAACCAAGGAGCCATTGTGACACAGTGGGGCCTCATGGAATCAAGGAGACCATTGTGACCCAGGTGTTGCATGTGAAGGCAAGGAGCCATTGTGACACTTTGGGCTTCTTCCCTTGAGCTCTGCAGCTGGCTGTCCCAGCCCAGCGCACCATGTGCCACCTGCTCTCCTCAGGGCTCTGCCTGCACACAGCCCCAGGAGAAGTTTTCCTGTTTGGAAGGAAAGAATGGAAAAGCCGGAGCAGGTTTCCTAAACAACAAACCCCACTCAGGAGCCACATGCTCAGTACAGGCTGCCTGGAACGATGTCCCCTTTCTACAAGGGTCAGTGTGAGCAGGAATGAATGATCTCTGGGAGCAGAATTCTCGGAGTCTTTCCACTGAATTCTCTGTCCCTGTGTCTTGGGGTGACTTTATTGTGTGTATCCCCTATTGCTGCTCTATGCCCAGAAGTGAACTTTGTGCATTTCTGTGCCTTTCAACTGAGCCTGAGAGGGGGGAGAGGAAAAAAAACCGGACAAACTTCTCAGAGCGTTTGTTCAAGGACACACATACACACTCCTCTGCATCCTGCTTGCAGCAAGAGCAGAGGAAGCAACTTGGTTTCTTTTTAGCCAGTTTTCAGCTCCTTTTCTCTGGGGGGAGATGGAGAGTTGAACTTTGTTTTCCTGGGACTTTGGGGGTTTTTTCCCCTTCTCTTCTTGACTCTTTCAACATCAGAGCACATTGGGAGAATTTTCTCCCGAGGTGGGGGCCCTGAATGTGGGCCCATGAGCCAGCTGCAAGGAGGAGGAGAGAGACTACACCTACGGAAGTGTTGGGGTTCCTCCCCCCTGCCATGAGGTCATGGGAGAGGGGACCCTGGGGTAGAGGCATGGCCTGGGCACGGGGTCTCCCTGCTCCCTGCTCACATGTGCCCTAATCCTGTTCAGCACTGCTTATTTTGTGTTGCCCTGTGCGAGGAGGGCCCTGGTTGTGCCGTGATTGCTCAGTTCTTTGGCAGTGCCCCGCCCATGTGGCTGGAGAAGAAAGAGCTCTGCAACTTCTCTCAAGAATCGCTCCCTGTTTCTTTGCACGGGCCTCGCTGTCTATGGATGTTTCAGGAGACCCCACCGAAACACGGAAGGACTCTCAAATTATCCCAGCTTTCTCTGCACAGCGAGAGCTTTTAATATTTAGCATTGCTATCCTTTTCCTGTGTGTTTGTTAAAAAAATAGTTTTTATCTCTTTCACTTTCTTCCCAGGAAAGTTCTTTTTTCCAAAAACCTGGTGGGGGAGGGCTGGGTGTAACCTGCCTTCTATCAGAGGATATTTTCCTCCACATTTGTCCAAACCGGCACAGCCTGTCCTTTCCTGGGTCTCTGTTGCAGATGGAAGCTGCTGGTGCCATTGTCAGCTTGAAGCACTCTTTTGATGCAAGCAGATGTTGCCAGGTGTGTTCAGCAGCTGTTGCTCAATGCTTATGCCAAGCTATTGTGTTCCTCATGGAACCAAGGAGCCATTGTGACACTGCAGGGGCTGATGGCATCAAGGAGGCAATTGTGACAGTACAGAACCTCCTAGAAACAAGGCTCCATTGTGACACCGTGGGGAATCATGGAATCAAGGAGCCCATTGTGACACGGCTGCATGGAACCAATGGTCCATGGTTACACTGCGGATTCAAGAAGAGCACGGTGACACCACGCAACATCACGGAACCATAGGTCCATTGTGACACAGCGGGGCCTCATGGAAACAAGGGGACCATTGTGGGAAAGCAGGGCCTAATGGAAGCATGGAGAGCATTGTGACACTAAGGAAACTCCTGGAACCAAGATGACCACTGGCACATAATGGAACCTCATGGAAGCAAGCCTCCACAATGACTTTGGAGGGCCTCAGGGACCACAGGACCCATTGTGACACAGCAGGACCTGGTGGAACCAAGGAGCCTTTGTGATACTCCAGATCCACATGGAAGCCAGGGTGCACTGAGACACAGCGGGGCCTTGTTGGAACCAAAGACACCTCTGCAAAAAGCAGGCTAGCTCATAGAAGCAAGGAGTCCATTGTTACAACGTAAAAGCTATGGAACCAAGGGACCATTGTGACACTGCGGGGCCTCATGGAACCAATTGTCCATGATGACAGTGCGGATCAAAGGAGACCATGGTGACACTGCGGAACCTGATGGAACCAAGGAGCCATTGTGACACAGTGGGGCCTCATGGAATCAAGGAGACCATTGTGACCCAGGTGTTGCATGTGAAGGCAAGGAGCCATTGTGACACTTTGGGCTTCTTCCCTTGAGCTCTGCAGCTGGCTGTCCCAGCCCAGCGCACCATGTGCCACCTGCTCTCCTCAGGGCTCTGCCTGCACACAGCCCCAGGAGAAGTTTTCCTGTTTGGAAGGAAAGAATGGAAAAGCCGGAGCAGGTTTCCTAAACAACAAACCCCACTCAGGAGCCACATGCTCAGTACAGGCTGCCTGGAACGATGTCCCCTTTCTACAAGGGTCAGTGTGAGCAGGAATGAATGATCTCTGGGAGCAGAATTCTCGGAGTCTTTCCACTGAATTCTCTGTCCCTGTGTCTTGGGGTGACTTTATTGTGTGTATCCCCTATTGCTGCTCTATGCCCAGAAGTGAACTTTGTGCATTTCTGTGCCTTTCAACTGAGCCTGAGAGGGGGGAGAGGAAAAAAAACCGGACAAACTTCTCAGAGCGTTTGTTCAAGGACACACATACACACTCCTCTGCATCCTGCTTGCAGCAAGAGCAGAGGAAGCAACTTGGTTTCTTTTTAGCCAGTTTTCAGCTCCTTTTCTCTGGGGGGAGATGGAGAGTTGAACTTTGTTTTCCTGGGACTTTGGGGGTTTTTTCCCCTTCTCTTCTTGACTCTTTCAACATCAGAGCACATTGGGAGAATTTTCTCCCGAGGTGGGGGCCCTGAATGTGGGCCCATGAGCCAGCTGCAAGGAGGAGGAGAGAGACTACACCTACGGAAGTGTTGGGGTTCCTCCCCCCTGCCATGAGGTCATGGGAGAGGGGACCCTGGGGTAGAGGCATGGCCTGGGCACGGGGTCTCCCTGCTCCCTGCTCACATGTGCCCTAATCCTGTTCAGCACTGCTTATTTTGTGTTGCCCTGTGCGAGGAGGGCCCTGGTTGTGCCGTGATTGCTCAGTTCTTTGGCAGTGCCCCGCCCATGTGGCTGGAGAAGAAAGAGCTCTGCAACTTCTCTCAAGAATCGCTCCCTGTTTCTTTGCACGGGCCTCGCTGTCTATGGATGTTTCAGGAGACCCCACCGAAACACAGAAGGACTCTCAAATTATCCCAGCTTTCTCTGCACAGCGAGAGCTTTTAATATTTAGCATTGCTATCCTTTTCCTGTGTGTTTGTTAAAAAAATAGTTTTTATCTCTTTCACTTTCTTCCCAGGAAAGTTCTTTTTTCCAAAAACCTGGTGGGGGAGGGCTGGGTGTAACCTGCCTTCTATCAGAGGATATTTTCCTCCACATTTGTCCAAACCGGCACAGCCTGTCCTTTCCTGGGTCTCTGTTGCAGATGGAAGCTGCTGGTGCCATTGTCAGCTTGAAGCACTCTTTTGATGCAAGCAGATGTTGCCAGGTGTGTTCAGCAGCTGTTGCTCAATGCTTATGCCAAGCTATTGTGTTCCTCATGGAACCAAGGAGCCATTGTGACACTGCAGGGGCTGATGGCATCAAGGAGGCAATTGTGACAGTACAGAACCTCCTAGAAACAAGGCTCCATTGTGACACCGTGGGGAATCATGGAATCAAGGAGCCCATTGTGACACGGCTGCATGGAACCAATGGTCCATGGTTACACTGCGGATTCAAGAAGAGCACGGTGACACCACGCAACATCACGGAACCATAGGTCCATTGTGACACAGCGGGGCCTCATGGAAACAAGGGGACCATTGTGGCAAAGCAGGGCCTAATGGAAGCATGGAGAGCATTGTGACACTAAGGAAACTCCTGGAACCAAGATGACCACTGGCACATAATGGAACCTCATGGAAGCAAGCCTCCACAATGACTTTGGAGGGCCTCAGGGACCACAGGACCCATTGTGACACAGCAGGACCTGGTGGAACCAAGGAGCCTTTGTGATACTCCAGATCCACATGGAAGCCAGGGTGCACTGAGACACAGCGGGGCCTTGTGGGAACCAAAGACACCTCTGCAAAAAGCAGGCTAGCTCATAGAAGCAAGGAGTCCATTGTTACAACGTAAAAGCTATGGAACCAAGGGACCATTGTGACACTGCGGGGCCTCATGGAACCAATTGTCCATGATGACAATGCGGATCAAAGGAGACCATGGTGACACTGCGGAACCTGATGGAACCAAGGAGCCATTGTGACACAGTGGGGCCTCATGGAATCAAGGAGACCATTGTGACCCAGGTGTTGCATGTGAAGGCAAGGAGCCATTGTGACACTTTGGGCTTCTTCCCTTGAGCTCTGCAGCTGGCTGTCCCAGCCCAGCGCACCATGTGCCACCTGCTCTCCTCAGGGCTCTGCCTGCACACAGCCCCAGGAGAAGTTTTCCTGTTTGGAAGGAAAGAATGGAAAAGCCGGAGCAGGTTTCCTAAACAACAAACCCCACTCAGGAGCCACATGCTCAGTACAGGCTGCCTGGAACGATGTCCCCTTTCTACAAGGGTCAGTGTGAGCAGGAATGATCTCTGGGAGCAGAATTCTCGGAGTCTTTCCACTGAATTCTCTGTCCCTGTGTCTTGGGGTGACTTTATCGTGTGTATCCCCTATTGCTGCTCTATGCCCAGAAGTGAACTTTGTGCGTTTCTGTGCCTTTCAACTGAGCCTGAGAGGGGGGAGAGGAAAAAATCCGGACAAACTTCTCAGAGCGTTTTTTCAAGGACACACATACACGCTCCTCTGCATCCTGCTTGCAGCAAGAGCAGAGGAAGCAACTTTGTTTCTTTTTAGCCAGTTTTCAGCTCCTTTTCTCTGGGGGGAGATGGAGAGTTGAACTTTGTTTTCCTGGGACTTTGGGGGTTTTTTCCCCTTCTCTTCTTGACTCTTTCAACATCAGAGCACATTGGGAGAATTTTCTCCCGAGGTGGGGGCCCTGAATGTGGGCCCATGAGCCAGCTGCAAGGAGGAGGAGAGAGACTACACCTACGGAAGTGTTGGGGTTCCTCCCCCCTGCCATGAGGTCATGGGAGAGGGGACCCTGGGGTAGAGGCATGGCCTGGGCACGGGGTCTCCCTGCTCCCTGCTCACATGTGCCCTAATCCTGTTCAGCACTGCTTATTTTGTGTTGCCCTGTGCGAGGAGGGCCCTGGTTGTGCCCTGATTGCTCAGTTCTTTGGCAGTGCCCTGCCCATGTGGCTGGAGAAGAAAGAGCTCTGCAACTTCTCTCAAGAATCGCTCCCTGTTTCTTTGCACGGGCCTCGCTGTCTATGGATGTTTCAGGAGACCCCACCGAAACATGGAAGGACTCTCAAATTATCCCAGCTTTCTCTGCACAGCGAGAGCTTTTAATATTTAGCATTGCTATCCTTTTCCTGTGTGTTTGTTAAAAAAATAGTTTTTATCTCTTTCACTTTCTTCCCAGGAAAGTTCTTTTTTCCAAAAACCTGGTGGGGGAGGGCTGGGTGTAACCTGCCTTCTATCAGAGGATATTTTCCTCCACATTTGTCCAAACCAGCACAGCCTGTCCTTTCCTGGGTCTCTGTTGCAGATGGAAGCTGCTGGTGCCATTGTCAGCTTGAAGCACTCTTTTGATGCAAGCAGATGTTGCCAGGTGTGTTCAGCAGCTGTTGCTCAATGCTTATGCCAAGCTATTGTGTTCCTCATGGAACCAAGGAGCCATTGTGACACTGCAGGGGCTGATGGCATCAAGGAGGCAATTGTGACAGTACAGAACCTCCTAGAAACAAGGCTCCATTGTGACACCGTGGGGAATCATGGAATCAAGGAGCCCATTGTGACACGGCTGCATGGAACCAATGGTCCATGGTTACACGGCGGATTCAAGAAGAGCACGGTGACACCACGCAACATCATGGAACCATAGGTCCATTGTGACACAGCGGGGCCTCATGGAAACAAGGGGACCATTGTGGCAAAGCAGGGCCTAATGGAAGCATGGAGAGCATTGTGACACTAAGGAAACTCCTGGAACCAAGATGACCACTGGCACATAATGGAACCTCATGGAAGCAAGCCTCCACAATGACTTTGGAGGGCCTCAGGGACCACAGGACCCATTGTGACACAGCAGGACCTGGTGGAACCAAGGAGCCTTTGTGATACTCCACATCCACATGGAAGCCAGGGTGCACTGAGACACAGCGGGGCCTTGTGGGAACCAAAGACACCTCTGCAAAAAGCAGGCTAGCTCATAGAAGCAAGGAGTCCATTGTTACAACGTAAAAGCTATGGAACCAAGGGACCATTGTGACACTGCGGGGCCTCATGGAACCAATTGTCCATGATGACAATGCGGATCAAAGGAGACCATGGTGACACTGCGGAACCTGATGGAACCAAGGAGCCATTGTGACACAGTGGGGCCTCATGGAATCAAGGAGACCATTGTGACCCAGGTGTTGCATGTGAAGGCAAGGAGCCATTGTGACACTTTGGGCTTCTTCCCTTGAGCTCTGCAGCTGGCTGTCCCAGCCCAGCGCACCATGTGCCACCTGCTCTCCTCAGGGCTCTGCCTGCACACAGCCCCAGGAGAAGTTTTCCTGTTTGGAAGGAAAGAATGGAAAAGCCGGAGCAGGTTTCCTAAACAACAAACGCCACTCAGGAGCCACATGCTCAGTACAGGCTGCCTGGAACGATGTCCCCTTTCTACAAGGGTCAGTGTGAGCAGGAATGATCTCTGGGAGCAGAATTCTCGGAGTCTTTCCACTGAATTCTCTGTCCCTGTGTCTTGGGGTGACTTTATCGTGTGTATCCCCTATTGCTGCTCTATGCCCAGAAGTGAACTTTGTGCGTTTCTGTGCCTTTCAACTGAGCCTGAGAGGGGGGAGAGGAAAAAAACCGGACAAACTTCTCAGAGCGTTTGTTCAAGGACACACATACACACTCCTCTGCATCCTGCTTGCAGCAAGAGCAGAGGAAGCAACTTTGTTTCTTTTTTGCCAGTTTTCAGCTCCTTTTCTCTGGGGGGAGATGGAGAGTTGAACTTTGTTTTCCTGGGACTTCGGGGGTTTTTTTTCCCTTCTTCTCTTCTTGACTCTTTCAACATCAGAGCACATTGGGAGAATTTTCTCCCGAGGTGGGGGCCCTGAATGTGGGCCCATGAGCCAGCTGCAAGGAGGAGGAGAGAGACTACACCTACGGAAGTGTTGGGGTTCCTCCCCCCTGCCATGAGGTCATGGGAGAGGGGACCCTGGGGTAGAGGCATGGCCTGGGCACGGGGTCTCCCTGCTCCCTGCTCACATGTGCCCTAATCCTGTTCAGCACTGCTTATTTTGTGTTGCCCTGTGCGAGGAGGGCCCTGGTTGTGCCGTGATTGCTCAGTTCTTTGGCAGTGCCCCGCCCATGTGGCTGGAGAAGAAAGAGCTCTGCAACTTCTCTCAAGAATCGCTCCCTGTTTCTTTGCACAGGCCTCGCTGTCTATGGATGTTTCAGGAGACCCCACCGAAACACGGAAGGACTCTCAAATTATCCCAGCTTTCTCTGCACAGCGAGAGCTTTTAATATTTAGCATTGCTATCCTTTTCCTGTGTGTTTGTTAAAAAAATAGTTTTTATCTCTTTCACTTTCTTCCCAGGAAAGTTCTTTTTTCCAAAAACCTGGTGGGGGAGGGCTGGGTGTAACCTGCCTTCTATCAGAGGATATTTTCCTCCACATTTGTCCAAACTGGCACAGCCTGTCCTTTCCTGGGTCTCTGTTGCAGATGGAAGCTGCTGGTGCCATTGTCAGCTTGAAGCCCTCTTTTGATGCAAGCAGATGTTGCCAGGTGTGTTCAGCAGCTGTTGCTCAATGCTTATGCCAAGCTATTGTGTTCCTCATGGAACCAAGGAGCCATTGTGACACTGCAGGGGCTGATGGCATCAAGGAGGCAATTGTGACAGTACAGAACCTCCTAGAAACAAGGCTCCATTGTGACACCGTGGGGAATCATGGAATCAAGGAGCCCATTGTGACACGGCTGCATGGAACCAATGGTCCATGGTTACACTGCGGATTCAAGAAGAGCACGGTGACACCACGCAACATCATGGAACCATAGGTCCATTGTGACACAGCGGGGCCTCATGGAAACAAGGGGACCATTGTGGCAAAGCAGGGCCTAATGGAAGCATGGAGAGCATTGTGACACTAAGGAAACTCCTGGAACCAAGATGACCACTGGCACATAATGGAACCTCATGGAAGCAAGCCTCCACAATGACTTTGGAGGGCCTCAGGGACCACAGGACCCATTGTGACACAGCAGGACCTGGTGGAACCAAGGAGCCTTTGTGATACTCCAGATCCACATGGAAGCCAGGGTGCACTGAGACACAGCGGGGCCTTGTTGGAACCAAAGACACCTCTGCAAAAAGCAGGCTAGCTCATAGAAGCAAGGAGTCCATTGTTACAACGTAAAAGCTATGGAACCAAGGGACCATTGTGACACTGCGGGGCCTCATGGAACCAATTGTCCATGATGACAATGCGGATCAAAGGAGACCATGGTGACACTGCGGAACCTGATGGAACCAAGGAGCCATTGTGACACAGTGGGGCCTCATGGAATCAAGGAGACCATTGTGACCCAGGTGTTGCATGTGAAGGCAAGGAGCCATTGTGACACTTTGGGCTTCTTCCCTTGAGCTCTGCAGCTGGCTGTCCCAGCCCAGCGCACCATGTGCCACCTGCTCTCCTCAGGGCTCTGCCTGCACACAGCCCCAGGAGAAGTTTTCCTGTTTGGAAGGAAAGAATGGAAAAGCCGGAGCAGGTTTCCTAAACAACAAACCCCACTCAGGAGCCACATGCTCAGTACAGGCTGCCTGGAACGATGTCCCCTTTCTACAAGGGTCAGTGTGAGCAGGAATGATCTCTGGGAGCAGAATTCTCGGAGTCTTTCCACTGAATTCTCTGTCCCTGTGTCTTGGGGTGACTTTATCGTGTGTATCCCCTATTGCTGCTCTATGCCCAGAAGTGAACTTTGTGCGTTTCTGTGCCTTTCAACTGAGCCTGAGAGGGGGGAGAGGAAAAAAACCGGACAAACTTCTCAGAGCGTTTTTTCAAGGACACACATACACGCTCCTCTGCATCCTGCTTGCAGCAAGAGCAGAGGAAGCAACTTTGTTTCTTTTTAGCCAGTTTTCAGCTCCTTTTCTCTGGGGGGAGATGGAGAGTTGAACTTTGTTTTCCTGGGACTTTGGGGGTTTTTTCCCCTTCTCTTCTTGACTCTTTCAACATCAGAGCACATTGGGAGAATTTTCTCCCGAGGTGGGGGCCCTGAATGTGGGCCCATGAGCCAGCTGCAAGGAGGAGGAGAGAGACTACACCTACGGAAGTGTTGGGGTTCCTCCCCCCTGCCATGAGGTCATGGGAGAGGGGACCCTGGGGTAGAGGCATGGCCTGGGCACGGGGTCTCCCTGCTCCCTGCTCACATGTGCCCTAATCCTGTTCAGCACTGCTTATTTTGTGTTGCCCTGTGCGAGGAGGGCCCTGGTTGTGCTGTGATTGCTCAGTTCTTTGGCAGTGCCCCGCCCATGTGGCTGGAGAAGAAAGAGCTCTGCAACTTCTCTCAAGAATCGCTCCCTGTTTCTTTGCACGGGCCTCGCTGTCTATGGATGTTTCAGGAGACCCCACCGAAACACGGAAGGACTCTCAAATTATCCCAGCTTTCTCTGCACAGCGAGAGCTTTTAATATTTAGCATTGCTATCCTTTTCCTGTGTGTTTGTTAAAAAAATAGTTTTTATCTCTTTCACTTTCTTCCCAGGAAAGTTCTTTTTTCCAAAAACCTGGTGGGGGAGGGCTGGGTGTAACCTGCCTTCTATCAGAGGATATTTTCCTCCACATTTGTCCAAACCGGCACAGCCTGTCCTTTCCTGGGTCTCTGTTGCAGATGGAAGCTGCTGGTGCCATTGTCAGCTTGAAGCACTCTTTTGATGCAAGCAGATGTTGCCAGGTGTGTTCAGCAGCTGTTGCTCAATGCTTATGCCAAGCTATTGTGTTCCTCATGGAACCAAGGAGCCATTGTGACACTGCAGGGGCTGATGGCATCAAGGAGGCAATTGTGACAGTACAGAACCTCCTAGAAACAAGGCTCCATTGTGACACCGTGGGGAATCATGGAATCAAGGAGCCCATTGTGACACGGCTGCATGGAACCAATGGTCCATGGTTACACTGTGGATTCAAGAAGAGCACGGTGACACCACGCAACATCATGGAACCATAGGTCCATTGTGACACAGCGGGGCCTCATGGAAACAAGGGGACCATTGTGGCAAAGCAGGGCCTAATGGAAGCATGGAGAGCATTGTGACACTAAGGAAACTCCTGGAACCAAGATGACCACTGGCACATAATGGAACCTCATGGAAGCAAGCCTCCACAATGACTTTGGAGGGCCTCAGGGACCACAGGACCCATTGTGACACAGCAGGACCTGGTGGAACCAAGGAGCCTTTGTGATACTCCAGATCCACATGGAAGCCAGGGTGCACTGAGACACAGCGGGGCCTTGTTGGAACCAAAGACACCTCTGCAAAAAGCAGGCTAGCTCATAGAAGCAAGGAGTCCATTGTTACAACGTAAAAGCTATGGAAGCAAGGGACCATTGTGACACTGCGGGGCCTCATGGAACCAATTGTCCATGATGACAGTGCGGATCAAAGGAGACCATGGTGACACTGCGGAACCTGATGGAACCAAGGAGCCATTGTGACACAGTGGGGCCTCATGGAATCAAGGAGACCATTGTGACCCAGGTGTTGCATGGGAAGGCAAGGAGCCATTGTGACACTTTGGGCTTCTTCCCTTGAGCTCTGCAGCTGGCTGTCCCAGCCCAGCGCACCATGTGCCACCTGCTCTCCTCAGGGCTCTGCCTGCACACAGCCCCAGGAGAAGTTTTCCTGTTTGGAAGGAAAGAATGGAAAAGCCGGAGCAGGTTTCCTAAACAACAAACCCCACTCAGGAGCCACATGCTCAGTACAGGCTGCCTGGAACGATGTCCCCTTTCTACAAGGGTCAGTGTGAGCAGGAATGAATGATCTCTGGGAGCAGAATTCTCGGAGTCTTTCCACTGAATTCTCTCTCCCTGTGTCTTGGGGTGACTTTATTGTGTGTATCCCCTATTGCTGCTCTATGCCCAGAAGTGAACTTTGTGCATTTCTGTGCCTTTCAACTGAGCCTGAGAGGGGGGAGAGGAAAAAAAAGCCAGACAAACTTCTCAGAGCGTTTGTTCAAGGACACACATACACACTCCTCTGCATCCTGCTTGCAGCAAGAGCAGAGGAAGCAACTTTGTTTCTTTTTAGCCAGTTTTCAGCTCCTTTTCTCTGGGGGGAGATGGAGAGTTGAACTTTGTTTTCCTGGGACTTTGGGGGTTTTTTCCCCTTCTCTTCTTGACTCTTTCAACATCAGAGCACATTGGGAGAATTTTCTCCCGAGGTGGGGGCCCTGAATGTGGGCCCATGAGCCAGCTGCAAGGAGGAGGAGAGAGACTACACCTACGGAAGTGTTGGGGTTCCTCCCCCCTGCCATGAGGTCATGGGAGAGGGGACCCTGGGGTAGAGGCATGGCCTGGGCACGGGGTCTCCCTGCTCCCTGCTCACATGTGCCCTAATCCTGTTCAGCACTGCTTATTTTGTGTTGCCCTGTGCGAGGAGGGCCCTGGTTGTGCTGTGATTGCTCAGTTCTTTGGCAGTGCCCCGCCCATGTGGCTGGAGAAGAAAGAGCTCTGCAACTTCTCTCAAGAATCGCTCCCTGTTTCTTTGCACGGGCCTCGCTGTCTATGGATGTTTCAGGAGACCCCACCGAAACACGGAAGGACTCTCAAATTATCCCAGCTTTCTCTGCACAGCGAGAGCTTTTAATATTTAGCATTGCTATCCTTTTCCTGTGTGTTTGTTAAAAAAATAGTTTTTATCTCTTTCACTTTCTTCCCAGGAAAGTTCTTTTTTCCAAAAACCTGGTGGGGGAGGGCTGGGTGTAACCTGCCTTCTATCAGAGGATATTTTCCTCCACATTTGTCCAAACCGGCACAGCCTGTCCTTTCCTGGGTCTCTGTTGCAGATGGAAGCTGCTGGTGCCATTGTCAGCTTGAAGCACTCTTTTGATGCAAGCAGATGTTGCCAGGTGTGTTCAGCAGCTGTTGCTCAATGCTTATGCCAAGCTATTGTGTTCCTCATGGAACCAAGGAGCCATTGTGACACTGCAGGGGCTGATGGCATCAAGGAGGCAATTGTGACAGTACAGAACCTCCTAGAAACAAGGCTCCATTGTGACACCGTGGGGAATCATGGAATCAAGGAGCCCATTGTGACACGGCTGCATGGAACCAATGGTCCATGGTTACACTGCGGATTCAAGAAGAGCACGGTGACACCACGCAACATCATGGAACCATAGGTCCATTGTGACACAGCGGGGCCTCATGGAAACAAGGGGACCATTGTGGCAAAGCAGGGCCTAATGGAAGCATGGAGAGCATTGTGACACTAAGGAAACTCCTGGAACCAAGATGACCACTGGCACATAATGGAACCTCATGGAAGCAAGCCTCCACAATGACTTTGGAGGGCCTCAGGGACCACAGGACCCATTGTGACACAGCAGGACCTGGTGGAACCAAGGAGCCTTTGTGATACTCCAGATCCACATGGAAGCCAGGGTGCACTGAGACACAGCGGGGCCTTGTTGGAACCAAAGACACCTCTGCAAAAAGCAGGCTAGCTCATAGAAGCAAGGAGTCCATTGTTACAACGTAAAAGCTATGGAAGCAAGGGACCATTGTGACACTGCGGGGCCTCATGGAACCAATTGTCCATGATGACAGTGCGGATCAAAGGAGACCATGGTGACACTGCGGAACCTGATGGAACCAAGGAGCCATTGTGACACAGTGGGGCCTCATGGAATCAAGGAGACCATTGTGACCCAGGTGTTGCATGGGAAGGCAAGGAGCCATTGTGACACTTTGGGCTTCTTCCCTTGAGCTCTGCAGCTGGCTGTCCCAGCCCAGCGCACCATGTGCCACCTGCTCTCCTCAGGGCTCTGCCTGCACACAGCCCCAGGAGAAGTTTTCCTGTTTGGAAGGAAAGAATGGAAAAGCCGGAGCAGGTTTCCTAAACAACAAACCCCACTCAGGAGCCACATGCTCAGTACAGGCTGCCTGGAACGATGTCCCCTTTCTACAAGGGTCAGTGTGAGCAGGAATGAATGATCTCTGGGAGCAGAATTCTCGGAGTCTTTCCACTGAATTCTCTCTCCCTGTGTCTTGGGGTGACTTTATTGTGTGTATCCCCTATTGCTGCTCTATGCCCAGAAGTGAACTTTGTGCATTTCTGTGCCTTTCAACTGAGCCTGAGAGGGGGGAGAGGAAAAAAAAGCCAGACAAACTTCTCAGAGCGTTTGTTCAAGGACACACATACACACTCCTCTGCATCCTGCTTGCAGCAAGAGCAGAGGAAGCAACTTTGTTTCTTTTTAGCCAGTTTTCAGCTCCTTTTCTCTGGGGGGAGATGGAGAGTTGAACTTTGTTTTCCTGGGACTTTGGGGGTTTTTTCCCCTTCTCTTCTTGACTCTTTCAACATCAGAGCACATTGGGAGAATTTTCTCCCGAGGTGGGGGCCCTGAATGTGGGCCCATGAGCCAGCTGCAAGGAGGAGGAGAGAGACTACACCTACGGAAGTGTTGGGGTTCCTCCCCCCTGCCATGAGGTCATGGGAGAGGGGACCCTGGGGTAGAGGCATGGCCTGGGCACGGGGTCTCCCTGCTCCCTGCTCACATGTGCCCTAATCCTGTTCAGCACTGCTTATTTTGTGTTGCCCTGTGCGAGGAGGGCCCTGGTTGTGCCGTGATTGCTCAGTTCTTTGGCAGTGCCCCGCCCATGTGGCTGGAGAAGAAAGAGCTCTGCAACTTCTCTCAAGAATCGCTCCCTGTTTCTTTGCACGGGCCTCGCTGTCTATGGATGTTTCAGGAGACCCCACCGAAACACGGAAGGACTCTCAAATTATCCCAGCTTTCTCTGCACAGCGAGAGCTTTTAATATTTAGCATTGCTATCCTTTTCCTGTGTGTTTGTTAAAAAAATAGTTTTTATCTCTTTCACTTTCTTCCCAGGAAAGTTCTTTTTTCCAAAAACCTGGTGGGGGAGGGCTGGGTGTAACCTGCCTTCTATCAGAGGATATTTTCCTCCACATTTGTCCAAACCGGCACAGCCTGTCCTTTCCTGGGTCTCTGTTGCAGATGGAAGCTGCTGGTGCCATTGTCAGCTTGAAGCACTCTTTTGATGCAAGCAGATGTTGCCAGGTGTGTTCAGCAGCTGTTGCTCAATGCTTATGCCAAGCTATTGTGTTCCTCATGGAACCAAGGAGCCATTGTGACACTGCAGGGGCTGATGGCATCAAGGAGGCAATTGTGACAGTACAGAACCTCCTAGAAACAAGGCTCCATTGTGACACCGTGGGGAATCATGGAATCAAGGAGCCCATTGTGACACGGCTGCATGGAACCAATGGTCCATGGTTACACTGCGGATTCAAGAAGAGCACGGTGACACCACGCAACATCATGGAACCATAGGTCCATTGTGACACAGCGGGGCCTCATGGAAACAAGGGGACCATTGTGGCAAAGCAGGGCCTAATGGAAGCATGGAGAGCATTGTGACACTAAGGAAACTCCTGGAACCAAGATGACCACTGGCACATAATGGAACCTCATGGAAGCAAGCCTCCACAATGACTTTGGAGGGCCTCAGGGACCACAGGACCCATTGTGACACAGCAGGACCTGGTGGAACCAAGGAGCCTTTGTGATACTCCAGATCCACATGGAAGCCAGGGTGCACTGAGACACAGCGGGGCCTTGTTGGAACCAAAGACACCTCTGCAAAAAGCAGGCTAGCTCATAGAAGCAAGGAGTCCATTGTTACAACGTAAAAGCTATGGAAGCAAGGGACCATTGTGACACTGCGGGGCCTCATGGAACCAATTGTCCATGATGACAGTGCGGATCAAAGGAGACCATGGTGACACTGCGGAACCTGATGGAACCAAGGAGCCATTGTGACACAGTGGGGCCTCATGGAATCAAGGAGACCATTGTGACCCAGGTGTTGCATGTGAAGGCAAGGAGCCATTGTGACACTTTGGGCTTCTTCCCTTGAGCTCTGCAGCTGGCTGTCCCAGCCCAGCGCACCATGTGCCACCTGCTCTCCTCAGGGCTCTGCCTGCACACAGCCCCAGGAGAAGTTTTCCTGTTTGGAAGGAAAGAATGGAAAAGCCTGAGCAGGTTTCCTAAACAACAAACCCCACTCAGGAGCCACATGCTCAGTACAGGCTGCCTGGAACGATGTCCCCTTTCTACAAGGGTCAGTGTGAGCAGGAATGAATGATCTCTGGGAGCAGAATTCTCGGAGTCTTTCCACTGAATTCTCTCTCCCTGTGTCTTGGGGTGACTTTATTGTGTGTATCCCCTATTGCTGCTCTATGCCCAGAAGTGAACTTTGTGCATTTCTGTGCCTTTCAACTGAGCCTGAGAGGGGGGAGAGGAAAAAAAAGCCAGACAAACTTCTCAGAGCGTTTGTTCAAGGACACACATACACACTCCTCTGCATCCTGCTTGCAGCAAGAGCAGAGGAAGCAACTTTGTTTCTTTTTAGCCAGTTTTCAGCTCCTTTTCTCTGGGGGGAGATGGAGAGTTGAACTTTGTTTTCCTGGGACTTTGGGGGTTTTTTCCCCTTCTCTTCTTGACTCTTTCAACATCAGAGCACATTGGGAGAATTTTCTCCCGAGGTGGGGGCCCTGAATGTGGGCCCATGAGCCAGCTGCAAGGAGGAGGAGAGAGACTACACCTACGGAAGTGTTGGGGTTCCTCCCCCCTGCCATGAGGTCATGGGAGAGGGGACCCTGGGGTAGAGGCATGGCCTGGGCACGGGGTCTCCCTGCTCCCTGCTCACATGTGCCCTAATCCTGTTCAGCACTGCTTATTTTGTGTTGCCCTGTGCGAGGAGGGCCCTGGTTGTGCCCTGATTGCTCAGTTCTTTGGCAGTGCCCCGCCCATGTGGCTGGAGAAGAAAGAGCTCTGCAACTTCTCTCAAGAATCGCTCCCTGTTTCTTTGCACAGGCCTCGCTGTCTATGGATGTTTCAGGAGACCCCACCGAAACACGGAAGGACTCTCAAATTATCCCAGCTTTCTCTGCACAGCGAGAGCTTTTAATATTTAGCATTGCTATCCTTTTCCTGTGTGTTTGTTAAAAAAATAGTTTTTATCTCTTTCACTTTCTTCCCAGGAAAGTTCTTTTTTCCAAAAACCTGGTGGGGGAGGGCTGGGTGTAACCTGCCTTCTATCAGAGGATATTTTCCTCCACATTTGTCCAAACTGGCACAGCCTGTCCTTTCCTGGGTCTCTGTTGCAGATGGAAGCTGCTGGTGCCATTGTCAGCTTGAAGCCCTCTTTTGATGCAAGCAGATGTTGCCAGGTGTGTTCAGCAGCTGTTGCTCAATGCTTATGCCAAGCTATTGTGTTCCTCATGGAACCAAGGAGCCATTGTGACACTGCAGGGGCTGATGGCATCAAGGAGGCAATTGTGACAGTACAGAACCTCCTAGAAACAAGGCTCCATTGTGACACCGTGGGGAATCATGGAATCAAGGAGCCCATTGTGACACGGCTGCATGGAACCAATGGTCCATGGTTACACTGCGGATTCAAGAAGAGCACGGTGACACCACGCAACATCATGGAACCATAGGTCCATTGTGACACAGCGGGGCCTCATGGAAACAAGGGGACCATTGTGGCAAAGCAGGGCCTAATGGAAGCATGGAGAGCATTGTGACACTAAGGAAACTCCTGGAACCAAGATGACCACTGGCACATAATGGAACCTCATGGAAGCAAGCCTCCACAATGACTTTGGAGGGCCTCAGGGACCACAGGACCCATTGTGACACAGCAGGACCTGGTGGAACCAAGGAGCCTTTGTGATACTCCAGATCCACATGGAAGCCAGGGTGCACTGAGACACAGCGGGGCCTTGTTGGAACCAAAGACACCTCTGCAAAAAGCAGGCTAGCTCATAGAAGCAAGGAGTCCATTGTTACAACGTAAAAGCTATGGAACCAAGGGACCATTGTGACACTGCGGGGCCTCATGGAACCAATTGTCCATGATGACAATGCGGATCAAAGGAGACCATGGTGACACTGCGGAACCTGATGGAACCAAGGAGCCATTGTGACACAGTGGGGCCTCATGGAATCAAGGAGACCATTGTGACCCAGGTGTTGCATGTGAAGGCAAGGAGCCATTGTGACACTTTGGGCTTCTTCCCTTGAGCTCTGCAGCTGGCTGTCCCAGCCCAGCGCACCATGTGCCACCTGCTCTCCTCAGGGCTCTGCCTGCACACAGCCCCAGGAGAAGTTTTCCTGTTTGGAAGGAAAGAATGGAAAAGCCGGAGCAGGTTTCCTAAACAACAAACCCCACTCAGGAGCCACATGCTCAGTACAGGCTGCCTGGAACGATGTCCCCTTTCTACAAGGGTCAGTGTGAGCAGGAATGATCTCTGGGAGCAGAATTCTCGGAGTCTTTCCACTGAATTCTCTGTCCCTGTGTCTTGGGGTGACTTTATCGTGTGTATCCCCTATTGCTGCTCTATGCCCAGAAGTGAACTTTGTGCGTTTCTGTGCCTTTCAACTGAGCCTGAGAGGGGGGAGAGGAAAAAAACCGGACAAACTTCTCAGAGCGTTTTTTCAAGGACACACATACACGCTCCTCTGCATCCTGCTTGCAGCAAGAGCAGAGGAAGCAACTTTGTTTCTTTTTAGCCAGTTTTCAGCTCCTTTTCTCTGGGGGGAGATGGAGAGTTGAACTTTGTTTTCCTGGGACTTTGGGGGTTTTTTCCCCTTCTCTTCTTGACTCTTTCAACATCAGAGCACATTGGGAGAATTTTCTCCCGAGGTGGGGGCCCTGAATGTGGGCCCATGAGCCAGCTGCAAGGAGGAGGAGAGAGACTACACCTACGGAAGTGTTGGGGTTCCTCCCCCCTGCCATGAGGTCATGGGAGAGGGGACCCTGGGGTAGAGGCATGGCCTGGGCACGGGGTCTCCCTGCTCCCTGCTCACATGTGCCCTAATCCTGTTCAGCACTGCTTATTTTGTGTTGCCCTGTGCGAGGAGGGCCCTGGTTGTGCTGTGATTGCTCAGTTCTTTGGCAGTGCCCCGCCCATGTGGCTGGAGAAGAAAGAGCTCTGCAACTTCTCTCAAGAATCGCTCCCTGTTTCTTTGCACGGGCCTCGCTGTCTATGGATGTTTCAGGAGACCCCACCGAAACACGGAAGGACTCTCAAATTATCCCAGCTTTCTCTGCACAGCGAGAGCTTTTAATATTTAGCATTGCTATCCTTTTCCTGTGTGTTTGTTAAAAAAATAGTTTTTATCTCTTTCACTTTCTTCCCAGGAAAGTTCTTTCTTCCAAAAACCTGGTGGGGGAGGGCTGGGTGTAACCTGCCTTCTATCAGAGGATATTTTCCTCCACATTTGTCCAAACCGGCACAGCCTGTCCTTTCCTGGGTCTCTGTTGCAGATGGAAGCTGCTGGTGCCATTGTCAGCTTGAAGCACTCTTTTGATGCAAGCAGATGTTGCCAGGTGTGTTCAGCAGCTGTTGCTCAATGCTTATGCCAAGCTATTGTGTTCCTCATGGAACCAAGGAGCCATTGTGACACTGCAGGGGCTGATGGCATCAAGGAGGCAATTGTGACAGTACAGAACCTCCTAGAAACAAGGCTCCATTGTGACACCGTGGGGAATCATGGAATCAAGGAGCCCATTGTGACACGGCTGCATGGAACCAATGGTCCATGGTTACACGGCGGATTCAAGAAGAGCACGGTGACACCACGCAACATCATGGAACCATAGGTCCATTGTGACACAGCGGGGCCTCATGGAAACAAGGGGACCATTGTGGCAAAGCAGGGCCTAATGGAAGCATGGAGAGCATTGTGACACTAAGGAAACTCCTGGAACCAAGATGACCACTGGCACATAATGGAACCTCATGGAAGCAAGCCTCCACAATGACTTTGGAGGGCCTCAGGGACCACAGGACCCATTGTGACACAGCAGGACCTGGTGGAACCAAGGAGCCTTTGTGATACTCCACATCCACATGGAAGCCAGGGTGCACTGAGACACAGCGGGGCCTTGTGGGAACCAAAGACACCTCTGCAAAAAGCAGGCTAGCTCATAGAAGCAAGGAGTCCATTGTTACAACGTAAAAGCTATGGAACCAAGGGACCATTGTGACACTGCGGGGCCTCATGGAACCAATTGTCCATGATGACAGTGCGGATCAAAGGAGACCATGGTGACACTGCGGAACCTGATGGAACCAAGGAGCCATTGTGACACAGTGGGGCCTCATGGAATCAAGGAGACCATTGTGACCCAGGTGTTGCATGTGAAGGCAAGGAGCCATTGTGACACTTTGGGCTTCTTCCCTTGAGCTCTGCAGCTGGCTGTCCCAGCCCAGCGCACCATGTGCCACCTGCTCTCCTCAGGGCTCTGCCTGCACACAGCCCCAGGAGAAGTTTTCCTGTTTGGAAGGAAAGAATGGAAAAGCCTGAGCAGGTTTCCTAAACAACAAACCCCACTCAGGAGCCACATGCTCAGTACAGGCTGCCTGGAACGATGTCCCCTTTCTACAAGGGTCAGTGTGAGCAGGAATGATCTCTGGGAGCAGAATTCTCGGAGTCTTTCCACTGAATTCTCTGTCCCTGTGTCTTGGGGTGACTTTATCGTGTGTATCCCCTATTGCTGCTCTATGCCCAGAAGTGAACTTTGTGCGTTTCTGTGCCTTTCAACTGAGCCTGAGAGGGGGGAGAGGAAAAAAACCGGACAAACTTCTCAGAGCGTTTTTTCAAGGACACACATACACACTCCTCTGCATCCTGCTTGCAGCAAGAGCAGAGGAAGCAACTTTGTTTCTTTTTTGCCAGTTTTCAGCTCCTTTTCTCTGCGAGGAGATGGAGAGTTGAACTTTGTTTTCCTGGGACTTTGGGGGTTTTTTTTCCCTTCTTCTCTTCTTGACTCTTTCAACATCAGAGCACATTGGGAGAATTTTCTCCCGAGGTGGGGGCCCTGAATGTGGGCCCATGAGCCAGCTGCAAGGAGGAGGAGAGAGACTACACCTACGGAAGTGTTGGGGTTCCTCCCCCCTGCCATGAGGTCATGGGAGAGGGGACCCTGGGGTAGAGGCATGGCCTGGGCACGGGGTCTCCCTGCTCCCTGCTCACATGTGCCCTAATCCTGTTCAGCACTGCTTATTTTGTGTTGCCCTGTGCGAGGAGGGCCCTGGTTGTGCCGTGATTGCTCAGTTCTTTGGCAGTGCCCCGCCCATGTGGCTGGAGAAGAAAGAGCTCTGCAACTTCTCTCAAGAATCGCTCCCTGTTTCTTTGCACAGGCCTCGCTGTCTATGGATGTTTCAGGAGACCCCACCGAAACACGGAAGGACTCTCAAATTATCCCAGCTTTCTCTGCACAGCGAGAGCTTTTAATATTTAGCATTGCTATCCTTTTCCTGTGTGTTTGTTAAAAAAATAGTTTTTATCTCTTTCACTTTCTTCCCAGGAAAGTTCTTTTTTCCAAAAACCTGGTGGGGGAGGGCTGGGTGTAACCTGCCTTCTATCAGAGGATATTTTCCTCCACATTTGTCCAAACCGGCACAGCCTGTCCTTTCCTGGGTCTCTGTTGCAGATGGAAGCTGCTGGTGCCATTGTCAGCTTGAAGCACTCTTTTGATGCAAGCAGATGTTGCCAGGTGTGTTCAGCAGCTGTTGCTCAATGCTTATGCCAAGCTATTGTGTTCCTCATGGAACCAAGGAGCCATTGTGACACTGCAGGGGCTGATGGCATCAAGGAGGCAATTGTGACAGTACAGAACCTCCTAGAAACAAGGCTCCATTGTGACACCGTGGGGAATCATGGAATCAAGGAGCCCATTGTGACACGGCTGCATGGAACCAATGGTCCATGGTTACACTGCGGATTCAAGAAGAGCACGGTGACACCACGCAACATCATGGAACCATAGGTCCATTGTGACACAGCGGGGCCTCATGGAAACAAGGGGACCATTGTGGCAAAGCAGGGCCTAATGGAAGCATGGAGAGCATTGTGACACTAAGGAAACTCCTGGAACCAAGATGACCACTGGCACATAATGGAACCTCATGGAAGCAAGCCTCCACAATGACTTTGGAGGGCCTCAGGGACCACAGGACCCATTGTGACACAGCAGGACCTGGTGGAACCAAGGAGCCTTTGTGATACTCCAGATCCACATGGAAGCCAGGGTGCACTGAGACACAGCGGGGCCTTGTTGGAACCAAAGACACCTCTGCAAAAAGCAGGCTAGCTCATAGAAGCAAGGAGTCCATTGTTACAACGTAAAAGCTATGGAAGCAAGGGACCATTGTGACACTGCGGGGCCTCATGGAACCAATTGTCCATGATGACAGTGCGGATCAAAGGAGACCATGGTGACACTGCGGAACCTGATGGAACCAAGGAGCCATTGTGACACAGTGGGGCCTCATGGAATCAAGGAGACCATTGTGACCCAGGTGTTGCATGGGAAGGCAAGGAGCCATTGTGACACTTTGGGCTTCTTCCCTTGAGCTCTGCAGCTGGCTGTCCCAGCCCAGCGCACCATGTGCCACCTGCTCTCCTCAGGGCTCTGCCTGCACACAGCCCCAGGAGAAGTTTTCCTGTTTGGAAGGAAAGAATGGAAAAGCCGGAGCAGGTTTCCTAAACAACAAACCCCACTCAGGAGCCACATGCTCAGTACAGGCTGCCTGGAACGATGTCCCCTTTCTACAAGGGTCAGTGTGAGCAGGAATGAATGATCTCTGGGAGCAGAATTCTCGGAGTCTTTCCACTGAATTCTCTGTCCCTGTGTCTTGGGGTGACTTTATTGTGTGTATCCCCTATTGCTGCTCTATGCCCAGAAGTGAACTTTGTGCATTTCTGTGCCTTTCAACTGAGCCTGAGAGGGGGGAGAGGAAAAAAAAGCCAGACAAACTTCTCAGAGCGTTTGTTCAAGGACACACATACACACTCCTCTGCATCCTGCTTGCAGCAAGAGCAGAGGAAGCAACTTTGTTTCTTTTTAGCCAGTTTTCAGCTCCTTTTCTCTGGGGGGAGATGGAGAGTTGAACTTTGTTTTCCTGGGACTTTGGGGGTTTTTTCCCCTTCTCTTCTTGACTCTTTCAACATCAGAGCACATTGGGAGAATTTTCTCCCGAGGTGGGGGCCCTGAATGTGGGCCCATGAGCCAGCTGCAAGGAGGAGGAGAGAGACTACACCTACGGAAGTGTTGGGGTTCCTCCCCCCTGCCATGAGGTCATGGGAGAGGGGACCCTGGGGTAGGGGCATGGCCTGGGCACGGGGTCTCCCTGCTCCCTGCTCACATGTGCCCTAATCCTGTTCAGCACTGCTTATTTTGTGTTGCCCTGTGCGAGGAGGGCCCTGGTTGTGCTGTGATTGCTCAGTTCTTTGGCAGTGCCCCGCCCATGTGGCTGGAGAAGAAAGAGCTCTGCAACTTCTCTCAAGAATCGCTCCCTGTTTCTTTGCACGGGCCTCGCTGTCTATGGATGTTTCAGGAGACCCCACCGAAACACGGAAGGACTCTCAAATTATCCCAGCTTTCTCTGCACAGCGAGAGCTTTTAATATTTAGCATTGCTATCCTTTTCCTGTGTGTTTGTTAAAAAAATAGTTTTTATCTCTTTCACTTTCTTCCCAGGAAAGTTCTTTTTTCCAAAAACCTGGTGGGGGAGGGCTGGGTGTAACCTGCCTTCTATCAGAGGATATTTTCCTCCACATTTGTCCAAACCGGCACAGCCTGTCCTTTCCTGGGTCTCTGTTGCAGATGGAAGCTGCTGGTGCCATTGTCAGCTTGAAGCCCTCTTTTGATGCAAGCAGATGTTGCCAGGTGTGTTCAGCAGCTGTTGCTCAATGCTTATGCCAAGCTATTGTGTTCCTCATGGAACCAAGGAGCCATTGTGACACTGCAGGGGCTGATGGCATCAAGGAGGCAATTGTGACAGTACAGAACCTCCTAGAAACAAGGCTCCATTGTGACACCGTGGGGAATCATGGAATCAAGGAGCCCATTGTGACACGGCTGCATGGAACCAATGGTCCATGGTTACACTGCGGATTCAAGAAGAGCACGGTGACACCACGCAACATCACGGAACCATAGGTCCATTGTGACACAGCGGGGCCTCATGGAAACAAGGGGACCATTGTGGCAAAGCAGGGCCTAATGGAAGCATGGAGAGCATTGTGACACTAAGGAAACTCCTGGAACCAAGATGACCACTGGCACATAATGGAACCTCATGGAAGCAAGCCTCCACAATGACTTTGGAGGGCCTCAGGGACCACAGGACCCATTGTGACACAGCAGGACCTGGTGGAACCAAGGAGCCTTTGTGATACTCCAGATCCACATGGAAGCCAGGGTGCACTGAGACACAGTGGGGCCTTGTGGGAACCAAAGACACCTCTGCAAAAAGCAGGCTAGCTCATAGAAGCAAGGAGTCCATTGTTACAACGTAAAAGCTATGGAACCAAGGGACCATTGTGACACTGCGGGGCCTCATGGAACCAATTGTCCATGATGACAGTGCGGATCAAAGGAGACCATGGTGACACTGCGGAACCTGATGGAACCAAGGAGCCATTGTGACACAGTGGGGCCTCATGGAATCAAGGAGACCATTGTGACCCAGGTGTTGCATGTGAAGGCAAGGAGCCATTGTGACACTTTGGGCTTCTTCCCTTGAGCTCTGCAGCTGGCTGTCCCAGCCCAGCGCACCATGTGCCACCTGCTCTCCTCAGGGCTCTGCCTGCACACAGCCCCAGGAGAAGTTTTCCTGTTTGGAAGGAAAGAATGGAAAAGCCGGAGCAGGTTTCCTAAACAACAAACCCCACTCAGGAGCCACATGCTCAGTACAGGCTGCCTGGAACGATGTCCCCTTTCTACAAGGGTCAGTGTGAGCAGGAATGAATGATCTCTGGGAGCAGAATTCTCGGAGTCTTTCCACTGAATTCTCTGTCCCTGTGTCTTGGGGTGACTTTATTGTGTGTATCCCCTATTGCTGCTCTATGCCCAGAAGTGAACTTTGTGCATTTCTGTGCCTTTCAACTGAGCCTGAGAGGGGGGAGAGGAAAAAAAACCGGACAAACTTCTCAGAGCGTTTTTTCAAGGACACACATACACGCTCCTCTGCATCCTGCTTGCAGCAAGAGCAGAGGAAGCAACTTTGTTTCTTTTTAGCCAGTTTTCAGCTCCTTTTCTCTGGGGGGAGATGGAGAGTTGAACTTTGTTTTCCTGGGACTTTGGGGGTTTTTTCCCCTTCTCTTCTTGACTCTTTCAACATCAGAGCACATTGGGAGAATTTTCTCCCGAGGTGGGGGCCCTGAATGTGGGCCCATGAGCCAGCTGCAAGGAGGAGGAGAGAGACTACACCTACGGAAGTGTTGGGGTTCCTCCCCCCTGCCATGAGGTCATGGGAGAGGGGACCCTGGGGTAGAGGCATGGCCTGGGCACGGGGTCTCCCTGCTCACATGTGCCCTAATCCTGTTCAGCACTGCTTATTTTGTGTTGCCCTGTGCGAGGAGGGCCCTGCTTGTGCCGTGATTGCTCAGTTCTTTGGCAGTGCCCCGCCCATGTGGCTGGAGAAGAAAGAGCTCTGAAACTTCTCTCAAGAATCGCTCCCTGTTTCTTTGCACGGGCCTCGCTGTCTATGGATGTTTCAGGAGACCCCACCGAAACACGGAAGGACTCTCAAATTATCCCAGCTTTCTCTGCACAGCGAGAGCTTTTAATATTTAGCATTGCTATCCTTTTCCTGTGTGTTTGTTAAAAAAATAGTTTTTATCTCTTTCACTTTCTTCCCAGGAAAGTTCTTTTTTCCAAAAACCTGGTGGGGGAGGGCTGGGTGTAACCTGCCTTCTATCAGAGGATATTTTCCTCCACATTTGTCCAAACCGGCACAGCCTGTCCTTTCCTGGGTCTCTGTTGCAGATGGAAGCTGCTGGTGCCATTGTCAGCTTGAAGCACTCTTTTGATGCAAGCAGATGTTGCCAGGTGTGTTCAGCAGCTGTTGCTCAATGCTTATGCCAAGCTATTGTGTTCCTCATGGAACCAAGGAGCCATTGTGACACTGCAGGGGCTGATGGCATCAAGGAGGCAATTGTGACAGTACAGAACCTCCTAGAAACAAGGCTCCATTGTGACACCGTGGGGAATCATGGAATCAAGGAGCCCATTGTGACACGGCTGCATGGAACCAATGGTCCATGGTTACACTGCGGATTCAAGAAGAGCACAGTGACACCACGCAACATCACGGAACCATAGGTCCATTGTGACACAGCGGGGCCTCATGGAAACAAGGGGACCATTGTGGCAAAGCAGGGCCTAATGGAAGCATGGAGAGCATTGTGACACTAAGGAAACTCCTGGAACCAAGATGACCACTGGCACATAATGGAACCTCATGGAAGCAAGCCTCCACAATGACTTTGGAGGGCCTCAGGGACCACAGGACCCATTGTGACACAGCAGGACCTGGTGGAACCAAGGAGCCTTTGTGATACTCCAGATCCACATGGAAGCCAGGGTGCACTGAGACACAGCGGGGCCTTGTGGGAACCAAAGACACCTCTGCAAAAAGCAGGCTAGCTCATAGAAGCAAGGAGTCCATTGTTACAACGTAAAAGCTATGGAACCAAGGGACCATTGTGACACTGCGGGGCCTCATGGAACCAATTGTCCATGATGACAATGCGGATCAAAGGAGACCATGGTGACACTGCGGAACCTGATGGAACCAAGGAGCCATTGTGACACAGTGGGGCCTCATGGAATCAAGGAGACCATTGTGACCCAGGTGTTGCATGTGAAGGCAAGGAGCCATTGTGACACTTTGGGCTTCTTCCCTTGAGCTCTGCAGCTGGCTGTCCCAGCCCAGCGCACCATGTGCCACCTGCTCTCCTCAGGGCTCTGCCTGCACACAGCCCCAGGAGAAGTTTTCCTGTTTGGAAGGAAAGAATGGAAAAGCCGGAGCAGGTTTCCTAAACAACAAACCCCACTCAGGAGCCACATGCTCAGTACAGGCTGCCTGGAACGATGTCCCCTTTCTACAAGGGTCAGTGTGAGCAGGAATGAATGATCTCTGGGAGCAGAATTCTCGGAGTCTTTCCACTGAATTCTCTCTCCCTGTGTCTTGGGGTGACTTTATTGTGTGTATCCCCTATTGCTGCTCTATGCCCAGAAGTGAACTTTGTGCATTTCTGTGCCTTTCAACTGAGCCTGAGAGGGGGGAGAGGAAAAAAAAGCCAGACAAACTTCTCAGAGCGTTTGTTCAAGGACACACATACACACTCCTCTGCATCCTGCTTGCAGCAAGAGCAGAGGAAGCAACTTTGTTTCTTTTTAGCCAGTTTTCAGCTCCTTTTCTCTGGGGGGAGATGGAGAGTTGAACTTTGTTTTCCTGGGACTTTGGGGGTTTTTTCCCCTTCTCTTCTTGACTCTTTCAACATCAGAGCACATTGGGAGAATTTTCTCCCGAGGTGGGGGCCCTGAATGTGGGCCCATGAGCCAGCTGCAAGGAGGAGGAGAGAGACTACACCTACGGAAGTGTTGGGGTTCCTCCCCCCTGCCATGAGGTCATGGGAGAGGGGACCCTGGGGTAGAGGCATGGCCTGGGCACGGGGTCTCCCTGCTCCCTGCTCACATGTGCCCTAATCCTGTTCAGCACTGCTTATTTTGTGTTGCCCTGTGCGAGGAGGGCCCTGGTTGTGCCCTGATTGCTCAGTTCTTTGGCAGTGCCCTGCCCATGTGGCTGGAGAAGAAAGAGCTCTGCAACTTCTCTCAAGAATCGCTCCCTGTTTCTTTGCACGGGCCTCGCTGTCTATGGATGTTTCAGGAGACCCCACCGAAACATGGAAGGACTCTCAAATTATCCCAGCTTTCTCTGCACAGCGAGAGCTTTTAATATTTAGCATTGCTATCCTTTTCCTGTGTGTTTGTTAAAAAAATAGTTTTTATCTCTTTCACTTTCTTCCCAGGAAAGTTCTTTTTTCCAAAAACCTGGTGGGGGAGGGCTGGGTGTAACCTGCCTTCTATCAGAGGATATTTTCCTCCACATTTGTCCAAACCAGCACAGCCTGTCCTTTCCTGGGTCTCTGTTGCAGATGGAAGCTGCTGGTGCCATTGTCAGCTTGAAGCACTCTTTTGATGCAAGCAGATGTTGCCAGGTGTGTTCAGCAGCTGTTGCTCAATGCTTATGCCAAGCTATTGTGTTCCTCATGGAACCAAGGAGCCATTGTGACACTGCAGGGGCTGATGGCATCAAGGAGGCAATTGTGACAGTACAGAACCTCCTAGAAACAAGGCTCCATTGTGACACCGTGGGGAATCATGGAATCAAGGAGCCCATTGTGACACGGCTGCATGGAACCAATGGTCCATGGTTACACGGCGGATTCAAGAAGAGCACGGTGACACCACGCAACATCATGGAACCATAGGTCCATTGTGACACAGCGGGGCCTCATGGAAACAAGGGGACCATTGTGGCAAAGCAGGGCCTAATGGAAGCATGGAGAGCATTGTGACACTAAGGAAACTCCTGGAACCAAGATGACCACTGGCACATAATGGAACCTCATGGAAGCAAGCCTCCACAATGACTTTGGAGGGCCTCAGGGACCACAGGACCCATTGTGACACAGCAGGACCTGGTGGAACCAAGGAGCCTTTGTGATACTCCACATCCACATGGAAGCCAGGGTGCACTGAGACACAGCGGGGCCTTGTGGGAACCAAAGACACCTCTGCAAAAAGCAGGCTAGCTCATAGAAGCAAGGAGTCCATTGTTACAACGTAAAAGCTATGGAACCAAGGGACCATTGTGACACTGCGGGGCCTCATGGAACCAATTGTCCATGATGACAATGCGGATCAAAGGAGACCATGGTGACACTGCGGAACCTGATGGAACCAAGGAGCCATTGTGACACAGTGGGGCCTCATGGAATCAAGGAGACCATTGTGACCCAGGTGTTGCATGTGAAGGCAAGGAGCCATTGTGACACTTTGGGCTTCTTCCCTTGAGCTCTGCAGCTGGCTGTCCCAGCCCAGCGCACCATGTGCCACCTGCTCTCCTCAGGGCTCTGCCTGCACACAGCCCCAGGAGAAGTTTTCCTGTTTGGAAGGAAAGAATGGAAAAGCCTGAGCAGGTTTCCTAAACAACAAACCCCACTCAGGAGCCACATGCTCAGTACAGGCTGCCTGGAACGATGTCCCCTTTCTACAAGGGTCAGTGTGAGCAGGAATGATCTCTGGGAGCAGAATTCTCGGAGTCTTTCCACTGAATTCTCTGTCCCTGTGTCTTGGGGTGACTTTATCGTGTGTATCCCCTATTGCTGCTCTATGCCCAGAAGTGAACTTTGTGCGTTTCTGTGCCTTTCAACTGAGCCTGAGAGGGGGGAGAGGAAAAAAACCGGACAAACTTCTCAGAGCGTTTTTTCAAGGACACACATACACACTCCTCTGCATCCTGCTTGCAGCAAGAGCAGAGGAAGCAACTTTGTTTCTTTTTTGCCAGTTTTCAGCTCCTTTTCTCTGGGAGGAGATGGAGAGTTGAACTTTGTTTTCCTGGGACTTCGGGGGTTTTTTTTCCCTTCTTCTCTTCTTGACTCTTTCAACATCAGAGCACATTGGGAGAATTTTCTCCCGAGGTGGGGGCCCTGAATGTGGGCCCATGAGCCAGCTGCAAGGAGGAGGAGAGAGACTACACCTACGGAAGTGTTGGGGTTCCTCCCCCCTGCCATGAGGTCATGGGAGAGGGGACCCTGGGGTAGAGGCATGGCCTGGGCACGGGGTCTCCCTGCTCCCTGCTCACATGTGCCCTAATCCTGTTCAGCACTGCTTATTTTGTGTTGCCCTGTGCGAGGAGGGCCCTGGTTGTGCCGTGATTGCTCAGTTCTTTGGCAGTGCCCCGCCCATGTGGCTGGAGAAGAAAGAGCTCTGCAACTTCTCTCAAGAATCGCTCCCTGTTTCTTTGCACAGGCCTCGCTGTCTATGGATGTTTCAGGAGACCCCACCGAAACACGGAAGGACTCTCAAATTATCCCAGCTTTCTCTGCACAGCGAGAGCTTTTAATATTTAGCATTGCTATCCTTTTCCTGTGTGTTTGTTAAAAAAATAGTTTTTATCTCTTTCACTTTCTTCCCAGGAAAGTTCTTTTTTCCAAAAACCTGGTGGGGGAGGGCTGGGTGTAACCTGCCTTCTATCAGAGGATATTTTCCTCCACATTTGTCCAAACTGGCACAGCCTGTCCTTTCCTGGGTCTCTGTTGCAGATGGAAGCTGCTGGTGCCATTGTCAGCTTGAAGCCCTCTTTTGATGCAAGCAGATGTTGCCAGGTGTGTTCAGCAGCTGTTGCTCAATGCTTATGCCAAGCTATTGTGTTCCTCATGGAACCAAGGAGCCATTGTGACACTGCAGGGGCTGATGGCATCAAGGAGGCAATTGTGACAGTACAGAACCTCCTAGAAACAAGGCTCCATTGTGACACCGTGGGGAATCATGGAATCAAGGAGCCCATTGTGACACGGCTGCATGGAACCAATGGTCCATGGTTACACTGCGGATTCAAGAAGAGCACGGTGACACCACGCAACATCATGGAACCATAGGTCCATTGTGACACAGCGGGGCCTCATGGAAACAAGGGGACCATTGTGGCAAAGCAGGGCCTAATGGAAGCATGGAGAGCATTGTGACACTAAGGAAACTCCTGGAACCAAGATGACCACTGGCACATAATGGAACCTCATGGAAGCAAGCCTCCACAATGACTTTGGAGGGCCTCAGGGACCACAGGACCCATTGTGACACAGCAGGACCTGGTGGAACCAAGGAGCCTTTGTGATACTCCAGATCCACATGGAAGCCAGGGTGCACTGAGACACAGCGGGGCCTTGTTGGAACCAAAGACACCTCTGCAAAAAGCAGGCTAGCTCATAGAAGCAAGGAGTCCATTGTTACAACGTAAAAGCTATGGAACCAAGGGACCATTGTGACACTGCGGGGCCTCATGGAACCAATTGTCCATGATGACAATGCGGATCAAAGGAGACCATGGTGACACTGCGGAACCTGATGGAACCAAGGAGCCATTGTGACACAGTGGGGCCTCATGGAATCAAGGAGACCATTGTGACCCAGGTGTTGCATGTGAAGGCAAGGAGCCATTGTGACACTTTGGGCTTCTTCCCTTGAGCTCTGCAGCTGGCTGTCCCAGCCCAGCGCACCATGTGCCACCTGCTCTCCTCAGGGCTCTGCCTGCACACAGCCCCAGGAGAAGTTTTCCTGTTTGGAAGGAAAGAATGGAAAAGCCGGAGCAGGTTTCCTAAACAACAAACCCCACTCAGGAGCCACATGCTCAGTACAGGCTGCCTGGAACGATGTCCCCTTTCTACAAGGGTCAGTGTGAGCAGGAATGATCTCTGGGAGCAGAATTCTCGGAGTCTTTCCACTGAATTCTCTGTCCCTGTGTCTTGGGGTGACTTTATCGTGTGTATCCCCTATTGCTGCTCTATGCCCAGAAGTGAACTTTGTGCGTTTCTGTGCCTTTCAACTGAGCCTGAGAGGGGGGAGAGGAAAAAAAACCGGACAAACTTCTCAGAGCGTTTTTTCAAGGACACACATACACGCTCCTCTGCATCCTGCTTGCAGCAAGAGCAGAGGAAGCAACTTTGTTTCTTTTTAGCCAGTTTTCAGCTCCTTTTCTCTGGGGGGAGATGGAGAGTTGAACTTTGTTTTCCTGGGACTTTGGGGGTTTTTTCCCCTTCTCTTCTTGACTCTTTCAACATCAGACCACATTGGGAGAATTTTCTCCCGAGGTGGGGGCCCTGAATGTGGGCCCATGAGCCAGCTGCAAGGAGGAGGAGAGAGACTACACCTACGGAAGTGTTGGGGTTCCTCCCCCCTGCCATGAGGTCATGGGAGAGGGGACCCTGGGGTAGAGGCATGGCCTGGGCACGGGGTCTCCCTGCTCACATGTGCCCTAATCCTGTTCAGCACTGCTTATTTTGTGTTGCCCTGTGCGAGGAGGGCCCTGCTTGTGCCGTGATTGCTCAGTTCTTTGGCAGTGCCCCGCCCATGTGGCTGGAGAAGAAAGAGCTCTGCAACTTCTCTCAAGAATCGCTCCCTGTTTCTTTGCACGGGCCTCGCTGTCTATGGATGTTTCAGGAGACCCCACCGAAACATGGAAGGACTCTCAAATTATCCCAGCTTTCTCTGCACAGCGAGAGCTTTTAATATTTAGCATTGCTATCCTTTTCCTGTGTGTTTGTTAAAAAAATAGTTTTTATCTCTTTCACTTTCTTCCCAGGAAAGTTCTTTTTTCCAAAAACCTGGTGGGGGAGGGCTGGGTGTAACCTGCCTTCTATCAGAGGATATTTTCCTCCACATTTGTCCAAACCGGCACAGCCTGTCCTTTCCTGGGTCTCTGTTGCAGATGGAAGCTGCTGGTGCCATTGTCAGCTTGAAGCACTCTTTTGATGCAAGCAGATGTTGCCAGGTGTGTTCAGCAGCTGTTGCTCAATGCTTATGCCAAGCTATTGTGTTCCTCATGGAACCAAGGAGCCATTGTGACACTGCAGGGGCTGATGGCATCAAGGAGGCAATTGTGACAGTACAGAACCTCCTAGAAACAAGGCTCCATTGTGACACCGTGGGGAATCATGGAATCAAGGAGCCCATTGTGACACGGCTGCATGGAACCAATGGTCCATGGTTACACGGCGGATTCAAGAAGAGCACGGTGACACCACGCAACATCATGGAACCATAGGTCCATTGTGACACAGCGGGGCCTCATGGAAACAAGGGGACCATTGTGGCAAAGCAGGGCCTAATGGAAGCATGGAGAGCATTGTGACACTAAGGAAACTCCTGGAACCAAGATGACCACTGGCACATAATGGAACCTCATGGAAGCAAGCCTCCACAATGACTTTGGAGGGCCTCAGGGACCACAGGACCCATTGTGACACAGCAGGACCTGGTGGAACCAAGGAGCCTTTGTGATACTCCAGATCCACATGGAAGCCAGGGTGCACTGAGACACAGCGGGGCCTTGTGGGAACCAAAGACACCTCTGCAAAAAGCAGGCTAGCTCATAGAAGCAAGGAGTCCATTGTTACAACGTAAAAGCTATGGAACCAAGGGACCATTGTGACACTGCGGGGCCTCATGGAACCAATTGTCCATGATGACAATGCGGATCAAAGGAGACCATGGTGACACTGCGGAACCTGATGGAACCAAGGAGCCATTGTGACACAGTGGGGCCTCATGGAATCAAGGAGACCATTGTGACCCAGGTGTTGCATGTGAAGGCAAGGAGCCATTGTGACACTTTGGGCTTCTTCCCTTGAGCTCTGCAGCTGGCTGTCCCAGCCCAGCGCACCATGTGCCACCTGCTCTCCTCAGGGCTCTGCCTGCACACAGCCCCAGGAGAAGTTTTCCTGTTTGGAAGGAAAGAATGGAAAAGCCTGAGCAGGTTTCCTAAACAACAAACGCCACTCAGGAGCCACATGCTCAGTACAGGCTGCCTGGAACGATGTCCCCTTTCTACAAGGGTCAGTGTGAGCAGGAATGAATGATCTCTGGGAGCAGAATTCTCGGAGTCTTTCCACTGAATTCTCTCTCCCTGTGTCTTGGGGTGACTTTATTGTGTGTATCCCCTATTGCTGCTCTATGCCCAGAAGTGAACTTTGTGCATTTCTGTGCCTTTCAACTGAGCCTGAGAGGGGGGAGAGGAAAAAAAACCGGACAAACTTCTCAGAGCGTTTGTTCAAGGACACACATACACACTCCTCTGCATCCTGCTTGCAGCAAGAGCAGAGGAAGCAACTTTGTTTCTTTTTAGCCAGTTTTCAGCTCCTTTTCTCTGGGGGGAGATGGAGAGTTGAACTTTGTTTTCCTGGGACTTTGGGGGTTTTTTCCCCTTCTCTTCTTGACTCTTTCAACATCAGAGCACATTGGGAGAATTTTCTCCCGAGGTGGGGGCCCTGAATGTGGGCCCATGAGCCAGCTGCAAGGAGGAGGAGAGAGACTACACCTACGGAAGTGTTGGGGTTCCTCCCCCCTGCCATGAGGTCATGGGAGAGGGGACCCTGGGGTAGGGGCATGGCCTGGGCACGGGGTCTCCCTGCTCCCTGCTCACATGTGCCCTAATCCTGTTCAGCACTGCTTATTTTGTGTTGCCCTGTGCGAGGAGGGCCCTGGTTGTGCCGTGATTGCTCAGTTCTTTGGCAGTGCCCCGCCCATGTGGCTGGAGAAGAAAGAGCTCTGCAACTTCTCTCAAGAATCGCTCCCTGTTTCTTTGCACGGGCCTCGCTGTCTATGGATGTTTCAGGAGACCCCACCGAAACACGGAAGGACTCTCAAATTATCCCAGCTTTCTCTGCACAGCGAGAGCTTTTAATATTTAGCATTGCTATCCTTTTCCTGTGTGTTTGTTAAAAAAATAGTTTTTATCTCTTTCACTTTCTTCCCAGGAAAGTTCTTTTTTCCAAAAACCTGGTGGGGGAGGGCTGGGTGTAACCTGCCTTCTATCAGAGGATATTTTCCTCCACATTTGTCCAAACCGGCACAGCCTGTCCTTTCCTGGGTCTCTGTTGCAGATGGAAGCTGCTGGTGCCATTGTCAGCTTGAAGCACTCTTTTGATGCAAGCAGATGTTGCCAGGTGTGTTCAGCAGCTGTTGCTCAATGCTTATGCCAAGCTATTGTGTTCCTCATGGAACCAAGGAGCCATTGTGACACTGCAGGGGCTGATGGCATCAAGGAGGCAATTGTGACAGTACAGAACCTCCTAGAAACAAGGCTCCATTGTGACACCGTGGGGAATCATGGAATCAAGGAGCCCATTGTGACACGGCTGCATGGAACCAATGGTCCATGGTTACACTGCGGATTCAAGAAGAGCACGGTGACACCACGCAACATCATGGAACCATAGGTCCATTGTGACACAGCGGGGCCTCATGGAAACAAGGGGACCATTGTGGCAAAGCAGGGCCTAATGGAAGCATGGAGAGCATTGTGACACTAAGGAAACTCCTGGAACCAAGATGACCACTGGCACATAATGGAACCTCATGGAAGCAAGCCTCCACAATGACTTTGGAGGGCCTCAGGGACCACAGGACCCATTGTGACACAGCAGGACCTGGTGGAACCAAGGAGCCTTTGTGATACTCCAGATCCACATGGAAGCCAGGGTGCACTGAGACACAGCGGGGCCTTGTTGGAACCAAAGACACCTCTGCAAAAAGCAGGCTAGCTCATAGAAGCAAGGAGTCCATTGTTACAACGTAAAAGCTATGGAAGCAAGGGACCATTGTGACACTGCGGGGCCTCATGGAACCAATTGTCCATGATGACAGTGCGGATCAAAGGAGACCATGGTGACACTGCGGAACCTGATGGAACCAAGGAGCCATTGTGACACAGTGGGGCCTCATGGAATCAAGGAGACCATTGTGACCCAGGTGTTGCATGTGAAGGCAAGGAGCCATTGTGACACTTTGGGCTTCTTCCCTTGAGCTCTGCAGCTGGCTGTCCCAGCCCAGCGCACCATGTGCCACCTGCTCTCCTCAGGGCTCTGCCTGCACACAGCCCCAGGAGAAGTTTTCCTGTTTGGAAGGAAAGAATGGAAAAGCCGGAGCAGGTTTCCTAAACAACAAACCCCACTCAGGAGCCACATGCTCAGTACAGGCTGCCTGGAACGATGTCCCCTTTCTACAAGGGTCAGTGTGAGCAGGAATGAATGATCTCTGGGAGCAGAATTCTCGGAGTCTTTCCACTGAATTCTCTGTCCCTGTGTCTTGGGGTGACTTTATTGTGTGTATCCCCTATTGCTGCTCTATGCCCAGAAGTGAACTTTGTGCATTTCTGTGCCTTTCAACTGAGCCTGAGAGGGGGGAGAGGAAAAAAAAGCCAGACAAACTTCTCAGAGCGTTTGTTCAAGGACACACATACACACTCCTCTGCATCCTGCTTGCAGCAAGAGCAGAGGAAGCAACTTTGTTTCTTTTTAGCCAGTTTTCAGCTCCTTTTCTCTGGGGGGAGATGGAGAGTTGAACTTTGTTTTCCTGGGACTTTGGGGGTTTTTTCCCCTTCTCTTCTTGACTCTTTCAACATCAGAGCACATTGGGAGAATTTTCTCCCGAGGTGGGGGCCCTGAATGTGGGCCCATGAGCCAGCTGCAAGGAGGAGGAGAGAGACTACACCTACGGAAGTGTTGGGGTTCCTCCCCCCTGCCATGAGGTCATGGGAGAGGGGACCCTGGGGTAGAGGCATGGCCTGGGCACGGGGTCTCCCTGCTCACATGTGCCCTAATCCTGTTCAGCACTGCTTATTTTGTGTTGCCCTGTGCGAGGAGGGCCCTGCTTGTGCCGTGATTGCTCAGTTCTTTGGCAGTGCCCCGCCCATGTGGCTGGAGAAGAAAGAGCTCTGAAACTTCTCTCAAGAATCGCTCCCTGTTTCTTTGCACGGGCCTCGCTGTCTATGGATGTTTCAGGAGACCCCACCGAAACATGGAAGGACTCTCAAATTATCCCAGCTTTCTCTGCACAGCGAGAGCTTTTAATATTTAGCATTGCTATCCTTTTCCTGTGTGTTTGTTAAAAAAATAGTTTTTATCTCTTTCACTTTCTTCCCAGGAAAGTTCTTTTTTCCAAAAACCTGGTGGGGGAGGGCTGGGTGTAACCTGCCTTCTATCAGAGGATATTTTCCTCCACATTTGTCCAAACCGGCACAGCCTGTCCTTTCCTGGGTCTCTGTTGCAGATGGAAGCTGCTGGTGCCATTGTCAGCTTGAAGCACTCTTTTGATGCAAGCAGATGTTGCCAGGTGTGTTCAGCAGCTGTTGCTCAATGCTTATGCCAAGCTATTGTGTTCCTCATGGAACCAAGGAGCCATTGTGACACTGCAGGGGCTGATGGCATCAAGGAGGCAATTGTGACAGTACAGAACCTCCTAGAAACAAGGCTCCATTGTGACACCGTGGGGAATCATGGAATCAAGGAGCCCATTGTGACACGGCTGCATGGAACCAATGGTCCATGGTTACACGGCGGATTCAAGAAGAGCACGGTGACACCACGCAACATCATGGAACCATAGGTCCATTGTGACACAGCGGGGCCTCATGGAAACAAGGGGACCATTGTGGGAAAGCAGGGCCTAATGGAAGCATGGAGAGCATTGTGACACTAAGGAAACTCCTGGAACCAAGATGACCACTGGCACATAATGGAACCTCATGGAAGCAAGCCTCCACAATGACTTTGGAGGGCCTCAGGGACCACAGGACCCATTGTGACACAGCAGGACCTGGTGGAACCAAGGAGCCTTTGTGATACTCCACATCCACATGGAAGCCAGGGTGCACTGAGACACAGCGGGGCCTTGTGGGAACCAAAGACACCTCTGCAAAAAGCAGGCTAGCTCATAGAAGCAAGGAGTCCATTGTTACAACGTAAAAGCTATGGAACCAAGGGACCATTGTGACACTGCGGGGCCTCATGGAACCAATTGTCCATGATGACAATGCGGATCAAAGGAGACCATGGTGACACTGCGGAACCTGATGGAACCAAGGAGCCATTGTGACACAGTGGGGCCTCATGGAATCAAGGAGACCATTGTGACCCAGGTGTTGCATGTGAAGGCAAGGAGCCATTGTGACACTTTGGGCTTCTTCCCTTGAGCTCTGCAGCTGGCTGTCCCAGCCCAGCGCACCATGTGCCACCTGCTCTCCTCAGGGCTCTGCCTGCACACAGCCCCAGGAGAAGTTTTCCTGTTTGGAAGGAAAGAATGGAAAAGCCGGAGCAGGTTTCCTAAACAACAAACCCCACTCAGGAGCCACATGCTCAGTACAGGCTGCCTGGAACGATGTCCCCTTTCTACAAGGATCAGTGTGAGCAGGAATGATCTCTGGGAGCAGAATTCTCGGAGTCTTTCCACTGAATTCTCTGTCCCTGTGTCTTGGGGTGACTTTATCGTGTGTATCCCCTATTGCTGCTCTATGCCCAGAAGTGAACTTTGTGCGTTTCTGTGCCTTTCAACTGAGCCTGAGAGGGGGGAGAGGAAAAAAACCGGACAAACTTCTCAGAGCGTTTTTTCAAGGACACACATACACACTCCTCTGCATCCTGCTTGCAGCAAGAGCAGAGGAAGCAACTTTGTTTCTTTTTTGCCAGTTTTCAGCTCCTTTTCTCTGGGAGGAGATGGAGAGTTGAACTTTGTTTTCCTGGGACTTCGGGGGTTTTTTTTCCCTTCTTCTCTTCTTGACTCTTTCAACATCAGAGCACATTGGGAGAATTTTCTCCCGAGGTGGGGGCCCTGAATGTGGGCCCATGAGCCAGCTGCAAGGAGGAGGAGAGAGACTACACCTACGGAAGTGTTGGGGTTCCTCCCTCCTGCCATGAGGTCATGGGAGAGGGGACCCTGGGGTAGAGGCATGGCCTGGGCACGGGGTCTCCCTGCTCCCTGCTCACATGTGCCCTAATCCTGTTCAGCACTGCTTATTTTGTGTTGCCCTGTGCGAGGAGGGCCCTGGTTGTGCCGTGATTGCTCAGTTCTTTGGCAGTGCCCCGCCCATGTGGCTGGAGAAGAAAGAGCTCTGCAACTTCTCTCAAGAATCGCTCCCTGTTTCTTTGCACAGGCCTCGCTGTCTATGGATGTTTCAGGAGACCCCACCGAAACACGGAAGGACTCTCAAATTATCCCAGCTTTCTCTGCACAGCGAGAGCTTTTAATATTTAGCATTGCTATCCTTTTCCTGTGTGTTTGTTAAAAAAATAGTTTTTATCTCTTTCACTTTCTTCCCAGGAAAGTTCTTTTTTCCAAAAACCTGGTGGGGGAGGGCTGGGTGTAACCTGCCTTCTATCAGAGGATATTTTCCTCCACATTTGTCCAAACTGGCACAGCCTGTCCTTTCCTGGGTCTCTGTTGCAGATGGAAGCTGCTGGTGCCATTGTCAGCTTGAAGCCCTCTTTTGATGCAAGCAGATGTTGCCAGGTGTGTTCAGCAGCTGTTGCTCAATGGTTATGCCAAGCTATTGTGTTCCTCATGGAACCAAGGAGCCATTGTGACACTGCAGGGGCTGATGGCATCAAGGAGGCAATTGTGACAGTACAGAACCTCCTAGAAACAAGGCTCCATTGTGACACCGTGGGGAATCATGGAATCAAGGAGCCCATTGTGACACGGCTGCATGGAACCAATGGTCCATGGTTACACGGCGGATTCAAGAAGAGCACGGTGACACCACGCAACATCATGGAACCATAGGTCCATTGTGACACAGCGGGGCCTCATGGAAACAAGGGGACCATTGTGGCAAAGCAGGGCCTAATGGAAGCATGGAGAGCATTGTGACACTAAGGAAACTCCTGGAACCAAGATGACCACTGGCACATAATGGAACCTCATGGAAGCAAGCCTCCACAATGACTTTGGAGGGCCTCAGGGACCACAGGACCCATTGTGACACAGCAGGACCTGGTGGAACCAAGGAGCCTTTGTGATACTCCACATCCACATGGAAGCCAGGGTGCACTGAGACACAGCGGGGCCTTGTTGGAACCAAAGACACCTCTGCAAAAAGCAGGCTAGCTCATAGAAGCAAGGAGTCCATTGTTACAACGTAAAAGCTATGGAAGCAAGGGACCATTGTGACACTGCGGGGCCTCATGGAACCAATTGTCCATGATGACAGTGCGGATCAAAGGAGACCATGGTGACACTGCGGAACCTGATGGAACCAAGGAGCCATTGTGACACAGTGGGGCCTCATGGAATCAAGGAGACCATTGTGACCCAGGTGTTGCATGTGAAGGCAAGGAGCCATTGTGACACTTTGGGCTTCTTCCCTTGAGCTCTGCAGCTGGCTGTCCCAGCCCAGCGCACCATGTGCCACCTGCTCTCCTCAGGGCTCTGCCTGCACACAGCCCCAGGAGAAGTTTTCCTGTTTGGAAGGAAAGAATGGAAAAGCCTGAGCAGGTTTCCTAAACAACAAACCCCACTCAGGAGCCACATGCTCAGTACAGGCTGCCTGGAACGATGTCCCCTTTCTACAAGGGTCAGTGTGAGCAGGAATGAATGATCTCTGGGAGCAGAATTCTCGGAGTCTTTCCACTGAATTCTCTCTCCCTGTGTCTTGGGGTGACTTTATTGTGTGTATCCCCTATTGCTGCTCTATGCCCAGAAGTGAACTTTGTGCATTTCTGTGCCTTTCAACTGAGCCTGAGAGGGGGGAGAGGAAAAAAAACCGGACAAACTTCTCAGAGCGTTTGTTCAAGGACACACATACACACTCCTCTGCATCCTGCTTGCAGCAAGAGCAGAGGAAGCAACTTTGTTTCTTTTTAGCCAGTTTTCAGCTCCTTTTCTCTGGGGGGAGATGGAGAGTTGAACTTTGTTTTCCTGGGACTTTGGGGGTTTTTTCCCCTTCTCTTCTTGACTCTTTCAACATCAGAGCACATTGGGAGAATTTTCTCCCGAGGTGGGGGCCCTGAATGTGGGCCCATGAGCCAGCTGCAAGGAGGAGGAGAGAGACTACACCTACGGAAGTGTTGGGGTTCCTACCCCCTGCCATGAGGTCATGGGAGAGGGGACCCTGGGGTAGAGGCATGGCCTGGGCACGGGGTCTCCCTGCTCCCTGCTCACATGTGCCCTAATCCTGTTCAGCACTGCTTATTTTGTGTTGCCCTGTGCGAGGAGGGCCCTGGTTGTGCTGTGATTGCTCAGTTCTTTGGCAGTGCCCCGCCCATGTGGCTGGAGAAGAAAGAGCTCTGCAACTTCTCTCAAGAATCGCTCCCTGTTTCTTTGCACGGGCCTCGCTGTCTATGGATGTTTCAGGAGACCCCACCGAAACACGGAAGGACTCTCAAATTATCCCAGCTTTCTCTGCACAGCGAGAGCTTTTAATATTTAGCATTGCTATCCTTTTCCTGTGTGTTTGTTAAAAAAATAGTTTTTATCTCTTTCACTTTCTTCCCAGGAAAGTTCTTTTTTCCAAAAACCTGGTGGGGGAGGGCTGGGTGTAACCTGCCTTCTATCAGAGGATATTTTCCTCCACATTTGTCCAAACCGGCACAGCCTGTCCTTTCCTGGGTCTCTGTTGCAGATGGAAGCTGCTGGTGCCATTGTCAGCTTGAAGCACTCTTTTGATGCAAGCAGATGTTGCCAGGTGTGTTCAGCAGCTGTTGCTCAATGCTTATGCCAAGCTATTGTGTTCCTCATGGAACCAAGGAGCCATTGTGACACTGCAGGGGCTGATGGCATCAAGGAGGCAATTGTGACAGTACAGAACCTCCTAGAAACAAGGCTCCATTGTGACACCGTGGGGAATCATGGAATCAAGGAGCCCATTGTGACACGGCTGCATGGAACCAATGGTCCATGGTTACACTGCGGATTCAAGAAGAGCACGGTGACACCACGCAACATCATGGAACCATAGGTCCATTGTGACACAGCGGGGCCTCATGGAAACAAGGGGACCATTGTGGCAAAGCAGGGCCTAATGGAAGCATGGAGAGCATTGTGACACTAAGGAAACTCCTGGAACCAAGATGACCACTGGCACATAATGGAACCTCATGGAAGCAAGCCTCCACAATGACTTTGGAGGGCCTCAGGGACCACAGGACCCATTGTGACACAGCAGGACCTGGTGGAACCAAGGAGCCTTTGTGATACTCCAGATCCACATGGAAGCCAGGGTGCACTGAGACACAGCGGGGCCTTGTTGGAACCAAAGACACCTCTGCAAAAAGCAGGCTAGCTCATAGAAGCAAGGAGTCCATTGTTACAACGTAAAAGCTATGGAAGCAAGGGACCATTGTGACACTGCGGGGCCTCATGGAACCAATTGTCCATGATGACAGTGCGGATCAAAGGAGACCATGGTGACACTGCGGAACCTGATGGAACCAAGGAGCCATTGTGACACAGTGGGGCCTCATGGAATCAAGGAGACCATTGTGACCCAGGTGTTGCATGTGAAGGCAAGGAGCCATTGTGACACTTTGGGCTTCTTCCCTTGAGCTCTGCAGCTGGCTGTCCCAGCCCAGCGCACCATGTGCCACCTGCTCTCCTCAGGGCTCTGCCTGCACACAGCCCCAGGAGAAGTTTTCCTGTTTGGAAGGAAAGAATGGAAAAGCCGGAGCAGGTTTCCTAAACAACAAACCCCACTCAGGAGCCACATGCTCAGTACAGGCTGCCTGGAACGATGTCCCCTTTCTACAAGGGTCAGTGTGAGCAGGAATGAATGATCTCTGGGAGCAGAATTCTCGGAGTCTTTCCACTGAATTCTCTCTCCCTGTGTCTTGGGGTGACTTTATTGTGTGTATCCCCTATTGCTGCTCTATGCCCAGAAGTGAACTTTGTGCATTTCTGTGCCTTTCAACTGAGCCTGAGAGGGGGGAGAGGAAAAAAAAGCCAGACAAACTTCTCAGAGCGTTTGTTCAAGGACACACATACACACTCCTCTGCATCCTGCTTGCAGCAAGAGCAGAGGAAGCAACTTTGTTTCTTTTTAGCCAGTTTTCAGCTCCTTTTCTCTGGGGGGAGATGGAGAGTTGAACTTTGTTTTCCTGGGACTTTGGGGGTTTTTTCCCCTTCTCTTCTTGACTCTTTCAACATCAGAGCACATTGGGAGAATTTTCTCCCGAGGTGGGGGCCCTGAATGTGGGCCCATGAGCCAGCTGCAAGGAGGAGGAGAGAGACTACACCTACGGAAGTGTTGGGGTTCCTCCCCCCTGCCATGAGGTCATGGGAGAGGGGACCCTGGGGTAGAGGCATGGCCTGGGCACGGGGTCTCCCTGCTCACATGTGCCCTAATCCTGTTCAGCACTGCTTATTTTGTGTTGCCCTGTGCGAGGAGGGCCCTGCTTGTGCCGTGATTGCTCAGTTCTTTGGCAGTGCCCCGCCCATGTGGCTGGAGAAGAAAGAGCTCTGAAACTTCTCTCAAGAATCGCTCCCTGTTTCTTTGCACGGGCCTCGCTGTCTATGGATGTTTCAGGAGACCCCACCGAAACATGGAAGGACTCTCAAATTATCCCAGCTTTCTCTGCACAGCGAGAGCTTTTAATATTTAGCATTGCTATCCTTTTCCTGTGTGTTTGTTAAAAAAATAGTTTTTATCTCTTTCACTTTCTTCCCAGGAAAGTTCTTTTTTCCAAAAACCTGGTGGGGGAGGGCTGGGTGTAACCTGCCTTCTATCAGAGGATATTTTCCTCCACATTTGTCCAAACCGGCACAGCCTGTCCTTTCCTGGGTCTCTGTTGCAGATGGAAGCTGCTGGTGCCATTGTCAGCTTGAAGCACTCTTTTGATGCAAGCAGATGTTGCCAGGTGTGTTCAGCAGCTGTTGCTCAATGCTTATGCCAAGCTATTGTGTTCCTCATGGAACCAAGGAGCCATTGTGACACTGCAGGGGCTGATGGCATCAAGGAGGCAATTGTGACAGTACAGAACCTCCTAGAAACAAGGCTCCATTGTGACACCGTGGGGAATCATGGAATCAAGGAGCCCATTGTGACACGGCTGCATGGAACCAATGGTCCATGGTTACACGGCGGATTCAAGAAGAGCACGGTGACACCACGCAACATCATGGAACCATAGGTCCATTGTGACACAGCGGGGCCTCATGGAAACAAGGGGACCATTGTGGGAAAGCAGGGCCTAATGGAAGCATGGAGAGCATTGTGACACTAAGGAAACTCCTGGAACCAAGATGACCACTGGCACATAATGGAACCTCATGGAAGCAAGCCTCCACAATGACTTTGGAGGGCCTCAGGGACCACAGGACCCATTGTGACACAGCAGGACCTGGTGGAACCAAGGAGCCTTTGTGATACTCCAGATCCACATGGAAGCCAGGGTGCACTGAGACACAGCGGGGCCTTGTGGGAACCAAAGACACCTCTGCAAAAAGCAGGCTAGCTCATAGAAGCAAGGAGTCCATTGTTACAACGTAAAAGCTATGGAACCAAGGGACCATTGTGACACTGCGGGGCCTCATGGAACCAATTGTCCATGATGACAATGCGGATCAAAGGAGACCATGGTGACACTGCGGAACCTGATGGAACCAAGGAGCCATTGTGACACAGTGGGGCCTCATGGAATCAAGGAGACCATTGTGACCCAGGTGTTGCATGTGAAGGCAAGGAGCCATTGTGACACTTTGGGCTTCTTCCCTTGAGCTCTGCAGCTGGCTGTCCCAGCCCAGCGCACCATGTGCCACCTGCTCTCCTCAGGGCTCTGCCTGCACACAGCCCCAGGAGAAGTTTTCCTGTTTGGAAGGAAAGAATGGAAAAGCCGGAGCAGGTTTCCTAAACAACAAACCCCACTCAGGAGCCACATGCTCAGTACAGGCTGCCTGGAACGATGTCCCCTTTCTACAAGGATCAGTGTGAGCAGGAATGATCTCTGGGAGCAGAATTCTCGGAGTCTTTCCACTGAATTCTCTGTCCCTGTGTCTTGGGGTGACTTTATCGTGTGTATCCCCTATTGCTGCTCTATGCCCAGAAGTGAACTTTGTGCGTTTCTGTGCCTTTCAACTGAGCCTGAGAGGGGGGAGAGGAAAAAAACCGGACAAACTTCTCAGAGCGTTTTTTCAAGGACACACATACACACTCCTCTGCATCCTGCTTGCAGCAAGAGCAGAGGAAGCAACTTTGTTTCTTTTTTGCCAGTTTTCAGCTCCTTTTCTCTGGGAGGAGATGGAGAGTTGAACTTTGTTTTCCTGGGACTTCGGGGGTTTTTTTTCCCTTCTTCTCTTCTTGACTCTTTCAACATCAGACCACATTGGGAGAATTTTCTCCCGAGGTGGGGGCCCTGAATGTGGGCCCATGAGCCAGCTGCAAGGAGGAGGAGAGAGACTACACCTACGGAAGTGTTGGGGTTCCTCCCCCCTGCCATGAGGTCATGGGAGAGGGGACCCTGGGGTAGAGGCATGGCCTGGGCACGGGGTCTCCCTGCTCCCTGCTCACATGTGCCCTAATCCTGTTCAGCACTGCTTATTTTGTGTTGCCCTGTGCGAGGAGGGCCCTGGTTGTGCCGTGATTGCTCAGTTCTTTGGCAGTGCCCCGCCCATGTGGCTGGAGAAGAAAGAGCTCTGCAACTTCTCTCAAGAATCGCTCCCTGTTTCTTTGCACAGGCCTCGCTGTCTATGGATGTTTCAGGAGACCCCACCGAAACACGGAAGGACTCTCAAATTATCCCAGCTTTCTCTGCACAGCGAGAGCTTTTAATATTTAGCATTGCTATCCTTTTCCTGTGTGTTTGTTAAAAAAATAGTTTTTATCTCTTTCACTTTCTTCCCAGGAAAGTTCTTTTTTCCAAAAACCTGGTGGGGGAGGGCTGGGTGTAACCTGCCTTCTATCAGAGGATATTTTCCTCCACATTTGTCCAAACTGGCACAGCCTGTCCTTTCCTGGGTCTCTGTTGCAGATGGAAGCTGCTGGTGCCATTGTCAGCTTGAAGCCCTCTTTTGATGCAAGCAGATGTTGCCAGGTGTGTTCAGCAGCTGTTGCTCAATGCTTATGCCAAGCTCTTGTGTTCCTCATGGAACCAAGGAGCCATTGTGACACTGCAGGGGCTGATGGCATCAAGGAGGCAATTGTGACAGTACAGAACCTCCTAGAAACAAGGCTCCATTGTGACACCGTGGGGAATCATGGAATCAAGGAGCCCATTGTGACACGGCTGCATGGAACCAATGGTCCATGGTTACACGGCGGATTCAAGAAGAGCACGGTGACACCACGCAACATCATGGAACCATAGGTCCATTGTGACACAGCGGGGCCTCATGGAAACAAGGGGACCATTGTGGCAAAGCAGGGCCTAATGGAAGCATGGAGAGCATTGTGACACTAAGGAAACTCCTGGAACCAAGATGACCACTGGCACATAATGGAACCTCATGGAAGCAAGCCTCCACAATGACTTTGGAGGGCCTCAGGGACCACAGGACCCATTGTGACACAGCAGGACCTGGTGGAACCAAGGAGCCTTTGTGATACTCCACATCCACATGGAAGCCAGGGTGCACTGAGACACAGCGGGGCCTTGTTGGAACCAAAGACACCTCTGCAAAAAGCAGGCTAGCTCATAGAAGCAAGGAGTCCATTGTTACAACGTAAAAGCTATGGAAGCAAGGGACCATTGTGACACTGCGGGGCCTCATGGAACCAATTGTCCATGATGACAGTGCGGATCAAAGGAGACCATGGTGACACTGCGGAACCTGATGGAACCAAGGAGCCATTGTGACACAGTGGGGCCTCATGGAATCAAGGAGACCATTGTGACCCAGGTGTTGCATGTGAAGGCAAGGAGCCATTGTGACACTTTGGGCTTCTTCCCTTGAGCTCTGCAGCTGGCTGTCCCAGCCCAGCGCACCATGTGCCACCTGCTCTCCTCAGGGCTCTGCCTGCACACAGCCCCAGGAGAAGTTTTCCTGTTTGGAAGGAAAGAATGGAAAAGCCTGAGCAGGTTTCCTAAACAACAAACCCCACTCAGGAGCCACATGCTCAGTACAGGCTGCCTGGAACGATGTCCCCTTTCTACAAGGGTCAGTGTGAGCAGGAATGAATGATCTCTGGGAGCAGAATTCTCGGAGTCTTTCCACTGAATTCTCTGTCCCTGTGTCTTGGGGTGACTTTATCGTGTGTATCCCCTATTGCTGCTCTATGCCCAGAAGTGAACTTTGTGCGTTTCTGTGCCTTTCAACTGAGCCTGAGAGGGGGGAGAGGAAAAAAACCGCACAAACTTCTCAGAGCGTTTGTTCAAGGACACACATACACACTCCTCTGCATCCTGCTTGCAGCAAGAGCAGAGGAAGCAACTTTGTTTCTTTTTTGCCAGTTTTCAGCTCCTTTTCTCTGGGAGGAGATGGAGAGTTGAACTTTGTTTTCCTGGGACTTCGGGGGTTTTTTTTCCCTTCTTCTCTTCTTGACTCTTTCAACATCAGAGCACATTGGGAGAATTTTCTCCCGAGGTGGGGGCCCTGAATGTGGGCCCATGAGCCAGCTGCAAGGAGGAGGAGAGAGACTACACCTACGGAAGTGTTGGGGTTCCTCCCCCCTGCCATGAGGTCATGGGAGAGGGGACCCTGGGGTAGAGGCATGGCCTGGGCACGGGGTCTCCCTGCTCCCTGCTCACATGTGCCCTAATCCTGTTCAGCACTGCTTATTTTGTGTTGCCCTGTGCGAGGAGGGCCCTGGTTGTGCCGTGATTGCTCAGTTCTTTGGCAGTGCCCCGCCCATGTGGCTGGAGAAGAAAGAGCTCTGCAACTTCTCTCAAGAATCGCTCCCTGTTTCTTTGCACAGGCCTCGCTGTCTATGGATGTTTCAGGAGACCCCACCGAAACACGGAAGGACTCTCAAATTATCCCAGCTTTCTCTGCACAGCGAGAGCTTTTAATATTTAGCATTGCTATCCTTTTCCTGTGTGTTTGTTAAAAAAATAGTTTTTATCTCTTTCACTTTCTTCCCAGGAAAGTTCTTTTTTCCAAAAACCTGGTGGGGGAGGGCTGGGTGTAACCTGCCTTCTATCAGAGGATATTTTCCTCCACATTTGTCCAAACTGGCACAGCCTGTCCTTTCCTGGGTCTCTGTTGCAGATGGAAGCTGCTGGTGCCATTGTCAGCTTGAAGCCCTCTTTTGATGCAAGCAGATGTTGCCAGGTGTGTTCAGCAGCTGTTGCTCAATGCTTATGCCAAGCTATTGTGTTCCTCATGGAACCAAGGAGCCATTGTGACACTGCAGGGGCTGATGGCATCAAGGAGGCAATTGTGACAGTACAGAACCTCCTAGAAACAAGGCTCCATTGTGACACCGTGGGGAATCATGGAATCAAGGAGCCCATTGTGACACGGCTGCATGGAACCAATGGTCCATGGTTACACGGCGGATTCAAGAAGAGCACGGTGACACCACGCAACATCATGGAACCATAGGTCCATTGTGACACAGCGGGGCCTCATGGAAACAAGGGGACCATTGTGGCAAAGCAGGGCCTAATGGAAGCATGGAGAGCATTGTGACACTAAGGAAACTCCTGGAACCAAGATGACCACTGGCACATAATGGAACCTCATGGAAGCAAGCCTCCACAATGACTTTGGAGGGCCTCAGGGACCACAGGACCCATTGTGACACAGCAGGACCTGGTGGAACCAAGGAGCCTTTGTGATACTCCACATCCACATGGAAGCCAGGGTGCACTGAGACACAGCGGGGCCTTGTTGGAACCAAAGACACCTCTGCAAAAAGCAGGCTAGCTCATAGAAGCAAGGAGTCCATTGTTACAACGTAAAAGCTATGGAAGCAAGGGACCATTGTGACACTGCGGGGCCTCATGGAACCAATTGTCCATGATGACAGTGCGGATCAAAGGAGACCATGGTGACACTGCGGAACCTGATGGAACCAAGGAGCCATTGTGACACAGTGGGGCCTCATGGAATCAAGGAGACCATTGTGACCCAGGTGTTGCATGTGAAGGCAAGGAGCCATTGTGACACTTTGGGCTTCTTCCCTTGAGCTCTGCAGCTGGCTGTCCCAGCCCAGCGCACCATGTGCCACCTGCTCTCCTCAGGGCTCTGCCTGCACACAGCCCCAGGAGAAGTTTTCCTGTTTGGAAGGAAAGAATGGAAAAGCCTGAGCAGGTTTCCTAAACAACAAACGCCACTCAGGAGCCACATGCTCAGTACAGGCTGCCTGGAACGATGTCCCCTTTCTACAAGGGTCAGTGTGAGCAGGAATGAATGATCTCTGGGAGCAGAATTCTCGGAGTCTTTCCACTGAATTCTCTCTCCCTGTGTCTTGGGGTGACTTTATTGTGTGTATCCCCTATTGCTGCTCTATGCCCAGAAGTGAACTTTGTGCATTTCTGTGCCTTTCAACTGAGCCTGAGAGGGGGGAGAGGAAAAAAAACCGGACAAACTTCTCAGAGCGTTTGTTCAAGGACACACATACACACTCCTCTGCATCCTGCTTGCAGCAAGAGCAGAGGAAGCAACTTTGTTTCTTTTTAGCCAGTTTTCAGCTCCTTTTCTCTGGGGGGAGATGGAGAGTTGAACTTTGTTTTCCTGGGACTTTGGGGGTTTTTTCCCCTTCTCTTCTTGACTCTTTCAACATCAGAGCACATTGGGAGAATTTTCTCCCGAGGTGGGGGCCCTGAATGTGGGCCCATGAGCCAGCTGCAAGGAGGAGGAGAGAGACTACACCTACGGAAGTGTTGGGGTTCCTCCCCCCTGCCATGAGGTCATGGGAGAGGGGACCCTGGGGTAGGGGCATGGCCTGGGCACGGGGTCTCCCTGCTCCCTGCTCACATGTGCCCTAATCCTGTTCAGCACTGCTTATTTTGTGTTGCCCTGTGCGAGGAGGGCCCTGGTTGTGCCGTGATTGCTCAGTTCTTTGGCAGTGCCCCGCCCATGTGGCTGGAGAAGAAAGAGCTCTGCAACTTCTCTCAAGAATCGCTCCCTGTTTCTTTGCACGGGCCTCGCTGTCTATGGATGTTTCAGGAGACCCCACCGAAACACGGAAGGACTCTCAAATTATCCCAGCTTTCTCTGCACAGCGAGAGCTTTTAATATTTAGCATTGCTATCCTTTTCCTGTGTGTTTGTTAAAAAAATAGTTTTTATCTCTTTCACTTTCTTCCCAGGAAAGTTCTTTTTTCCAAAAACCTGGTGGGGGAGGGCTGGGTGTAACCTGCCTTCTATCAGAGGATATTTTCCTCCACATTTGTCCAAACTGGCACAGCCTGTCCTTTCCTGGGTCTCTGTTGCAGATGGAAGCTGCTGGTGCCATTGTCAGCTTGAAGCCCTCTTTTGATGCAAGCAGATGTTGCCAGGTGTGTTCAGCAGCTGTTGCTCAATGCTTATGCCAAGCTATTGTGTTCCTCATGGAACCAAGGAGCCATTGTGACACTGCAGGGGCTGATGGCATCAAGGAGGCAATTGTGACAGTACAGAACCTCCTAGAAACAAGGCTCCATTGTGACACCGTGGGGAATCATGGAATCAAGGAGCCCATTGTGACACGGCTGCATGGAACCAATGGTCCATGGTTACACTGCGGATTCAAGAAGAGCACGGTGACACCACGCAACATCACGGAACCATAGGTCCATTGTGACACAGCGGGGCCTCATGGAAACAAGGGGACCATTGTGGCAAAGCAGGGCCTAATGGAAGCATGGAGAGCATTGTGACACTAAGGAAACTCCTGGAACCAAGATGACCACTGGCACATAATGGAACCTCATGGAAGCAAGCCTCCACAATGACTTTGGAGGGCCTCAGGGACCACAGGACCCATTGTGACACAGCAGGACCTGGTGGAACCAAGGAGCCTTTGTGATACTCTACATCCACATGGAAGCCAGGGTGCACTGAGACACAGTGGGGCCTTGTGGGAACCAAAGACACCTCTGCAAAAAGCAGGCTAGCTCATAGAAGCAAGGAGTCCATTGTTACAACGTAAAAGCTATGGAAGCAAGGGACCATTGTGACACTGCGGGGCCTCATGGAACCAATTGTCCATGATGACAATGCGGATCAAAGGAGACCATGGTGACACTGCGGAACCTGATGGAACCAAGGAGCCATTGTGACACAGTGGGGCCTCATGGAATCAAGGAGACCATTGTGACCCAGGTGTTGCATGGGAAGGCAAGGAGCCATTGTGACACTTTGGGCTTCTTCCCTTGAGCTCTGCAGCTGGCTGTCCCAGCCCAGCGCACCATGTGCCACCTGCTCTCCTCAGGGCTCTGCCTGCACACAGCCCCAGGAGAAGTTTTCCTGTTTGGAAGGAAAGAATGGAAAAGCCGGAGCAGGTTTCCTAAACAACAAACCCCACTCAGGAGCCACATGCTCAGTACAGGCTGCCTGGAACGATGTCCCCTTTCTACAAGGGTCAGTGTGAGCAGGAATGAATGATCTCTGGGAGCAGAATTCTCGGAGTCTTTCCACTGAATTCTCTGTCCCTGTGTCTTGGGGTGACTTTATTGTGTGTATCCCCTATTGCTGCTCTATGCCCAGAAGTGAACTTTGTGCATTTCTGTGCCTTTCAACTGAGCCTGAGAGGGGGGAGAGGAAAAAAAACCGGACAAACTTCTCAGAGCGTTTTTTCAAGGACACACATACACGCTCCTCTGCATCCTGCTTGCAGCAAGAGCAGAGGAAGCAACTTTGTTTCTTTTTAGCCAGTTTTCAGCTCCTTTTCTCTGGGGGGAGATGGAGAGTTGAACTTTGTTTTCCTGGGACTTTGGGGGTTTTTTCCCCTTCTCTTCTTGACTCTTTCAACATCAGAGCACATTGGGAGAATTTTCTCCCGAGGTGGGGGCCCTGAATGTGGGCCCATGAGCCAGCTGCAAGGAGGAGGAGAGAGACTACACCTACGGAAGTGTTGGGGTTCCTCCCCCCTGCCATGAGGTCATGGGAGAGGGGACCCTGGGGTAGGGGCATGGCCTGGGCACGGGGTCTCCCTGCTCCCTGCTCACATGTGCCCTAATCCTGTTCAGCACTGCTTATTTTGTGTTGCCCTGTGCGAGGAGGGCCCTGGTTGTGCCGTGATTGCTCAGTTCTTTGGCAGTGCCCCGCCCATGTGGCTGGAGAAGAAAGAGCTCTGAAACTTCTCTCAAGAATCGCTCCCTGTTTCTTTGCACGGGCCTCGCTGTCTATGGATGTTTCAGGAGACCCCACCGAAACACGGAAGGACTCTCAAATTATCCCAGCTTTCTCTGCACAGCGAGAGCTTTTAATATTTAGCATTGCTATCCTTTTCCTGTGTGTTTGTTAAAAAAATAGTTTTTATCTCTTTCACTTTCTTCCCAGGAAAGTTCTTTTTTCCAAAAACCTGGTGGGGGAGGGCTGGGTGTAACCTGCCTTCTATCAGAGGATATTTTCCTCCACATTTGTCCAAACTGGCACAGCCTGTCCTTTCCTGGGTCTCTGTTGCAGATGGAAGCTGCTGGTGCCATTGTCAGCTTGAAGCCCTCTTTTGATGCAAGCAGATGTTGCCAGGTGTGTTCAGCAGCTGTTGCTCAATGCTTATGCCAAGCTATTGTGTTCCTCATGGAACCAAGGAGCCATTGTGACACTGCAGGGGCTGATGGCATCAAGGAGGCAATTGTGACAGTACAGAACCTCCTAGAAACAAGGCTCCATTGTGACACCGTGGGGAATCATGGAATCAAGGAGCCCATTGTGACACGGCTGCATGGAACCAATGGTCCATGGTTACACTGCGGATTCAAGAAGAGCACGGTGACACCACGCAACATCACGGAACCATAGGTCCATTGTGACACAGCGGGGCCTCATGGAAACAAGGGGACCATTGTGGCAAAGCAGGGCCTAATGGAAGCATGGAGAGCATTGTGACACTAAGGAAACTCCTGGAACCAAGATGACCACTGGCACATAATGGAACCTCATGGAAGCAAGCCTCCACAATGACTTTGGAGGGCCTCAGGGACCACAGGACCCATTGTGACACAGCAGGACCTGGTGGAACCAAGGAGCCTTTGTGATACTCTACATCCACATGGAAGCCAGGGTGCACTGAGACACAGTGGGGCCTTGTGGGAACCAAAGACACCTCTGCAAAAAGCAGGCTAGCTCATAGAAGCAAGGAGTCCATTGTTACAACGTAAAAGCTATGGAAGCAAGGGACCATTGTGACACTGCGGGGCCTCATGGAACCAATTGTCCATGATGACAATGCGGATCAAAGGAGACCATGGTGACACTGCGGAACCTGATGGAACCAAGGAGCCATTGTGACACAGTGGGGCCTCATGGAATCAAGGAGACCATTGTGACCCAGGTGTTGCATGGGAAGGCAAGGAGCCATTGTGACACTTTGGGCTTCTTCCCTTGAGCTCTGCAGCTGGCTGTCCCAGCCCAGCGCACCATGTGCCACCTGCTCTCCTCAGGGCTCTGCCTGCACACAGCCCCAGGAGAAGTTTTCCTGTTTGGAAGGAAAGAATGGAAAAGCCGGAGCAGGTTTCCTAAACAACAAACCCCACTCAGGAGCCACATGCTCAGTACAGGCTGCCTGGAACGATGTCCCCTTTCTACAAGGGTCAGTGTGAGCAGGAATGAATGATCTCTGGGAGCAGAATTCTCGGAGTCTTTCCACTGAATTCTCTGTCCCTGTGTCTTGGGGTGACTTTATTGTGTGTATCCCCTATTGCTGCTCTATGCCCAGAAGTGAACTTTGTGCATTTCTGTGCCTTTCAACTGAGCCTGAGAGGGGGGAGAGGAAAAAAAACCGGACAAACTTCTCAGAGCGTTTTTTCAAGGACACACATACACGCTCCTCTGCATCCTGCTTGCAGCAAGAGCAGAGGAAGCAACTTTGTTTCTTTTTAGCCAGTTTTCAGCTCCTTTTCTCTGGGGGGAGATGGAGAGTTGAACTTTGTTTTCCTGGGACTTTGGGGGTTTTTTCCCCTTCTCTTCTTGACTCTTTCAACATCAGAGCACATTGGGAGAATTTTCTCCCGAGGTGGGGGCCCTGAATGTGGGCCCATGAGCCAGCTGCAAGGAGGAGGAGAGAGACTACACCTACGGAAGTGTTGGGGTTCCTCCCCCCTGCCATGAGGTCATGGGAGAGGGGACCCTGGGGTAGAGGCATGGCCTGGGCACGGGGTCTCCCTGCTCACATGTGCCCTAATCCTGTTCAGCACTGCTTATTTTGTGTTGCCCTGTGCGAGGAGGGCCCTGCTTGTGCCGTGATTGCTCAGTTCTTTGGCAGTGCCCCGCCCATGTGGCTGGAGAAGAAAGAGCTCTGAAACTTCTCTCAAGAATCGCTCCCTGTTTCTTTGCACGGGCCTCGCTGTCTATGGATGTTTCAGGAGACCCCACCGAAACACGGAAGGACTCTCAAATTATCCCAGCTTTCTCTGCACAGCGAGAGCTTTTAATATTTAGCATTGCTATCCTTTTCCTGTGTGTTTGTTAAAAAAATAGTTTTTATCTCTTTCACTTTCTTCCCAGGAAAGTTCTTTTTTCCAAAAACCTGGTGGGGGAGGGCTGGGTGTAACCTGCCTTCTATCAGAGGATATTTTCCTCCACATTTGTCCAAACCGGCACAGCCTGTCCTTTCCTGGGTCTCTGTTGCAGATGGAAGCTGCTGGTGCCATTGTCAGCTTGAAGCACTCTTTTGATGCAAGCAGATGTTGCCAGGTGTGTTCAGCAGCTGTTGCTCAATGCTTATGCCAAGCTATTGTGTTCCTCATGGAACCAAGGAGCCATTGTGACACTGCAGGGGCTGATGGCATCAAGGAGGCAATTGTGACAGTACAGAACCTCCTAGAAACAAGGCTCCATTGTGACACCGTGGGGAATCATGGAATCAAGGAGCCCATTGTGACACGGCTGCATGGAACCAATGGTCCATGGTTACACTGCGGATTCAAGAAGAGCACGGTGACACCACGCAACATCATGGAACCATAGGTCCATTGTGACACAGCGGGGCCTCATGGAAACAAGGGGACCATTGTGGCAAAGCAGGGCCTAATGGAAGCATGGAGAGCATTGTGACACTAAGGAAACTCCTGGAACCAAGATGACCACTGGCACATAATGGAACCTCATGGAAGCAAGCCTCCACAATGACTTTGGAGGGCCTCAGGGACCACAGGACCCATTGTGACACAGCAGGACCTGGTGGAACCAAGGAGCCTTTGTGATACTCCAGATCCACATGGAAGCCAGGGTGCACTGAGACACAGCGGGGCCTTGTTGGAACCAAAGACACCTCTGCAAAAAGCAGGCTAGCTCATAGAAGCAAGGAGTCCATTGTTACAACGTAAAAGCTATGGAAGCAAGGGACCATTGTGACACTGCGGGGCCTCATGGAACCAATTGTCCATGATGACAGTGCGGATCAAAGGAGACCATGGTGACACTGCGGAACCTGATGGAACCAAGGAGCCATTGTGACACAGTGGGGCCTCATGGAATCAAGGAGACCATTGTGACCCAGGTGTTGCATGTGAAGGCAAGGAGCCATTGTGACACTTTGGGCTTCTTCCCTTGAGCTCTGCAGCTGGCTGTCCCAGCCCAGCGCACCATGTGCCACCTGCTCTCCTCAGGGCTCTGCCTGCACACAGCCCCAGGAGAAGTTTTCCTGTTTGGAAGGAAAGAATGGAAAAGCCGGAGCAGGTTTCCTAAACAACAAACCCCACTCAGGAGCCACATGCTCAGTACAGGCTGCCTGGAACGATGTCCCCTTTCTACAAGGGTCAGTGTGAGCAGGAATGAATGATCTCTGGGAGCAGAATTCTCGGAGTCTTTCCACTGAATTCTCTCTCCCTGTGTCTTGGGGTGACTTTATTGTGTGTATCCCCTATTGCTGCTCTATGCCCAGAAGTGAACTTTGTGCATTTCTGTGCCTTTCAACTGAGCCTGAGAGGGGGGAGAGGAAAAAAAAGCCAGACAAACTTCTCAGAGCGTTTGTTCAAGGACACACATACACACTCCTCTGCATCCTGCTTGCAGCAAGAGCAGAGGAAGCAACTTTGTTTCTTTTTAGCCAGTTTTCAGCTCCTTTTCTCTGGGGGGAGATGGAGAGTTGAACTTTGTTTTCCTGGGACTTTGGGGGTTTTTTCCCCTTCTCTTCTTGACTCTTTCAACATCAGAGCACATTGGGAGAATTTTCTCCCGAGGTGGGGGCCCTGAATGTGGGCCCATGAGCCAGCTGCAAGGAGGAGGAGAGAGACTACACCTACGGAAGTGTTGGGGTTCCTCCCTCCTGCCATGAGGTCATGGGAGAGGGGACCCTGGGGTAGAGGCATGGCCTGGGCACGGGGTCTCCCTGCTCACATGTGCCCTAATCCTGTTCAGCACTGCTTATTTTGTGTTGCCCTGTGCGAGGAGGGCCCTGCTTGTGCCGTGATTGCTCAGTTCTTTGGCAGTGCCCCGCCCATGTGGCTGGAGAAGAAAGAGCTCTGAAACTTCTCTCAAGAATCGCTCCCTGTTTCTTTGCACGGGCCTCGCTGTCTATGGATGTTTCAGGAGACCCCACCGAAACATGGAAGGACTCTCAAATTATCCCAGCTTTCTCTGCACAGCGAGAGCTTTTAATATTTAGCATTGCTATCCTTTTCCTGTGTGTTTGTTAAAAAAATAGTTTTTATCTCTTTCACTTTCTTCCCAGGAAAGTTCTTTTTTCCAAAAACCTGGTGGGGGAGGGCTGGGTGTAACCTGCCTTCTATCAGAGGATATTTTCCTCCACATTTGTCCAAACCGGCACAGCCTGTCCTTTCCTGGGTCTCTGTTGCAGATGGAAGCTGCTGGTGCCATTGTCAGCTTGAAGCACTCTTTTGATGCAAGCAGATGTTGCCAGGTGTGTTCAGCAGCTGTTGCTCAATGCTTATGCCAAGCTATTGTGTTCCTCATGGAACCAAGGAGCCATTGTGACACTGCAGGGGCTGATGGCATCAAGGAGGCAATTGTGACAGTACAGAACCTCCTAGAAACAAGGCTCCATTGTGACACCGTGGGGAATCATGGAATCAAGGAGCCCATTGTGACACGGCTGCATGGAACCAATGGTCCATGGTTACACGGCGGATTCAAGAAGAGCACGGTGACACCACGCAACATCATGGAACCATAGGTCCATTGTGACACAGCGGGGCCTCATGGAAACAAGGGGACCATTGTGGCAAAGCAGGGCCTAATGGAAGCATGGAGAGCATTGTGACACTAAGGAAACTCCTGGAACCAAGATGACCACTGGCACATAATGGAACCTCATGGAAGCAAGCCTCCACAATGACTTTGGAGGGCCTCAGGGACCACAGGACCCATTGTGACACAGCAGGACCTGGTGGAACCAAGGAGCCTTTGTGATACTCCACATCCACATGGAAGCCAGGGTGCACTGAGACACAGCGGGGCCTTGTTGGAACCAAAGACACCTCTGCAAAAAGCAGGCTAGCTCATAGAAGCAAGGAGTCCATTGTTACAACGTAAAAGCTATGGAAGCAAGGGACCATTGTGACACTGCGGGGCCTCATGGAACCAATTGTCCATGATGACAGTGCGGATCAAAGGAGACCATGGTGACACTGCGGAACCTGATGGAACCAAGGAGCCATTGTGACACAGTGGGGCCTCATGGAATCAAGGAGACCATTGTGACCCAGGTGTTGCATGTGAAGGCAAGGAGCCATTGTGACACTTTGGGCTTCTTCCCTTGAGCTCTGCAGCTGGCTGTCCCAGCCCAGCGCACCATGTGCCACCTGCTCTCCTCAGGGCTCTGCCTGCACACAGCCCCAGGAGAAGTTTTCCTGTTTGGAAGGAAAGAATGGAAAAGCCTGAGCAGGTTTCCTAAACAACAAACGCCACTCAGGAGCCACATGCTCAGTACAGGCTGCCTGGAACGATGTCCCCTTTCTACAAGGGTCAGTGTGAGCAGGAATGATCTCTGGGAGCAGAATTCTCGGAGTCTTTCCACTGAATTCTCTGTCCCTGTGTCTTGGGGTGACTTTATTGTGTGTATCCCCTATTGCTGCTCTATGCCCAGAAGTGAACTTTGTGCATTTCTGTGCCTTTCAACTGAGCCTGAGAGGGGGGAGAGGAAAAAAAACCGGACAAACTTCTCAGAGTGTTTGTTCAAGGACACACATACACACTCCTCTGCATCCTGCTTGCAGCAAGAGCAGAGGAAGCAACTTTGTTTCTTTTTAGCCAGTTTTCAGCTCCTTTTCTCTGGGGGGAGATGGAGAGTTGAACTTTGTTTTCCTGGGACTTTGGGGGTTTTTTCCCCTTCTCTTCTTGACTCTTTCAACATCAGAGCACATTGGGAGAATTTTCTCCCGAGGTGGGGGCCCTGAATGTGGGCCCATGAGCCAGCTGCAAGGAGGAGGAGAGAGACTACACCTACGGAAGTGTTGGGGTTCCTCCCCCCTGCCATGAGGTCATGGGAGAGGGGACCCTGGGGTAGAGGCATGGCCTGGGCACGGGGTCTCCCTGCTCACATGTGCCCTAATCCTGTTCAGCACTGCTTATTTTGTGTTGCCCTGTGCGAGGAGGGCCCTGCTTGTGCCGTGATTGCTCAGTTCTTTGGCAGTGCCCCGCCCATGTGGCTGGAGAAGAAAGAGCTCTGAAACTTCTCTCAAGAATCGCTCCCTGTTTCTTTGCACGGGCCTCGCTGTCTATGGATGTTTCAGGAGACCCCACCGAAACATGGAAGGACTCTCAAATTATCCCAGCTTTCTCTGCACAGCGAGAGCTTTTAATATTTAGCATTGCTATCCTTTTCCTGTGTGTTTGTTAAAAAAATAGTTTTTATCTCTTTCACTTTCTTCCCAGGAAAGTTCTTTTTTCCAAAAACCTGGTGGGGGAGGGCTGGGTGTAACCTGCCTTCTATCAGAGGATATTTTCCTCCACATTTGTCCAAACCGGCACAGCCTGTCCTTTCCTGGGTCTCTGTTGCAGATGGAAGCTGCTGGTGCCATTGTCAGCTTGAAGCACTCTTTTGATGCAAGCAGATGTTGCCAGGTGTGTTCAGCAGCTGTTGCTCAATGCTTATGCCAAGCTATTGTGTTCCTCATGGAACCAAGGAGCCATTGTGACACTGCAGGGGCTGATGGCATCAAGGAGGCAATTGTGACAGTACAGAACCTCCTAGAAACAAGGCTCCATTGTGACACCGTGGGGAATCATGGAATCAAGGAGCCCATTGTGACACGGCTGCATGGAACCAATGGTCCATGGTTACACTGCGGATTCAAGAAGAGCACGGTGACACCACGCAACATCACGGAACCATAGGTCCATTGTGACACAGCGGGGCCTCATGGAAACAAGGGGACCATTGTGGCAAAGCAGGGCCTAATGGAAGCATGGAGAGCATTGTGACACTAAGGAAACTCCTGGAACCAAGATGACCACTGGCACATAATGGAACCTCATGGAAGCAAGCCTCCACAATGACTTTGGAGGGCCTCAGGGACCACAGGACCCATTGTGACACAGCAGGACCTGGTGGAACCAAGGAGCCTTTGTGATACTCCAGATCCACATGGAAGCCAGGGTGCACTGAGACACAGCGGGGCCTTGTGGGAACCAAAGACACCTCTGCAAAAAGCAGGCTAGCTCATAGAAGCAAGGAGTCCATTGTTACAACGTAAAAGCTATGGAACCAAGGGACCATTGTGACACTGCGGGGCCTCATGGAACCAATTGTCCATGATGACAATGCGGATCAAAGGAGACCATGGTGACACTGCGGAACCTGATGGAACCAAGGAGCCATTGTGACACAGTGGGGCCTCATGGAATCAAGGAGACCATTGTGACCCAGGTGTTGCATGTGAAGGCAAGGAGCCATTGTGACACTTTGGGCTTCTTCCCTTGAGCTCTGCAGCTGGCTGTCCCAGCCCAGCGCACCATGTGCCACCTGCTCTCCTCAGGGCTCTGCCTGCACACAGCCCCAGGAGAAGTTTTCCTGTTTGGAAGGAAAGAATGGAAAAGCCGGAGCAGGTTTCCTAAACAACAAACCCCACTCAGGAGCCACATGCTCAGTACAGGCTGCCTGGAACGATGTCCCCTTTCTACAAGGGTCAGTGTGAGCAGGAATGATCTCTGGGAGCAGAATTCTCGGAGTCTTTCCACTGAATTCTCTGTCCCTGTGTCTTGGGGTGACTTTATCGTGTGTATCCCCTATTGCTGCTCTATGCCCAGAAGTGAACTTTGTGCGTTTCTGTGCCTTTCAACTGAGCCTGAGAGGGGGGAGAGGAAAAAATCCGGACAAACTTCTCAGAGCGTTTTTTCAAGGACACACATACACGCTCCTCTGCATCCTGCTTGCAGCAAGAGCAGAGGAAGCAACTTTGTTTCTTTTTAGCCAGTTTTCAGCTCCTTTTCTCTGGGGGGAGATGGAGAGTTGAACTTTGTTTTCCTGGGACTTTGGGGGTTTTTTCCCCTTCTCTTCTTGACTCTTTCAACATCAGACCACATTGGGAGAATTTTCTCCCGAGGTGGGGGCCCTGAATGTGGGCCCATGAGCCAGCTGCAAGGAGGAGGAGAGAGACTACACCTACGGAAGTGTTGGGGTTCCTCCCCCCTGCCATGAGGTCATGGGAGAGGGGACCCTGGGGTAGAGGCATGGCCTGGGCACGGGGTCTCCCTGCTCCCTGCTCACATGTGCCCTAATCCTGTTCAGCACTGCTTATTTTGTGTTGCCCTGTGCGAGGAGGGCCCTGGTTGTGCTGTGATTGCTCAGTTCTTTGGCAGTGCCCCGCCCATGTGGCTGGAGAAGAAAGAGCTCTGCAACTTCTCTCAAGAATCGCTCCCTGTTTCTTTGCACGGGCCTCGCTGTCTATGGATGTTTCAGGAGACCCCACCGAAACACGGAAGGACTCTCAAATTATCCCAGCTTTCTCTGCACAGCGAGAGCTTTTAATATTTAGCATTGCTATCCTTTTCCTGTGTGTTTGTTAAAAAAATAGTTTTTATCTCTTTCACTTTCTTCCCAGGAAAGTTCTTTTTTCCAAAAACCTGGTGGGGGAGGGCTGGGTGTAACCTGCCTTCTATCAGAGGATATTTTCCTCCAAATTTGTCCAAACCGGCACAGCCTGTCCTTTCCTGGGTCTCTGTTGCAGATGGAAGCTGCTGGTGCCATTGTCAGCTTGAAGCACTCTTTTGATGCAAGCAGATGTTGCCAGGTGTGTTCAGCAGCTGTTGCTCAATGCTTATGCCAAGCTATTGTGTTCCTCATGGAACCAAGGAGCCATTGTGACACTGCAGGGGCTGATGGCATCAAGGAGGCAATTGTGACAGTACAGAACCTCCTAGAAACAAGGCTCCATTGTGACACCGTGGGGAATCATGGAATCAAGGAGCCCATTGTGACACGGCTGCATGGAACCAATGGTCCATGGTTACACTGCGGATTCAAGAAGAGCACGGTGACACCACGCAACATCATGGAACCATAGGTCCATTGTGACACAGCGGGGCCTCATGGAAACAAGGGGACCATTGTGGCAAAGCAGGGCCTAATGGAAGCATGGAGAGCATTGTGACACTAAGGAAACTCCTGGAACCAAGATGACCACTGGCACATAATGGAACCTCATGGAAGCAAGCCTCCACAATGACTTTGGAGGGCCTCAGGGACCACAGGACCCATTGTGACACAGCAGGACCTGGTGGAACCAAGGAGCCTTTGTGATACTCCACATCCACATGGAAGCCAGGGTGCACTGAGACACAGCGGGGCCTTGTTGGAACCAAAGACACCTCTGCAAAAAGCAGGCTAGCTCATAGAAGCAAGGAGTCCATTGTTACAACGTAAAAGCTATGGAACCAAGGGACCATTGTGACACTGCGGGGCCTCATGGAACCAATTGTCCATGATGACAGTGCGGATCAAAGGAGACCATGGTGACACTGCGGAACCTGATGGAACCAAGGAGCCATTGTGACACAGTGGGGCCTCATGGAATCAAGGAGACCATTGTGACCCAGGTGTTGCATGTGAAGGCAAGGAGCCATTGTGACACTTTGGGCTTCTTCCCTTGAGCTCTGCAGCTGGCTGTCCCAGCCCAGCGCACCATGTGCCACCTGCTCTCCTCAGGGCTCTGCCTGCACACAGCCCCAGGAGAAGTTTTCCTGTTTGGAAGGAAAGAATGGAAAAGCCTGAGCAGGTTTCCTAAACAACAAACCCCACTCAGGAGCCACATGCTCAGTACAGGCTGCCTGGAACGATGTCCCCTTTCTACAAGGGTCAGTGTGAGCAGGAATGAATGATCTCTGGGAGCAGAATTCTCGGAGTCTTTCCACTGAATTCTCTCTCCCTGTGTCTTGGGGTGACTTTATTGTGTGTATCCCCTATTGCTGCTCTATGCCCAGAAGTGAACTTTGTGCATTTCTGTGCCTTTCAACTGAGCCTGAGAGGGGGGAGAGGAAAAAAAAGCCAGACAAACTTCTCAGAGCGTTTGTTCAAGGACACACATACACACTCCTCTGCATCCTGCTTGCAGCAAGAGCAGAGGAAGCAACTTTGTTTCTTTTTAGCCAGTTTTCAGCTCCTTTTCTCTGGGGGGAGATGGAGAGTTGAACTTTGTTTTCCTGGGACTTTGGGGGTTTTTTCCCCTTCTCTTCTTGACTCTTTCAACATCAGAGCACATTGGGAGAATTTTCTCCCGAGGTGGGGGCCCTGAATGTGGGCCCATGAGCCAGCTGCAAGGAGGAGGAGAGAGACTACACCTACGGAAGTGTTGGGGTTCCTCCCCCCTGCCATGAGGTCATGGGAGAGGGGACCCTGGGGTAGAGGCATGGCCTGGGCACGGGGTCTCCCTGCTCCCTGCTCACATGTGCCCTAATCCTGTTCAGCACTGCTTATTTTGTGTTGCCCTGTGCGAGGAGGGCCCTGGTTGTGCCCTGATTGCTCAGTTCTTTGGCAGTGCCCTGCCCATGTGGTAGGAGAAGAAAGAGCTCTGCAACTTCTCTCAAGAATCGCTCCCTGTTTCTTTGCACGGGCCTCGCTGTCTATGGATGTTTCAGGAGACCCCACCGAAACACGGAAGGACTCTCAAATTATCCCAGCTTTCTCTGCACAGCGAGAGCTTTTAATATTTAGCATTGCTATCCTTTTCCTGTGTGTTTGTTAAAAAAATAGTTTTTATCTCTTTCACTTTCTTCCCAGGAAAGTTCTTTTTTCCAAAAACCTGGTGGGGGAGGGCTGGGTGTAACCTGCCTTCTATCAGAGGATATTTTCCTCCACATTTGTCCAAACTGGCACAGCCTGTCCTTTCCTGGGTCTCTGTTGCAGATGGAAGCTGCTGGTGCCATTGTCAGCTTGAAGCCCTCTTTTGATGCAAGCAGATGTTGCCAGGTGTGTTCAGCAGCTGTTGCTCAATGCTTATGCCAAGCTATTGTGTTCCTCATGGAACCAAGGAGCCATTGTGACACTGCAGGGGCTGATGGCATCAAGGAGGCAATTGTGACAGTACAGAACCTCCTAGAAACAAGGCTCCATTGTGACACCGTGGGGAATCATGGAATCAAGGAGCCCATTGTGACACGGCTGCATGGAACCAATGGTCCATGGTTACACTGCGGATTCAAGAAGAGCACGGTGACACCACGCAACATCATGGAACCATAGGTCCATTGTGACACAGCGGGGCCTCATGGAAACAAGGGGACCATTGTGGCAAAGCAGGGCCTAATGGAAGCATGGAGAGCATTGTGACACTAAGGAAACTCCTGGAACCAAGATGACCACTGGCACATAATGGAACCTCATGGAAGCAAGCCTCCACAATGACTTTGGAGGGCCTCAGGGACCACAGGACCCATTGTGACACAGCAGGACCTGGTGGAACCAAGGAGCCTTTGTGATACTCCAGATCCACATGGAAGCCAGGGTGCACTGAGACACAGCGGGGCCTTGTTGGAACCAAAGACACCTCTGCAAAAAGCAGGCTAGCTCATAGAAGCAAGGAGTCCATTGTTACAACGTAAAAGCTATGGAACCAAAGGACCATTGTGACACTGCGGGGCCTCATGGAACCAATTGTCCATGATGACAATGCGGATCAAAGGAGACCATGGTGACACTGCGGAACCTGATGGAACCAAGGAGCCATTGTGACACAGTGGGGCCTCATGGAATCAAGGAGACCATTGTGACCCAGGTGTTGCATGTGAAGGCAAGGAGCCATTGTGACACTTTGGGCTTCTTCCCTTGAGCTCTGCAGCTGGCTGTCCCAGCCCAGCGCACCATGTGCCACCTGCTCTCCTCAGGGCTCTGCCTGCACACAGCCCCAGGAGAAGTTTTCCTGTTTGGAAGGAAAGAATGGAAAAGCCGGAGCAGGTTTCCTAAACAACAAACCCCACTCAGGAGCCACATGCTCAGTACAGGCTGCCTGGAACGATGTCCCCTTTCTACAAGGGTCAGTGTGAGCAGGAATGATCTCTGGGAGCAGAATTCTCGGAGTCTTTCCACTGAATTCTCTGTCCCTGTGTCTTGGGGTGACTTTATTGTGTGTATCCCCTATTGCTGCTCTATGCCCAGAAGTGAACTTTGTGCGTTTCTGTGCCTTTCAACTGAGCCTGAGAGGGGGGAGAGGAAAAAAAACCGGACAAACTTCTCAGAGCGTTTTTTCAAGGACACACATACACGCTCCTCTGCATCCTGCTTGCAGCAAGAGCAGAGGAAGCAACTTTGTTTCTTTTTAGCCAGTTTTCAGCTCCTTTTCTCTGGGGGGAGATGGAGAGTTGAACTTTGTTTTCCTGGGACTTTGGGGGTTTTTTCCCCTTCTCTTCTTGACTCTTTCAACATCAGAGCACATTGGGAGAATTTTCTCCCGAGGTGGGGGCCCTGAATGTGGGCCCATGAGCCAGCTGCAAGGAGGAGGAGAGAGACTACACCTACGGAAGTGTTGGGGTTCCTCCCCCCTGCCATGAGGTCATGGGAGAGGGGACCCTGGGGTAGAGGCATGGCCTGGGCACGGGGTCTCCCTGCTCCCTGCTCACATGTGCCCTAATCCTGTTCAGCACTGCTTATTTTGTGTTGCCCTGTGCGAGGAGGGCCCTGGTTGTGCTGTGATTGCTCAGTTCTTTGGCAGTGCCCCGCCCATGTGGCTGGAGAAGAAAGAGCTCTGCAACTTCTCTCAAGAATCGCTCCCTGTTTCTTTGCACGGGCCTCGCTGTCTATGGATGTTTCAGGAGACCCCACCGAAACACGGAAGGACTCTCAAATTATCCCAGCTTTCTCTGCACAGCGAGAGCTTTTAATATTTAGCATTGCTATCCTTTTCCTGTGTGTTTGTTAAAAAAATAGTTTTTATCTCTTTCACTTTCTTCCCAGGAAAGTTCTTTTTTCCAAAAACCTGGTGGGGGAGGGCTGGGTGTAACCTGCCTTCTATCAGAGGATATTTTCCTCCACATTTGTCCAAACCGGCACAGCCTGTCCTTTCCTGGGTCTCTGTTGCAGATGGAAGCTGCTGGTGCCATTGTCAGCTTGAAGCACTCTTTTGATGCAAGCAGATGTTGCCAGGTGTGTTCAGCAGCTGTTGCTCAATGCTTATGCCAAGCTATTGTGTTCCTCATGGAACCAAGGAGCCATTGTGACACTGCAGGGGCTGATGGCATCAAGGAGGCAATTGTGACAGTACAGAACCTCCTAGAAACAAGGCTCCATTGTGACACCGTGGGGAATCATGGAATCAAGGAGCCCATTGTGACACGGCTGCATGGAACCAATGGTCCATGGTTACACGGCGGATTCAAGAAGAGCACGGTGACACCACGCAACATCATGGAACCATAGGTCCATTGTGACACAGCGGGGCCTCATGGAAACAAGGGGACCATTGTGGCAAAGCAGGGCCTAATGGAAGCATGGAGAGCATTGTGACACTAAGGAAACTCCTGGAACCAAGATGACCACTGGCACATAATGGAACCTCATGGAAGCAAGCCTCCACAATGACTTTGGAGGGCCTCAGGGACCACAGGACCCATTGTGACACAGCAGGACCTGGTGGAACCAAGGAGCCTTTGTGATACTCCAGATCCACATGGAAGCCAGGGTGCACTGAGACACAGCGGGGCCTTGTGGGAACCAAAGACACCTCTGCAAAAAGCAGGCTAGCTCATAGAAGCAAGGAGTCCATTGTTACAACGTAAAAGCTATGGAACCAAGGGACCATTGTGACACTGCGGGGCCTCATGGAACCAATTGTCCATGATGACAATGCGGATCAAAGGAGACCATGGTGACACTGCGGAACCTGATGGAACCAAGGAGCCATTGTGACACAGTGGGGCCTCATGGAATCAAGGAGACCATTGTGACCCAGGTGTTGCATGTGAAGGCAAGGAGCCATTGTGACACTTTGGGCTTCTTCCCTTGAGCTCTGCAGCTGGCTGTCCCAGCCCAGCGCACCATGTGCCACCTGCTCTCCTCAGGGCTCTGCCTGCACACAGCCCCAGGAGAAGTTTTCCTGTTTGGAAGGAAAGAATGGAAAAGCCGGAGCAGGTTTCCTAAACAACAAACCCCACTCAGGAGCCACATGCTCAGTACAGGCTGCCTGGAACGATGTCCCCTTTCTACAAGGGTCAGTGTGAGCAGGAATGAATGATCTCTGGGAGCAGAATTCTCGGAGTCTTTCCACTGAATTCTCTGTCCCTGTGTCTTGGGGTGACTTTATTGTGTGTATCCCCTATTGCTGCTCTATGCCCAGAAGTGAACTTTGTGCATTTCTGTGCCTTTCAACTGAGCCTGAGAGGGGGGAGAGGAAAAAAAAGCCAGACAAACTTCTCAGAGCGTTTGTTCAAGGACACACATACACACTCCTCTGCATCCTGCTTGCAGCAAGAGCAGAGGAAGCAACTTTGTTTCTTTTTAGCCAGTTTTCAGCTCCTTTTCTCTGGGGGGAGATGGAGAGTTGAACTTTGTTTTCCTGGGACTTTGGGGGTTTTTTCCCCTTCTCTTCTTGACTCTTTCAACATCAGAGCACATTGGGAGAATTTTCTCCCGAGGTGGGGGCCCTGAATGTGGGCCCATGAGCCAGCTGCAAGGAGGAGGAGAGAGACTACACCTACGGAAGTGTTGGGGTTCCTCCCCCCTGCCATGAGGTCATGGGAGAGGGGACCCTGGGGTAGAGGCATGGCCTGGGCACGGGGTCTCCCTGCTCACATGTGCCCTAATCCTGTTCAGCACTGCTTATTTTGTGTTGCCCTGTGCGAGGAGGGCCCTGCTTGTGCCGTGATTGCTCAGTTCTTTGGCAGTGCCCCGCCCATGTGGCTGGAGAAGAAAGAGCTCTGAAACTTCTCTCAAGAATCGCTCCCTGTTTCTTTGCACGGGCCTCGCTGTCTATGGATGTTTCAGGAGACCCCACCGAAACATGGAAGGACTCTCAAATTATCCCAGCTTTCTCTGCACAGCGAGAGCTTTTAATATTTAGCATTGCTATCCTTTTCCTGTGTGTTTGTTAAAAAAATAGTTTTTATCTCTTTCACTTTCTTCCCAGGAAAGTTCTTTTTTCCAAAAACCTGGTGGGGGAGGGCTGGGTGTAACCTGCCTTCTATCAGAGGATATTTTCCTCCACATTTGTCCAAACCGGCACAGCCTGTCCTTTCCTGGGTCTCTGTTGCAGATGGAAGCTGCTGGTGCCATTGTCAGCTTGAAGCACTCTTTTGATGCAAGCAGATGTTGCCAGGTGTGTTCAGCAGCTGTTGCTCAATGCTTATGCCAAGCTATTGTGTTCCTCATGGAACCAAGGAGCCATTGTGACACTGCAGGGGCTGATGGCATCAAGGAGGCAATTGTGACAGTACAGAACCTCCTAGAAACAAGGCTCCATTGTGACACCGTGGGGAATCATGGAATCAAGGAGCCCATTGTGACACGGCTGCATGGAACCAATGGTCCATGGTTACACGGCGGATTCAAGAAGAGCACGGTGACACCACGCAACATCATGGAACCATAGGTCCATTGTGACACAGCGGGGCCTCATGGAAACAAGGGGACCATTGTGGCAAAGCAGGGCCTAATGGAAGCATGGAGAGCATTGTGACACTAAGGAAACTCCTGGAACCAAGATGACCACTGGCACATAATGGAACCTCATGGAAGCAAGCCTCCACAATGACTTTGGAGGGCCTCAGGGACCACAGGACCCATTGTGACACAGCAGGACCTGGTGGAACCAAGGAGCCTTTGTGATACTCCAGATCCACATGGAAGCCAGGGTGCACTGAGACACAGCGGGGCCTTGTGGGAACCAAAGACACCTCTGCAAAAAGCAGGCTAGCTCATAGAAGCAAGGAGTCCATTGTTACAACGTAAAAGCTATGGAACCAAGGGACCATTGTGACACTGCGGGGCCTCATGGAACCAATTGTCCATGATGACAATGCGGATCAAAGGAGACCATGGTGACACTGCGGAACCTGATGGAACCAAGGAGCCATTGTGACACAGTGGGGCCTCATGGAATCAAGGAGACCATTGTGACCCAGGTGTTGCATGTGAAGGCAAGGAGCCATTGTGACACTTTGGGCTTCTTCCCTTGAGCTCTGCAGCTGGCTGTCCCAGCCCAGCGCACCATGTGCCACCTGCTCTCCTCAGGGCTCTGCCTGCACACAGCCCCAGGAGAAGTTTTCCTGTTTGGAAGGAAAGAATGGAAAAGCCGGAGCAGGTTTCCTAAACAACAAACCCCACTCAGGAGCCACATGCTCAGTACAGGCTGCCTGGAACGATGTCCCCTTTCTACAAGGATCAGTGTGAGCAGGAATGATCTCTGGGAGCAGAATTCTCGGAGTCTTTCCACTGAATTCTCTGTCCCTGTGTCTTGGGGTGACTTTATCGTGTGTATCCCCTATTGCTGCTCTATGCCCAGAAGTGAACTTTGTGCGTTTCTGTGCCTTTCAACTGAGCCTGAGAGGGGGGAGAGGAAAAAAAACCGGACAAACTTCTCAGAGCGTTTGTTCAAGGACACACATACACACTCCTCTGCATCCTGCTTGCAGCAAGAGCAGAGGAAGCAACTTTGTTTCTTTTTTGCCAGTTTTCAGCTCCTTTTCTCTGGGAGGAGATGGAGAGTTGAACTTTGTTTTCCTGGGACTTCGGGGGTTTTTTTTCCCTTCTTCTCTTCTTGACTCTTTCAACATCAGACCACATTGGGAGAATTTTCTCCCGAGGTGGGGGCCCTGAATGTGGGCCCATGAGCCAGCTGCAAGGAGGAGGAGAGAGACTACACCTACGGAAGTGTTGGGGTTCCTCCCCCCTGCCATGAGGTCATGGGAGAGGGGACCCTGGGGTAGAGGCATGGCCTGGGCACGGGGTCTCCCTGCTCCCTGCTCACATGTGCCCTAATCCTGTTCAGCACTGCTTATTTTGTGTTGCCCTGTGCGAGGAGGGCCCTGGTTGTGCCGTGATTGCTCAGTTCTTTGGCAGTGCCCCGCCCATGTGGCTGGAGAAGAAAGAGCTCTGCAACTTCTCTCAAGAATCGCTCCCTGTTTCTTTGCACAGGCCTCGCTGTCTATGGATGTTTCAGGAGACCCCACCGAAACACGGAAGGACTCTCAAATTATCCCAGCTTTCTCTGCACAGCGAGAGCTTTTAATATTTAGCATTGCTATCCTTTTCCTGTGTGTTTGTTAAAAAAATAGTTTTTATCTCTTTCACTTTCTTCCCAGGAAAGTTCTTTTTTCCAAAAACCTGGTGGGGGAGGGCTGGGTGTAACCTGCCTTCTATCAGAGGATATTTTCCTCCACATTTGTCCAAACTGGCACAGCCTGTCCTTTCCTGGGTCTCTGTTGCAGATGGAAGCTGCTGGTGCCATTGTCAGCTTGAAGCCCTCTTTTGATGCAAGCAGATGTTGCCAGGTGTGTTCAGCAGCTGTTGCTCAATGCTTATGCCAAGCTATTGTGTTCCTCATGGAACCAAGGAGCCATTGTGACACTGCAGGGGCTGATGGCATCAAGGAGGCAATTGTGACAGTACAGAACCTCCTAGAAACAAGGCTCCATTGTGACACCGTGGGGAATCATGGAATCAAGGAGCCCATTGTGACACGGCTGCATGGAACCAATGGTCCATGGTTACACGGCGGATTCAAGAAGAGCACGGTGACACCACGCAACATCATGGAACCATAGGTCCATTGTGACACAGCGGGGCCTCATGGAAACAAGGGGACCATTGTGGCAAAGCAGGGCCTAATGGAAGCATGGAGAGCATTGTGACACTAAGGAAACTCCTGGAACCAAGATGACCACTGGCACATAATGGAACCTCATGGAAGCAAGCCTCCACAATGACTTTGGAGGGCCTCAGGGACCACAGGACCCATTGTGACACAGCAGGACCTGGTGGAACCAAGGAGCCTTTGTGATACTCCACATCCACATGGAAGCCAGGGTGCACTGAGACACAGCGGGGCCTTGTTGGAACCAAAGACACCTCTGCAAAAAGCAGGCTAGCTCATAGAAGCAAGGAGTCCATTGTTACAACGTAAAAGCTATGGAAGCAAGGGACCATTGTGACACTGCGGGGCCTCATGGAACCAATTGTCCATGATGACAGTGCGGATCAAAGGAGACCATGGTGACACTGCGGAACCTGATGGAACCAAGGAGCCATTGTGACACAGTGGGGCCTCATGGAATCAAGGAGACCATTGTGACCCAGGTGTTGCATGTGAAGGCAAGGAGCCATTGTGACACTTTGGGCTTCTTCCCTTGAGCTCTGCAGCTGGCTGTCCCAGCCCAGCGCACCATGTGCCACCTGCTCTCCTCAGGGCTCTGCCTGCACACAGCCCCAGGAGAAGTTTTCCTGTTTGGAAGGAAAGAATGGAAAAGCCTGAGCAGGTTTCCTAAACAACAAACGCCACTCAGGAGCCACATGCTCAGTACAGGCTGCCTGGAACGATGTCCCCTTTCTACAAGGGTCAGTGTGAGCAGGAATGAATGATCTCTGGGAGCAGAATTCTCGGAGTCTTTCCACTGAATTCTCTGTCCCTGTGTCTTGGGGTGACTTTATTGTGTGTATCCCCTATTGCTGCTCTATGCCCAGAAGTGAACTTTGTGCATTTCTGTGCCTTTCAACTGAGCCTGAGAGGGGGGAGAGGAAAAAAAACCGGACAAACTTCTCAGAGCGTTTGTTCAAGGACACACATACACACTCCTCTGCATCCTGCTTGCAGCAAGAGCAGAGGAAGCAACTTTGTTTCTTTTTAGCCAGTTTTCAGCTCCTTTTCTCTGGGGGGAGATGGAGAGTTGAACTTTGTTTTCCTGGGACTTTGGGGGTTTTTTCCCCTTCTCTTCTTGACTCTTTCAACATCAGAGCACATTGGGAGAATTTTCTCCCGAGGTGGGGGCCCTGAATGTGGGCCCATGAGCCAGCTGCAAGGAGGAGGAGAGAGACTACACCTACGGAAGTGTTGGGGTTCCTCCCCCCTGCCATGAGGTCATGGGAGAGGGGACCCTGGGGTAGGGGCATGGCCTGGGCACGGGGTCTCCCTGCTCCCTGCTCACATGTGCCCTAATCCTGTTCAGCACTGCTTATTTTGTGTTGCCCTGTGCGAGGAGGGCCCTGGTTGTGCCGTGATTGCTCAGTTCTTTGGCAGTGCCCCGCCCATGTGGCTGGAGAAGAAAGAGCTCTGCAACTTCTCTCAAGAATCGCTCCCTGTTTCTTTGCACGGGCCTCGCTGTCTATGGATGTTTCAGGAGACCCCACCGAAACACGGAAGGACTCTCAAATTATCCTAGCTTTCTCTGCACAGCGAGAGCTTTTAATATTTAGCATTGCTATCCTTTTCCTGTGTGTTTGTTAAAAAAATAGTTTTTATCTCTTTCACTTTCTTCCCAGGAAAGTTCTTTTTTCCAAAAACCTGGTGGGGGAGGGCTGGGTGTAACCTGCCTTCTATCAGAGGATATTTTCCTCCACATTTGTCCAAACCGGCACAGCCTGTCCTTTCCTGGGTCTCTGTTGCAGATGGAAGCTGCTGGTGCCATTGTCAGCTTGAAGCCCTCTTTTGATGCAAGCAGATGTTGCCAGGTGTGTTCAGCAGCTGTTGCTCAATGCTTATGCCAAGCTATTGTGTTCCTCATGGAACCAAGGAGCCATTGTGACACTGCAGGGGCTGATGGCATCAAGGAGGCAATTGTGACAGTACAGAACCTCCTAGAAACAAGGCTCCATTGTGACACCGTGGGGAATCATGGAATCAAGGAGCCCATTGTGACACGGCTGCATGGAACCAATGGTCCATGGTTACACGGCGGATTCAAGAAGAGCACGGTGACACCACGCAACATCATGGAACCATAGGTCCATTGTGACACAGCGGGGCCTCATGGAAACAAGGGGACCATTGTGGCAAAGCAGGGCCTAATGGAAGCATGGAGAGCATTGTGACACTAAGGAAACTCCTGGAACCAAGATGACCACTGGCACATAATGGAACCTCATGGAAGCAAGCCTCCACAATGACTTTGGAGGGCCTCAGGGACCACAGGACCCATTGTGACACAGCAGGACCTGGTGGAACCAAGGAGCCTTTGTGATACTCCACATCCACATGGAAGCCAGGGTGCACTGAGACACAGCGGGGCCTTGTGGGAACCAAAGACACCTCTGCAAAAAGCAGGCTAGCTCATAGAAGCAAGGAGTCCATTGTTACAACGTAAAAGCTATGGAAGCAAGGGACCATTGTGACACTGCGGGGCCTCATGGAACCAATTGTCCATGATGACAATGCGGATCAAAGGAGACCATGGTGGCACTGCGGAACCTGATGGAACCAAGGAGCCATTGTGACACAGTGGGGCCTCATGGAATCAAGGAGACCATTGTGACCCAGGTGTTGCATGGGAAGGCAAGGAGCCATTGTGACACTTTGGGCTTCTTCCCTTGAGCTCTGCAGCTGGCTGTCCCAGCCCAGCGCACCATGTGCCACCTGCTCTCCTCAGGGCTCTGCCTGCACACAGCCCCAGGAGAAGTTTTCCTGTTTGGAAGGAAAGAATGGAAAAGCCGGAGCAGGTTTCCTAAACAACAAACCCCACTCAGGAGCCACATGCTCAGTACAGGCTGCCTGGAACGATGTCCCCTTTCTACAAGGGTCAGTGTGAGCAGGAATGAATGATCTCTGGGAGCAGAATTCTCGGAGTCTTTCCACTGAATTCTCTGTCCCTGTGTCTTGGGGTGACTTTATTGTGTGTATCCCCTATTGCTGCTCTATGCCCAGAAGTGAACTTTGTGCATTTCTGTGCCTTTCAACTGAGCCTGAGAGGGGGGAGAGGAAAAAAAACCGGACAAACTTCTCAGAGCGTTTGTTCAAGGACACACATACACACTCCTCTGCATCCTGCTTGCAGCAAGAGCAGAGGAAGCAACTTTGTTTCTTTTTAGCCAGTTTTCAGCTCCTTTTCTCTGGGGGGAGATGGAGAGTTGAACTTTGTTTTCCTGGGACTTTGGGGGTTTTTTCCCCTTCTCTTCTTGACTCTTTCAACATCAGAGCACATTGGGAGAATTTTCTCCCGAGGTGGGGGCCCTGAATGTGGGCCCATGAGCCAGCTGCAAGGAGGAGGAGAGAGACTACACCTACGGAAGTGTTGGGGTTCCTCCCCCCTGCCATGAGGTCATGGGAGAGGGGACCCTGGGGTAGGGGCATGGCCTGGGCACGGGGTCTCCCTGCTCCCTGCTCACATGTGCCCTAATCCTGTTCAGCACTGCTTATTTTGTGTTGCCCTGTGCGAGGAGGGCCCTGGTTGTGCCGTGATTGCTCAGTTCTTTGGCAGTGCCCCGCCCATGTGGCTGGAGAAGAAAGAGCTCTGCAACTTCTCTCAAGAATCGCTCCCTGTTTCTTTGCACGGGCCTCGCTGTCTATGGATGTTTCAGGAGACCCCACCGAAACACGGAAGGACTCTCAAATTATCCCAGCTTTCTCTGCACAGCGAGAGCTTTTAATATTTAGCATTGCTATCCTTTTCCTGTGTGTTTGTTAAAAAAATAGTTTTTATCTCTTTCACTTTCTTCCCAGGAAAGTTCTTTTTTCCAAAAACCTGGTGGGGGAGGGCTGGGTGTAACCTGCCTTCTATCAGAGGATATTTTCCTCCACATTTGTCCAAACCGGCACAGCCTGTCCTTTCCTGGGTCTCTGTTGCAGATGGAAGCTGCTGGTGCCATTGTCAGCTTGAAGCCCTCTTTTGATGCAAGCAGATGTTGCCAGGTGTGTTCAGCAGCTGTTGCTCAATGCTTATGCCAAGCTATTGTGTTCCTCATGGAACCAAGGAGCCATTGTGACACTGCAGGGGCTGATGGCATCAAGGAGGCAATTGTGACAGTACAGAACCTCCTAGAAACAAGGCTCCATTGTGACACCGTGGGGAATCATGGAATCAAGGAGCCCATTGTGACACGGCTGCATGGAACCAATGGTCCATGGTTACACGGCGGATTCAAGAAGAGCACGGTGACACCACGCAACATCACGGAACCATAGGTCCATTGTGACACAGCGGGGCCTCATGGAAACAAGGGGACCATTGTGGCAAAGCAGGGCCTAATGGAAGCATGGAGAGCATTGTGACACTAAGGAAACTCCTGGAACCAAGATGACCACTGGCACATAATGGAACCTCATGGAAGCAAGCCTCCACAATGACTTTGGAGGGCCTCAGGGACCACAGGACCCATTGTGACACAGCAGGACCTGGTGGAACCAAGGAGCCTTTGTGATACTCCAGATCCACATGGAAGCCAGGGTGCACTGAGACACAGTGGGGCCTTGTGGGAACCAAAGACACCTCTGCAAAAAGCAGGCTAGCTCATAGAAGCAAGGAGTCCATTGTTACAACGTAAAAGCTATGGAACCAAGGGACCATTGTGACACTGCGGGGCCTCATGGAACCAATTGTCCATGATGACAATGCGGATCAAAGGAGACCATGGTGACACTGCGGAACCTGATGGAACCAAGGAGCCATTGTGACACAGTGGGGCCTCATGGAATCAAGGAGACCATTGTGACCCAGGTGTTGCATGGGAAGGCAAGGAGCCATTGTGACACTTTGGGCTTCTTCCCTTGAGCTCTGCAGCTGGCTGTCCCAGCCCAGCGCACCATGTGCCACCTGCTCTCCTCAGGGCTCTGCCTGCACACAGCCCCAGGAGAAGTTTTCCTGTTTGGAAGGAAAGAATGGAAAAGCCGGAGCAGGTTTCCTAAACAACAAACCCCACTCAGGAGCCACATGCTCAGTACAGGCTGCCTGGAACGATGTCCCCTTTCTACAAGGGTCAGTGTGAGCAGGAATGATCTCTGGGAGCAGAATTCTCGGAGTCTTTCCACTGAATTCTCTGTCCCTGTGTCTTGGGGTGACTTTATCGTGTGTATCCCCTATTGCTGCTCTATGCCCAGAAGTGAACTTTGTGCGTTTCTGTGCCTTTCAACTGAGCCTGAGAGGGGGGAGAGGAAAAAAACCGGACAAACTTCTCAGAGCGTTTTTTCAAGGACACACATACACACTCCTCTGCATCCTGCTTGCAGCAAGAGCAGAGGAAGCAACTTTGTTTCTTTTTTGCCAGTTTTCAGCTCCTTTTCTCTGGGAGGAGATGGAGAGTTGAACTTTGTTTTCCTGGGACTTCGGGGGTTTTTTTTCCCTTCTTCTCTTCTTGACTCTTTCAACATCAGACCACATTGGGAGAATTTTCTCCCGAGGTGGGGGCCCTGAATGTGGGCCCATGAGCCAGCTGCAAGGAGGAGGAGAGAGACTACACCTACGGAAGTGTTGGGGTTCCTCCCCCCTGCCATGAGGTCATGGGAGAGGGGACCCTGGGGTAGAGGCATGGCCTGGGCACGGGGTCTCCCTGCTCCCTGCTCACATGTGCCCTAATCCTGTTCAGCACTGCTTATTTTGTGTTGCCCTGTGCGAGGAGGGCCCTGGTTGTGCCGTGATTGCTCAGTTCTTTGGCAGTGCCCCGCCCATGTGGCTGGAGAAGAAAGAGCTCTGCAACTTCTCTCAAGAATCGCTCCCTGTTTCTTTGCACGGGCCTCGCTGTCTATGGATGTTTCAGGAGACCCCACCGAAACACGGAAGGACTCTCAAATTATCCCAGCTTTCTCTGCACAGCGAGAGCTTTTAATATTTAGCATTGCTATCCTTTTCCTGTGTGTTTGTTAAAAAAATAGTTTTTATCTCTTTCACTTTCTTCCCAGGAAAGTTCTTTTTTCCAAAAACCTGGTGGGGGAGGGCTGGGTGTAACCTGCCTTCTATCAGAGGATATTTTCCTCCACATTTGTCCAAACTGGCACAGCCTGTCCTTTCCTGGGTCTCTGTTGCAGATGGAAGCTGCTGGTGCCATTGTCAGCTTGAAGCCCTCTTTTGATGCAAGCAGATGTTGCCAGGTGTGTTCAGCAGCTGTTGCTCAATGCTTATGCCAAGCTATTGTGTTCCTCATGGAACCAAGGAGCCATTGTGACACTGCAGGGGCTGATGGCATCAAGGAGGCAATTGTGACAGTACAGAACCTCCTAGAAACAAGGCTCCATTGTGACACCGTGGGGAATCATGGAATCAAGGAGCCCATTGTGACACGGCTGCATGGAACCAATGGTCCATGGTTACACGGCGGATTCAAGAAGAGCACGGTGACACCACGCAACATCATGGAACCATAGGTCCATTGTGACACAGCGGGGCCTCATGGAAACAAGGGGACCATTGTGGCAAAGCAGGGCCTAATGGAAGCATGGAGAGCATTGTGACACTAAGGAAACTCCTGGAACCAAGATGACCACTGGCACATAATGGAACCTCATGGAAGCAAGCCTCCACAATGACTTTGGAGGGCCTCAGGGACCACAGGACCCATTGTGACACAGCAGGACCTGGTGGAACCAAGGAGCCTTTGTGATACTCCACATCCACATGGAAGCCAGGGTGCACTGAGACACAGCGGGGCCTTGTTGGAACCAAAGACACCTCTGCAAAAAGCAGGCTAGCTCATAGAAGCAAGGAGTCCATTGTTACAACGTAAAAGCTATGGAAGCAAGGGACCATTGTGACACTGCGGGGCCTCATGGAACCAATTGTCCATGATGACAGTGCGGATCAAAGGAGACCATGGTGACACTGCGGAACCTGATGGAACCAAGGAGCCATTGTGACACAGTGGGGCCTCATGGAATCAAGGAGACCATTGTGACCCAGGTGTTGCATGTGAAGGCAAGGAGCCATTGTGACACTTTGGGCTTCTTCCCTTGAGCTCTGCAGCTGGCTGTCCCAGCCCAGCGCACCATGTGCCACCTGCTCTCCTCAGGGCTCTGCCTGCACACAGCCCCAGGAGAAGTTTTCCTGTTTGCAAGGAAAGAATGGAAAAGCCGGAGCAGGTTTCCTAAACAACAAACCCCACTCAGGAGCCACATGCTCAGTACAGGCTGCCTGGAACGATGTCCCCTTTCTACAAGGGTCAGTGTGAGCAGGAATGAATGATCTCTGGGAGCAGAATTCTCGGAGTCTTTCCACTGAATTCTCTGTCCCTGTGTCTTGGGGTGACTTTATTGTGTGTATCCCCTATTGCTGCTCTATGCCCAGAAGTGAACTTTGTGCATTTCTGTGCCTTTCAACTGAGCCTGAGAGGGGGGAGAGGAAAAAAAACCGGACAAACTTCTCAGAGCGTTTGTTCAAGGACACACATACACACTCCTCTGCATCCTGCTTGCAGCAAGAGCAGAGGAAGCAACTTTGTTTCTTTTTAGCCAGTTTTCAGCTCCTTTTCTCTGGGGGGAGATGGAGAGTTGAACTTTGTTTTCCTGGGACTTTGGGGGTTTTTTCCCCTTCTCTTCTTGACTCTTTCAACATCAGAGCACATTGGGAGAATTTTCTCCCGAGGTGGGGGCCCTGAATGTGGGCCCATGAGCCAGCTGCAAGGAGGAGGAGAGAGACTACACCTACGGAAGTGTTGGGGTTCCTCCCCCCTGCCATGAGGTCATGGGAGAGGGGACCCTGGGGTAGGGGCATGGCCTGGGCACGGGGTCTCCCTGCTCCCTGCTCACATGTGCCCTAATCCTGTTCAGCACTGCTTATTTTGTGTTGCCCTGTGCGAGGAGGGCCCTGGTTGTGCCGTGATTGCTCAGTTCTTTGGCAGTGCCCCGCCCATGTGGCTGGAGAAGAAAGAGCTCTGCAACTTCTCTCAAGAATCGCTCCCTGTTTCTTTGCACGGGCCTCGCTGTCTATGGATGTTTCAGGAGACCCCACCGAAACACGGAAGGACTCTCAAATTATCCCAGCTTTCTCTGCACAGCGAGAGCTTTTAATATTTAGCATTGCTATCCTTTTCCTGTGTGTTTGTTAAAAAAATAGTTTTTATCTCTTTCACTTTCTTCCCAGGAAAGTTCTTTTTTCCAAAAACCTGGTGGGGGAGGGCTGGGTGTAACCTGCCTTCTATCAGAGGATATTTTCCTCCACATTTGTCCAAACTGGCACAGCCTGTCCTTTCCTGGGTCTCTGTTGCAGATGGAAGCTGCTGGTGCCATTGTCAGCTTGAAGCCCTCTTTTGATGCAAGCAGATGTTGCCAGGTGTGTTCAGCAGCTGTTGCTCAATGCTTATGCCAAGCTATTGTGTTCCTCATGGAACCAAGGAGCCATTGTGACACTGCAGGGGCTGATGGCATCAAGGAGGCAATTGTGACAGTACAGAACCTCCTAGAAACAAGGCTCCATTGTGACACCGTGGGGAATCATGGAATCAAGGAGCCCATTGTGACACGGCTGCATGGAACCAATGGTCCATGGTTACACTGCGGATTCAAGAAGAGCACGGTGACACCACGCAACATCATGGAACCATAGGTCCATTGTGACACAGCGGGGCCTCATGGAAACAAGGGGACCATTGTGGCAAAGCAGGGCCTAATGGAAGCATGGAGAGCATTGTGACACTAAGGAAACTCCTGGAACCAAGATGACCACTGGCACATAATGGAACCTCATGGAAGCAAGCCTCCACAATGACTTTGGAGGGCCTCAGGGACCACAGGACCCATTGTGACACAGCAGGACCTGGTGGAACCAAGGAGCCTTTGTGATTCTCCAGATCCACATGGAAGCCAGGGTGCACTGAGACACAGCGGGGCCTTGTGGGAACCAAAGACACCTCTGCAAAAAGCAGGCTAGCTCATAGAAGCAAGGAGTCCATTGTTACAACGTAAAAGCTATGGAACCAAGGGACCATTGTGACACTGCGGGGCCTCATGGAACCAATTGTCCATGATGACAATGCGGATCAAAGGAGACCATGGTGGCACTGCGGAACCTGATGGAACCAAGGAGCCATTGTGACACAGTGGGGCCTCATGGAATCAAGGAGACCATTGTGACCCAGGTGTTGCATGTGAAGGCAAGGAGCCATTGTGACACTTTGGGCTTCTTCCCTTGAGCTCTGCAGCTGGCTGTCCCAGCCCAGCGCACCATGTGCCACCTGCTCTCCTCAGGGCTCTGCCTGCACACAGCCCCAGGAGAAGTTTTCCTGTTTGGAAGGAAAGAATGGAAAAGCCGGAGCAGGTTTCCTAAACAACAAACCCCACTCAGGAGCCACATGCTCAGTACAGGCTGCCTGGAACGATGTCCCCTTTCTACAAGGGTCAGTGTGAGCAGGAATGAATGATCTCTGGGAGCAGAATTCTCGGAGTCTTTCCACTGAATTCTCTGTCCCTGTGTCTTGGGGTGACTTTATTGTGTGTATCCCCTATTGCTGCTCTATGCCCAGAAGTGAACTTTGTGCATTTCTGTGCCTTTCAACTGAGCCTGAGAGGGGGGAGAGGAAAAAAAACCGGACAAACTTCTCAGAGTGTTTGTTCAAGGACACACATACACACTCCTCTGCATCCTGCTTGCAGCAAGAGCAGAGGAAGCAACTTTGTTTCTTTTTAGCCAGTTTTCAGCTCCTTTTCTCTGGGGGGAGATGGAGAGTTGAACTTTGTTTTCCTGGGACTTTGGGGGTTTTTTCCCCTTCTCTTCTTGACTCTTTCAACATCAGAGCACATTGGGAGAATTTTCTCCCGAGGTGGGGGCCCTGAATGTGGGCCCATGAGCCAGCTGCAAGGAGGAGGAGAGAGACTACACCTACGGAAGTGTTGGGGTTCCTCCCCCCTGCCATGAGGTCATGGGAGAGGGGACCCTGGGGTAGGGGCATGGCCTGGGCACGGGGTCTCCCTGCTCCCTGCTCACATGTGCCCTAATCCTGTTCAGCACTGCTTATTTTGTGTTGCCCTGTGCGAGGAGGGCCCTGGTTGTGCCGTGATTGCTCAGTTCTTTGGCAGTGCCCCGCCCATGTGGCTGGAGAAGAAAGAGCTCTGCAACTTCTCTCAAGAATCGCTCCCTGTTTCTTTGCACGGGCCTCGCTGTCTATGGATGTTTCAGGAGACCCCACCGAAACACGGAAGGACTCTCAAATTATCCCAGCTTTCTCTGCACAGCGAGAGCTTTTAATATTTAGCATTGCTATCCTTTTCCTGTGTGTTTGTTAAAAAAATAGTTTTTATCTCTTTCACTTTCTTCCCAGGAAAGTTCTTTTTTCCAAAAACCTGGTGGGGGAGGGCTGGGTGTAACCTGCCTTCTATCAGAGGATATTTTCCTCCACATTTGTCCAAACTGGCACAGCCTGTCCTTTCCTGGGTCTCTGTTGCAGATGGAAGCTGCTGGTGCCATTGTCAGCTTGAAGCCCTCTTTTGATGCAAGCAGATGTTGCCAGGTGTGTTCAGCAGCTGTTGCTCAATGCTTATGCCAAGCTATTGTGTTCCTCATGGAACCAAGGAGCCATTGTGACACTGCAGGGGCTGATGGCATCAAGGAGGCAATTGTGACAGTACAGAACCTCCTAGAAACAAGGCTCCATTGTGACACCGTGGGGAATCATGGAATCAAGGAGCCCATTGTGACACGGCTGCATGGAACCAATGGTCCATGGTTACACGGCGGATTCAAGAAGAGCACGGTGACACCACGCAACATCATGGAACCATAGGTCCATTGTGACACAGCGGGGCCTCATGGAAACAAGGGGACCATTGTGGCAAAGCAGGGCCTAATGGAAGCATGGAGAGCATTGTGACACTAAGGAAACTCCTGGAACCAAGATGACCACTGGCACATAATGGAACCTCATGGAAGCAAGCCTCCACAATGACTTTGGAGGGCCTCAGGGACCACAGGACCCATTGTGACACAGCAGGACCTGGTGGAACCAAGGAGCCTTTGTGATTCTCCAGATCCACATGGAAGCCAGGGTGCACTGAGACACAGCGGGGCCTTGTGGGAACCAAAGACACCTCTGCAAAAAGCAGGCTAGCTCATAGAAGCAAGGAGTCCATTGTTACAACGTAAAAGCTATGGAACCAAGGGACCATTGTGACACTGCGGGGCCTCATGGAACCAATTGTCCATGATGACAATGCGGATCAAAGGAGACCATGGTGGCACTGCGGAACCTGATGGAACCAAGGAGCCATTGTGACACAGTGGGGCCTCATGGAATCAAGGAGACCATTGTGACCCAGGTGTTGCATGGGAAGGCAAGGAGCCATTGTGACACTTTGGGCTTCTTCCCTTGAGCTCTGCAGCTGGCTGTCCCAGCCCAGCGCACCATGTGCCACCTGCTCTCCTCAGGGCTCTGCCTGCACACAGCCCCAGGAGAAGTTTTCCTGTTTGCAAGGAAAGAATGGAAAAGCCGGAGCAGGTTTCCTAAACAACAAACCCCACTCAGGAGCCACATGCTCAGTACAGGCTGCCTGGAACGATGTCCCCTTTCTACAAGGGTCAGTGTGAGCAGGAATGAATGATCTCTGGGAGCAGAATTCTCGGAGTCTTTCCACTGAATTCTCTGTCCCTGTGTCTTGGGGTGACTTTATTGTGTGTATCCCCTATTGCTGCTCTATGCCCAGAAGTGAACTTTGTGCATTTCTGTGCCTTTCAACTGAGCCTGAGAGGGGGGAGAGGAAAAAAAACCGGACAAACTTCTCAGAGTGTTTGTTCAAGGACACACATACACACTCCTCTGCATCCTGCTTGCAGCAAGAGCAGAGGAAGCAACTTTGTTTCTTTTTAGCCAGTTTTCAGCTCCTTTTCTCTGGGGGGAGATGGAGAGTTGAACTTTGTTTTCCTGGGACTTTGGGGGTTTTTTCCCCTTCTCTTCTTGACTCTTTCAACATCAGAGCACATTGGGAGAATTTTCTCCCGAGGTGGGGGCCCTGAATGTGGGCCCATGAGCCAGCTGCAAGGAGGAGGAGAGAGACTACACCTCCGGAAGTGTTGGGGTTCCTCCCCCCTGCCATGAGGTCATGGGAGAGGGGACCCTGGGGTAGGGGCATGGCCTGGGCACGGGGTCTCCCTGCTCCCTGCTCACATGTGCCCTAATCCTGTTCAGCACTGCTTATTTTGTGTTGCCCTGTGCGAGGAGGGCCCTGGTTGTGCCGTGATTGCTCAGTTCTTTGGCAGTGCCCCGCCCATGTGGCTGGAGAAGAAAGAGCTCTGCAACTTCTCTCAAGAATCGCTCCCTGTTTCTTTGCACGGGCCTCGCTGTCTATGGATGTTTCAGGAGACCCCACCGAAACACGGAAGGACTCTCAAATTATCCCAGCTTTCTCTGCACAGCGAGAGCTTTTAATATTTAGCATTGCTATCCTTTTCCTGTGTGTTTGTTAAAAAAATAGTTTTTATCTCTTTCACTTTCTTCCCAGGAAAGTTCTTTTTTCCAAAAACCTGGTGGGGGAGGGCTGGGTGTAACCTGCCTTCTATCAGAGGATATTTTCCTCCACATTTGTCCAAACTGGCACAGCCTGTCCTTTCCTGGGTCTCTGTTGCAGATGGAAGCTGCTGGTGCCATTGTCAGCTTGAAGCCCTCTTTTGATGCAAGCAGATGTTGCCAGGTGTGTTCAGCAGCTGTTGCTCAATGCTTATGCCAAGCTATTGTGTTCCTCATGGAACCAAGGAGCCATTGTGACACTGCAGGGGCTGATGGCATCAAGGAGGCAATTGTGACAGTACAGAACCTCCTAGAAACAAGGCTCCATTGTGACACCGTGGGGAATCATGGAATCAAGGAGCCCATTGTGACACGGCTGCATGGAACCAATGGTCCATGGTTACACTGCGGATTCAAGAAGAGCACGGTGACACCACGCAACATCATGGAACCATAGGTCCATTGTGACACAGCGGGGCCTCATGGAAACAAGGGGACCATTGTGGCAAAGCAGGGCCTAATGGAAGCATGGAGAGCATTGTGACACTAAGGAAACTCCTGGAACCAAGATGACCACTGGCACATAATGGAACCTCATGGAAGCAAGCCTCCACGATGGTTTTGGAGGGCCTCAGGGACCACAGGACCCATTGTGACACAGCAGGACCTGGTGGAACCAAGGAGCCTTTGTGATACTCCAGATCCACATGGAAGCCAGGGTGCACTGAGACACAGCGGGGCCTTGTTGGAACCAAAGACACCTCTGCAAAAAGCAGGCTAGCTCATAGAAGCAAGGAGTCCATTGTTACAACGTAAAAGCTATGGAAGCAAGGGACCATTGTGACACTGCGGGGCCTCATGGAACCAATTGTCCATGATGACAGTGCGGATCAAAGGAGACCATGGTGACACTGCGGAACCTGATGGAACCAAGGAGCCATTGTGACACAGTGGGGCCTCATGGAATCAAGGAGACCATTGTGACCCAGGTGTTGCATGTGAAGGCAAGGAGCCATTGTGACACTTTGGGCTTCTTCCCTTGAGCTCTGCAGCTGGCTGTCCCAGCCCAGCGCACCATGTGCCACCTGCTCTCCTCAGGGCTCTGCCTGCACACAGCCCCAGGAGAAGTTTTCCTGTTTGCAAGGAAAGAATGGAAAAGCCGGAGCAGGTTTCCTAAACAACAAACCCCACTCAGGAGCCACATGCTCAGTACAGGCTGCCTGGAACGATGTCCCCTTTCTACAAGGGTCAGTGTGAGCAGGAATGAATGATCTCTGGGAGCAGAATTCTCGGAGTCTTTCCACTGAATTCTCTGTCCCTGTGTCTTGGGGTGACTTTATTGTGTGTATCCCCTATTGCTGCTCTATGCCCAGAAGTGAACTTTGTGCATTTCTGTGCCTTTCAACTGAGCCTGAGAGGGGGGAGAGGAAAAAAAACCGGACAAACTTCTCAGAGCGTTTGTTCAAGGACACACATACACACTCCTCTGCATCCTGCTTGCAGCAAGAGCAGAGGAAGCAACTTTGTTTCTTTTTAGCCAGTTTTCAGCTCCTTTTCTCTGGGGGGAGATGGAGAGTTGAACTTTGTTTTCCTGGGACTTTGGGGGTTTTTTCCCCTTCTCTTCTTGACTCTTTCAACATCAGAGCACATTGGGAGAATTTTCTCCCGAGGTGGGGGCCCTGAATGTGGGCCCATGAGCCAGCTGCAAGGAGGAGGAGAGAGACTACACCTACGGAAGTGTTGGGGTTCCTCCCCCCTGCCATGAGGTCATGGGAGAGGGGACCCTGGGGTAGGGGCATGGCCTGGGCACGGGGTCTCCCTGCTCCCTGCTCACATGTGCCCTAATCCTGTTCAGCACTGCTTATTTTGTGTTGCCCTGTGCGAGGAGGGCCCTGGTTGTGCCGTGATTGCTCAGTTCTTTGGCAGTGCCCCGCCCATGTGGCTGGAGAAGAAAGAGCTCTGCAACTTCTCTCAAGAATCGCTCCCTGTTTCTTTGCACGGGCCTCGCTGTCTATGGATGTTTCAGGAGACCCCACCGAAACACGGAAGGACTCTCAAATTATCCCAGCTTTCTCTGCACAGCGAGAGCTTTTAATATTTAGCATTGCTATCCTTTTCCTGTGTGTTTGTTAAAAAAATAGTTTTTATCTCTTTCACTTTCTTCCCAGGAAAGTTCTTTTTTCCAAAAACCTGGTGGGGGAGGGCTGGGTGTAACCTGCCTTCTATCAGAGGATATTTTCCTCCACATTTGTCCAAACCGGCACAGCCTGTCCTTTCCTGGGTCTCTGTTGCAGATGGAAGCTGCTGGTGCCATTGTCAGCTTGAAGCCCTCTTTTGATGCAAGCAGATGTTGCCAGGTGTGTTCAGCAGCTGTTGCTCAATGCTTATGCCAAGCTATTGTGTTCCTCATGGAACCAAGGAGCCATTGTGACACTGCAGGGGCTGATGGCATCAAGGAGGCAATTGTGACAGTACAGAACCTCCTAGAAACAAGGCTCCATTGTGACACCGTGGGGAATCATGGAATCAAGGAGCCCATTGTGACACGGCTGCATGGAACCAATGGTCCATGGTTACACTGCGGATTCAAGAAGAGCACGGTGACACCACGCAACATCACGGAACCATAGGTCCATTGTGACACAGCGGGGCCTCATGGAAACAAGGGGACCATTGTGGCAAAGCAGGGCCTAATGGAAGCATGGAGAGCATTGTGACACTAAGGAAACTCCTGGAACCAAGATGACCACTGGCACATAATGGAACCTCATGGAAGCAAGCCTCCACAATGACTTTGGAGGGCCTCAGGGACCACAGGACCCATTGTGACACAGCAGGACCTGGTGGAACCAAGGAGCCTTTGTGATACTCCAGATCCACATGGAAGCCAGGGTGCACTGAGACACAGCGGGGCCTTGTGGGAACCAAAGACACCTCTGCAAAAAGCAGGCTAGCTCATAGAAGCAAGGAGTCCATTGTTACAACGTAAAAGCTATGGAACCAAGGGACCATTGTGACACTGCGGGGCCTCATGGAACCAATTGTCCATGATGACAATGCGGATCAAAGGAGACCATGGTGACACTGCGGAACCTGATGGAACCAAGGAGCCATTGTGACACAGTGGGGCCTCATGGAATCAAGGAGACCATTGTGACCCAGGTGTTGCATGGGAAGGCAAGGAGCCATTGTGACACTTTGGGCTTCTTCCCTTGAGCTCTGCAGCTGGCTGTCCCAGCCCAGCGCACCATGTGCCACCTGCTCTCCTCAGGGCTCTGCCTGCACACAGCCCCAGGAGAAGTTTTCCTGTTTGGAAGGAAAGAATGGAAAAGCCGGAGCAGGTTTCCTAAACAACAAACCCCACTCAGGAGCCACATGCTCAGTACAGGCTGCCTGGAACGATGTCCCCTTTCTACAAGGGTCAGTGTGAGCAGGAATGATCTCTGGGAGCAGAATTCTCGGAGTCTTTCCACTGAATTCTCTGTCCCTGTGTCTTGGGGTGACTTTATCGTGTGTATCCCCTATTGCTGCTCTATGCCCAGAAGTGAACTTTGTGCGTTTCTGTGCCTTTCAACTGAGCCTGAGAGGGGGGAGAGGAAAAAAACCGGACAAACTTCTCAGAGCGTTTTTTCAAGGACACACATACACACTCCTCTGCATCCTGCTTGCAGCAAGAGCAGAGGAAGCAACTTTGTTTCTTTTTAGCCAGTTTTCAGCTCCTTTTCTCTGGGAGGAGATGGAGAGTTGAACTTTGTTTTCCTGGGACTTCGGGGGTTTTTTTTCCCTTCTTCTCTTCTTGACTCTTTCAACATCAGAGCACATTGGGAGAATTTTCTCCCGAGGTGGGGGCCCTGAATGTGGGCCCATGAGCCAGCTGCAAGGAGGAGGAGAGAGACTACACCTACGGAAGTGTTGGGGTTCCTCCCCCCTGCCATGAGGTCATGGGAGAGGGGACCCTGGGGTAGAGGCATGGCCTGGGCACGGGGTCTCCCTGCTCCCTGCTCACATGTGCCCTAATCCTGTTCAGCACTGCTTATTTTGTGTTGCCCTGTGCCAGGAGGGCCCTGGTTGTGCCGTGATTGCTCAGTTCTTTGGCAGTGCCCCGCCCATGTGGCTGGAGAAGAAAGAGCTCTGCAACTTCTCTCAAGAATCGCTCCCTGTTTCTTTGCACAGGCCTCGCTGTCTATGGATGTTTCAGGAGACCCCACCGAAACACGGAAGGACTCTCAAATTATCCCAGCTTTCTCTGCACAGCGAGAGCTTTTAATATTTAGCATTGCTATCCTTTTCCTGTGTGTTTGTTAAAAAAATAGTTTTTATCTCTTTCACTTTCTTCCCAGGAAAGTTCTTTTTTCCAAAAACCTGGTGGGGGAGGGCTGGGTGTAACCTGCCTTCTATCAGAGGATATTTTCCTCCACATTTGTCCAAACTGGCACAGCCTGTCCTTTCCTGGGTCTCTGTTGCAGATGGAAGCTGCTGGTGCCATTGTCAGCTTGAAGCCCTCTTTTGATGCAAGCAGATGTTGCCAGGTGTGTTCAGCAGCTGTTGCTCAATGCTTATGCCAAGCTATTGTGTTCCTCATGGAACCAAGGAGCCATTGTGACACTGCAGGGGCTGATGGCATCAAGGAGGCAATTGTGACAGTACAGAACCTCCTAGAAACAAGGCTCCATTGTGACACCGTGGGGAATCATGGAATCAAGGAGCCCATTGTGACACGGCTGCATGGAACCAATGGTCCATGGTTACACTGCGGATTCAAGAAGAGCACGGTGACACCACGCAACATCACGGAACCATAGGTCCATTGTGACACAGCGGGGCCTCATGGAAACAAGGGGACCATTGTGGCAAAGCAGGGCCTAATGGAAGCATGGAGAGCATTGTGACACTAAGGAAACTCCTGGAACCAAGATGACCACTGGCACATAATGGAACCTCATGGAAGCAAGCCTCCACAATGACTTTGGAGGGCCTCAGGGACCACAGGACCCATTGTGACACAGCAGGACCTGGTGGAACCAAGGAGCCTTTGTGATACTCCAGATCCACATGGAAGCCAGGGTGCACTGAGACACAGCGGGGCCTTGTGGGAACCAAAGACACCTCTGCAAAAAGCAGGCTAGCTCATAGAAGCAAGGAGTCCATTGTTACAACGTAAAAGCTATGGAACCAAGGGACCATTGTGACACTGCGGGGCCTCATGGAACCAATTGTCCATGATGACAATGCGGATCAAAGGAGACCATGGTGACACTGCGGAACCTGATGGAACCAAGGAGCCATTGTGACACAGTGGGGCCTCATGGAATCAAGGAGACCATTGTGACCCAGGTGTTGCATGGGAAGGCAAGGAGCCATTGTGACACTTTGGGCTTCTTCCCTTGAGCTCTGCAGCTGGCTGTCCCAGCCCAGCGCACCATGTGCCACCTGCTCTCCTCAGGGCTCTGCCTGCACACAGCCCCAGGAGAAGTTTTCCTGTTTGGAAGGAAAGAATGGAAAAGCCGGAGCAGGTTTCCTAAACAACAAACCCCACTCAGGAGCCACATGCTCAGTACAGGCTGCCTGGAACGATGTCCCCTTTCTACAAGGGTCAGTGTGAGCAGGAATGAATGATCTCTGGGAGCAGAATTCTCGGAGTCTTTCCACTGAATTCTCTGTCCCTGTGTCTTGGGGTGACTTTATCGTGTGTATCCCCTATTGCTGCTCTATGCCCAGAAGTGAACTTTGTGCGTTTCTGTGCCTTTCAACTGAGCCTGAGAGGGGGGAGAGGAAAAAAACCGGACAAACTTCTCAGAGCGTTTTTTCAAGGACACACATACACACTCCTCTGCATCCTGCTTGCAGCAAGAGCAGAGGAAGCAACTTTGTTTCTTTTTAGCCAGTTTTCAGCTCCTTTTCTCTGGGAGGAGATGGAGAGTTGAACTTTGTTTTCCTGGGACTTCGGGGGTTTTTTTTCCCTTCTTCTCTTCTTGACTCTTTCAACATCAGAGCACATTGGGAGAATTTTCTCCCGAGGTGGGGGCCCTGAATGTGGGCCCATGAGCCAGCTGCAAGGAGGAGGAGAGAGACTACACCTACGGAAGTGTTGGGGTTCCTCCCCCCTGCCATGAGGTCATGGGAGAGGGGACCCTGGGGTAGAGGCATGGCCTGGGCACGGGGTCTCCCTGCTCCCTGCTCACATGTGCCCTAATCCTGTTCAGCACTGCTTATTTTGTGTTGCCCTGTGCGAGGAGGGCCCTGGTTGTGCCGTGATTGCTCAGTTCTTTGGCAGTGCCCCGCCCATGTGGCTGGAGAAGAAAGAGCTCTGCAACTTCTCTCAAGAATCACTCCCTGTTTCTTTGCACAGGCCTCGCTGTCTATGGATGTTTCAGGAGACCCCACCGAAACACGGAAGGACTCTCAAATTATCCCAGCTTTCTCTGCACAGCGAGAGCTTTTAATATTTAGCATTGCTATCCTTTTCCTGTGTGTTTGTTAAAAAAATAGTTTTTATCTCTTTCACTTTCTTCCCAGGAAAGTTCTTTTTTCCAAAAACCTGGTGGGGGAGGGCTGGGTGTAACCTGCCTTCTATCAGAGGATATTTTCCTCCACATTTGCCCAAACTGGCACAGCCTGTCCTTTCCTGGGTCTCTGTTGCAGATGGAAGCTGCTGGTGCCATTGTCAGCTTGAAGCCCTCTTTTGATGCAAGCAGATGTTGCCAGGTGTGTTCAGCAGCTGTTGCTCAATGCTTATGCCAAGCTATTGTGTTCCTCATGGAACCAAGGAGCCATTGTGACACTGCAGGGGCTGATGGCATCAAGGAGGCAATTGTGACAGTACAGAACCTCCTAGAAACAAGGCTCCATTGTGACACCGTGGGGAATCATGGAATCAAGGAGCCCATTGTGACACGGCTGCATGGAACCAATGGTCCATGGTTACACGGCGGATTCAAGAAGAGCACGGTGACACCACGCAACATCATGGAACCATAGGTCCATTGTGACACAGCGGGGCCTCATGGAAACAAGGGGACCATTGTGGCAAAGCAGGGCCTAATGGAAGCATGGAGAGCATTGTGACACTAAGGAAACTCCTGGAACCAAGATGACCACTGGCACATAATGGAACCTCATGGAAGCAAGCCTCCACAATGACTTTGGAGGGCCTCAGGGACCACAGGACCCATTGTGACACAGCAGGACCTGGTGGAACCAAGGAGCCTTTGTGATACTCCACATCCACATGGAAGCCAGGGTGCACTGAGACACAGCGGGGCCTTGTTGGAACCAAAGACACCTCTGCAAAAAGCAGGCTAGCTCATAGAAGCAAGGAGTCCATTGTTACAACGTAAAAGCTATGGAAGCAAGGGACCATTGTGACACTGCGGGGCCTCATGGAACCAATTGTCCATGATGACAGTGCGGATCAAAGGAGACCATGGTGACACTGCGGAACCTGATGGAACCAAGGAGCCATTGTGACACAGTGGGGCCTCATGGAATCAAGGAGACCATTGTGACCCAGGTGTTGCATGTGAAGGCAAGGAGCCATTGTGACACTTTGGGCTTCTTCCCTTGAGCTCTGCAGCTGGCTGTCCCAGCCCAGCGCACCATGTGCCACCTGCTCTCCTCAGGGCTCTGCCTGCACACAGCCCCAGGAGAAGTTTTCCTGTTTGGAAGGAAAGAATGGAAAAGCCGGAGCAGGTTTCCTAAACAACAAACCCCACTCAGGAGCCACATGCTCAGTACAGGCTGCCTGGAACGATGTCCCCTTTCTACAAGGGTCAGTGTGAGCAGGAATGAATGATCTCTGGGAGCAGAATTCTCGGAGTCTTTCCACTGAATTCTCTGTCCCTGTGTCTTGGGGTGACTTTATTGTGTGTATCCCCTATTGCTGCTCTATGCCCAGAAGTGAACTTTGTGCATTTCTGTGCCTTTCAACTGAGCCTGAGAGGGGGGAGAGGAAAAAAAACCGGACAAACTTCTCAGAGTGTTTGTTCAAGGACACACATACACACTCCTCTGCATCCTGCTTGCAGCAAGAGCAGAGGAAGCAACTTTGTTTCTTTTTAGCCAGTTTTCAGCTCCTTTTCTCTGGGGGGAGATGGAGAGTTGAACTTTGTTTTCCTGGGACTTTGGGGGTTTTTTCCCCTTCTCTTCTTGACTCTTTCAACATCAGAGCACATTGGGAGAATTTTCTCCCGAGGTGGGGGCCCTGAATGTGGGCCCGTGAGCCAGCTGCAAGGAGGAGGAGAGAGACTACACCTACGGAAGTGTTGGGGTTCCTCCCCCCTGCCATGAGGTCATGGGAGAGGGGACCCTGGGGTAGGGGCATGGCCTGGGCACGGGGTCTCCCTGCTCCCTGCTCACATGTGCCCTAATCCTGTTCAGCACTGCTTATTTTGTGTTGCCCTGTGCGAGGAGGGCCCTGGTTGTGCCGTGATTGCTCAGTTCTTTGGCAGTGCCCCGCCCATGTGGCTGGAGAAGAAAGAGCTCTGCAACTTCTCTCAAGAATCGCTCCCTGTTTCTTTGCACGGGCCTCGCTGTCTATGGATGTTTCAGGAGACCCCACCGAAACACGGAAGGACTCTCAAATTATCCCAGCTTTCTCTGCACAGCGAGAGCTTTTAATATTTAGCATTGCTATCCTTTTCCTGTGTGTTTGTTAAAAAAATAGTTTTTATCTCTTTCACTTTCTTCCCAGGAAAGTTCTTTTTTCCAAAAACCTGGTGGGGGAGGGCTGGGTGTAACCTGCCTTCTATCAGAGGATATTTTCCTCCACATTTGTCCAAACTGGCACAGCCTGTCCTTTCCTGGGTCTCTGTTGCAGATGGAAGCTGCTGGTGCCATTGTCAGCTTGAAGCACTCTTTTGATGCAAGCAGATGTTGCCAGGTGTGTTCAGCAGCTGTTGCTCAATGCTTATGCCAAGCTATTGTGTTCCTCATGGAACCAAGGAGCCATTGTGACACTGCAGGGGCTGATGGCATCAAGGAGGCAATTGTGACAGTACAGAACCTCCTAGAAACAAGGCTCCATTGTGACACCGTGGGGAATCATGGAATCAAGGAGCCCATTGTGACACGGCTGCATGGAACCAATGGTCCATGGTTACACTGCGGATTCAAGAAGAGCACGGTGACACCACGCAACATCATGGAACCATAGGTCCATTGTGACACAGCGGGGCCTCATGGAAACAAGGGGACCATTGTGGCAAAGCAGGGCCTAATGGAAGCATGGAGAGCATTGTGACACTAAGGAAACTCCTGGAACCAAGATGACCACTGGCACATAATGGAACCTCATGGAAGCAAGCCTCCACAATGACTTTGGAGGGCCTCAGGGACCACAGGACCCATTGTGACACAGCAGGACCTGGTGGAACCAAGGAGCCTTTGTGATTCTCCAGATCCACATGGAAGCCAGGGTGCACTGAGACACAGCGGGGCCTTGTGGGAACCAAAGACACCTCTGCAAAAAGCAGGCTAGCTAATAGAAGCAAGGAGTCCATTGTTACAACGTAAAAGCTATGGAACCAAGGGACCATTGTGACACTGCGGGGCCTCATGGAACCAATTGTCCATGATGACAATGCGGATCAAAGGAGACCATGGTGGCACTGCGGAACCTGATGGAACCAAGGAGCCATTGTGACACAGTGGGGCCTCATGGAATCAAGGAGACCATTGTGACCCAGGTGTTGCATGGGAAGGCAAGGAGCCATTGTGACACTTTGGGCTTCTTCCCTTGAGCTCTGCAGCTGGCTGTCCCAGCCCAGCGCACCATGTGCCACCTGCTCTCCTCAGGGCTCTGCCTGCACACAGCCCCAGGAGAAGTTTTCCTGTTTGGAAGGAAAGAATGGAAAAGCCGGAGCAGGTTTCCTAAACAACAAACCCCACTCAGGAGCCACATGCTCAGTACAGGCTGCCTGGAACGATGTCCCCTTTCTACAAGGGTCAGTGTGAGCAGGAATGAATGATCTCTGGGAGCAGAATTCTCGGAGTCTTTCCACTGAATTCTCTGTCCCTGTGTCTTGGGGTGACTTTATTGTGTGTATCCCCTATTGCTGCTCTATGCCCAGAAGTGAACTTTGTGCATTTCTGTGCCTTTCAACTGAGCCTGAGAGGGGGGAGAGGAAAAAAAACCGGACAAACTTCTCAGAGTGTTTGTTCAAGGACACACATACACACTCCTCTGCATCCTGCTTGCAGCAAGAGCAGAGGAAGCAACTTTGTTTCTTTTTAGCCAGTTTTCAGCTCCTTTTCTCTGGGGGGAGATGGAGAGTTGAACTTTGTTTTCCTGGGACTTTGGGGGTTTTTTCCCCTTCTCTTCTTGACTCTTTCAACATCAGAGCACATTGGGAGAATTTTCTCCCGAGGTGGGGGCCCTGAATGTGGGCCCATGAGCCAGCTGCAAGGAGGAGGAGAGAGACTACACCTCCGGAAGTGTTGGGGTTCCTCCCCCCTGCCATGAGGTCATGGGAGAGGGGACCCTGGGGTAGGGGCATGGCCTGGGCACGGGGTCTCCCTGCTCCCTGCTCACATGTGCCCTAATCCTGTTCAGCACTGCTTATTTTGTGTTGCCCTGTGCGAGGAGGGCCCTGGTTGTGCCGTGATTGCTCAGTTCTTTGGCAGTGCCCCGCCCATGTGGCTGGAGAAGAAAGAGCTCTGCAACTTCTCTCAAGAATCGCTCCCTGTTTCTTTGCACGGGCCTCGCTGTCTATGGATGTTTCAGGAGACCCCACCGAAACACGGAAGGACTCTCAAATTATCCCAGCTTTCTCTGCACAGCGAGAGCTTTTAATATTTAGCATTGCTATCCTTTTCCTGTGTGTTTGTTAAAAAAATAGTTTTTATCTCTTTCACTTTCTTCCCAGGAAAGTTCTTTTTTCCAAAAACCTGGTGGGGGAGGGCTGGGTGTAACCTGCCTTCTATCAGAGGATATTTTCCTCCACATTTGTCCAAACTGGCACAGCCTGTCCTTTCCTGGGTCTCTGTTGCAGATGGAAGCTGCTGGTGCCATTGTCAGCTTGAAGCCCTCTTTTGATGCAAGCAGATGTTGCCAGGTGTGTTCAGCAGCTGTTGCTCAATGCTTATGCCAAGCTATTGTGTTCCTCATGGAACCAAGGAGCCATTGTGACACTGCAGGGGCTGATGGCATCAAGGAGGCAATTGTGACAGTACAGAACCTCCTAGAAACAAGGCTCCATTGTGACACCGTGGGGAATCATGGAATCAAGGAGCCCATTGTGACACGGCTGCATGGAACCAATGGTCCATGGTTACACTGCGGATTCAAGAAGAGCACGGTGACACCACGCAACATCATGGAACCATAGGTCCATTGTGACACAGCGGGGCCTCATGGAAACAAGGGGACCATTGTGGCAAAGCAGGGCCTAATGGAAGCATGGAGAGCATTGTGACACTAAGGAAACTCCTGGAACCAAGATGACCACTGGCACATAATGGAACCTCATGGAAGCAAGCCTCCACGATGGTTTTGGAGGGCCTCAGGGACCACAGGACCCATTGTGACACAGCAGGACCTGGTGGAACCAAGGAGCCTTTGTGATACTCCAGATCCACATGGAAGCCAGGGTGCACTGAGACACAGCGGGGCCTTGTTGGAACCAAAGACACCTCTGCAAAAAGCAGGCTAGCTCATAGAAGCAAGGAGTCCTTTGTTACAACATCAAACCTATGGAAGCAAGGGACCATTGTGACACTGCGGGGCCTCATGGAACCAATTGTCCATGATGACAGTGTGGATCAAAGGAGACCATGGTGACACTGCGGAACCTGATGGAACCAAGGAGCCATTGTGACACAGTGGGGCCTCATGGAATCAAGGAGACCATTGTGACCCAGGTGTTGCATGTGAAGGCAAGGAGCCATTGTGACACTTTGGGCTTCTTCCCTTGAGCTCTGCAGCTGGCTGTCCCAGCCCAGCGCACCATGTGCCACCTGCTCTCCTCAGGGCTCTGCCTGCACACAGCCCCAGGAGAAGTTTTCCTGTTTGGAAGGAAAGAATGGAAAAGCCGGAGCAGGTTTCCTAAACAACAAACCCCACTCAGGAGCCACATGCTCAGTACAGGCTGCCTGGAACGATGTCCCCTTTCTACAAGGATCAGTGTGAGCAGGAATGATCTCTGGGAGCAGAATTCTCGGAGTCTTTCCACTGAATTCTCTGTCCCTGTGTCTTGGGGTGACTTTATCGTGTGTATCCCCTATTGCTGCTCTATGCCCAGAAGTGAACTTTGTGCGTTTCTGTGCCTTTCAACTGAGCCTGAGAGGGGGGAGAGGAAAAAAACCGGACAAACTTCTCAGAGCGTTTTTTCAAGGACACACATACACACTCCTCTGCATCCTGCTTGCAGCAAGAGCAGAGGAAGCAACTTTGTTTCTTTTTTGCCAGTTTTCAGCTCCTTTTCTCTGGGAGGAGATGGAGAGTTGAACTTTGTTTTCCTGGGACTTCGGGGGTTTTTTTTCCCTTCTTCTCTTCTTGACTCTTTCAACATCAGAGCACATTGGGAGAATTTTCTCCCGAGGTGGGGGCCCTGAATGTGGGCCCATGAGCCAGCTGCAAGGAGGAGGAGAGAGACTACACCTACGGAAGTGTTGGGGTTCCTCCCCCCTGCCATGAGGTCATGGGAGAGGGGACCCTGGGGTAGAGGCATGGCCTGGGCACGGGGTCTCCCTGCTCCCTGCTCACATGTGCCCTAATCCTGTTCAGCACTGCTTATTTTGTGTTGCCCTGTGCGAGGAGGGCCCTGGTTGTGCCGTGATTGCTCAGTTCTTTGGCAGTGCCCCGCCCATGTGGCTGGAGAAGAAAGAGCTCTGAAACTTCTCTCAAGAATCGCTCCCTGTTTCTTTGCACAGGCCTCGCTGTCTATGGATGTTTCAGGAGACCCCACCGAAACACGGAAGGACTCTCAAATTATCCCAGCTTTCTCTGCACAGCGAGAGCTTTTAATATTTAGCATTGCTATCCTTTTCCTGTGTGTTTGTTAAAAAAATAGTTTTTATCTCTTTCACTTTCTTCCCAGGAAAGTTCTTTTTTCCAAAAACCTGGTGGGGGAGGGCTGGGTGTAACCTGCCTTCTATCAGAGGATATTTTCCTCCACATTTGTCCAAACTGGCACAGCCTGTCCTTTCCTGGGTCTCTGTTGCAGATGGAAGCTGCTGGTGCCATTGTCAGCTTGAAGCCCTCTTTTGATGCAAGCAGATGTTGCCAGGTGTGTTCAGCAGCTGTTGCTCAATGCTTATGCCAAGCTATTGTGTTCCTCATGGAACCAAGGAGCCATTGTGACACTGCAGGGGCTGATGGCATCAAGGAGGCAATTGTGACAGTACAGAACCTCCTAGAAACAAGGCTCCATTGTGACACCGTGGGGAATCATGGAATCAAGGAGCCCATTGTGACACGGCTGCATGGAACCAATGGTCCATGGTTACACTGCGGATTCAAGAAGAGCACGGTGACACCACGCAACATCATGGAACCATAGGTCCATTGTGACACAGCGGGGCCTCATGGAAACAAGGGGACCATTGTGGCAAAGCAGGGCCTAATGGAAGCATGGAGAGCATTGTGACACTAAGGAAACTCCTGGAACCAAGATGACCACTGGCACATAATGGAACCTCATGGAAGCAAGCCTCCACAATGACTTTGGAGGGCCTCAGGGACCACAGGACCCATTGTGACACAGCAGGACCTGGTGGAACCAAGGAGCCTTTGTGATACTCCACATCCACATGGAAGCCAGGGTGCACTGAGACACAGCGGGGCCTTGTTGGAACCAAAGACACCTCTGCAAAAAGCAGGCTAGCTCATAGAAGCAAGGAGTCCATTGTTACAACGTAAAAGCTATGGAAGCAAGGGACCATTGTGACACTGCGGGGCCTCATGGAACCAATTGTCCATGATGACAGTGCGGATCAAAGGAGACCATGGTGACACTGCGGAACCTGATGGAACCAAGGAGCCATTGTGACACAGTGGGGCCTCATGGAATCAAGGAGACCATTGTGACCCAGGTGTTGCATGTGAAGGCAAGGAGCCATTGTGACACTTTGGGCTTCTTCCCTTGAGCTCTGCAGCTGGCTGTCCCAGCCCAGCGCACCATGTGCCACCTGCTCTCCTCAGGGCTCTGCCTGCACACAGCCCCAGGAGAAGTTTTCCTGTTTGCAAGGAAAGAATGGAAAAGCCGGAGCAGGTTTCCTAAACAACAAACCCCACTCAGGAGCCACATGCTCAGTACAGGCTGCCTGGAACGATGTCCCCTTTCTACAAGGGTCAGTGTGAGCAGGAATGAATGATCTCTGGGAGCAGAATTCTCGGAGTCTTTCCACTGAATTCTCTGTCCCTGTGTCTTGGGGTGACTTTATTGTGTGTATCCCCTATTGCTGCTCTATGCCCAGAAGTGAACTTTGTGCATTTCTGTGCCTTTCAACTGAGCCTGAGAGGGGGGAGAGGAAAAAAAACCGGACAAACTTCTCAGAGCGTTTGTTCAAGGACACACATACACACTCCTCTGCATCCTGCTTGCAGCAAGAGCAGAGGAAGCAACTTTGTTTCTTTTTAGCCAGTTTTCAGCTCCTTTTCTCTGGGGGGAGATGGAGAGTTGAACTTTGTTTTCCTGGGACTTTGGGGGTTTTTTCCCCTTCTCTTCTTGACTCTTTCAACATCAGAGCACATTGGGAGAATTTTCTCCCGAGGTGGGGGCCCTGAATGTGGGCCCATGAGCCAGCTGCAAGGAGGAGGAGAGAGACTACACCTACGGAAGTGTTGGGGTTCCTCCCCCCTGCCATGAGGTCATGGGAGAGGGGACCCTGGGGTAGGGGCATGGCCTGGGCACGGGGTCTCCCTGCTCCCTGCTCACATGTGCCCTAATCCTGTTCAGCACTGCTTATTTTGTGTTGCCCTGTGCGAGGAGGGCCCTGGTTGTGCCGTGATTGCTCAGTTCTTTGGCAGTGCCCCGCCCATGTGGCTGGAGAAGAAAGAGCTCTGCAACTTCTCTCAAGAATCGCTCCCTGTTTCTTTGCACGGGCCTCGCTGTCTATGGATGTTTCAGGAGACCCCACCGAAACACGGAAGGACTCTCAAATTATCCCAGCTTTCTCTGCACAGCGAGAGCTTTTAATATTTAGCATTGCTATCCTTTTCCTGTGTGTTTGTTAAAAAAATAGTTTTTATCTCTTTCACTTTCTTCCCAGGAAAGTTCTTTTTTCCAAAAACCTGGTGGGGGAGGGCTGGGTGTAACCTGCCTTCTATCAGAGGATATTTTCCTCCACATTTGTCCAAACCGGCACAGCCTGTCCTTTCCTGGGTCTCTGTTGCAGATGGAAGCTGCTGGTGCCATTGTCAGCTTGAAGCCCTCTTTTGATGCAAGCAGATGTTGCCAGGTGTGTTCAGCAGCTGTTGCTCAATGCTTATGCCAAGCTATTGTGTTCCTCATGGAACCAAGGAGCCATTGTGACACTGCAGGGGCTGATGGCATCAAGGAGGCAATTGTGACAGTACAGAACCTCCTAGAAACAAGGCTCCATTGTGACACCGTGGGGAATCATGGAATCAAGGAGCCCATTGTGACACGGCTGCATGGAACCAATGGTCCATGGTTACACTGCGGATTCAAGAAGAGCACGGTGACACCACGCAACATCACGGAACCATAGGTCCATTGTGACACAGCGGGGCCTCATGGAAACAAGGGGACCATTGTGGCAAAGCAGGGCCTAATGGAAGCATGGAGAGCATTGTGACACTAAGGAAACTCCTGGAACCAAGATGACCACTGGCACATAATGGAACCTCATGGAAGCAAGCCTCCACAATGACTTTGGAGGGCCTCAGGGACCACAGGACCCATTGTGACACAGCAGGACCTGGTGGAACCAAGGAGCCTTTGTGATACTCCAGATCCACATGGAAGCCAGGGTGCACTGAGACACAGCGGGGCCTTGTGGGAACCAAAGACACCTCTGCAAAAAGCAGGCTAGCTCATAGAAGCAAGGAGTCCATTGTTACAACGTAAAAGCTATGGAAGCAAGGGACCATTGTGACACTGCGGGGCCTCATGGAACCAATTGTCCATGATGACAATGCGGATCAAAGGAGACCATGGTGACACTGCGGAACCTGATGGAACCAAGGAGCCATTGTGACACAGTGGGGCCTCATGGAATCAAGGAGACCATTGTGACCCAGGTGTTGCATGGGAAGGCAAGGAGCCATTGTGACACTTTGGGCTTCTTCCCTTGAGCTCTGCAGCTGGCTGTCCCAGCCCAGCGCACCATGTGCCACCTGCTCTCCTCAGGGCTCTGCCTGCACACAGCCCCAGGAGAAGTTTTCCTGTTTGGAAGGAAAGAATGGAAAAGCCGGAGCAGGTTTCCTAAACAACAAACCCCACTCAGGAGCCACATGCTCAGTACAGGCTGCCTGGAACGATGTCCCCTTTCTACAAGGGTCAGTGTGAGCAGGAATGATCTCTGGGAGCAGAATTCTCGGAGTCTTTCCACTGAATTCTCTGTCCCTGTGTCTTGGGGTGACTTTATCGTGTGTATCCCCTATTGCTGCTCTATGCCCAGAAGTGAACTTTGTGCGTTTCTGTGCCTTTCAACTGAGCCTGAGAGGGGGGAGAGGAAAAAAACCGGACAAACTTCTCAGAGCGTTTTTTCAAGGACACACATACACACTCCTCTGCATCCTGCTTGCAGCAAGAGCAGAGGAAGCAACTTTGTTTCTTTTTAGCCAGTTTTCAGCTCCTTTTCTCTGGGAGGAGATGGAGAGTTGAACTTTGTTTTCCTGGGACTTCGGGGGTTTTTTTTCCCTTCTTCTCTTCTTGACTCTTTCAACATCAGAGCACATTGGGAGAATTTTCTCCCGAGGTGGGGGCCCTGAATGTGGGCCCATGAGCCAGCTGCAAGGAGGAGGAGAGAGACTACACCTACGGAAGTGTTGGGGTTCCTCCCCCCTGCCATGAGGTCATGGGAGAGGGGACCCTGGGGTAGAGGCATGGCCTGGGCACGGGGTCTCCCTGCTCCCTGCTCACATGTGCCCTAATCCTGTTCAGCACTGCTTATTTTGTGTTGCCCTGTGCCAGGAGGGCCCTGGTTGTGCCGTGATTGCTCAGTTCTTTGGCAGTGCCCCGCCCATGTGGCTGGAGAAGAAAGAGCTCTGCAACTTCTCTCAAGAATCGCTCCCTGTTTCTTTGCACAGGCCTCGCTGTCTATGGATGTTTCAGGAGACCCCACCGAAACACGGAAGGACTCTCAAATTATCCCAGCTTTCTCTGCACAGCGAGAGCTTTTAATATTTAGCATTGCTATCCTTTTCCTGTGTGTTTGTTAAAAAAATAGTTTTTATCTCTTTCACTTTCTTCCCAGGAAAGTTCTTTTTTCCAAAAACCTGGTGGGGGAGGGCTGGGTGTAACCTGCCTTCTATCAGAGGATATTTTCCTCCACATTTGTCCAAACTGGCACAGCCTGTCCTTTCCTGGGTCTCTGTTGCAGATGGAAGCTGCTGGTGCCATTGTCAGCTTGAAGCCCTCTTTTGATGCAAGCAGATGTTGCCAGGTGTGTTCAGCAGCTGTTGCTCAATGCTTATGCCAAGCTATTGTGTTCCTCATGGAACCAAGGAGCCATTGTGACACTGCAGGGGCTGATGGCATCAAGGAGGCAATTGTGACAGTACAGAACCTCCTAGAAACAAGGCTCCATTGTGACACCGTGGGGAATCATGGAATCAAGGAGCCCATTGTGACACGGCTGCATGGAACCAATGGTCCATGGTTACACTGCGGATTCAAGAAGAGCACGGTGACACCACGCAACATCACGGAACCATAGGTCCATTGTGACACAGCGGGGCCTCATGGAAACAAGGGGACCATTGTGGCAAAGCAGGGCCTAATGGAAGCATGGAGAGCATTGTGACACTAAGGAAACTCCTGGAACCAAGATGACCACTGGCACATAATGGAACCTCATGGAAGCAAGCCTCCACAATGACTTTGGAGGGCCTCAGGGACCACAGGACCCATTGTGACACAGCAGGACCTGGTGGAACCAAGGAGCCTTTGTGATACTCCAGATCCACATGGAAGCCAGGGTGCACTGAGACACAGCGGGGCCTTGTGGGAACCAAAGACACCTCTGCAAAAAGCAGGCTAGCTCATAGAAGCAAGGAGTCCATTGTTACAACGTAAAAGCTATGGAACCAAGGGACCATTGTGACACTGCGGGGCCTCATGGAACCAATTGTCCATGATGACAATGCGGATCAAAGGAGACCATGGTGACACTGCGGAACCTGATGGAACCAAGGAGCCATTGTGACACAGTGGGGCCTCATGGAATCAAGGAGACCATTGTGACCCAGGTGTTGCATGGGAAGGCAAGGAGCCATTGTGACACTTTGGGCTTCTTCCCTTGAGCTCTGCAGCTGGCTGTCCCAGCCCAGCGCACCATGTGCCACCTGCTCTCCTCAGGGCTCTGCCTGCACACAGCCCCAGGAGAAGTTTTCCTGTTTGGAAGGAAAGAATGGAAAAGCCGGAGCAGGTTTCCTAAACAACAAACCCCACTCAGGAGCCACATGCTCAGTACAGGCTGCCTGGAACGATGTCCCCTTTCTACAAGGGTCAGTGTGAGCAGGAATGAATGATCTCTGGGAGCAGAATTCTCGGAGTCTTTCCACTGAATTCTCTGTCCCTGTGTCTTGGGGTGACTTTATCGTGTGTATCCCCTATTGCTGCTCTATGCCCAGAAGTGAACTTTGTGCGTTTCTGTGCCTTTCAACTGAGCCTGAGAGGGGGGAGAGGAAAAAAACCGGACAAACTTCTCAGAGCGTTTTTTCAAGGACACACATACACACTCCTCTGCATCCTGCTTGCAGCAAGAGCAGAGGAAGCAACTTTGTTTCTTTTTAGCCAGTTTTCAGCTCCTTTTCTCTGGGAGGAGATGGAGAGTTGAACTTTGTTTTCCTGGGACTTCGGGGGTTTTTTTTCCCTTCTTCTCTTCTTGACTCTTTCAACATCAGAGCACATTGGGAGAATTTTCTCCCGAGGTGGGGGCCCTGAATGTGGGCCCATGAGCCAGCTGCAAGGAGGAGGAGAGAGACTACACCTACGGAAGTGTTGGGGTTCCTCCCCCCTGCCATGAGGTCATGGGAGAGGGGACCCTGGGGTAGAGGCATGGCCTGGGCACGGGGTCTCCCTGCTCCCTGCTCACATGTGCCCTAATCCTGTTCAGCACTGCTTATTTTGTGTTGCCCTGTGCGAGGAGGGCCCTGGTTGTGCCGTGATTGCTCAGTTCTTTGGCAGTGCCCCGCCCATGTGGCTGGAGAAGAAAGAGCTCTGCAACTTCTCTCAAGAATCGCTCCCTGTTTCTTTGCACAGGCCTCGCTGTCTATGGATGTTTCAGGAGACCCCACCGAAACACGGAAGGACTCTCAAATTATCCCAGCTTTCTCTGCACAGCGAGAGCTTTTAATATTTAGCATTGCTATCCTTTTCCTGTGTGTTTGTTAAAAAAATAGTTTTTATCTCTTTCACTTTCTTCCCAGGAAAGTTCTTTTTTCCAAAAACCTGGTGGGGGAGGGCTGGGTGTAACCTGCCTTCTATCAGAGGATATTTTCCTCCACATTTGTCCAAACTGGCACAGCCTGTCCTTTCCTGGGTCTCTGTTGCAGATGGAAGCTGCTGGTGCCATTGTCAGCTTGAAGCCCTCTTTTGATGCAAGCAGATGTTGCCAGGTGTGTTCAGCAGCTGTTGCTCAATGCTTATGCCAAGCTATTGTGTTCCTCATGGAACCAAGGAGCCATTGTGACACTGCAGGGGCTGATGGCATCAAGGAGGCAATTGTGACAGTACAGAACCTCCTAGAAACAAGGCTCCATTGTGACACCGTGGGGAATCATGGAATCAAGGAGCCCATTGTGACACGGCTGCATGGAACCAATGGTCCATGGTTACACGGCGGATTCAAGAAGAGCACGGTGACACCACGCAACATCATGGAACCATAGGTCCATTGTGACACAGCGGGGCCTCATGGAAACAAGGGGACCATTGTGGCAAAGCAGGGCCTAATGGAAGCATGGAGAGCATTGTGACACTAAGGAAACTCCTGGAACCAAGATGACCACTGGCACATAATGGAACCTCATGGAAGCAAGCCTCCACAATGACTTTGGAGGGCCTCAGGGACCACAGGACCCATTGTGACACAGCAGGACCTGGTGGAACCAAGGAGCCTTTGTGATACTCCACATCCACATGGAAGCCAGGGTGCACTGAGACACAGCGGGGCCTTGTTGGAACCAAAGACACCTCTGCAAAAAGCAGGCTAGCTCATAGAAGCAAGGAGTCCATTGTTACAACGTAAAAGCTATGGAAGCAAGGGACCATTGTGACACTGCGGGGCCTCATGGAACCAATTGTCCATGATGACAGTGCGGATCAAAGGAGACCATGGTGACACTGCGGAACCTGATGGAACCAAGGAGCCATTGTGACACAGTGGGGCCTCATGGAATCAAGGAGACCATTGTGACCCAGGTGTTGCATGTGAAGGCAAGGAGCCATTGTGACACTTTGGGCTTCTTCCCTTGAGCTCTGCAGCTGGCTGTCCCAGCCCAGCGCACCATGTGCCACCTGCTCTCCTCAGGGCTCTGCCTGCACACAGCCCCAGGAGAAGTTTTCCTGTTTGGAAGGAAAGAATGGAAAAGCCGGAGCAGGTTTCCTAAACAACAAACCCCACTCAGGAGCCACATGCTCAGTACAGGCTGCCTGGAACGATGTCCCCTTTCTACAAGGGTCAGTGTGAGCAGGAATGAATGATCTCTGGGAGCAGAATTCTCGGAGTCTTTCCACTGAATTCTCTGTCCCTGTGTCTTGGGGTGACTTTATTGTGTGTATCCCCTATTGCTGCTCTATGCCCAGAAGTGAACTTTGTGCATTTCTGTGCCTTTCAACTGAGCCTGAGAGGAGGGAGAGGAAAAAAAACCGGACAAACTTCTCAGAGCGTTTGTTCAAGGACACACATACACACTCCTCTGCATCCTGCTTGCAGCAAGAGCAGAGGAAGCAACTTTGTTTCTTTTTAGCCAGTTTTCAGCTCCTTTTCTCTGGGGGGAGATGGAGAGTTGAACTTTGTTTTCCTGGGACTTTGGGGGTTTTTTCCCCTTCTCTTCTTGACTCTTTCAACATCAGAGCACATTGGGAGAATTTTCTCCCGAGGTGGGGGCCCTGAATGTGGGCCCATGAGCCAGCTGCAAGGAGGAGGAGAGAGACTACACCTACGGAAGTGTTGGGGTTCCTCCCCCCTGCCATGAGGTCATGGGAGAGGGGACCCTGGGGTAGGGGCATGGCCTGGGCACGGGGTCTCCCTGCTCCCTGCTCACATGTGCCCTAATCCTGTTCAGCACTGCTTATTTTGTGTTGCCCTGTGCGAGGAGGGCCCTGGTTGTGCCGTGATTGCTCAGTTCTTTGGCAGTGCCCCGCCCATGTGGCTGGAGAAGAAAGAGCTCTGAAACTTCTCTCAAGAATCGCTCCCTGTTTCTTTGCACGGGCCTCGCTGTCTATGGATGTTTCAGGAGACCCCACCGAAACACGGAAGGACTCTCAAATTATCCCAGCTTTCTCTGCACAGCGAGAGCTTTTAATATTTAGCATTGCTATCCTTTTCCTGTGTGTTTGTTAAAAAAATAGTTTTTATCTCTTTCACTTTCTTCCCAGGAAAGTTCTTTTTTCCAAAAACCTGGTGGGGGAGGGCTGGGTGTAACCTGCCTTCTATCAGAGGATATTTTCCTCCACATTTGTCCAAACCGGCACAGCCTGTCCTTTCCTGGGTCTCTGTTGCAGATGGAAGCTGCTGGTGCCATTGTCAGCTTGAAGCCCTCTTTTGATGCAAGCAGATGTTGCCAGGTGTGTTCAGCAGCTGTTGCTCAATGCTTATGCCAAGCTATTGTGTTCCTCATGGAACCAAGGAGCCATTGTGACACTGCAGGGGCTGATGGCATCAAGGAGGCAATTGTGACAGTACAGAACCTCCTAGAAACAAGGCTCCATTGTGACACCGTGGGGAATCATGGAATCAAGGAGCCCATTGTGACACGGCTGCATGGAACCAATGGTCCATGGTTACACTGCGGATTCAAGAAGAGCACGGTGACACCACGCAACATCACGGAACCATAGGTCCATTGTGACACAGCGGGGCCTCATGGAAACAAGGGGACCATTGTGGCAAAGCAGGGCCTAATGGAAGCATGGAGAGCATTGTGACACTAAGGAAACTCCTGGAACCAAGATGACCACTGGCACATAATGGAACCTCATGGAAGCAAGCCTCCACAATGACTTTGGAGGGCCTCAGGGACCACAGGACCCATTGTGACACAGCAGGACCTGGTGGAACCAAGGAGCCTTTGTGATTCTCCAGATCCACATGGAAGCCAGGGTGCACTGAGACACAGCGGGGCCTTGTGGGAACCAAAGACACCTCTGCAAAAAGCAGGCTAGCTAATAGAAGCAAGGAGTCCATTGTTACAACGTAAAAGCTATGGAAGCAAGGGACCATTGTGACACTGCGGGGCCTCATGGAACCAATTGTCCATGATGACAATGCGGATCAAAGGAGACCATGGTGGCACTGCGGAACCTGATGGAACCAAGGAGCCATTGTGACACAGTGGGGCCTCATGGAATCAAGGAGACCATTGTGACCCAGGTGTTGCATGGGAAGGCAAGGAGCCATTGTGACACTTTGGGCTTCTTCCCTTGAGCTCTGCAGCTGGCTGTCCCAGCCCAGCGCACCATGTGCCACCTGCTCTCCTCAGGGCTCTGCCTGCACACAGCCCCAGGAGAAGTTTTCCTGTTTGCAAGGAAAGAATGGAAAAGCCGGAGCAGGTTTCCTAAACAACAAACCCCACTCAGGAGCCACATGCTCAGTACAGGCTGCCTGGAACGATGTCCCCTTTCTACAAGGGTCAGTGTGAGCAGGAATGAATGATCTCTGGGAGCAGAATTCTCGGAGTCTTTCCACTGAATTCTCTGTCCCTGTGTCTTGGGGTGACTTTATTGTGTGTATCCCCTATTGCTGCTCTATGCCCAGAAGTGAACTTTGTGCATTTCTGTGCCTTTCAACTGAGCCTGAGAGGGGGGAGAGGAAAAAAAACCGGACAAACTTCTCAGAGCGTTTGTTCAAGGACACACATACACACTCCTCTGCATCCTGCTTGCAGCAAGAGCAGAGGAAGCAACTTTGTTTCTTTTTAGCCAGTTTTCAGCTCCTTTTCTCTGGGGGGAGATGGAGAGTTGAACTTTGTTTTCCTGGGACTTTGGGGGTTTTTTCCCCTTCTCTTCTTGACTCTTTCAACATCAGAGCACATTGGGAGAATTTTCTCCCGAGGTGGGGGCCCTGAATGTGGGCCCATGAGCCAGCTGCAAGGAGGAGGAGAGAGACTACACCTACGGAAGTGTTGGGGTTCCTCCCCCCTGCCATGAGGTCATGGGAGAGGGGACCCTGGGGTAGGGGCATGGCCTGGGCACGGGGTCTCCCTGCTCCCTGCTCACATGTGCCCTAATCCTGTTCAGCACTGCTTATTTTGTGTTGCCCTGTGCGAGGAGGGCCCTGGTTGTGCCGTGATTGCTCAGTTCTTTGGCAGTGCCCCGCCCATGTGGCTGGAGAAGAAAGAGCTCTGCAACTTCTCTCAAGAATCGCTCCCTGTTTCTTTGCACGGGCCTCGCTGTCTATGGATGTTTCAGGAGACCCCACCGAAACACGGAAGGACTCTCAAATTATCCCAGCTTTCTCTGCACAGCGAGAGCTTTTAATATTTAGCATTGCTATCCTTTTCCTGTGTGTTTGTTAAAAAAATAGTTTTTATCTCTTTCACTTTCTTCCCAGGAAAGTTCTTTTTTCCAAAAACCTGGTGGGGGAGGGCTGGGTGTAACCTGCCTTCTATCAGAGGATATTTTCCTCCACATTTGTCCAAACCGGCACAGCCTGTCCTTTCCTGGGTCTCTGTTGCAGATGGAAGCTGCTGGTGCCATTGTCAGCTTGAAGCCCTCTTTTGATGCAAGCAGATGTTGCCAGGTGTGTTCAGCAGCTGTTGCTCAATGCTTATGCCAAGCTATTGTGTTCCTCATGGAACCAAGGAGCCATTGTGACACTGCAGGGGCTGATGGCATCAAGGAGGCAATTGTGACAGTACAGAACCTCCTAGAAACAAGGCTCCATTGTGACACCGTGGGGAATCATGGAATCAAGGAGCCCATTGTGACACGGCTGCATGGAACCAATGGTCCATGGTTACACTGCGGATTCAAGAAGAGCACGGTGACACCACGCAACATCACGGAACCATAGGTCCATTGTGACACAGCGGGGCCTCATGGAAACAAGGGGACCATTGTGGCAAAGCAGGGCCTAATGGAAGCATGGAGAGCATTGTGACACTAAGGAAACTCCTGGAACCAAGATGACCACTGGCACATAATGGAACCTCATGGAAGCAAGCCTCCACAATGACTTTGGAGGGCCTCAGGGACCACAGGACCCATTGTGACACAGCAGGACCTGGTGGAACCAAGGAGCCTTTGTGATACTCCAGATCCACATGGAAGCCAGGGTGCACTGAGACACAGTGGGGCCTTGTGGGAACCAAAGACACCTCTGCAAAAAGCAGGCTAGCTCATAGAAGCAAGGAGTCCATTGTTACAACGTAAAAGCTATGGAACCAAGGGACCATTGTGACACTGCGGGGCCTCATGGAACCAATTGTCCATGATGACAATGCGGATCAAAGGAGACCATGGTGACACTGCGGAACCTGATGGAACCAAGGAGCCATTGTGACACAGTGGGGCCTCATGGAATCAAGGAGACCATTGTGACCCAGGTGTTGCATGGGAAGGCAAGGAGCCATTGTGACACTTTGGGCTTCTTCCCTTGAGCTCTGCAGCTGGCTGTCCCAGCCCAGCGCACCATGTGCCACCTGCTCTCCTCAGGGCTCTGCCTGCACACAGCCCCAGGAGAAGTTTTCCTGTTTGGAAGGAAAGAATGGAAAAGCCGGAGCAGGTTTCCTAAACAACAAACCCCACTCAGGAGCCACATGCTCAGTACAGGCTGCCTGGAACGATGTCCCCTTTCTACAAGGGTCAGTGTGAGCAGGAATGATCTCTGGGAGCAGAATTCTCGGAGTCTTTCCACTGAATTCTCTGTCCCTGTGTCTTGGGGTGACTTTATCGTGTGTATCCCCTATTGCTGCTCTATGCCCAGAAGTGAACTTTGTGCGTTTCTGTGCCTTTCAACTGAGCCTGAGAGGGGGGAGAGGAAAAAAACCGGACAAACTTCTCAGAGCGTTTTTTCAAGGACACACATACACACTCCTCTGCATCCTGCTTGCAGCAAGAGCAGAGGAAGCAACTTTGTTTCTTTTTTGCCAGTTTTCAGCTCCTTTTCTCTGGGAGGAGATGGAGAGTTGAACTTTGTTTTCCTGGGACTTCGGGGGTTTTTTTTCCCTTCTTCTCTTCTTGACTCTTTCAACATCAGAGCACATTGGGAGAATTTTCTCCCGAGGTGGGGGCCCTGAATGTGGGCCCATGAGCCAGCTGCAAGGAGGAGGAGAGAGACTACACCTACGGAAGTGTTGGGGTTCCTCCCCCCTGCCATGAGGTCATGGGAGAGGGGACCCTGGGGTAGAGGCATGGCCTGGGCACGGGGTCTCCCTGCTCCCTGCTCACATGTGCCCTAATCCTGTTCAGCACTGCTTATTTTGTGTTGCCCTGTGCCAGGAGGGCCCTGGTTGTGCCGTGATTGCTCAGTTCTTTGGCAGTGCCCCGCCCATGTGGCTGGAGAAGAAAGAGCTCTGCAACTTCTCTCAAGAATCGCTCCCTGTTTCTTTGCACGGGCCTCGCTGTCTATGGATGTTTCAGGAGACCCCACCGAAACACGGAAGGACTCTCAAATTATCCCAGCTTTCTCTGCACAGCGAGAGCTTTTAATATTTAGCATTGCTATCCTTTTCCTGTGTGTTTGTTAAAAAAATAGTTTTTATCTCTTTCACTTTCTTCCCAGGAAAGTTCTTTTTTCCAAAAACCTGGTGGGGGAGGGCTGGGTGTAACCTGCCTTCTATCAGAGGATATTTTCCTCCACATTTGTCCAAACTGGCACAGCCTGTCCTTTCCTGGGTCTCTGTTGCAGATGGAAGCTGCTGGTGCCATTGTCAGCTTGAAGCCCTCTTTTGATGCAAGCAGATGTTGCCAGGTGTGTTCAGCAGCTGTTGCTCAATGCTTATGCCAAGCTATTGTGTTCCTCATGGAACCAAGGAGCCATTGTGACACTGCAGGGGCTGATGGCATCAAGGAGGCAATTGTGACAGTACAGAACCTCCTAGAAACAAGGCTCCATTGTGACACCGTGGGGAATCATGGAATCAAGGAGCCCATTGTGACACGGCTGCATGGAACCAATGGTCCATGGTTACACTGCGGATTCAAGAAGAGCACGGTGACACCACGCAACATCATGGAACCATAGGTCCATTGTGACACAGCGGGGCCTCATGGAAACAAGGGGACCATTGTGGCAAAGCAGGGCCTAATGGAAGCATGGAGAGCATTGTGACACTAAGGAAACTCCTGGAACCAAGATGACCACTGGCACATAATGGAACCTCATGGAAGCAAGCCTCCACAATGACTTTGGAGGGCCTCAGGGACCACAGGACCCATTGTGACACAGCAGGACCTGGTGGAACCAAGGAGCCTTTGTGATTCTCCAGATCCACATGGAAGCCAGGGTGCACTGAGACACAGCGGGGCCTTGTGGGAACCAAAGACACCTCTGCAAAAAGCAGGCTAGCTCATAGAAGCAAGGAGTCCATTGTTACAACGTAAAAGCTATGGAACCAAGGGACCATTGTGACACTGCGGGGCCTCATGGAACCAATTGTCCATGATGACAATGCGGATCAAAGGAGACCATGGTGGCACTGCGGAACCTGATGGAACCAAGGAGCCATTGTGACACAGTGGGGCCTCATGGAATCAAGGAGACCATTGTGACCCAGGTGTTGCATGGGAAGGCAAGGAGCCATTGTGACACTTTGGGCTTCTTCCCTTGAGCTCTGCAGCTGGCTGTCCCAGCCCAGCGCACCATGTGCCACCTGCTCTCCTCAGGGCTCTGCCTGCACACAGCCCCAGGAGAAGTTTTCCTGTTTGGAAGGAAAGAATGGAAAAGCCGGAGCAGGTTTCCTAAACAACAAACCCCACTCAGGAGCCACATGCTCAGTACAGGCTGCCTGGAACGATGTCCCCTTTCTACAAGGGTCAGTGTGAGCAGGAATGAATGATCTCTGGGAGCAGAATTCTCGGAGTCTTTCCACTGAATTCTCTGTCCCTGTGTCTTGGGGTGACTTTATTGTGTGTATCCCCTATTGCTGCTCTATGCCCAGAAGTGAACTTTGTGCATTTCTGTGCCTTTCAACTGAGCCTGAGAGGGGGGAGAGGAAAAAAAACCGGACAAACTTCTCAGAGTGTTTGTTCAAGGACACACATACACACTCCTCTGCATCCTGCTTGCAGCAAGAGCAGAGGAAGCAACTTTGTTTCTTTTTAGCCAGTTTTCAGCTCCTTTTCTCTGGGGGGAGATGGAGAGTTGAACTTTGTTTTCCTGGGACTTTGGGGGTTTTTTCCCCTTCTCTTCTTGACTCTTTCAACATCAGAGCACATTGGGAGAATTTTCTCCCGAGGTGGGGGCCCTGAATGTGGGCCCATGAGCCAGCTGCAAGGAGGAGGAGAGAGACTACACCTCCGGAAGTGTTGGGGTTCCTCCCCCCTGCCATGAGGTCATGGGAGAGGGGACCCTGGGGTAGGGGCATGGCCTGGGCACGGGGTCTCCCTGCTCCCTGCTCACATGTGCCCTAATCCTGTTCAGCACTGCTTATTTTGTGTTGCCCTGTGCGAGGAGGGCCCTGGTTGTGCCGTGATTGCTCAGTTCTTTGGCAGTGCCCCGCCCATGTGGCTGGAGAAGAAAGAGCTCTGCAACTTCTCTCAAGAATCGCTCCCTGTTTCTTTGCACGGGCCTCGCTGTCTATGGATGTTTCAGGAGACCCCACCGAAACACGGAAGGACTCTCAAATTATCCCAGCTTTCTCTGCACAGCGAGAGCTTTTAATATTTAGCATTGCTATCCTTTTCCTGTGTGTTTGTTAAAAAAATAGTTTTTATCTCTTTCACTTTCTTCCCAGGAAAGTTCTTTTTTCCAAAAACCTGGTGGGGGAGGGCTGGGTGTAACCTGCCTTCTATCAGAGGATATTTTCCTCCACATTTGTCCAAACTGGCACAGCCTGTCCTTTCCTGGGTCTCTGTTGCAGATGGAAGCTGCTGGTGCCATTGTCAGCTTGAAGCCCTCTTTTGATGCAAGCAGATGTTGCCAGGTGTGTTCAGCAGCTGTTGCTCAATGCTTATGCCAAGCTATTGTGTTCCTCATGGAACCAAGGAGCCATTGTGACACTGCAGGGGCTGATGGCATCAAGGAGGCAATTGTGACAGTACAGAACCTCCTAGAAACAAGGCTCCATTGTGACACCGTGGGGAATCATGGAATCAAGGAGCCCATTGTGACACGGCTGCATGGAACCAATGGTCCATGGTTACACTGCGGATTCAAGAAGAGCACGGTGACACCACGCAACATCATGGAACCATAGGTCCATTGTGACACAGCGGGGCCTCATGGAAACAAGGGGACCATTGTGGCAAAGCAGGGCCTAATGGAAGCATGGAGAGCATTGTGACACTAAGGAAACTCCTGGAACCAAGATGACCACTGGCACATAATGGAACCTCATGGAAGCAAGCCTCCACAATGACTTTGGAGGGCCTCAGGGACCACAGGACCCATTGTGACACAGCAGGACCTGGTGGAACCAAGGAGCCTTTGTGATTCTCCAGATCCACATGGAAGCCAGGGTGCACTGAGACACAGCGGGGCCTTGTGGGAACCAAAGACACCTCTGCAAAAAGCAGGCTAGCTAATAGAAGCAAGGAGTCCATTGTTACAACGTAAAAGCTATGGAACCAAGGGACCATTGTGACACTGCGGGGCCTCATGGAACCAATTGTCCATGATGACAATGCGGATCAAAGGAGACCATGGTGGCACTGCGGAACCTGATGGAACCAAGGAGCCATTGTGACACAGTGGGGCCTCATGGAATCAAGGAGACCATTGTGACCCAGGTGTTGCATGGGAAGGCAAGGAGCCATTGTGACACTTTGGGCTTCTTCCCTTGAGCTCTGCAGCTGGCTGTCCCAGCCCAGCGCACCATGTGCCACCTGCTCTCCTCAGGGCTCTGCCTGCACACAGCCCCAGGAGAAGTTTTCCTGTTTGGAAGGAAAGAATGGAAAAGCCGGAGCAGGTTTCCTAAACAACAAACCCCACTCAGGAGCCACATGCTCAGTACAGGCTGCCTGGAACGATGTCCCCTTTCTACAAGGGTCAGTGTGAGCAGGAATGAATGATCTCTGGGAGCAGAATTCTCGGAGTCTTTCCACTGAATTCTCTGTCCCTGTGTCTTGGGGTGACTTTATTGTGTGTATCCCCTATTGCTGCTCTATGCCCAGAAGTGAACTTTGTGCATTTCTGTGCCTTTCAACTGAGCCTGAGAGGGGGGAGAGGAAAAAAAACCGGACAAACTTCTCAGAGTGTTTGTTCAAGGACACACATACACACTCCTCTGCATCCTGCTTGCAGCAAGAGCAGAGGAAGCAACTTTGTTTCTTTTTAGCCAGTTTTCAGCTCCTTTTCTCTGGGGGGAGATGGAGAGTTGAACTTTGTTTTCCTGGGACTTTGGGGGTTTTTTCCCCTTCTCTTCTTGACTCTTTCAACATCAGAGCACATTGGGAGAATTTTCTCCCGAGGTGGGGGCCCTGAATGTGGGCCCATGAGCCAGCTGCAAGGAGGAGGAGAGAGACTACACCTACGGAAGTGTTGGGGTTCCTCCCCCCTGCCATGAGGTCATGGGAGAGGGGACCCTGGGGTAGGGGCATGGCCTGGGCACGGGGTCTCCCTGCTCCCTGCTCACATGTGCCCTAATCCTGTTCAGCACTGCTTATTTTGTGTTGCCCTGTGCGAGGAGGGCCCTGGTTGTGCCGTGATTGCTCAGTTCTTTGGCAGTGCCCCGCCCATGTGGCTGGAGAAGAAAGAGCTCTGCAACTTCTCTCAAGAATCGCTCCCTGTTTCTTTGCACGGGCCTCGCTGTCTATGGATGTTTCAGGAGACCCCACCGAAACACGGAAGGACTCTCAAATTATCCCAGCTTTCTCTGCACAGCGAGAGCTTTTAATATTTAGCATTGCTATCCTTTTCCTGTGTGTTTGTTAAAAAAATAGTTTTTATCTCTTTCACTTTCTTCCCAGGAAAGTTCTTTTTTCCAAAAACCTGGTGGGGGAGGGCTGGGTGTAACCTGCCTTCTATCAGAGGATATTTTCCTCCACATTTGTCCAAACTGGCACAGCCTGTCCTTTCCTGGGTCTCTGTTGCAGATGGAAGCTGCTGGTGCCATTGTCAGCTTGAAGCCCTCTTTTGATGCAAGCAGATGTTGCCAGGTGTGTTCAGCAGCTGTTGCTCAATGCTTATGCCAAGCTATTGTGTTCCTCATGGAACCAAGGAGCCATTGTGACACTGCAGGGGCTGATGGCATCAAGGAGGCAATTGTGACAGTACAGAACCTCCTAGAAACAAGGCTCCATTGTGACACCGTGGGGAATCATGGAATCAAGGAGCCCATTGTGACACGGCTGCATGGAACCAATGGTCCATGGTTACACGGCGGATTCAAGAAGAGCACGGTGACACCACGCAACATCATGGAACCATAGGTCCATTGTGACACAGCGGGGCCTCATGGAAACAAGGGGACCATTGTGGCAAAGCAGGGCCTAATGGAAGCATGGAGAGCATTGTGACACTAAGGAAACTCCTGGAACCAAGATGACCACTGGCACATAATGGAACCTCATGGAAGCAAGCCTCCACGATGGTTTTGGAGGGCCTCAGGGACCACAGGACCCATTGTGACACAGCAGGACCTGGTGGAACCAAGGAGCCTTTGTGATACTCCAGATCCACATGGAAGCCAGGGTGCACTGAGACACAGCGGGGCCTTGTTGGAACCAAAGACACCTCTGCAAAAAGCAGGCTAGCTCATAGAAGCAAGGAGTCCTTTGTTACAACATCAAACCTATGGAAGCAAGGGACCATTGTGACACTGCGGGGCCTCATGGAACCAATTGTCCATGATGACAGTGTGGATCAAAGGAGACCATGGTGACACTGCGGAACCTGATGGAACCAAGGAGCCATTGTGACACAGTGGGGCCTCATGGAATCAAGGAGACCATTGTGACCCAGGTGTTGCATGTGAAGGCAAGGAGCCATTGTGACACTTTGGGCTTCTTCCCTTGAGCTCTGCAGCTGGCTGTCCCAGCCCAGCGCACCATGTGCCACCTGCTCTCCTCAGGGCTCTGCCTGCACACAGCCCCAGAAGAAGTTTTCCTGTTTGCAAGGAAAGAATGGAAAAGCCGGAGCAGGTTTCCTAAACAACAAACCCCACTCAGGAGCCACATGCTCAGTACAGGCTGCCTGGAACGATGTCCCCTTTCTACAAGGGTCAGTGTGAGCAGGAATGAATGATCTCTGGGAGCAGAATTCTCGGAGTCTTTCCACTGAATTCTCTGTCCCTGTGTCTTGGGGTGACTTTATTGTGTGTATCCCCTATTGCTGCTCTATGCCCAGAAGTGAACTTTGTGCATTTCTGTGCCTTTCAACTGAGCCTGAGAGGGGGGAGAGGAAAAAAAACCGGACAAACTTCTCAGAGCGTTTGTTCAAGGACACACATACACACTCCTCTGCATCCTGCTTGCAGCAAGAGCAGAGGAAGCAACTTTGTTTCTTTTTAGCCAGTTTTCAGCTCCTTTTCTCTGGGAGGAGATGGAGAGTTGAACTTTGTTTTCCTGGGACTTCGGGGGTTTTTTTTCCCTTCTTCTCTTCTTGACTCTTTCAACATCAGACCACATTGGGAGAATTTTCTCCCGAGGTGGGGGCCCTGAATGTGGGCCCATGAGCCAGCTGCAAGGAGGAGGAGAGAGACTACACCTACGGAAGTGTTGGGGTTCCTCCCCCCTGCCATGAGGTCATGGGAGAGGGGACCCTGGGGTAGAGGCATGGCCTGGGCACGGGGTCTCCCTGCTCCCTGCTCACATGTGCCCTAATCCTGTTCAGCACTGCTTATTTTGTGTTGCCCTGTGTGAGGAGGGCCCTGGTTGTGCCGTGATTGCTCAGTTCTTTGGCAGTGCCCCGCCCATGTGGCTGGAGAAGAAAGAGCTCTGAAACTTCTCTCAAGAATCGCTCCCTGTTTCTTTGCACGGGCCTCGCTGTCTATGGATGTTTCAGGAGACCCCACCGAAACATGGAAGGACTCTCAAATTATCCCAGCTTTCTCTGCACAGCGAGAGCTTTTAATATTTAGCATTGCTATCCTTTTCCTGTGTGTTTGTTAAAAAAATAGTTTTTATCTCTTTCACTTTCTTCCCAGGAAAGTTCTTTTTTCCAAAAACCTGGTGGGGGAGGGCTGGGTGTAACCTGCCTTCTATCAGAGGATATTTTCCTCCACATTTGTCCAAACCGGCACAGCCTGTCCTTTCCTGGGTCTCTGTTGCAGATGGAAGCTGCTGGTGCCATTGTCAGCTTGAAGCACTCTTTTGATGCAAGCAGATGTTGCCAGGTGTGTTCAGCAGCTGTTGCTCAATGCTTATGCCAAGCTATTGTGTTCCTCATGGAACCAAGGAGCCATTGTGACACTGCAGGGGCTGATGGCATCAAGGAGGCAATTGTGACAGTACAGAACCTCCTAGAAACAAGGCTCCATTGTGACACCGTGGGGAATCATGGAATCAAGGAGCCCATTGTGACACGGCTGCATGGAACCAATGGTCCATGGTTACACGGCGGATTCAAGAAGAGCACGGTGACACCACGCAACATCATGGAACCATAGGTCCATTGTGACACAGCGGGGCCTCATGGAAACAAGGGGACCATTGTGGCAAAGCAGGGCCTAATGGAAGCATGGAGAGCATTGTGACACTAAGGAAACTCCTGGAACCAAGATGACCACTGGCACATAATGGAACCTCATGGAAGCAAGCCTCCACAATGACTTTGGAGGGCCTCAGGGACCACAGGACCCATTGTGACACAGCAGGACCTGGTGGAACCAAGGAGCCTTTGTGATACTCCAGATCCACATGGAAGCCAGGGTGCACTGAGACACAGCGGGGCCTTGTGGGAACCAAAGACACCTCTGCAAAAAGCAGGCTAGCTCATAGAAGCAAGGAGTCCATTGTTACAACGTAAAAGCTATGGAACCAAGGGACCATTGTGACACTGCGGGGCCTCATGGAACCAATTGTCCATGATGACAATGCGGATCAAAGGAGACCATGGTGACACTGCGGAACCTGATGGAACCAAGGAGCCATTGTGACACAGTGGGGCCTCATGGAATCAAGGAGACCATTGTGACCCAGGTGTTGCATGTGAAGGCAAGGAGCCATTGTGACACTTTGGGCTTCTTCCCTTGAGCTCTGCAGCTGGCTGTCCCAGCCCAGCGCACCATGTGCCACCTGCTCTCCTCAGGGCTCTGCCTGCACACAGCCCCAGGAGAAGTTTTCCTGTTTGGAAGGAAAGAATGGAAAAGCCGGAGCAGGTTTCCTAAACAACAAACCCCACTCAGGAGCCACATGCTCAGTACAGGCTGCCTGGAACGATGTCCCCTTTCTACAAGGATCAGTGTGAGCAGGAATGATCTCTGGGAGCAGAATTCTCGGAGTCTTTCCACTGAATTCTCTGTCCCTGTGTCTTGGGGTGACTTTATCGTGTGTATCCCCTATTGCTGCTCTATGCCCAGAAGTGAACTTTGTGCGTTTCTGTGCCTTTCAACTGAGCCTGAGAGGGGGGAGAGGAAAAAAACCGGACAAACTTCTCAGAGCGTTTTTTCAAGGACACACATACACACTCCTCTGCATCCTGCTTGCAGCAAGAGCAGAGGAAGCAACTTTGTTTCTTTTTTGCCAGTTTTCAGCTCCTTTTCTCTGGGAGGAGATGGAGAGTTGAACTTTGTTTTCCTGGGACTTCGGGGGTTTTTTTTCCCTTCTTCTCTTCTTGACTCTTTCAACATCAGACCACATTGGGAGAATTTTCTCCCGAGGTGGGGGCCCTGAATGTGGGCCCATGAGCCAGCTGCAAGGAGGAGGAGAGAGACTACACCTACGGAAGTGTTGGGGTTCCTCCCCCCTGCCATGAGGTCATGGGAGAGGGGACCCTGGGGTAGAGGCATGGCCTGGGCACGGGGTCTCCCTGCTCCCTGCTCACATGTGCCCTAATCCTGTTCAGCACTGCTTATTTTGTGTTGCCCTGTGCGAGGAGGGCCCTGGTTGTGCCGTGATTGCTCAGTTCTTTGGCAGTGCCCCGCCCATGTGGCTGGAGAAGAAAGAGCTCTGAAACTTCTCTCAAGAATCGCTCCCTGTTTCTTTGCACAGGCCTCGCTGTCTATGGATGTTTCAGGAGACCCCACCGAAACACGGAAGGACTCTCAAATTATCCCAGCTTTCTCTGCACAGCGAGAGCTTTTAATATTTAGCATTGCTATCCTTTTCCTGTGTGTTTGTTAAAAAAATAGTTTTTATCTCTTTCACTTTCTTCCCAGGAAAGTTCTTTTTTCCAAAAACCTGGTGGGGGAGGGCTGGGTGTAACCTGCCTTCTATCAGAGGATATTTTCCTCCACATTTGTCCAAACTGGCACAGCCTGTCCTTTCCTGGGTCTCTGTTGCAGATGGAAGCTGCTGGTGCCATTGTCAGCTTGAAGCCCTCTTTTGATGCAAGCAGATGTTGCCAGGTGTGTTCAGCAGCTGTTGCTCAATGCTTATGCCAAGCTATTGTGTTCCTCATGGAACCAAGGAGCCATTGTGACACTGCAGGGGCTGATGGCATCAAGGAGGCAATTGTGACAGTACAGAACCTCCTAGAAACAAGGCTCCATTGTGACACCGTGGGGAATCATGGAATCAAGGAGCCCATTGTGACACGGCTGCATGGAACCAATGGTCCATGGTTACACTGCGGATTCAAGAAGAGCACGGTGACACCACGCAACATCATGGAACCATAGGTCCATTGTGACACAGCGGGGCCTCATGGAAACAAGGGGACCATTGTGGCAAAGCAGGGCCTAATGGAAGCATGGAGAGCATTGTGACACTAAGGAAACTCCTGGAACCAAGATGACCACTGGCACATAATGGAACCTCATGGAAGCAAGCCTCCACAATGACTTTGGAGGGCCTCAGGGACCACAGGACCCATTGTGACACAGCAGGACCTGGTGGAACCAAGGAGCCTTTGTGATACTCCACATCCACATGGAAGCCAGGGTGCACTGAGACACAGCGGGGCCTTGTTGGAACCAAAGACACCTCTGCAAAAAGCAGGCTAGCTCATAGAAGCAAGGAGTCCATTGTTACAACGTAAAAGCTATGGAAGCAAGGGACCATTGTGACACTGCGGGGCCTCATGGAACCAATTGTCCATGATGACAGTGCGGATCAAAGGAGACCATGGTGACACTGCGGAACCTGATGGAACCAAGGAGCCATTGTGACACAGTGGGGCCTCATGGAATCAAGGAGACCATTGTGACCCAGGTGTTGCATGTGAAGGCAAGGAGCCATTGTGACACTTTGGGCTTCTTCCCTTGAGCTCTGCAGCTGGCTGTCCCAGCCCAGCGCACCATGTGCCACCTGCTCTCCTCAGGGCTCTGCCTGCACACAGCCCCAGGAGAAGTTTTCCTGTTTGCAAGGAAAGAATGGAAAAGCCGGAGCAGGTTTCCTAAACAACAAACGCCACTCAGGAGCCACATGCTCAGTACAGGCTGCCTGGAACGATGTCCCCTTTCTACAAGGGTCAGTGTGAGCAGGAATGAATGATCTCTGGGAGCAGAATTCTCGGAGTCTTTCCACTGAATTCTCTGTCCCTGTGTCTTGGGGTGACTTTATTGTGTGTATCCCCTATTGCTGCTCTATGCCCAGAAGTGAACTTTGTGCATTTCTGTGCCTTTCAACTGAGCCTGAGAGGGGGGAGAGGAAAAAAAACCGGACAAACTTCTTAGAGCGTTTGTTCAAGGACACACATACACACTCCTCTGCATCCTGCTTGCAGCAAGAGCAGAGGAAGCAACTTTGTTTCTTTTTAGCCAGTTTTCAGCTCCTTTTCTCTGGGGGGAGATGGAGAGTTGAACTTTGTTTTCCTGGGACTTTGGGGGTTTTTTCCCCTTCTCTTCTTGACTCTTTCAACATCAGAGCACATTGGGAGAATTTTCTCCCGAGGTGGGGGCCCTGAATGTGGGCCCATGAGCCAGCTGCAAGGAGGAGGAGAGAGACTACACCTACGGAAGTGTTGGGGTTCCTCCCCCCTGCCATGAGGTCATGGGAGAGGGGACCCTGGGGTAGGGGCATGGCCTGGGCACGGGGTCTCCCTGCTCCCTGCTCACATGTGCCCTAATCCTGTTCAGCACTGCTTATTTTGTGTTGCCCTGTGTGAGGAGGGCCCTGGTTGTGCCGTGATTGCTCAGTTCTTTGGCAGTGCCCCGCCCATGTGGCTGGAGAAGAAAGAGCTCTGCAACTTCTCTCAAGAATCGCTCCCTGTTTCTTTGCACGGGCCTCGCTGTCTATGGATGTTTCAGGAGACCCCACCGAAACACGGAAGGACTCTCAAATTATCCCAGCTTTCTCTGCACAGCGAGAGCTTTTAATATTTAGCATTGCTATCCTTTTCCTGTGTGTTTGTTAAAAAAATAGTTTTTATCTCTTTCACTTTCTTCCCAGGAAAGTTCTTTTTTCCAAAAACCTGGTGGGGGAGGGCTGGGTGTAACCTGCCTTCTATCAGAGGATATTTTCCTCCACATTTGTCCAAACCGGCACAGCCTGTCCTTTCCTGGGTCTCTGTTGCAGATGGAAGCTGCTGGTGCCATTGTCAGCTTGAAGCCCTCTTTTGATGCAAGCAGATGTTGCCAGGTGTGTTCAGCAGCTGTTGCTCAATGCTTATGCCAAGCTATTGTGTTCCTCATGGAACCAAGGAGCCATTGTGACACTGCAGGGGCTGATGGCATCAAGGAGGCAATTGTGACAGTACAGAACCTCCTAGAAACAAGGCTCCATTGTGACACCGTGGGGAATCATGGAATCAAGGAGCCCATTGTGACACGGCTGCATGGAACCAATGGTCCATGGTTACACTGCGGATTCAAGAAGAGCACGGTGACACCACGCAACATCACGGAACCATAGGTCCATTGTGACACAGCGGGGCCTCATGGAAACAAGGGGACCATTGTGGCAAAGCAGGGCCTAATGGAAGCATGGAGAGCATTGTGACACTAAGGAAACTCCTGGAACCAAGATGACCACTGGCACATAATGGAACCTCATGGAAGCAAGCCTCCACAATGACTTTGGAGGGCCTCAGGGACCACAGGACCCATTGTGACACAGCAGGACCTGGTGGAACCAAGGAGCCTTTGTGATACTCCAGATCCACATGGAAGCCAGGGTGCACTGAGACACAGCGGGGCCTTGTGGGAACCAAAGACACCTCTGCAAAAAGCAGGCTAGCTCATAGAAGCAAGGAGTCCATTGTTACAACGTAAAAGCTATGGAAGCAAGGGACCATTGTGACACTGCGGGGCCTCATGGAACCAATTGTCCATGATGACAATGCGGATCAAAGGAGACCATGGTGACACTGCGGAACCTGATGGAACCAAGGAGCCATTGTGACACAGTGGGGCCTCATGGAATCAAGGAGACCATTGTGACCCAGGTGTTGCATGGGAAGGCAAGGAGCCATTGTGACACTTTGGGCTTCTTCCCTTGAGCTCTGCAGCTGGCTGTCCCAGCCCAGCGCACCATGTGCCACCTGCTCTCCTCAGGGCTCTGCCTGCACACAGCCCCAGGAGAAGTTTTCCTGTTTGCAAGGAAAGAATGGAAAAGCCGGAGCAGGTTTCCTAAACAACAAACCCCACTCAGGAGCCACATGCTCAGTACAGGCTGCCTGGAACGATGTCCCCTTTCTACAAGGGTCAGTGTGAGCAGGAATGATCTCTGGGAGCAGAATTCTCGGAGTCTTTCCACTGAATTCTCTGTCCCTGTGTCTTGGGGTGACTTTATCGTGTGTATCCCCTATTGCTGCTCTATGCCCAGAAGTGAACTTTGTGCGTTTCTGTGCCTTTCAACTGAGCCTGAGAGGGGGGAGAGGAAAAAAACCGGACAAACTTCTCAGAGCGTTTTTTCAAGGACACACATACACACTCCTCTGCATCCTGCTTGCAGCAAGAGCAGAGGAAGCAACTTTGTTTCTTTTTAGCCAGTTTTCAGCTCCTTTTCTCTGGGAGGAGATGGAGAGTTGAACTTTGTTTTCCTGGGACTTCGGGGGTTTTTTTTCCCTTCTTCTCTTCTTGACTCTTTCAACATCAGAGCACATTGGGAGAATTTTCTCCCGAGGTGGGGGCCCTGAATGTGGGCCCATGAGCCAGCTGCAAGGAGGAGGAGAGAGACTACACCTACGGAAGTGTTGGGGTTCCTCCCCCCTGCCATGAGGTCATGGGAGAGGGGACCCTGGGGTAGAGGCATGGCCTGGGCACGGGGTCTCCCTGCTCCCTGCTCACATGTGCCCTAATCCTGTTCAGCACTGCTTATTTTGTGTTGCCCTGTGCCAGGAGGGCCCTGGTTGTGCCGTGATTGCTCAGTTCTTTGGCAGTGCCCCGCCCATGTGGCTGGAGAAGAAAGAGCTCTGCAACTTCTCTCAAGAATCGCTCCCTGTTTCTTTGCACAGGCCTCGCTGTCTATGGATGTTTCAGGAGACCCCACCGAAACACGGAAGGACTCTCAAATTATCCCAGCTTTCTCTGCACAGCGAGAGCTTTTAATATTTAGCATTGCTATCCTTTTCCTGTGTGTTTGTTAAAAAAATAGTTTTTATCTCTTTCACTTTCTTCCCAGGAAAGTTCTTTTTTCCAAAAACCTGGTGGGGGAGGGCTGGGCGTAACCTGCCTTCTATCAGAGGATATTTTCCTCCACATTTGTCCAAACTGGCACAGCCTGTCCTTTCCTGGGTCTCTGTTGCAGATGGAAGCTGCTGGTGCCATTGTCAGCTTGAAGCCCTCTTTTGATGCAAGCAGATGTTGCCAGGTGTGTTCAGCAGCTGTTGCTCAATGCTTATGCCAAGCTATTGTGTTCCTCATGGAACCAAGGAGCCATTGTGACACTGCAGGGGCTGATGGCATCAAGGAGGCAATTGTGACAGTACAGAACCTCCTAGAAACAAGGCTCCATTGTGACACCGTGGGGAATCATGGAATCAAGGAGCCCATTGTGACACGGCTGCATGGAACCAATGGTCCATGGTTACACGGCGGATTCAAGAAGAGCACGGTGACACCACGCAACATCATGGAACCATAGGTCCATTGTGACACAGCGGGGCCTCATGGAAACAAGGGGACCATTGTGGCAAAGCAGGGCCTAATGGAAGCATGGAGAGCATTGTGACACTAAGGAAACTCCTGGAACCAAGATGACCACTGGCACATAATGGAACCTCATGGAAGCAAGCCTCCACAATGACTTTGGAGGGCCTCAGGGACCACAGGACCCATTGTGACACAGCAGGACCTGGTGGAACCAAGGAGCCTTTGTGATACTCCACATCCACATGGAAGCCAGGGTGCACTGAGACACAGCGGGGCCTTGTTGGAACCAAAGACACCTCTGCAAAAAGCAGGCTAGCTCATAGAAGCAAGGAGTCCATTGTTACAACGTAAAAGCTATGGAAGCAAGGGACCATTGTGACACTGCGGGGCCTCATGGAACCAATTGTCCATGATGACAGTGCGGATCAAAGGAGACCATGGTGACACTGCGGAACCTGATGGAACCAAGGAGCCATTGTGACACAGTGGGGCCTCATGGAATCAAGGAGACCATTGTGACCCAGGTGTTGCATGTGAAGGCAAGGAGCCATTGTGACACTTTGGGCTTCTTCCCTTGAGCTCTGCAGCTGGCTGTCCCAGCCCAGCGCACCATGTGCCACCTGCTCTCCTCAGGGCTCTGCCTGCACACAGCCCCAGGAGAAGTTTTCCTGTTTGCAAGGAAAGAATGGAAAAGCCGGAGCAGGTTTCCTAAACAACAAACCCCACTCAGGAGCCACATGCTCAGTACAGGCTGCCTGGAACGATGTCCCCTTTCTACAAGGGTCAGTGTGAGCAGGAATGAATGATCTCTGGGAGCAGAATTCTCGGAGTCTTTCCACTGAATTCTCTGTCCCTGTGTCTTGGGGTGACTTTATTGTGTGTATCCCCTATTGCTGCTCTATGCCCAGAAGTGAACTTTGTGCATTTCTGTGCCTTTCAACTGAGCCTGAGAGGGGGGAGAGGAAAAAAAACCGGACAAACTTCTCAGAGCGTTTGTTCAAGGACACACATACACACTCCTCTGCATCCTGCTTGCAGCAAGAGCAGAGGAAGCAACTTTGTTTCTTTTTAGCCAGTTTTCAGCTCCTTTTCTCTGGGGGGAGATGGAGAGTTGAACTTTGTTTTCCTGGGACTTTGGGGGTTTTTTCCCCTTCTCTTCTTGACTCTTTCAACATCAGAGCACATTGGGAGAATTTTCTCCCGAGGTGGGGGCCCTGAATGTGGGCCCATGAGCCAGCTGCAAGGAGGAGGAGAGAGACTGCACCTACGGAAGTGTTGGGGTTCCTCCCCCCTGCCATGAGGTCATGGGAGAGGGGACCCTGGGGTAGGGGCATGGCCTGGGCACGGGGTCTCCCTGCTCCCTGCTCACATGTGCCCTAATCCTGTTCAGCACTGCTTATTTTGTGTTGCCCTGTGCGAGGAGGGCCCTGGTTGTGCCGTGATTGCTCAGTTCTTTGGCAGTGCCCCGCCCATGTGGCTGGAGAAGAAAGAGCTCTGCAACTTCTCTCAAGAATCGCTCCCTGTTTCTTTGCACGGGCCTCGCTGTCTATGGATGTTTCAGGAGACCCCACCGAAACACGGAAGGACTCTCAAATTATCCCAGCTTTCTCTGCACAGCGAGAGCTTTTAATATTTAGCATTGCTATCCTTTTCCTGTGTGTTTGTTAAAAAAATAGTTTTTATCTCTTTCACTTTCTTCCCAGGAAAGTTCTTTTTTCCAAAAACCTGGTGGGGGAGGGCTGGGTGTAACCTGCCTTCTATCAGAGGATATTTTCCTCCACATTTGTCCAAACCGGCACAGCCTGTCCTTTCCTGGGTCTCTGTTGCAGATGGAAGCTGCTGGTGCCATTGTCAGCTTGAAGCCCTCTTTTGATGCAAGCAGATGTTGCCAGGTGTGTTCAGCAGCTGTTGCTCAATGCTTATGCCAAGCTATTGTGTTCCTCATGGAACCAAGGAGCCATTGTGACACTGCAGGGGCTGATGGCATCAAGGAGGCAATTGTGACAGTACAGAACCTCCTAGAAACAAGGCTCCATTGTGACACCGTGGGGAATCATGGAATCAAGGAGCCCATTGTGACACGGCTGCATGGAACCAATGGTCCATGGTTACACTGCGGATTCAAGAAGAGCACGGTGACACCACGCAACATCACGGAACCATAGGTCCATTGTGACACAGCGGGGCCTCATGGAAACAAGGGGACCATTGTGGCAAAGCAGGGCCTAATGGAAGCATGGAGAGCATTGTGACACTAAGGAAACTCCTGGAACCAAGATGACCACTGGCACATAATGGAACCTCATGGAAGCAAGCCTCCACAATGACTTTGGAGGGCCTCAGGGACCACAGGACCCATTGTGACACAGCAGGACCTGGTGGAACCAAGGAGCCTTTGTGATACTCCAGATCCACATGGAAGCCAGGGTGCACTGAGACACAGCGGGGCCTTGTGGGAACCAAAGACACCTCTGCAAAAAGCAGGCTAGCTCATAGAAGCAAGGAGTCCATTGTTACAACGTAAAAGCTATGGAACCAAGGGACCATTGTGACACTGCGGGGCCTCATGGAACCAATTGTCCATGATGACAATGCGGATCAAAGGAGACCATGGTGACACTGCGGAACCTGATGGAACCAAGGAGCCATTGTGACACAGTGGGGCCTCATGGAATCAAGGAGACCATTGTGACCCAGGTGTTGCATGGGAAGGCAAGGAGCCATTGTGACACTTTGGGCTTCTTCCCTTGAGCTCTGCAGCTGGCTGTCCCAGCCCAGCGCACCATGTGCCACCTGCTCTCCTCAGGGCTCTGCCTGCACACAGCCCCAGGAGAAGTTTTCCTGTTTGGAAGGAAAGAATGGAAAAGCCTGAGCAGGTTTCCTAAACAACAAACCCCACTCAGGAGCCACATACTCAGTACAGGCTGCCTGGAACGATGTCCCCTTTCTACAAGGGTCAGTGTGAGCAGGAATGAATGATCTCTGGGAGCAGAATTCTCGGAGTCTTTCCACTGAATTCTCTGTCCCTGTGTCTTGGGGTGACTTTATTGTGTGTATCCCCTATTGCTGCTCTATGCCCAGAAGTGAACTTTGTGCATTTCTGTGCCTTTCAACTGAGCCTGAGAGGGGGGAGAGGAAAAAAAAGCCAGACAAACTTCTCAGAGCGTTTGTTCAAGGACACACATACACACTCCTCTGCATCCTGCTTGCAGCAAGAGCAGAGGAAGCAACTTTGTTTCTTTTTAGCCAGTTTTCAGCTCCTTTTCTCTGGGGGGAGATGGAGAGTTGAACTTTGTTTTCCTGGGACTTTGGGGGTTTTTTCCCCTTCTCTTCTTGACTCTTTCAACATCAGAGCACATTGGGAGAATTTTCTCCCGAGGTGGGGGCCCTGAATGTGGGCCCATGAGCCAGCTGCAAGGAGGAGGAGAGAGACTACACCTACGGAAGTGTTGGGGTTCCTCCCCCCTGCCATGAGGTCATGGGAGAGGGGACCCTGGGGTAGAGGCATGGCCTGGGCACGGGGTCTCCCTGCTCCCTGCTCACATGTGCCCTAATCCTGTTCAGCACTGCTTATTTTGTGTTGCCCTGTGCCAGGAGGGCCCTGGTTGTGCCGTGATTGCTCAGTTCTTTGGCAGTGCCCCGCCCATGTGGCTGGAGAAGAAAGAGCTCTGCAACTTCTCTCAAGAATGGCTCCCTGTTTCTTTGCACGGGCCTCGCTGTCTATGGATGTTTCAGGAGACCCCACCGAAACACAGAAGGACTCTCAAATTATCCCAGCTTTCTCTGCACAGCGAGAGCTTTTAATATTTAGCATTGCTATCCTTTTCCTGTGTGTTTGTTAAAAAAATAGTTTTTATCTCTTTCACTTTCTTCCCAGGAAAGTTCTTTTTTCCAAAAACCTGGTGGGGGAGGGCTGGGTGTAACCTGCCTTCTATCAGAGGATATTTTCCTCCACATTTGTCCAAACTGGCACAGCCTGTCTTTTCCTGGGTCTCTGTTGCAGATGGAAGCTGCTGGTGCCATTGTCAGCTTGAAGCACTCTTTTGATGCAAGCAGATGTTGCTAGGTGTGTTCAGCAGCTGTTGCTCAATGCTTATGCCAAGCTATTGTGTTCCTCATGGAACCAAGGAGCCATTGTGACACTGCAGGGGCTGATGGCATCAAGGAGGCAATTGTGACAGTACAGAACCTCCTAGAAACAAGGCTCCATTGTGACACCGTGGGGAATCATGGAATCAAGGAGCCCATTGTGACACAGCCAGGCTGCATGGAACCAATGGTCCATGGTTACACGGCGGATTCAAGAAGAGCACGGTGACACCACGCAACATCATGGAACCGTGCGTCCATTGTGACACAGCGGGGCCTCATGGAAACAAGGGGACCATTGTGGCAAAGCAGGGCCTAATGGAAGCATGGAGAGCATTGTGACACTAAGGAAACTCCTGGAACCAAGATGACCACTGGCACATAATGGAACCTCATGGAAGCAAGCCTCCACAATGACTTTGGAGGGCCTCAGGGACCACAGGACCCATTGTGACACAGCAGGACCTGGTGGAACCAAGGAGCCTTTGTGATACTCCAGATCCACATGGAAGCCAGGGTGCACTGAGACACAGCGGGGCCTTGTTGGAACCAAAGACACCTCTGCAAAAAGCAGGCTAGCTCATAGAAGCAAGGAGTCCATTGTTACAACGTAAAAGCTATGGAAGCAAGGGACCATTGTGACACTGCGGGGCCTCATGGAACCAATTGTCCATGATGACAGTGCGGATCAAAGGAGACCATGGTGACACTGCGGAACCTGATGGAACCAAGGAGCCATTGTGACACAGTGGGGCCTCATGGAATCAAGGAGACCATTGTGACCCAGGTGTTGCATGTGAAGGCAAGGAGCCATTGTGACACTTTGGGCTTCTTCCCTTGAGCTCTGCAGCTGGCTGTCCCAGCCCAGCGCACCATGTGCCACCTGCTCTCCTCAGGGCTCTGCCTGCACACAGCCCCAGGAGAAGTTTTCCTGTTTGCAAGGAAAGAATGGAAAAGCCGGAGCAGGTTTCCTAAACAACAAACCCCACTCAGGAGCCACATACTCAGTACAGGCTGCCTGGAACGATGTCCCCTTTCTACAAGGGTCAGTGTGAGCAGGAATGAATGATCTCTGGGAGCAGAATTCTCGGAGTCTTTCCACTGAATTCTCTGTCCCTGTGTCTTGGGGTGACTTTATTGTGTGTATCCCCTATTGCTGCTCTATGCCCAGAAGTGAACTTTGTGCATTTCTGTGCCTTTCAACTGAGCCTGAGAGGGGGGAGAGGAAAAAAAAGCCAGACAAACTTCTCAGAGCGTTTGTTCAAGGACACACATACACACTCCTCTGCATCCTGCTTGCAGCAAGAGCAGAGGAAGCAACTTTGTTTCTTTTTAGCCAGTTTTCAGCTCCTTTTCTCTGGGGGGAGATGGAGAGTTGAACTTTGTTTTCCTGGGACTTTGGGGGTTTTTTCCCCTTCTCTTCTTGACTCTTTCAACATCAGAGCACATTGGGAGAATTTTCTCCCGAGGTGGGGGCCCTGAATGTGGGCCCATGAGCCAGCTGCAAGGAGGAGGAGAGAGACTACACCTACGGAAGTGTTGGGGTTCCTCCCCCCTGCCATGAGGTCATGGGAGAGGGGACCCTGGGGTAGAGGCATGGCCTGGGCACGGGGTCTCCCTGCTCCCTGCTCACATGTGCCCTAATCCTGTTCAGCACTGCTTATTTTGTGTTGCCCTGTGCCAGGAGGGCCCTGGTTGTGCCGTGATTGCTCAGTTCTTTGGCAGTGCCCCGCCCATGTGGCTGGAGAAGAAAGAGCTCTGCAACTTCTCTCAAGAATCGCTCCCTGTTTCTTTGCACGGGCCTCGCTGTCTATGGATGTTTCAGGAGACCCCACCGAAACACGGAAGGACTCTCAAATTATCCCAGCTTTCTCTGCACAGCGAGAGCTTTTAATATTTAGCATTGCTATCCTTTTCCTGTGTGTTTGTTAAAAAAATAGTTTTTATCTCTTTCACTTTCTTCCCAGGAAAGTTCTTTTTTCCAAAAACCTGGTGGGGGAGGGCTGGGTGTAACCTGCCTTCTATCAGAGGATATTTTCCTCCACATTTGTCCAAACCGGCACAGCCTGTCCTTTCCTGGGTCTCTGTTGCAGATGGAAGCTGCTGGTGCCATTGTCAGCTTGAAGCCCTCTTTTGATGCAAGCAGATGTTGCCAGGTGTGTTCAGCAGCTGTTGCTCAATGCTTATGCCAAGCTATTGTGTTCCTCATGGAACCAAGGAGCCATTGTGACACTGCAGGGGCTGATGGCATCAAGGAGGCAATTGTGACAGTACAGAACCTCCTAGAAACAAGGCTCCATTGTGACACCGTGGGGAATCATGGAATCAAGGAGCCCATTGTGACACGGCTGCATGGAACCAATGGTCCATGGTTACACTGCGGATTCAAGAAGAGCACGGTGACACCACGCAACATCATGGAACCATAGGTCCATTGTGACACAGCGGGGCCTCATGGAAACAAGGGGACCATTGTGGCAAAGCAGGGCCTAATGGAAGCATGGAGAGCATTGTGACACTAAGGAAACTCCTGGAACCAAGATGACCACTGGCACATAATGGAACCTCATGGAAGCAAGCCTCCACGATGGTTTTGGAGGGCCTCAGGGACCACAGGACCCATTGTGACACAGCAGGACCTGGTGGAACCAAGGAGCCTTTGTGATACTCCAGATCCACATGGAAGCCAGGGTGCACTGAGACACAGCGGGGCCTTGTTGGAACCAAAGACACCTCTGCAAAAAGCAGGCTAGCTCATAGAAGCAAGGAGTCCTTTGTTACAACATCAAACCTATGGAAGCAAGGGACCATTGTGACACTGCGGGGCCTCATGGAACCAATTGTCCATGATGACAGTGTGGATCAAAGGAGACCATGGTGACACTGCGGAACCTGATGGAACCAAGGAGCCATTGTGACACAGTGGGGCCTCATGGAATCAAGGAGACCATTGTGACCCAGGTGTTGCATGTGAAGGCAAGGAGCCATTGTGACACTTTGGGCTTCTTCCCTTGAGCTCTGCAGCTGGCTGTCCCAGCCCAGCGCACCATGTGCCACCTGCTCTCCTCAGGGCTCTGCCTGCACACAGCCCCAGAAGAAGTTTTCCTGTTTGCAAGGAAAGAATGGAAAAGCCGGAGCAGGTTTCCTAAACAACAAACCCCACTCAGGAGCCACATGCTCAGTACAGGCTGCCTGGAACGATGTCCCCTTTCTACAAGGGTCAGTGTGAGCAGGAATGAATGATCTCTGGGAGCAGAATTCTCGGAGTCTTTCCACTGAATTCTCTGTCCCTGTGTCTTGGGGTGACTTTATTGTGTGTATCCCCTATTGCTGCTCTATGCCCAGAAGTGAACTTTGTGCATTTCTGTGCCTTTCAACTGAGCCTGAGAGGGGGGAGAGGAAAAAAAACCGGACAAACTTCTCAGAGCGTTTGTTCAAGGACACACATACACACTCCTCTGCATCCTGCTTGCAGCAAGAGCAGAGGAAGCAACTTTGTTTCTTTTTAGCCAGTTTTCAGCTCCTTTTCTCTGGGAGGAGATGGAGAGTTGAACTTTGTTTTCCTGGGACTTCGGGGGTTTTTTTTCCCTTCTTCTCTTCTTGACTCTTTCAACATCAGACCACATTGGGAGAATTTTCTCCCGAGGTGGGGGCCCTGAATGTGGGCCCATGAGCCAGCTGCAAGGAGGAGGAGAGAGACTACACCTACGGAAGTGTTGGGGTTCCTCCCCCCTGCCATGAGGTCATGGGAGAGGGGACCCTGGGGTAGAGGCATGGCCTGGGCACGGGGTCTCCCTGCTCCCTGCTCACATGTGCCCTAATCCTGTTCAGCACTGCTTATTTTGTGTTGCCCTGTGTGAGGAGGGCCCTGGTTGTGCCGTGATTGCTCAGTTCTTTGGCAGTGCCCCGCCCATGTGGCTGGAGAAGAAAGAGCTCTGAAACTTCTCTCAAGAATCGCTCCCTGTTTCTTTGCACGGGCCTCGCTGTCTATGGATGTTTCAGGAGACCCCACCGAAACATGGAAGGACTCTCAAATTATCCCAGCTTTCTCTGCACAGCGAGAGCTTTTAATATTTAGCATTGCTATCCTTTTCCTGTGTGTTTGTTAAAAAAATAGTTTTTATCTCTTTCACTTTCTTCCCAGGAAAGTTCTTTTTTCCAAAAACCTGGTGGGGGAGGGCTGGGTGTAACCTGCCTTCTATCAGAGGATATTTTCCTCCACATTTGTCCAAACCGGCACAGCCTGTCCTTTCCTGGGTCTCTGTTGCAGATGGAAGCTGCTGGTGCCATTGTCAGCTTGAAGCACTCTTTTGATGCAAGCAGATGTTGCCAGGTGTGTTCAGCAGCTGTTGCTCAATGCTTATGCCAAGCTATTGTGTTCCTCATGGAACCAAGGAGCCATTGTGACACTGCAGGGGCTGATGGCATCAAGGAGGCAATTGTGACAGTACAGAACCTCCTAGAAACAAGGCTCCATTGTGACACCGTGGGGAATCATGGAATCAAGGAGCCCATTGTGACACGGCTGCATGGAACCAATGGTCCATGGTTACACGGCGGATTCAAGAAGAGCACGGTGACACCACGCAACATCATGGAACCATAGGTCCATTGTGACACAGCGGGGCCTCATGGAAACAAGGGGACCATTGTGGCAAAGCAGGGCCTAATGGAAGCATGGAGAGCATTGTGACACTAAGGAAACTCCTGGAACCAAGATGACCACTGGCACATAATGGAACCTCATGGAAGCAAGCCTCCACAATGACTTTGGAGGGCCTCAGGGACCACAGGACCCATTGTGACACAGCAGGACCTGGTGGAACCAAGGAGCCTTTGTGATACTCCAGATCCACATGGAAGCCAGGGTGCACTGAGACACAGCGGGGCCTTGTGGGAACCAAAGACACCTCTGCAAAAAGCAGGCTAGCTCATAGAAGCAAGGAGTCCATTGTTACAACGTAAAAGCTATGGAACCAAGGGACCATTGTGACACTGCGGGGCCTCATGGAACCAATTGTCCATGATGACAATGCGGATCAAAGGAGACCATGGTGACACTGCGGAACCTGATGGAACCAAGGAGCCATTGTGACACAGTGGGGCCTCATGGAATCAAGGAGACCATTGTGACCCAGGTGTTGCATGTGAAGGCAAGGAGCCATTGTGACACTTTGGGCTTCTTCCCTTGAGCTCTGCAGCTGGCTGTCCCAGCCCAGCGCACCATGTGCCACCTGCTCTCCTCAGGGCTCTGCCTGCACACAGCCCCAGGAGAAGTTTTCCTGTTTGGAAGGAAAGAATGGAAAAGCCGGAGCAGGTTTCCTAAACAACAAACCCCACTCAGGAGCCACATGCTCAGTACAGGCTGCCTGGAACGATGTCCCCTTTCTACAAGGATCAGTGTGAGCAGGAATGATCTCTGGGAGCAGAATTCTCGGAGTCTTTCCACTGAATTCTCTGTCCCTGTGTCTTGGGGTGACTTTATCGTGTGTATCCCCTATTGCTGCTCTATGCCCAGAAGTGAACTTTGTGCGTTTCTGTGCCTTTCAACTGAGCCTGAGAGGGGGGAGAGGAAAAAAACCGGACAAACTTCTCAGAGCGTTTTTTCAAGGACACACATACACACTCCTCTGCATCCTGCTTGCAGCAAGAGCAGAGGAAGCAACTTTGTTTCTTTTTTGCCAGTTTTCAGCTCCTTTTCTCTGGGAGGAGATGGAGAGTTGAACTTTGTTTTCCTGGGACTTCGGGGGTTTTTTTTCCCTTCTTCTCTTCTTGACTCTTTCAACATCAGACCACATTGGGAGAATTTTCTCCCGAGGTGGGGGCCCTGAATGTGGGCCCATGAGCCAGCTGCAAGGAGGAGGAGAGAGACTACACCTACGGAAGTGTTGGGGTTCCTCCCCCCTGCCATGAGGTCATGGGAGAGGGGACCCTGGGGTAGAGGCATGGCCTGGGCACGGGGTCTCCCTGCTCCCTGCTCACATGTGCCCTAATCCTGTTCAGCACTGCTTATTTTGTGTTGCCCTGTGCGAGGAGGGCCCTGGTTGTGCCGTGATTGCTCAGTTCTTTGGCAGTGCCCCGCCCATGTGGCTGGAGAAGAAAGAGCTCTGAAACTTCTCTCAAGAATCGCTCCCTGTTTCTTTGCACAGGCCTCGCTGTCTATGGATGTTTCAGGAGACCCCACCGAAACACGGAAGGACTCTCAAATTATCCCAGCTTTCTCTGCACAGCGAGAGCTTTTAATATTTAGCATTGCTATCCTTTTCCTGTGTGTTTGTTAAAAAAATAGTTTTTATCTCTTTCACTTTCTTCCCAGGAAAGTTCTTTTTTCCAAAAACCTGGTGGGGGAGGGCTGGGTGTAACCTGCCTTCTATCAGAGGATATTTTCCTCCACATTTGTCCAAACTGGCACAGCCTGTCCTTTCCTGGGTCTCTGTTGCAGATGGAAGCTGCTGGTGCCATTGTCAGCTTGAAGCCCTCTTTTGATGCAAGCAGATGTTGCCAGGTGTGTTCAGCAGCTGTTGCTCAATGCTTATGCCAAGCTATTGTGTTCCTCATGGAACCAAGGAGCCATTGTGACACTGCAGGGGCTGATGGCATCAAGGAGGCAATTGTGACAGTACAGAACCTCCTAGAAACAAGGCTCCATTGTGACACCGTGGGGAATCATGGAATCAAGGAGCCCATTGTGACACGGCTGCATGGAACCAATGGTCCATGGTTACACTGCGGATTCAAGAAGAGCACGGTGACACCACGCAACATCATGGAACCATAGGTCCATTGTGACACAGCGGGGCCTCATGGAAACAAGGGGACCATTGTGGCAAAGCAGGGCCTAATGGAAGCATGGAGAGCATTGTGACACTAAGGAAACTCCTGGAACCAAGATGACCACTGGCACATAATGGAACCTCATGGAAGCAAGCCTCCACAATGACTTTGGAGGGCCTCAGGGACCACAGGACCCATTGTGACACAGCAGGACCTGGTGGAACCAAGGAGCCTTTGTGATACTCCACATCCACATGGAAGCCAGGGTGCACTGAGACACAGCGGGGCCTTGTTGGAACCAAAGACACCTCTGCAAAAAGCAGGCTAGCTCATAGAAGCAAGGAGTCCATTGTTACAACGTAAAAGCTATGGAAGCAAGGGACCATTGTGACACTGCGGGGCCTCATGGAACCAATTGTCCATGATGACAGTGCGGATCAAAGGAGACCATGGTGACACTGCGGAACCTGATGGAACCAAGGAGCCATTGTGACACAGTGGGGCCTCATGGAATCAAGGAGACCATTGTGACCCAGGTGTTGCATGTGAAGGCAAGGAGCCATTGTGACACTTTGGGCTTCTTCCCTTGAGCTCTGCAGCTGGCTGTCCCAGCCCAGCGCACCATGTGCCACCTGCTCTCCTCAGGGCTCTGCCTGCACACAGCCCCAGGAGAAGTTTTCCTGTTTGCAAGGAAAGAATGGAAAAGCCGGAGCAGGTTTCCTAAACAACAAACGCCACTCAGGAGCCACATGCTCAGTACAGGCTGCCTGGAACGATGTCCCCTTTCTACAAGGGTCAGTGTGAGCAGGAATGAATGATCTCTGGGAGCAGAATTCTCGGAGTCTTTCCACTGAATTCTCTGTCCCTGTGTCTTGGGGTGACTTTATTGTGTGTATCCCCTATTGCTGCTCTATGCCCAGAAGTGAACTTTGTGCATTTCTGTGCCTTTCAACTGAGCCTGAGAGGGGGGAGAGGAAAAAAAACCGGACAAACTTCTTAGAGCGTTTGTTCAAGGACACACATACACACTCCTCTGCATCCTGCTTGCAGCAAGAGCAGAGGAAGCAACTTTGTTTCTTTTTAGCCAGTTTTCAGCTCCTTTTCTCTGGGGGGAGATGGAGAGTTGAACTTTGTTTTCCTGGGACTTTGGGGGTTTTTTCCCCTTCTCTTCTTGACTCTTTCAACATCAGAGCACATTGGGAGAATTTTCTCCCGAGGTGGGGGCCCTGAATGTGGGCCCATGAGCCAGCTGCAAGGAGGAGGAGAGAGACTACACCTACGGAAGTGTTGGGGTTCCTCCCCCCTGCCATGAGGTCATGGGAGAGGGGACCCTGGGGTAGGGGCATGGCCTGGGCACGGGGTCTCCCTGCTCCCTGCTCACATGTGCCCTAATCCTGTTCAGCACTGCTTATTTTGTGTTGCCCTGTGTGAGGAGGGCCCTGGTTGTGCCGTGATTGCTCAGTTCTTTGGCAGTGCCCCGCCCATGTGGCTGGAGAAGAAAGAGCTCTGCAACTTCTCTCAAGAATCGCTCCCTGTTTCTTTGCACGGGCCTCGCTGTCTATGGATGTTTCAGGAGACCCCACCGAAACACGGAAGGACTCTCAAATTATCCCAGCTTTCTCTGCACAGCGAGAGCTTTTAATATTTAGCATTGCTATCCTTTTCCTGTGTGTTTGTTAAAAAAATAGTTTTTATCTCTTTCACTTTCTTCCCAGGAAAGTTCTTTTTTCCAAAAACCTGGTGGGGGAGGGCTGGGTGTAACCTGCCTTCTATCAGAGGATATTTTCCTCCACATTTGTCCAAACCGGCACAGCCTGTCCTTTCCTGGGTCTCTGTTGCAGATGGAAGCTGCTGGTGCCATTGTCAGCTTGAAGCCCTCTTTTGATGCAAGCAGATGTTGCCAGGTGTGTTCAGCAGCTGTTGCTCAATGCTTATGCCAAGCTATTGTGTTCCTCATGGAACCAAGGAGCCATTGTGACACTGCAGGGGCTGATGGCATCAAGGAGGCAATTGTGACAGTACAGAACCTCCTAGAAACAAGGCTCCATTGTGACACCGTGGGGAATCATGGAATCAAGGAGCCCATTGTGACACGGCTGCATGGAACCAATGGTCCATGGTTACACTGCGGATTCAAGAAGAGCACGGTGACACCACGCAACATCACGGAACCATAGGTCCATTGTGACACAGCGGGGCCTCATGGAAACAAGGGGACCATTGTGGCAAAGCAGGGCCTAATGGAAGCATGGAGAGCATTGTGACACTAAGGAAACTCCTGGAACCAAGATGACCACTGGCACATAATGGAACCTCATGGAAGCAAGCCTCCACAATGACTTTGGAGGGCCTCAGGGACCACAGGACCCATTGTGACACAGCAGGACCTGGTGGAACCAAGGAGCCTTTGTGATACTCCAGATCCACATGGAAGCCAGGGTGCACTGAGACACAGCGGGGCCTTGTGGGAACCAAAGACACCTCTGCAAAAAGCAGGCTAGCTCATAGAAGCAAGGAGTCCATTGTTACAACGTAAAAGCTATGGAAGCAAGGGACCATTGTGACACTGCGGGGCCTCATGGAACCAATTGTCCATGATGACAATGCGGATCAAAGGAGACCATGGTGACACTGCGGAACCTGATGGAACCAAGGAGCCATTGTGACACAGTGGGGCCTCATGGAATCAAGGAGACCATTGTGACCCAGGTGTTGCATGGGAAGGCAAGGAGCCATTGTGACACTTTGGGCTTCTTCCCTTGAGCTCTGCAGCTGGCTGTCCCAGCCCAGCGCACCATGTGCCACCTGCTCTCCTCAGGGCTCTGCCTGCACACAGCCCCAGGAGAAGTTTTCCTGTTTGCAAGGAAAGAATGGAAAAGCCGGAGCAGGTTTCCTAAACAACAAACCCCACTCAGGAGCCACATGCTCAGTACAGGCTGCCTGGAACGATGTCCCCTTTCTACAAGGGTCAGTGTGAGCAGGAATGATCTCTGGGAGCAGAATTCTCGGAGTCTTTCCACTGAATTCTCTGTCCCTGTGTCTTGGGGTGACTTTATCGTGTGTATCCCCTATTGCTGCTCTATGCCCAGAAGTGAACTTTGTGCGTTTCTGTGCCTTTCAACTGAGCCTGAGAGGGGGGAGAGGAAAAAAACCGGACAAACTTCTCAGAGCGTTTTTTCAAGGACACACATACACACTCCTCTGCATCCTGCTTGCAGCAAGAGCAGAGGAAGCAACTTTGTTTCTTTTTAGCCAGTTTTCAGCTCCTTTTCTCTGGGAGGAGATGGAGAGTTGAACTTTGTTTTCCTGGGACTTCGGGGGTTTTTTTTCCCTTCTTCTCTTCTTGACTCTTTCAACATCAGAGCACATTGGGAGAATTTTCTCCCGAGGTGGGGGCCCTGAATGTGGGCCCATGAGCCAGCTGCAAGGAGGAGGAGAGAGACTACACCTACGGAAGTGTTGGGGTTCCTCCCCCCTGCCATGAGGTCATGGGAGAGGGGACCCTGGGGTAGAGGCATGGCCTGGGCACGGGGTCTCCCTGCTCCCTGCTCACATGTGCCCTAATCCTGTTCAGCACTGCTTATTTTGTGTTGCCCTGTGCCAGGAGGGCCCTGGTTGTGCCGTGATTGCTCAGTTCTTTGGCAGTGCCCCGCCCATGTGGCTGGAGAAGAAAGAGCTCTGCAACTTCTCTCAAGAATCGCTCCCTGTTTCTTTGCACAGGCCTCGCTGTCTATGGATGTTTCAGGAGACCCCACCGAAACACGGAAGGACTCTCAAATTATCCCAGCTTTCTCTGCACAGCGAGAGCTTTTAATATTTAGCATTGCTATCCTTTTCCTGTGTGTTTGTTAAAAAAATAGTTTTTATCTCTTTCACTTTCTTCCCAGGAAAGTTCTTTTTTCCAAAAACCTGGTGGGGGAGGGCTGGGCGTAACCTGCCTTCTATCAGAGGATATTTTCCTCCACATTTGTCCAAACTGGCACAGCCTGTCCTTTCCTGGGTCTCTGTTGCAGATGGAAGCTGCTGGTGCCATTGTCAGCTTGAAGCCCTCTTTTGATGCAAGCAGATGTTGCCAGGTGTGTTCAGCAGCTGTTGCTCAATGCTTATGCCAAGCTATTGTGTTCCTCATGGAACCAAGGAGCCATTGTGACACTGCAGGGGCTGATGGCATCAAGGAGGCAATTGTGACAGTACAGAACCTCCTAGAAACAAGGCTCCATTGTGACACCGTGGGGAATCATGGAATCAAGGAGCCCATTGTGACACGGCTGCATGGAACCAATGGTCCATGGTTACACGGCGGATTCAAGAAGAGCACGGTGACACCACGCAACATCATGGAACCATAGGTCCATTGTGACACAGCGGGGCCTCATGGAAACAAGGGGACCATTGTGGCAAAGCAGGGCCTAATGGAAGCATGGAGAGCATTGTGACACTAAGGAAACTCCTGGAACCAAGATGACCACTGGCACATAATGGAACCTCATGGAAGCAAGCCTCCACAATGACTTTGGAGGGCCTCAGGGACCACAGGACCCATTGTGACACAGCAGGACCTGGTGGAACCAAGGAGCCTTTGTGATACTCCACATCCACATGGAAGCCAGGGTGCACTGAGACACAGCGGGGCCTTGTTGGAACCAAAGACACCTCTGCAAAAAGCAGGCTAGCTCATAGAAGCAAGGAGTCCATTGTTACAACGTAAAAGCTATGGAAGCAAGGGACCATTGTGACACTGCGGGGCCTCATGGAACCAATTGTCCATGATGACAGTGCGGATCAAAGGAGACCATGGTGACACTGCGGAACCTGATGGAACCAAGGAGCCATTGTGACACAGTGGGGCCTCATGGAATCAAGGAGACCATTGTGACCCAGGTGTTGCATGTGAAGGCAAGGAGCCATTGTGACACTTTGGGCTTCTTCCCTTGAGCTCTGCAGCTGGCTGTCCCAGCCCAGCGCACCATGTGCCACCTGCTCTCCTCAGGGCTCTGCCTGCACACAGCCCCAGGAGAAGTTTTCCTGTTTGCAAGGAAAGAATGGAAAAGCCGGAGCAGGTTTCCTAAACAACAAACCCCACTCAGGAGCCACATGCTCAGTACAGGCTGCCTGGAACGATGTCCCCTTTCTACAAGGGTCAGTGTGAGCAGGAATGAATGATCTCTGGGAGCAGAATTCTCGGAGTCTTTCCACTGAATTCTCTGTCCCTGTGTCTTGGGGTGACTTTATTGTGTGTATCCCCTATTGCTGCTCTATGCCCAGAAGTGAACTTTGTGCATTTCTGTGCCTTTCAACTGAGCCTGAGAGGGGGGAGAGGAAAAAAAACCGGACAAACTTCTCAGAGCGTTTGTTCAAGGACACACATACACACTCCTCTGCATCCTGCTTGCAGCAAGAGCAGAGGAAGCAACTTTGTTTCTTTTTAGCCAGTTTTCAGCTCCTTTTCTCTGGGGGGAGATGGAGAGTTGAACTTTGTTTTCCTGGGACTTTGGGGGTTTTTTCCCCTTCTCTTCTTGACTCTTTCAACATCAGAGCACATTGGGAGAATTTTCTCCCGAGGTGGGGGCCCTGAATGTGGGCCCATGAGCCAGCTGCAAGGAGGAGGAGAGAGACTGCACCTACGGAAGTGTTGGGGTTCCTCCCCCCTGCCATGAGGTCATGGGAGAGGGGACCCTGGGGTAGGGGCATGGCCTGGGCACGGGGTCTCCCTGCTCCCTGCTCACATGTGCCCTAATCCTGTTCAGCACTGCTTATTTTGTGTTGCCCTGTGCGAGGAGGGCCCTGGTTGTGCCGTGATTGCTCAGTTCTTTGGCAGTGCCCCGCCCATGTGGCTGGAGAAGAAAGAGCTCTGCAACTTCTCTCAAGAATCGCTCCCTGTTTCTTTGCACGGGCCTCGCTGTCTATGGATGTTTCAGGAGACCCCACCGAAACACGGAAGGACTCTCAAATTATCCCAGCTTTCTCTGCACAGCGAGAGCTTTTAATATTTAGCATTGCTATCCTTTTCCTGTGTGTTTGTTAAAAAAATAGTTTTTATCTCTTTCACTTTCTTCCCAGGAAAGTTCTTTTTTCCAAAAACCTGGTGGGGGAGGGCTGGGTGTAACCTGCCTTCTATCAGAGGATATTTTCCTCCACATTTGTCCAAACCGGCACAGCCTGTCCTTTCCTGGGTCTCTGTTGCAGATGGAAGCTGCTGGTGCCATTGTCAGCTTGAAGCCCTCTTTTGATGCAAGCAGATGTTGCCAGGTGTGTTCAGCAGCTGTTGCTCAATGCTTATGCCAAGCTATTGTGTTCCTCATGGAACCAAGGAGCCATTGTGACACTGCAGGGGCTGATGGCATCAAGGAGGCAATTGTGACAGTACAGAACCTCCTAGAAACAAGGCTCCATTGTGACACCGTGGGGAATCATGGAATCAAGGAGCCCATTGTGACACGGCTGCATGGAACCAATGGTCCATGGTTACACTGCGGATTCAAGAAGAGCACGGTGACACCACGCAACATCACGGAACCATAGGTCCATTGTGACACAGCGGGGCCTCATGGAAACAAGGGGACCATTGTGGCAAAGCAGGGCCTAATGGAAGCATGGAGAGCATTGTGACACTAAGGAAACTCCTGGAACCAAGATGACCACTGGCACATAATGGAACCTCATGGAAGCAAGCCTCCACAATGACTTTGGAGGGCCTCAGGGACCACAGGACCCATTGTGACACAGCAGGACCTGGTGGAACCAAGGAGCCTTTGTGATACTCCAGATCCACATGGAAGCCAGGGTGCACTGAGACACAGCGGGGCCTTGTGGGAACCAAAGACACCTCTGCAAAAAGCAGGCTAGCTCATAGAAGCAAGGAGTCCATTGTTACAACGTAAAAGCTATGGAACCAAGGGACCATTGTGACACTGCGGGGCCTCATGGAACCAATTGTCCATGATGACAATGCGGATCAAAGGAGACCATGGTGACACTGCGGAACCTGATGGAACCAAGGAGCCATTGTGACACAGTGGGGCCTCATGGAATCAAGGAGACCATTGTGACCCAGGTGTTGCATGGGAAGGCAAGGAGCCATTGTGACACTTTGGGCTTCTTCCCTTGAGCTCTGCAGCTGGCTGTCCCAGCCCAGCGCACCATGTGCCACCTGCTCTCCTCAGGGCTCTGCCTGCACACAGCCCCAGGAGAAGTTTTCCTGTTTGGAAGGAAAGAATGGAAAAGCCTGAGCAGGTTTCCTAAACAACAAACCCCACTCAGGAGCCACATACTCAGTACAGGCTGCCTGGAACGATGTCCCCTTTCTACAAGGGTCAGTGTGAGCAGGAATGAATGATCTCTGGGAGCAGAATTCTCGGAGTCTTTCCACTGAATTCTCTGTCCCTGTGTCTTGGGGTGACTTTATTGTGTGTATCCCCTATTGCTGCTCTATGCCCAGAAGTGAACTTTGTGCATTTCTGTGCCTTTCAACTGAGCCTGAGAGGGGGGAGAGGAAAAAAAAGCCAGACAAACTTCTCAGAGCGTTTGTTCAAGGACACACATACACACTCCTCTGCATCCTGCTTGCAGCAAGAGCAGAGGAAGCAACTTTGTTTCTTTTTAGCCAGTTTTCAGCTCCTTTTCTCTGGGGGGAGATGGAGAGTTGAACTTTGTTTTCCTGGGACTTTGGGGGTTTTTTCCCCTTCTCTTCTTGACTCTTTCAACATCAGAGCACATTGGGAGAATTTTCTCCCGAGGTGGGGGCCCTGAATGTGGGCCCATGAGCCAGCTGCAAGGAGGAGGAGAGAGACTACACCTACGGAAGTGTTGGGGTTCCTCCCCCCTGCCATGAGGTCATGGGAGAGGGGACCCTGGGGTAGAGGCATGGCCTGGGCACGGGGTCTCCCTGCTCCCTGCTCACATGTGCCCTAATCCTGTTCAGCACTGCTTATTTTGTGTTGCCCTGTGCCAGGAGGGCCCTGGTTGTGCCGTGATTGCTCAGTTCTTTGGCAGTGCCCCGCCCATGTGGCTGGAGAAGAAAGAGCTCTGCAACTTCTCTCAAGAATGGCTCCCTGTTTCTTTGCACGGGCCTCGCTGTCTATGGATGTTTCAGGAGACCCCACCGAAACACAGAAGGACTCTCAAATTATCCCAGCTTTCTCTGCACAGCGAGAGCTTTTAATATTTAGCATTGCTATCCTTTTCCTGTGTGTTTGTTAAAAAAATAGTTTTTATCTCTTTCACTTTCTTCCCAGGAAAGTTCTTTTTTCCAAAAACCTGGTGGGGGAGGGCTGGGTGTAACCTGCCTTCTATCAGAGGATATTTTCCTCCACATTTGTCCAAACTGGCACAGCCTGTCTTTTCCTGGGTCTCTGTTGCAGATGGAAGCTGCTGGTGCCATTGTCAGCTTGAAGCACTCTTTTGATGCAAGCAGATGTTGCTAGGTGTGTTCAGCAGCTGTTGCTCAATGCTTATGCCAAGCTATTGTGTTCCTCATGGAACCAAGGAGCCATTGTGACACTGCAGGGGCTGATGGCATCAAGGAGGCAATTGTGACAGTACAGAACCTCCTAGAAACAAGGCTCCATTGTGACACCGTGGGGAATCATGGAATCAAGGAGCCCATTGTGACACAGCCAGGCTGCATGGAACCAATGGTCCATGGTTACACGGCGGATTCAAGAAGAGCACGGTGACACCACGCAACATCATGGAACCGTGCGTCCATTGTGACACAGCGGGGCCTCATGGAAACAAGGGGACCATTGTGGCAAAGCAGGGCCTAATGGAAGCATGGAGAGCATTGTGACACTAAGGAAACTCCTGGAACCAAGATGACCACTGGCACATAATGGAACCTCATGGAAGCAAGCCTCCACAATGACTTTGGAGGGCCTCAGGGACCACAGGACCCATTGTGACACAGCAGGACCTGGTGGAACCAAGGAGCCTTTGTGATACTCCAGATCCACATGGAAGCCAGGGTGCACTGAGACACAGCGGGGCCTTGTTGGAACCAAAGACACCTCTGCAAAAAGCAGGCTAGCTCATAGAAGCAAGGAGTCCATTGTTACAACGTAAAAGCTATGGAAGCAAGGGACCATTGTGACACTGCGGGGCCTCATGGAACCAATTGTCCATGATGACAGTGCGGATCAAAGGAGACCATGGTGACACTGCGGAACCTGATGGAACCAAGGAGCCATTGTGACACAGTGGGGCCTCATGGAATCAAGGAGACCATTGTGACCCAGGTGTTGCATGTGAAGGCAAGGAGCCATTGTGACACTTTGGGCTTCTTCCCTTGAGCTCTGCAGCTGGCTGTCCCAGCCCAGCGCACCATGTGCCACCTGCTCTCCTCAGGGCTCTGCCTGCACACAGCCCCAGGAGAAGTTTTCCTGTTTGCAAGGAAAGAATGGAAAAGCCGGAGCAGGTTTCCTAAACAACAAACCCCACTCAGGAGCCACATACTCAGTACAGGCTGCCTGGAACGATGTCCCCTTTCTACAAGGGTCAGTGTGAGCAGGAATGAATGATCTCTGGGAGCAGAATTCTCGGAGTCTTTCCACTGAATTCTCTGTCCCTGTGTCTTGGGGTGACTTTATTGTGTGTATCCCCTATTGCTGCTCTATGCCCAGAAGTGAACTTTGTGCATTTCTGTGCCTTTCAACTGAGCCTGAGAGGGGGGAGAGGAAAAAAAAGCCAGACAAACTTCTCAGAGCGTTTGTTCAAGGACACACATACACACTCCTCTGCATCCTGCTTGCAGCAAGAGCAGAGGAAGCAACTTTGTTTCTTTTTAGCCAGTTTTCAGCTCCTTTTCTCTGGGGGGAGATGGAGAGTTGAACTTTGTTTTCCTGGGACTTTGGGGGTTTTTTCCCCTTCTCTTCTTGACTCTTTCAACATCAGAGCACATTGGGAGAATTTTCTCCCGAGGTGGGGGCCCTGAATGTGGGCCCATGAGCCAGCTGCAAGGAGGAGGAGAGAGACTACACCTACGGAAGTGTTGGGGTTCCTCCCCCCTGCCATGAGGTCATGGGAGAGGGGACCCTGGGGTAGAGGCATGGCCTGGGCACGGGGTCTCCCTGCTCCCTGCTCACATGTGCCCTAATCCTGTTCAGCACTGCTTATTTTGTGTTGCCCTGTGCCAGGAGGGCCCTGGTTGTGCCGTGATTGCTCAGTTCTTTGGCAGTGCCCCGCCCATGTGGCTGGAGAAGAAAGAGCTCTGCAACTTCTCTCAAGAATCGCTCCCTGTTTCTTTGCACGGGCCTCGCTGTCTATGGATGTTTCAGGAGACCCCACCGAAACACGGAAGGACTCTCAAATTATCCCAGCTTTCTCTGCACAGCGAGAGCTTTTAATATTTAGCATTGCTATCCTTTTCCTGTGTGTTTGTTAAAAAAATAGTTTTTATCTCTTTCACTTTCTTCCCAGGAAAGTTCTTTTTTCCAAAAACCTGGTGGGGGAGGGCTGGGTGTAACCTGCCTTCTATCAGAGGATATTTTCCTCCACATTTGTCCAAACCGGCACAGCCTGTCCTTTCCTGGGTCTCTGTTGCAGATGGAAGCTGCTGGTGCCATTGTCAGCTTGAAGCACTCTTTTGATGCAAGCAGATGTTGCCAGGTGTGTTCAGCAGCTGTTGCTCAATGCTTATGCCAAGCTATTGTGTTCCTCATGGAACCAAGGAGCCATTGTGACACTGCAGGGGCTGATGGCATCAAGGAGGCAATTGTGACAGTACAGAACCTCCTAGAAACAAGGCTCCATTGTGACACCGTGGGGAATCATGGAATCAAGGAGCCCATTGTGACACGGCTGCATGGAACCAATGGTCCATGGTTACACTGCGGATTCAAGAAGAGCACGGTGACACCACGCAACATCACGGAACCATAGGTCCATTGTGACACAGCGGGGCCTCATGGAAACAAGGGGACCATTGTGGCAAAGCAGGGCCTAATGGAAGCATGGAGAGCATTGTGACACTAAGGAAACTCCTGGAACCAAGATGACCACTGGCACATAATGGAACCTCATGGAAGCAAGCCTCCACAATGACTTTGGAGGGCCTCAGGGACCACAGGACCCATTGTGACACAGCAGGACCTGGTGGAACCAAGGAGCCTTTGTGATACTCCAGATCCACATGGAAGCCAGGGTGCACTGAGACACAGCGGGGCCTTGTGGGAACCAAAGACACCTCTGCAAAAAGCAGGCTAGCTCATAGAAGCAAGGAGTCCATTGTTACAACGTAAAAGCTATGGAAGCAAGGGACCATTGTGACACTGCGGGGCCTCATGGAACCAATTGTCCATGATGACAATGCGGATCAAAGGAGACCATGGTGACACTGCGGAACCTGATGGAACCAAGGAGCCATTGTGACACAGTGGGGCCTCATGGAATCAAGGAGACCATTGTGACCCAGGTGTTGCATGGGAAGGCAAGGAGCCATTGTGACACTTTGGGCTTCTTCCCTTGAGCTCTGCAGCTGGCTGTCCCAGCCCAGCGCACCATGTGCCACCTGCTCTCCTCAGGGCTCTGCCTGCACACAGCCCCAGGAGAAGTTTTCCTGTTTGGAAGGAAAGAATGGAAAAGCCGGAGCAGGTTTCCTAAACAACAAACCCCACTCAGGAGCCACATGCTCAGTACAGGCTGCCTGGAACGATGTCCCCTTTCTACAAGGGTCAGTGTGAGCAGGAATGATCTCTGGGAGCAGAATTCTCGGAGTCTTTCCACTGAATTCTCTGTCCCTGTGTCTTGGGGTGACTTTATCGTGTGTATCCCCTATTGCTGCTCTATGCCCAGAAGTGAACTTTGTGCATTTCTGTGCCTTTCAACTGAGCCTGAGAGGGGGGAGAGGAAAAAAACCGGACAAACTTCTCAGAGCGTTTTTTCAAGGACACACATACACGCTCCTCTGCATCCTGCTTGCAGCAAGAGCAGAGGAAGCAACTTTGTTTCTTTTTAGCCAGTTTTCAGCTCCTTTTCTCTGGGGGGAGATGGAGAGTTGAACTTTGTTTTCCTGGGACTTTGGGGGTTTTTTCCCCTTCTCTTCTTGACTCTTTCAACATCAGAGCACATTGGGAGAATTTTCTCCCGAGGTGGGGGCCCTGAATGTGGGCCCATGAGCCAGCTGCAAGGAGGAGGAGAGAGACTACACCTACGGAAGTGTTGGGGTTCCTCCCCCCTGCCATGAGGTCATGGGAGAGGGGACCCTGGGGTAGAGGCATGGCCTGGGCACGGGGTCTCCCTGCTCCCTGCTCACATGTGCCCTAATCCTGTTCAGCACTGCTTATTTTGTGTTGCCCTGTGCGAGGAGGGCCCTGGTTGTGCCGTGATTGCTCAGTTCTTTGGCAGTGCCCCGCCCATGTGGCTGGAGAAGAAAGAGCTCTGCAACTTCTCTCAAGAATCGCTCCCTGTTTCTTTGCACGGGCCTCGCTGTCTATGGATGTTTCAGGAGACCCCACCAAAACACGGAAGGACTCTCAAATTATCCCAGCTTTCTCTGCACAGCGAGAGCTTTTAATATTTAGCATTGCTATCCTTTTCCTGTGTGTTTGTTAAAAAAATAGTTTTTATCTCTTTCACTTTCTTCCCAGGAAAGTTCTTTTTTCCAAAAACCTGGTGGGGGAGGGCTGGGTGTAACCTGCCTTCTATCAGAGGATATTTTCCTCCACATTTGTCCAAACCGGCACAGCCTGTCCTTTCCTGGGTCTCTGTTGCAGATGGAAGCTGCTGGTGCCATTGTCAGCTTGAAGCACTCTTTTGATGCAAGCAGATGTTGCCAGGTGTGTTCAGCAGCTGTTGCTCAATGCTTATGCCAAGCTATTGTGTTCCTCATGGAACCAAGGAGCCATTGTGACACTGCAGGGGCTGATGGCATCAAGGAGGCAATTGTGACAGTACAGAACCTCCTAGAAACAAGGCTCCATTGTGACACCGTGGGGAATCATGGAATCAAGGAGCCCATTGTGACACAGCCAGGCTGCATGGAACCAATGGTCCATGGTTACACGGCGGATTCAAGAAGAGCACGGTGACACCACGCAACATCATGGAACCATAGGTCCATTGTGACACAGCGGGGCCTCATGGAAACAAGGGGACCATTGTGGGAAAGCAGGGCCTAATGGAAGCATGGAGAGCATTGTGACACTAAGGAAACTCCTGGAACCAAGATGACCACTGGCACATAATGGAACCTCATGGAAGCAAGCCTCCACAATGACTTTGGAGGGCCTCAGGGACCACAGGACCCATTGTGACACAGCAGGACCTGGTGGAACCAAGGAGCCTTTGTGATACTCCAGATCCACATGGAAGCCAGGGTGCACTGAGACACAGCGGGGCCTTGTGGGAACCAAAGACACCTCTGCAAAAAGCAGGCTAGCTCATAGAAGCAAGGAGTCCATTGTTACAACGTAAAAGCTATGGAAGCAAGGGACCATTGTGACACTGCGGGGCCTCATGGAACCAATTGTCCATGATGACAATGCGGATCAAAGGAGACCATGGTGACACTGCGGAACCTGATGGAACCAAGGAGCCATTGTGACACAGTGGGGCCTCATGGAATCAAGGAGACCATTGTGACCCAGGTGTTGCATGGGAAGGCAAGGAGCCATTGTGACACTTTGGGCTTCTTCCCTTGAGCTCTGCAGCTGGCTGTCCCAGCCCAGCGCACCATGTGCCACCTGCTCTCCTCAGGGCTCTGCCTGCACACAGCCCCAGGAGAAGTTTTCCTGTTTGGAAGGAAAGAATGGAAAAGCCTGAGCAGGTTTCCTAAACAACAAACCCCACTCAGGAGCCACATACTCAGTACAGGCTGCCTGGAACGATGTCCCCTTTCTACAAGGGTCAGTGTGAGCAGGAATGAATGATCTCTGGGAGCAGAATTCTCGGAGTCTTTCCACTGAATTCTCTGTCCCTGTGTCTTGGGGTGACTTTATTGTGTGTATCCCCTATTGCTGCTCTATGCCCAGAAGTGAACTTTGTGCATTTCTGTGCCTTTCAACTGAGCCTGAGAGGGGGGAGAGGAAAAAAAAGCCAGACAAACTTCTCAGAGCGTTTGTTCAAGGACACACATACACACTCCTCTGCATCCTGCTTGCAGCAAGAGCAGAGGAAGCAACTTTGTTTCTTTTTAGCCAGTTTTCAGCTCCTTTTCTCTGGGGGGAGATGGAGAGTTGAACTTTGTTTTCCTGGGACTTTGGGGGTTTTTTCCCCTTCTCTTCTTGACTCTTTCAACATCAGAGCACATTGGGAGAATTTTCTCCCGAGGTGGGGGCCCTGAATGTGGGCCCATGAGCCAGCTGCAAGGAGGAGGAGAGAGACTACACCTACGGAAGTGTTGGGGTTCCTCCCCCCTGCCATGAGGTCATGGGAGAGGGGACCCTGGGGTAGAGGCATGGCCTGGGCACGGGGTCTCCCTGCTCCCTGCTCACATGTGCCCTAATCCTGTTCAGCACTGCTTATTTTGTGTTGCCTTGTGCGAGGAGGGCCCTGGTTGTGCTGTGATTGCTCAGTTCTTTGGCAGTGCCCCGCCCATGTGGCTGGAGAAGAAAGAGCTCTGCAACTTCTCTCAAGAATCGCTCCCTGTTTCTTTGCACGGGCCTCGCTGTCTATGGATGTTTCAGGAGACCCCACCGAAACACGGAAGGACTCTCAAATTATCCCAGCTTTCTCTGCACAGCGAGAGCTTTTAATATTTAGCATTGCTATCCTTTTCCTGTGTGTTTGTTAAAAAAATAGTTTTTATCTCTTTCACTTTCTTCCCAGGAAAGTTCTTTTTTCCAAAAACCTGGTGGGGGAGGGCTGGGTGTAACCTGCCTTCTATCAGAGGATATTTTCCTCCACATTTGTCCAAACCGGCACAGCCTGTCCTTTCCTGGGTCTCTGTTGCAGATGGAAGCTGCTGGTGCCATTGTCAGCTTGAAGCACTCTTTTGATGCAAGCAGATGTTGCCAGGTGTGTTCAGCAGCTGTTGCTCAATGCTTATGCCAAGCTATTGTGTTCCTCATGGAACCAAGGAGCCATTGTGACACTGCAGGGGCTGATGGCATCAAGGAGGCAATTGTGACAGTACAGAACCTCCTAGAAACAAGGCTCCATTGTGACACCATGGGGAATCATGGAATCAAGGAGCCCATTGTGACACAGCCAGGCTGCATGGAACCAATGGTCCATGGTTACACGGCGGATTCAAGAAGAGCACGGTGACACCACGCAACATCATGGAACCATAGGTCCATTGTGACACAGCGGGGCCTCATGGAAACAAGGGGACCATTGTGGGAAAGCAGGGCCTAATGGAAGCATGGAGAGCATTGTGACACTAAGGAAACTCCTGGAACCAAGATGACCACTGGCACATAATGGAACCTCATGGAAGCAAGCCTCCACAATGACTTTGGAGGGCCTCAGGGACCACAGGACCCATTGTGACACAGCAGGACCTGGTGGAACCAAGGAGCCTTTGTGATACTCCAGATCCACATGGAAGCCAGGGTGCACTGAGACACAGCGGGGCCTTGTGGGAACCAAAGACACCTCTGCAAAAAGCAGGCTAGCTCATAGAAGCAAGGAGTCCATTGTTACAACGTAAAAGCTATGGAAGCAAGGGACCATTGTGACACTGCGGGGCCTCATGGAACCAATTGTCCATGATGACAATGCGGATCAAAGGAGACCATGGTGACACTGCGGAACCTGATGGAACCAAGGAGCCATTGTGACACAGTGGGGCCTCATGGAATCAAGGAGACCATTGTGACCCAGGTGTTGCATGGGAAGGCAAGGAGCCATTGTGACACTTTGGGCTTCTTCCCTTGAGCTCTGCAGCTGGCTGTCCCAGCCCAGCGCACCATGTGCCACCTGCTCTCCTCAGGGCTCTGCCTGCACACAGCCCCAGGAGAAGTTTTCCTGTTTGGAAGGAAAGAATGGAAAAGCCTGAGCAGGTTTCCTAAACAACAAACCCCACTCAGGAGCCACATACTCAGTACAGGCTGCCTGGAACGATGTCCCCTTTCTACAAGGGTCAGTGTGAGCAGGAATGAATGATCTCTGGGAGCAGAATTCTCGGAGTCTTTCCACTGAATTCTCTGTCCCTGTGTCTTGGGGTGACTTTATTGTGTGTATCCCCTATTGCTGCTCTATGCCCAGAAGTGAACTTTGTGCATTTCTGTGCCTTTCAACTGAGCCTGAGAGGGGGGAGAGGAAAAAAAAGCCAGACAAACTTCTCAGAGCGTTTGTTCAAGGACACACATACACACTCCTCTGCATCCTGCTTGCAGCAAGAGCAGAGGAAGCAACTTTGTTTCTTTTTAGCCAGTTTTCAGCTCCTTTTCTCTGGGGGGAGATGGAGAGTTGAACTTTGTTTTCCTGGGACTTTGGGGGTTTTTTCCCCTTCTCTTCTTGACTCTTTCAACATCAGAGCACATTGGGAGAATTTTCTCCCGAGGTGGGGGCCCTGAATGTGGGCCCATGAGCCAGCTGCAAGGAGGAGGAGAGAGACTACACCTACGGAAGTGTTGGGGTTCCTCCCCCCTGCCATGAGGTCATGGGAGAGGGGACCCTGGGGTAGAGGCATGGCCTGGGCACGGGGTCTCCCTGCTCCCTGCTCACATGTGCCCTAATCCTGTTCAGCACTGCTTATTTTGTGTTGCCTTGTGCGAGGAGGGCCCTGGTTGTGCTGTGATTGCTCAGTTCTTTGGCAGTGCCCCGCCCATGTGGCTGGAGAAGAAAGAGCTCTGCAACTTCTCTCAAGAATCGCTCCCTGTTTCTTTGCACGGGCCTCGCTGTCTATGGATGTTTCAGGAGACCCCACCGAAACACGGAAGGACTCTCAAATTATCCCAGCTTTCTCTGCACAGCGAGAGCTTTTAATATTTAGCATTGCTATCCTTTTCCTGTGTGTTTGTTAAAAAAATAGTTTTTATCTCTTTCACTTTCTTCCCAGGAAAGTTCTTTTTTCCAAAAACCTGGTGGGGGAGGGCTGGGTGTAACCTGCCTTCTATCAGAGGATATTTTCCTCCACATTTGTCCAAACCGGCACAGCCTGTCCTTTCCTGGGTCTCTGTTGCAGATGGAAGCTGCTGGTGCCATTGTCAGCTTGAAGCACTCTTTTGATGCAAGCAGATGTTGCCAGGTGTGTTCAGCAGCTGTTGCTCAATGCTTATGCCAAGCTATTGTGTTCCTCATGGAACCAAGGAGCCATTGTGACACTGCAGGGGCTGATGGCATCAAGGAGGCAATTGTGACAGTACAGAACCTCCTAGAAACAAGGCTCCATTGTGACACCATGGGGAATCATGGAATCAAGGAGCCCATTGTGACACAGCCAGGCTGCATGGAACCAATGGTCCATGGTTACACGGCGGATTCAAGAAGAGCACGGTGACACCACGCAACATCATGGAACCATAGGTCCATTGTGACACAGCGGGGCCTCATGGAAACAAGGGGACCATTGTGGGAAAGCAGGGCCTAATGGAAGCATGGAGAGCATTGTGACACTAAGGAAACTCCTGGAACCAAGATGACCACTGGCACATAATGGAACCTCATGGAAGCAAGCCTCCACAATGACTTTGGAGGGCCTCAGGGACCACAGGACCCATTGTGACACAGCAGGACCTGGTGGAACCAAGGAGCCTTTGTGATACTCCAGATCCACATGGAAGCCAGGGTGCACTGAGACACAGCGGGGCCTTGTGGGAACCAAAGACACCTCTGCAAAAAGCAGGCTAGCTCATAGAAGCAAGGAGTCCATTGTTACAACGTAAAAGCTATGGAAGCAAGGGACCATTGTGACACTGCGGGGCCTCATGGAACCAATTGTCCATGATGACAATGCGGATCAAAGGAGACCATGGTGACACTGCGGAACCTGATGGAACCAAGGAGCCATTGTGACACAGTGGGGCCTCATGGAATCAAGGAGACCATTGTGACCCAGGTGTTGCATGGGAAGGCAAGGAGCCATTGTGACACTTTGGGCTTCTTCCCTTGAGCTCTGCAGCTGGCTGTCCCAGCCCAGCGCACCATGTGCCACCTGCTCTCCTCAGGGCTCTGCCTGCACACAGCCCCAGGAGAAGTTTTCCTGTTTGGAAGGAAAGAATGGAAAAGCCTGAGCAGGTTTCCTAAACAACAAACCCCACTCAGGAGCCACATACTCAGTACAGGCTGCCTGGAACGATGTCCCCTTTCTACAAGGGTCAGTGTGAGCAGGAATGAATGATCTCTGGGAGCAGAATTCTCGGAGTCTTTCCACTGAATTCTCTGTCCCTGTGTCTTGGGGTGACTTTATTGTGTGTATCCCCTATTGCTGCTCTATGCCCAGAAGTGAACTTTGTGCATTTCTGTGCCTTTCAACTGAGCCTGAGAGGGGGGAGAGGAAAAAAAAGCCAGACAAACTTCTCAGAGCGTTTGTTCAAGGACACACATACACACTCCTCTGCATCCTGCTTGCAGCAAGAGCAGAGGAAGCAACTTTGTTTCTTTTTAGCCAGTTTTCAGCTCCTTTTCTCTGGGGGGAGATGGAGAGTTGAACTTTGTTTTCCTGGGACTTTGGGGGTTTTTTCCCCTTCTCTTCTTGACTCTTTCAACATCAGAGCACATTGGGAGAATTTTCTCCCGAGGTGGGGGCCCTGAATGTGGGCCCATGAGCCAGCTGCAAGGAGGAGGAGAGAGACTACACCTACGGAAGTGTTGGGGTTCCTCCCCCCTGCCATGAGGTCATGGGAGAGGGGACCCTGGGGTAGAGGCATGGCCTGGGCACGGGGTCTCCCTGCTCCCTGCTCACATGTGCCCTAATCCTGTTCAGCACTGCTTATTTTGTGTTGCCTTGTGCGAGGAGGGCCCTGGTTGTGCTGTGATTGCTCAGTTCTTTGGCAGTGCCCCGCCCATGTGGCTGGAGAAGAAAGAGCTCTGCAACTTCTCTCAAGAATCGCTCCCTGTTTCTTTGCACGGGCCTCGCTGTCTATGGATGTTTCAGGAGACCCCACCGAAACACGGAAGGACTCTCAAATTATCCCAGCTTTCTCTGCACAGCGAGAGCTTTTAATATTTAGCATTGCTATCCTTTTCCTGTGTGTTTGTTAAAAAAATAGTTTTTATCTCTTTCACTTTCTTCCCAGGAAAGTTCTTTTTTCCAAAAACCTGGTGGGGGAGGGCTGGGTGTAACCTGCCTTCTATCAGAGGATATTTTCCTCCACATTTGTCCAAACCGGCACAGCCTGTCCTTTCCTGGGTCTCTGTTGCAGATGGAAGCTGCTGGTGCCATTGTCAGCTTGAAGCACTCTTTTGATGCAAGCAGATGTTGCCAGGTGTGTTCAGCAGCTGTTGCTCAATGCTTATGCCAAGCTATTGTGTTCCTCATGGAACCAAGGAGCCATTGTGACACTGCAGGGGCTGATGGCATCAAGGAGGCAATTGTGACAGTACAGAACCTCCTAGAAACAAGGCTCCATTGTGACACCGTGGGGAATCATGGAATCAAGGAGCCCATTGTGACACAGCCAGGCTGCATGGAACCAATGGTCCATGGTTACACGGCGGATTCAAGAAGAGCACGGTGACACCACGCAACATCATGGAACCATAGGTCCATTGTGACACAGCGGGGCCTCATGGAAACAAGGGGACCATTGTGGCAAAGCAGGGCCTAATGGAAGCATGGAGAGCATTGTGACACTAAGGAAACTCCTGGAACCAAGATGACCACTGGCACATAATGGAACCTCATGGAAGCAAGCCTCCACAATGACTTTGGAGGGCCTCAGGGACCACAGGACCCATTGTGACACAGCAGGACCTGGTGGAACCAAGGAGCCTTTGTGATACTCCAGATCCACATGGAAGCCAGGGTGCACTGAGACACAGCGGGGCCTTGTTGGAACCAAAGACACCTCTGCAAAAAGCAGGCTAGCTCATAGAAGCAAGGAGTCCATTGTTACAACGTAAAAGCTATGGAAGCAAGGGACCATTGTGACACTGCGGGGCCTCATGGAACCAATTGTCCATGATGACAGTGCGGATCAAAGGAGACCATGGTGACACTGCGGAACCTGATGGAACCAAGGAGCCATTGTGACACAGTGGGGCCTCATGGAATCAAGGAGACCATTGTGACCCAGGTGTTGCATGTGAAGGCAAGGAGCCATTGTGACACTTTGGGCTTCTTCCCTTGAGCTCTGCAGCTGGCTGTCCCAGCCCAGCGCACCATGTGCCACCTGCTCTCCTCAGGGCTCTGCCTGCACACAGCCCCAGGAGAAGTTTTCCTGTTTGGAAGGAAAGAATGGAAAAGCCTGAGCAGGTTTCCTAAACAACAAACGCCACTCAGGAGCCACATGCTCAGTACAGGCTGCCTGGAACGATGTCCCCTTTCTACAAGGGTCAGTGTGAGCAGGAATGAATGATCTCTGGGAGCAGAATTCTCGGAGTCTTTCCACTGAATTCTCTGTCCCTGTGTCTTGGGGTGACTTTATTGTGTGTATCCCCTATTGCTGCTCTATGCCCAGAAGTGAACTTTGTGCATTTCTGTGCCTTTCAACTGAGCCTGAGAGGGGGGAGAGGAAAAAAAAGCCAGACAAACTTCTCAGAGCGTTTGTTCAAGGACACACATACACACTCCTCTGCATCCTGCTTGCAGCAAGAGCAGAGGAAGCAACTTTGTTTCTTTTTAGCCAGTTTTCAGCTCCTTTTCTCTGGGGGGAGATGGAGAGTTGAACTTTGTTTTCCTGGGACTTTGGGGTTTTTTTCCCCTTCTCTTCTTGACTCTTTCAACATCAGAGCACATTGGGAGAATTTTCTCCCGAGGTGGGGGCCCTGAATGTGGGCCCATGAGCCAGCTGCAAGGAGGAGGAGAGAGACTACACCTACGGAAGTGTTGGGGTTCCTCCCCCCTGCCATGAGGTCATGGGAGAGGGGACCCTGGGGTAGAGGCATGGCCTGGGCACGGGGTCTCCCTGCTCCCTGCTCACATGTGCCCTAATCCTGTTCAGCACTGCTTATTTTGTGTTGCCCTGTGCCAGGAGGGCCCTGGTTGTGCCGTGATTGCTCAGTTCTTTGGCAGTGCCCCGCCCATGTGGCTGGAGAAGAAAGAGCTCTGCAACTTCTCTCAAGAATCGCTCCCTGTTTCTTTGCACGGGCCTCGCTGTCTATGGATGTTTCAGGAGACCCCACCGAAACACGGAAGGACTCTCAAATTATCCCAGCTTTCTCTGCACAGCGAGAGCTTTTAATATTTAGCATTGCTATCCTTTTCCTGTGTGTTTGTTAAAAAAATAGTTTTTATCTCTTTCACTTTCTTCCCAGGAAAGTTCTTTTTTCCAAAAACCTGGTGGGGGAGGGCTGGGTGTAACCTGCCTTCTATCAGAGGATATTTTCCTCCACATTTGTCCAAACCGGCACAGCCTGTCCTTTCCTGGGTCTCTGTTGCAGATGGAAGCTGCTGGTGCCATTGTCAGCTTGAAGCACTCTTTTGATGCAAGCAGATGTTGCCAGGTGTGTTCAGCAGCTGTTGCTCAATGCTTATGCCAAGCTATTGTGTTCCTCATGGAACCAAGGAGCCATTGTGACACTGCAGGGGCTGATGGCATCAAGGAGGCAATTGTGACAGTACAGAACCTCCTAGAAACAAGGCTCCATTGTGACACCGTGGGGAATCATGGAATCAAGGAGCCCATTGTGACACGGCTGCATGGAACCAATGGTCCATGGTTACACGGCGGATTCAAGAAGAGCACGGTGACACCACGCAACATCATGGAACCATAGGTCCATTGTGACACAGCGGGGCCTCATGGAAACAAGGGGACCATTGTGGCAAAGCAGGGCCTAATGGAAGCATGGAGAGCATTGTGACACTAAGGAAACTCCTGGAACCAAGATGACCACTGGCACATAATGGAACCTCATGGAAGCAAGCCTCCACAATGACTTTGGAGGGCCTCAGGGACCACAGGACCCATTGTGACACAGCAGGACCTGGTGGAACCAAGGAGCCTTTGTGATACTCCACATCCACATGGAAGCCAGGGTGCACTGAGACACAGCGGGGCCTTGTGGGAACCAAAGACACCTCTGCAAAAAGCAGGCTAGCTCATAGAAGCAAGGAGTCCATTGTTACAACGTAAAAGCTATGGAAGCAAGGGACCATTGTGACACTGCGGGGCCTCATGGAACCAATTGTCCATGATGACAATGCGGATCAAAGGAGACCATGGTGACACTGCGGAACCTGATGGAACCAAGGAGCCATTGTGACACAGTGGGGCCTCATGGAATCAAGGAGACCATTGTGACCCAGGTGTTGCATGTGAAGGCAAGGAGCCATTGTGACACTTTGGGCTTCTTCCCTTGAGCTCTGCAGCTGGCTGTCCCAGCCCAGCGCACCATGTGCCACCTGCTCTCCTCAGGGCTCTGCCTGCACACAGCCCCAGGAGAAGTTTTCCTGTTTGGAAGGAAAGAATGGAAAAGCCGGAGCAGGTTTCCTAAACAACAAACGCCACTCAGGAGCCACATGCTCAGTACAGGCTGCCTGGAACGATGTCCCCTTTCTACAAGGGTCAGTGTGAGCAGGAATGATCTCTGGGAGCAGAATTCTCGGAGTCTTTCCACTGAATTCTCTGTCCCTGTGTCTTGGGGTGACTTTATCGTGTGTATCCCCTATTGCTGCTCTATGCCCAGAAGTGAACTTTGTGCGTTTCTGTGCCTTTCAACTGAGCCTGAGAGGGGGGAGAGGAAAAAAACCGGACAAACTTCTCAGAGCGTTTGTTCAAGGACACACATACACACTCCTCTGCATCCTGCTTGCAGCAAGAGCAGAGGAAGCAACTTTGTTTCTTTTTAGCCAGTTTTCAGCTCCTTTTCTCTGGGGGGAGATGGAGAGTTGAACTTTGTTTTCCTGGGACTTCGGGGGTTTTTTTTCCCTTCTTCTCTTCTTGACTCTTTCAACATCAGAGCACATTGGGAGAATTTTCTCCCGAGGTGGGGGCCCTGAATGTGGGCCCATGAGCCAGCTGCAAGGAGGAGGAGAGAGACTACACCTCCGGAAGTGTTGGGGTTCCTCCCCCCTGCCATGAGGTCATGGGAGAGGGGACCCTGGGGTAGAGGCATGGCCTGGGCACGGGGTCTCCCTGCTCCCTGCTCACATGTGCCCTAATCCTGTTCAGCACTGCTTATTTTGTGTTGCCCTGTGCGAGGAGGGCCCTGGTTGTGCTGTGATTGCTCAGTTCTTTGGCAGTGCCCCGCCCATGTGGCTGGAGAAGAAAGAGCTCTGAAACTTCTCTCAAGAATGGCTCCCTGTTTCTTTGCACGGGCCTCGCTGTCTATGGATGTTTCAGGAGACCCCACCGAAACACAGAATGGCTCTCAAATTATCCCAGCTTTCTCTGCACAGCGAGAGCTTTTAATATTTAGCATTGCTATCCTTTTCCTGTGTGTTTGTTAAAAAAATAGTTTTTATCTCTTTCACTTTCTTCCCAGGAAAGTTCTTTCTTCCAAAAACCTGGTGGGGGAGGGCTGGGTGTAACCTGCCTTCTATCAGAGGATATTTTCCTCCACATTTGTCCAAACCGGCACAGCCTGTCCTTTCCTGGGTCTCTGTTGCAGATGGAAGCTGCTGGTGCCATTGTCAGCTTGAAGCCCTCTTTTGATGCAAGCAGATGTTGCCAGGTGTGTTCAGCAGCTGTTGCTCAATGCTTATGCCAAGCTATTGTGTTCCTCATGGAACCAAGGAGCCATTGTGACACTGCAGGGGCTGATGGCATCAAGGAGGCAATTGTGACAGTACAGAACCTCCTAGAAACAAGGCTCCATTGTGACACCGTGGGGAATCATGGAATCAAGGAGCCCATTGTGACACGGCTGCATGGAACCAATGGTCCATGGTTACACTGCGGATTCAAGAAGAGCACGGTGACACCACGCAACATCATGGAACCATAGGTCCATTGTGACACAGCGGGGCCTCATGGAAACAAGGGGACCATTGTGGGAAAGCAGGGCCTAATGGAAGCATGGAGAGCATTGTGACACTAAGGAAACTCCTGGAACCAAGATGACCACTGGCACATAATGGAACCTCATGGAAGCAAGCCTCCACAATGACTTTGGAGGGCCTCAGGGACCACAGGACCCATTGTGACACAGCAGGACCTGGTGGAACCAAGGAGCCTTTGTGATACTCCAGATCCACATGGAAGCCAGGGTGCACTGAGACACAGCGGGGCCTTGTGGGAACCAAAGACACCTCTGCAAAAAGCAGGCTAGCTCATAGAAGCAAGGAGTCCATTGTTACAACGTAAAAGCTATGGAAGCAAGGGACCATTGTGACACTGCGGGGCCTCATGGAACCAATTGTCCATGATGACAATGCGGATCAAAGGAGACCATGGTGACACTGCGGAACCTGATGGAACCAAGGAGCCATTGTGACACAGTGGGGCCTCATGGAATCAAGGAGACCATTGTGACCCAGGTGTTGCATGTGAAGGCAAGGAGCCATTGTGACACTTTGGGCTTCTTCCCTTGAGCTCTGCAGCTGGCTGTCCCAGCCCAGCGCACCATGTGCCACCTGCTCTCCTCAGGGCTCTGCCTGCACACAGCCCCAGGAGAAGTTTTCCTGTTTGGAAGGAAAGAATGGAAAAGCCGGAGCAGGTTTCCTAAACAACAAACGCCACTCAGGAGCCACATGCTCAGTACAGGCTGCCTGGAACGATGTCCCCTTTCTACAAGGGTCAGTGTGAGCAGGAATGATCTCTGGGAGCAGAATTCTCGGAGTCTTTCCACTGAATTCTCTGTCCCTGTGTCTTGGGGTGACTTTATCGTGTGTATCCCCTATTGCTGCTCTATGCCCAGAAGTGAACTTTGTGCGTTTCTGTGCCTTTCAACTGAGCCTGAGAGGGGGGAGAGGAAAAAAACCGGACAAACTTCTCAGAGCGTTTTTTCAAGGACACACATACACGCTCCTCTGCATCCTGCTTGCAGCAAGAGCAGAGGAAGCAACTTTGTTTCTTTTTAGCCAGTTTTCAGCTCCTTTTCTCTGGGGGGAGATGGAGAGTTGAACTTTGTTTTCCTGGGACTTCGGGGGTTTTTTCCCCTTCTCTTCTTGACTCTTTCAACATCAGAGCACATTGGGAGAATTTTCTCCCGAGGTGGGGGCCCTGAATGTGGGCCCATGAGCCAGCTGCAAGGAGGAGGAGAGAGACTACACCTACGGAAGTGTTGGGGTTCCTCCCCCCTGCCATGAGGTCATGGGAGAGGGGACCCTGGGGTAGAGGCATGGCCTGGGCACGGGGTCTCCCTGCTCCCTGCTCACATGTGCCCTAATCCTGTTCAGCACTGCTTATTTTGTGTTGCCCTGTGCGAGGAGGGCCCTGGTTGTGCTGTGATTGCTCAGTTCTTTGGCAGTGCCCCGCCCATGTGGCTGGAGAAGAAAGAGCTCTGAAACTTCTCTCAAGAATGGCTCCCTGTTTCTTTGCACGGGCCTCGCTGTCTATGGATGTTTCAGGAGACCCCACCGAAACACAGAAGGACTCTCAAATTATCCCAGCTTTCTCTGCACAGCGAGAGCTTTTAATATTTAGCATTGCTATCCTTTTCCTGTGTGTTTGTTAAAAAAATAGTTTTTATCTCTTTCACTTTCTTCCCAGGAAAGTTCTTTTTTCCAAAAACCTGGTGGGGGAGGGCTGGGTGTAACCTGCCTTCTATCAGAGGATATTTTCCTCCACATTTGTCCAAACCGGCACAGCCTGTCCTTTCCTGGGTCTCTGTTGCAGATGGAAGCTGCTGGTGCCATTGTCAGCTTGAAGCACTCTTTTGATGCAAGCAGATGTTGCCAGGTGTGTTCAGCAGCTGTTGCTCAATGCTTATGCCAAGCTATTGTGTTCCTCATGGAACCAAGGAGCCATTGTGACACTGCAGGGGCTGATGGCATCAAGGAGGCAATTGTGACAGTACAGAACCTCCTAGAAACAAGGCTCCATTGTGACACCGTGGGGAATCATGGAATCAAGGAGCCCATTGTGACACAGCCAGGCTGCATGGAACCAATGGTCCATGGTTACACGGCGGATTCAAGAAGAGCACGGTGACACCACGCAACATCATGGAACCATAGGTCCATTGTGACACAGCGGGGCCTCATGGAAACAAGGGGACCATTGTGGGAAAGCAGGGCCTAATGGAAGCATGGAGAGCATTGTGACACTAAGGAAACTCCTGGAACCAAGATGACCACTGGCACATAATGGAACCTCATGGAAGCAAGCCTCCACAATGACTTTGGAGGGCCTCAGGGACCACAGGACCCATTGTGACACAGCAGGACCTGGTGGAACCAAGGAGCCTTTGTGATACTCCACATCCACATGGAAGCCAGGGTGCACTGAGACACAGCGGGGCCTTGTGGGAACCAAAGACACCTCTGCAAAAAGCAGGCTAGCTCATAGAAGCAAGGAGTCCATTGTTACAACGTAAAAGCTATGGAACCAAGGGACCATTGTGACACTGCGGGGCCTCATGGAACCAATTGTCCATGATGACAATGCGGATCAAAGGAGACCATGGTGACACTGCGGAACCTGATGGAACCAAGGAGCCATTGTGACACAGTGGGGCCTCATGGAATCAAGGAGACCATTGTGACCCAGGTGTTGCATGTGAAGGCAAGGAGCCATTGTGACACTTTGGGCTTCTTCCCTTGAGCTCTGCAGCTGGCTGTCCCAGCCCAGCGCACCATGTGCCACCTGCTCTCCTCAGGGCTCTGCCTGCACACAGCCCCAGGAGAAGTTTTCCTGTTTGGAAGGAAAGAATGGAAAAGCCGGAGCAGGTTTCCTAAACAACAAACGCCACTCAGGAGCCACATGCTCAGTACAGGCTGCCTGGAACGATGTCCCCTTTCTACAAGGGTCAGTGTGAGCAGGAATGATCTCTGGGAGCAGAATTCTCGGAGTCTTTCCACTGAATTCTCTGTCCCTGTGTCTTGGGGTGACTTTATCGTGTGTATCCCCTATTGCTGCTCTATGCCCAGAAGTGAACTTTGTGCGTTTCTGTGCCTTTCAACTGAGCCTGAGAGGGGGGAGAGGAAAAAAACCGGACAAACTTCTCAGAGCGTTTTTTCAAGGACACACATACACGCTCCTCTGCATCCTGCTTGCAGCAAGAGCAGAGGAAGCAACTTTGTTTCTTTTTAGCCAGTTTTCAGCTCCTTTTCTCTGGGGGGAGATGGAGAGTTGAACTTTGTTTTCCTGGGACTTCGGGGGTTTTTTCCCCTTCTCTTCTTGACTCTTTCAACATCAGAGCACATTGGGAGAATTTTCTCCCGAGGTGGGGGCCCTGAATGTGGGCCCATGAGCCAGCTGCAAGGAGGAGGAGAGAGACTACACCTACGGAAGTGTTGGGGTTCCTCCCCCCTGCCATGAGGTCATGGGAGAGGGGACCCTGGGGTAGAGGCATGGCCTGGGCACGGGGTCTCCCTGCTCCCTGCTCACATGTGCCCTAACCCTGTTCAGCACTGCTTATTTTGTGTTGCCCTGTGCGAGGAGGGCCCTGGTTGTGCTGTGATTGCTCAGTTCTTTGGCAGTGCCCCGCCCATGTGGCTGGAGAAGAAAGAGCTCTGAAACTTCTCTCAAGAATGGCTCCCTGTTTCTTTGCACGGGCCTCGCTGTCTATGGATGTTTCAGGAGACCCCACCGAAACACAGAATGGCTCTCAAATTATCCCAGCTTTCTCTGCACAGCGAGAGCTTTTAATATTTAGCATTGCTATCCTTTTCCTGTGTGTTTGTTAAAAAAATAGTTTTTATCTCTTTCACTTTCTTCCCAGGAAAGTTCTTTCTTCCAAAAACCTGGTGGGGGAGGGCTGGGTGTAACCTGCCTTCTATCAGAGGATATTTTCCTCCACATTTGTCCAAACCGGCACAGCCTGTCCTTTCCTGGGTCTCTGTTGCAGATGGAAGCTGCTGGTGCCATTGTCAGCTTGAAGCACTCTTTTGATGCAAGCAGATGTTGCCAGGTGTGTTCAGCAGCTGTTGCTCAATGCTTATGCCAAGCTATTGTGTTCCTCATGGAACCAAGGAGCCATTGTGACACTGCAGGGGCTGATGGCATCAAGGAGGCAATTGTGACAGTACAGAACCTCCTAGAAACAAGGCTCCATTGTGACACCGTGGGGAATCATGGAATCAAGGAGCCCATTGTGACACGGCTGCATGGAACCAATGGTCCATGGTTACACTGCGGATTCAAGAAGAGCACGGTGACACCACGCAACATCATGGAACCATAGGTCCATTGTGACACAGCGGGGCCTCATGGAAACAAGGGGACCATTGTGGCAAAGCAGGGCCTAATGGAAGCATGGAGAGCATTGTGACACTAAGGAAACTCCTGGAACCAAGATGACCACTGGCACATAATGGAACCTCATGGAAGCAAGCCTCCACAATGACTTTGGAGGGCCTCAGGGACCACAGGACCCATTGTGACACAGCAGGACCTGGTGGAACCAAGGAGCCTTTGTGATACTCCAGATCCACATGGAAGCCAGGGTGCACTGAGACACAGCGGGGCCTTGTGGGAACCAAAGACACCTCTGCAAAAAGCAGGCTAGCTCATAGAAGCAAGGAGTCCATTGTTACAACGTAAAAGCTATGGAAGCAAGGGACCATTGTGACACTGCGGGGCCTCATGGAACCAATTGTCCATGATGACAATGCGGATCAAAGGAGACCATGGTGACACTGCGGAACCTGATGGAACCAAGGAGCCATTGTGACACAGTGGGGCCTCATGGAATCAAGGAGACCATTGTGACCCAGGTGTTGCATGTGAAGGCAAGGAGCCATTGTGACACTTTGGGCTTCTTCCCTTGAGCTCTGCAGCTGGCTGTCCCAGCCCAGCGCACCATGTGCCACCTGCTCTCCTCAGGGCTCTGCCTGCACACAGCCCCAGGAGAAGTTTTCCTGTTTGGAAGGAAAGAATGGAAAAGCCGGAGCAGGTTTCCTAAACAACAAAGCCCACTCAGGAGCCACATGCTCAGTACAGGCTGCCTGGAACGATGTCCCCTTTCTACAAGGGTCAGTGTGAGCAGGAATGAATGATCTCTGGGAGCAGAATTCTCGGAGTCTTTCCACTGAATTCTCTGTCCCTGTGTCTTGGGGTGACTTTATCGTGTGTATCCCCTATTGCTGCTCTATGCCCAGAAGTGAACTTTGTGCGTTTCTGTGCCTTTCAACTGAGCCTGAGAGGGGGGAGAGGAAAAAAACCGGACAAACTTCTCAGAGCGTTTTTTCAAGGACACACATACACGCTCCTCTGCATCCTGCTTGCAGCAAGAGCAGAGGAAGCAACTTTGTTTCTTTTTAGCCAGTTTTCAGCTCCTTTTCTCTGGGGGGAGATGGAGAGTTGAACTTTGTTTTCCTGGGACTTTGGGGGTTTTTTCCCCTTCTCTTCTTGACTCTTTCAACATCAGACCACATTGGGAGAATTTTCTCCCGAGGTGGGGGCCCTGAATGTGGGCCCATGAGCCAGCTGCAAGGAGGAGGAGAGAGACTACACCTACGGAAGTGTTGGGGTTCCTCCCCCCTGCCATGAGGTCATGGGAGAGGGGACCCTGGGGTAGAGGCATGGCCTGGGCACGGGGTCTCCCTGCTCCCTGCTCACATGTGCCCTAATCCTGTTCAGCACTGCTTATTTTGTGTTGCCCTGTGCCAGGAGGGCCCTGGTTGTGCTGTGATTGCTCAGTTCTTTGGCAGTGCCCCGCCCATGTGGCTGGAGAAGAAAGAGCTCTGAAACTTCTCTCAAGAATGGCTCCCTGTTTCTTTGCACGGGCCTCGCTGTCTATGGATGTTTCAGGAGACCCCACCGAAACACAGAAGGACTCTCAAATTATCCCAGCTTTCTCTGCACAGCGAGAGCTTTTAATATTTAGCATTGCTATCCTTTTCCTGTGTGTTTGTTAAAAAAATAGTTTTTATCTCTTTCACTTTCTTCCCAGGAAAGTTCTTTTTTCCAAAAACCTGGTGGGAGAGGGCTGGGTGTAACCTGCCTTCTATCAGAGGATATTTTCCTCCACATTTGTCCAAACCGGCACAGCCTGTCCTTTCCTGGGTCTCTGTTGCAGATGGAAGCTGCTGGTGCCATTGTCAGCTTGAAGCACTCTTTTGATGCAAGCAGATGTTGCCAGGTGTGTTCAGCAGCTGTTGCTCAATGCTTATGCCAAGCTATTGTGTTCCTCATGGAACCAAGGAGCCATTGTGACACTGCAGGGGCTGATGGCATCAAGGAGGCAATTGTGACAGTACAGAACCTCCTAGAAACAAGGCTCCATTGTGACACCGTGGGGAATCATGGAATCAAGGAGCCCATTGTGACACAGCCAGGCTGCATGGAACCAATGGTCCATGGTTACACGGCGGATTCAAGAAGAGCACGGTGACACCACGCAACATCATGGAACCATAGGTCCATTGTGACACAGCGGGGCCTCATGGAAACAAGGGGACCATTGTGGGAAAGCAGGGCCTAATGGAAGCATGGAGAGCATTGTGACACTAAGGAAACTCCTGGAACCAAGATGACCACTGGCACATAATGGAACCTCATGGAAGCAAGCCTCCACAATGACTTTGGAGGGCCTCAGGGACCACAGGACCCATTGTGACACAGCAGGACCTGGTGGAACCAAGGAGCCTTTGTGATACTCCAGATCCACATGGAAGCCAGGGTGCACTGAGACACAGCGGGGCCTTGTGGGAACCAAAGACACCTCTGCAAAAAGCAGGCTAGCTCATAGAAGCAAGGAGTCCATTGTTACAACGTAAAAGCTATGGAAGCAAGGGACCATTGTGACACTGCGGGGCCTCATGGAACCAATTGTCCATGATGACAATGCGGATCAAAGGAGACCATGGTGACACTGCGGAACCTGATGGAACCAAGGAGCCATTGTGACACAGTGGGGCCTCATGGAATCAAGGAGACCATTGTGACCCAGGTGTTGCATGTGAAGGCAAGGAGCCATTGTGACACTTTGGGCTTCTTCCCTTGAGCTCTGCAGCTGGCTGTCCCAGCCCAGCGCACCATGTGCCACCTGCTCTCCTCAGGGCTCTGCCTGCACACAGCCCCAGGAGAAGTTTTCCTGTTTGCAAGGAAAGAATGGAAAAGCCTGAGCAGGTTTCCTAAACAACAAACGCCACTCAGGAGCCACATGCTCAGTACAGGCTGCCTGGAACGATGTCCCCTTTCTACAAGGGTCAGTGTGAGCAGGAATGATCTCTGGGAGCAGAATTCTCGGAGTCTTTCCACTGAATTCTCTGTCCCTGTGTCTTGGGGTGACTTTATCGTGTGTATCCCCTATTGCTGCTCTATGCCCAGAAGTGAACTTTGTGCGTTTCTGTGCCTTTCAACTGAGCCTGAGAGGGGGGAGAGGAAAAAAACCGGACAAACTTCTCAGAGCGTTTTTTCAAGGACACACATACACGCTCCTCTGCATCCTGCTTGCAGCAAGAGCAGAGGAAGCAACTTTGTTTCTTTTTAGCCAGTTTTCAGCTCCTTTTCTCTGGGGGGAGATGGAGAGTTGAACTTTGTTTTCCTGGGACTTCGGGGGTTTTTTCCCCTTCTCTTCTTGACTCTTTCAACATCAGAGCACATTGGGAGAATTTTCTCCCGAGGTGGGGGCCCTGAATGTGGGCCCATGAGCCAGCTGCAAGGAGGAGGAGAGAGACTACACCTACGGAAGTGTTGGGGTTCCTCCCCCCTGCCATGAGGTCATGGGAGAGGGGACCCTGGGGTAGAGGCATGGCCTGGGCACGGGGTCTCCCTGCTCCCTGCTCACATGTGCCCTAATCCTGTTCAGCACTGCTTATTTTGTGTTGCCCTGTGCGAGGAGGGCCCTGGTTGTGCTGTGATTGCTCAGTTCTTTGGCAGTGCCCCGCCCATGTGGCTGGAGAAGAAAGAGCTCTGAAACTTCTCTCAAGAATGGCTCCCTGTTTCTTTGCACGGGCCTCGCTGTCTATGGATGTTTCAGGAGACCCCACCGAAACACAGAAGGACTCTCAAATTATCCCAGCTTTCTCTGCACAGCGAGAGCTTTTAATATTTAGCATTGCTATCCTTTTCCTGTGTGTTTGTTAAAAAAATAGTTTTTATCTCTTTCACTTTCTTCCCAGGAAAGTTCTTTTTTCCAAAAACCTGGTGGGGGAGGGCTGGGTGTAACCTGCCTTCTATCAGAGGATATTTTCCTCCACATTTGTCCAAACCGGCACAGCCTGTCCTTTCCTGGGTCTCTGTTGCAGATGGAAGCTGCTGGTGCCATTGTCAGCTTGAAGCACTCTTTTGATGCAAGCAGATGTTGCCAGGTGTGTTCAGCAGCTGTTGCTCAATGCTTATGCCAAGCTATTGTGTTCCTCATGGAACCAAGGAGCCATTGTGACACTGCAGGGGCTGATGGCATCAAGGAGGCAATTGTGACAGTACAGAACCTCCTAGAAACAAGGCTCCATTGTGACACCGTGGGGAATCATGGAATCAAGGAGCCCATTGTGACACAGCCAGGCTGCATGGAACCAATGGTCCATGGTTACACGGCGGATTCAAGAAGAGCACGGTGACACCACGCAACATCATGGAACCATAGGTCCATTGTGACACAGCGGGGCCTCATGGAAACAAGGGGACCATTGTGGGAAAGCAGGGCCTAATGGAAGCATGGAGAGCATTGTGACACTAAGGAAACTCCTGGAACCAAGATGACCACTGGCACATAATGGAACCTCATGGAAGCAAGCCTCCACAATGACTTTGGAGGGCCTCAGGGACCACAGGACCCATTGTGACACAGCAGGACCTGGTGGAACCAAGGAGCCTTTGTGATACTCCAGATCCACATGGAAGCCAGGGTGCACTGAGACACAGCGGGGCCTTGTGGGAACCAAAGACACCTCTGCAAAAAGCAGGCTAGCTCATAGAAGCAAGGAGTCCATTGTTACAACGTAAAAGCTATGGAAGCAAGGGACCATTGTGACACTGCGGGGCCTCATGGAACCAATTGTCCATGATGACAGTGCGGATCAAAGGAGACCATGGTGACACTGCGGAACCTGATGGAACCAAGGAGCCATTGTGACACAGTGGGGCCTCATGGAATCAAGGAGACCATTGTGACCCAGGTGTTGCATGGGAAGGCAAGGAGCCATTGTGACACTTTGGGCTTCTTCCCTTGAGCTCTGCAGCTGGCTGTCCCAGCCCAGCGCACCATGTGCCACCTGCTCTCCTCAGGGCTCTGCCTGCACACAGCCCCAGGAGAAGTTTTCCTGTTTGGAAGGAAAGAATGGAAAAGCCTGAGCAGGTTTCCTAAACAACAAACCCCACTCAGGAGCCACATGCTCAGTACAGGCTGCCTGGAACGATGTCCCCTTTCTACAAGGGTCAGTGTGAGCAGGAATGAATGATCTCTGGGAGCAGAATTCTCGGAGTCTTTCCACTGAATTCTCTGTCCCTGTGTCTTGGGGTGACTTTATCGTGTGTATCCCCTATTGCTGCTCTATGCCCAGAAGTGAACTTTGTGCGTTTCTGTGCCTTTCAACTGAGCCTGAGAGGGGGGAGAGGAAAAAAACCGGACAAACTTCTCAGAGCGTTTGTTCAAGGACACACATACACACTCCTCTGCATCCTGCTTGCAGCAAGAGCAGAGGAAGCAACTTTGTTTCTTTTTAGCCAGTTTTCAGCTCCTTTTCTCTGGGGGGAGATGGAGAGTTGAACTTTGTTTTCCTGGGACTTCGGGGGTTTTTTTTCCCTTCTTCTCTTCTTGACTCTTTCAACATCAGAGCACATTGGGAGAATTTTCTCCCGAGGTGGGGGCCCTGAATGTGGGCCCATGAGCCAGCTGCAAGGAGGAGGAGAGAGACTACACCTACGGAAGTGTTGGGGTTCCTCCCCCCTGCCATGAGGTCATGGGAGAGGGGACCCTGGGGTAGAGGCATGGCCTGGGCACGGGGTCTCCCTGCTCCCTGCTCACATGTGCCCTAATCCTGTTCAGCACTGCTTATTTTGTGTTGCCCTGTGCCAGGAGGGCCCTGGTTGTGCTGTGATTGCTCAGTTCTTTGGCAGTGCCCCGCCCATGTGGCTGGAGAAGAAAGAGCTCTGCAACTTCTCTCAAGAATGGCTCCCTGTTTCTTTGCACGGGCCTCGCTGTCTATGGATGTTTCAGGAGACCCCACCGAAACACAGAATGGCTCTCAAATTATCCCAGCTTTCTCTGCACAGCGAGAGCTTTTAATATTTAGCATTGCTATCCTTTTCCTGTGTGTTTGTTAAAAAAATAGTTTTTATCTCTTTCACTTTCTTCCCAGGAAAGTTCTTTCTTCCAAAAACCTGGTGGGGGAGGGCTGGGTGTAACCTGCCTTCTATCAGAGGATATTTTCCTCCACATTTGTCCAAACCGGCACAGCCTGTCCTTTCCTGGGTCTCTGTTGCAGATGGAAGCTGCTGGTGCCATTGTCAGCTTGAAGCCCTCTTTTGATGCAAGCAGATGTTGCCAGGTGTGTTCAGCAGCTGTTGCTCAATGCTTATGCCAAGCTATTGTGTTCCTCATGGAACCAAGGAGCCATTGTGACACTGCAGGGGCTGATGGCATCAAGGAGGCAATTGTGACAGTACAGAACCTCCTAGAAACAAGGCTCCATTGTGACACCGTGGGGAATCATGGAATCAAGGAGCCCATTGTGACACGGCTGCATGGAACCAATGGTCCATGGTTACACTGCGGATTCAAGAAGAGCACGGTGACACCACGCAACATCATGGAACCATAGGTCCATTGTGACACAGCGGGGCCTCATGGAAACAAGGGGACCATTGTGGGAAAGCAGGGCCTAATGGAAGCATGGAGAGCATTGTGACACTAAGGAAACTCCTGGAACCAAGATGACCACTGGCACATAATGGAACCTCATGGAAGCAAGCCTCCACAATGACTTTGGAGGGCCTCAGGGACCACAGGACCCATTGTGACACAGCAGGACCTGGTGGAACCAAGGAGCCTTTGTGATACTCCACATCCACATGGAAGCCAGGGTGCACTGAGACACAGCGGGGCCTTGTGGGAACCAAAGACACCTCTGCAAAAAGCAGGCTAGCTCATAGAAGCAAGGAGTCCATTGTTACAACATAAAAGCTATGGAAGCAAGGGACCATTGTGACACTGCGGGGCCTCATGGAACCAATTGTCCATGATGACAATGCGGATCAAAGGAGACCATGGTGACACTGCGGAACCTGATGGAACCAAGGAGCCATTGTGACACAGTGGGGCCTCATGGAATCAAGGAGACCATTGTGACCCAGGTGTTGCATGGGAAGGCAAGGAGCCATTGTGACACTTTGGGCTTCTTCCCTTGAGCTCTGCAGCTGGCTGTCCCAGCCCAGCGCACCATGTGCCACCTGCTCTCCTCAGGGCTCTGCCTGCACACAGCCCCAGGAGAAGTTTTCCTGTTTGGAAGGAAAGAATGGAAAAGCCTGAGCAGGTTTCCTAAACAACAAACCCCACTCAGGAGCCACATGCTCAGTACAGGCTGCCTGGAACGATGTCCCCTTTCTACAAGGGTCAGTGTGAGCAGGAATGAATGATCTCTGGGAGCAGAATTCTCGGAGTCTTTCCACTGAATTCTCTGTCCCTGTGTCTTGGGGTGACTTTATCGTGTGTATCCCCTATTGCTGCTCTATGCCCAGAAGTGAACTTTGTGCGTTTCTGTGCCTTTCAACTGAGCCTGAGAGGGGGGAGAGGAAAAAAACCGGACAAACTTCTCAGAGCGTTTGTTCAAGGACACACATACACACTCCTCTGCATCCTGCTTGCAGCAAGAGCAGAGGAAGCAACTTGGTTTCTTTTTAGCCAGTTTTCAGCTCCTTTTCTCTGGGGGGAGATGGAGAGTTGAACTTTGTTTTCCTGGGACTTCGGGGGTTTTTTTTCCCTTCTTCTCTTCTTGACTCTTTCAACATCAGAGCACATTGGGAGAATTTTCTCCCGAGGTGGGGGCCCTGAATGTGGGCCCATGAGCCAGCTGCAAGGAGGAGGAGAGAGACTACACCTACGGAAGTGTTGGGGTTCCTCCCCCCTGCCATGAGGTCATGGGAGAGGGGACCCTGGGGTAGAGGCATGGCCTGGGCACGGGGTCTCCCTGCTCCCTGCTCACATGTGCCCTAATCCTGTTCAGCACTGCTTATTTTGTGTTGCCCTGTGCCAGGAGGGCCCTGGTTGTGCTGTGATTGCTCAGTTCTTTGGCAGTGCCCCGCCCATGTGGCTGGAGAAGAAAGAGCTCTGAAACTTCTCTCAAGAATGGCTCCCTGTTTCTTTGCACGGGCCTCGCTGTCTATGGATGTTTCAGGAGACCCCACCGAAACACAGAAGGACTCTCAAATTATCCCAGCTTTCTCTGCACAGCGAGAGCTTTTAATATTTAGCATTGCTATCCTTTTCCTGTGTGTTTGTTAAAAAAATAGTTTTTATCTCTTTCACTTTCTTCCCAGGAAAGTTCTTTTTTCCAAAAACCTGGTGGGGGAGGGCTGGGTGTAACCTGCCTTCTATCAGAGGATATTTTCCTCCACATTTGTCCAAACCGGCACAGCCTGTCCTTTCCTGGGTCTCTGTTGCAGATGGAAGCTGCTGGTGCCATTGTCAGCTTGAAGCACTCTTTTGATGCAAGCAGATGTTGCCAGGTGTGTTCAGCAGCTGTTGCTCAATGCTTATGCCAAGCTATTGTGTTCCTCATGGAACCAAGGAGCCATTGTGACACTGCAGGGGCTGATGGCATCAAGGAGGCAATTGTGACAGTACAGAACCTCCTAGAAACAAGGCTCCATTGTGACACCGTGGGGAATCATGGAATCAAGGAGCCCATTGTGACACAGCCAGGCTGCATGGAACCAATGGTCCATGGTTACACGGCGGATTCAAGAAGAGCACGGTGACACCACGCAACATCATGGAACCATAGGTCCATTGTGACACAGCGGGGCCTCATGGAAACAAGGGGACCATTGTGGGAAAGCAGGGCCTAATGGAAGCATGGAGAGCATTGTGACACTAAGGAAACTCCTGGAACCAAGATGACCACTGGCACATAATGGAACCTCATGGAAGCAAGCCTCCACAATGACTTTGGAGGGCCTCAGGGACCACAGGACCCATTGTGACACAGCAGGACCTGGTGGAACCAAGGAGCCTTTGTGATACTCCAGATCCACATGGAAGCCAGGGTGCACTGAGACACAGCGGGGCCTTGTGGGAACCAAAGACACCTCTGCAAAAAGCAGGCTAGCTCATAGAAGCAAGGAGTCCATTGTTACAACGTAAAAGCTATGGAAGCAAGGGACCATTGTGACACTGCGGGGCCTCATGGAACCAATTGTCCATGATGACAATGCGGATCAAAGGAGACCATGGTGACACTGCGGAACCTGATGGAACCAAGGAGCCATTGTGACACAGTGGGGCCTCATGGAATCAAGGAGACCATTGTGACCCAGGTGTTGCATGTGAAGGCAAGGAGCCATTGTGACACTTTGGGCTTCTTCCCTTGAGCTCTGCAGCTGGCTGTCCCAGCCCAGCGCACCATGTGCCACCTGCTCTCCTCAGGGCTCTGCCTGCACACAGCCCCAGGAGAAGTTTTCCTGTTTGGAAGGAAAGAATGGAAAAGCCTGAGCAGGTTTCCTAAACAACAAACGCCACTCAGGAGCCACATGCTCAGTACAGGCTGCCTGGAACGATGTCCCCTTTCTACAAGGGTCAGTGTGAGCAGGAATGAATGATCTCTGGGAGCAGAATTCTCGGAGTCTTTCCACTGAATTCTCTGTCCCTGTGTCTTGGGGTGACTTTATTGTGTGTATCCCCTATTGCTGCTCTATGCCCAGAAGTGAACTTTGTGCGTTTCTGTGCCTTTCAACTGAGCCTGAGAGGGGGGAGAGGAAAAAAACCGGACAAACTTCTCAGAGCGTTTGTTCAAGGACACACATACACACTCCTCTGCATCCTGCTTGCAGCAAGAGCAGAGGAAGCAACTTTGTTTCTTTTTAGCCAGTTTTCAGCTCCTTTTCTCTGGGGGGAGATGGAGAGTTGAACTTTGTTTTCCTGGGACTTCGGGGGTTTTTTTTCCCTTCTTCTCTTCTTGACTCTTTCAACATCAGAGCACATTGGGAGAATTTTCTCCCGAGGTGGGGGCCCTGAATGTGGGCCCATGAGCCAGCTGCAAGGAGGAGGAGAGAGACTACACCTACGGAAGTGTTGGGGTTCCTCCCCCCTGCCATGAGGTCATGGGAGAGGGGACCCTGGGGTAGAGGCATGGCCTGGGCACGGGGTCTCCCTGCTCCCTGCTCACATGTGCCCTAACCCTGTTCAGCACTGCTTATTTTGTGTTGCCCTGTGCGAGGAGGGCCCTGGTTGTGCTGTGATTGCTCAGTTCTTTGGCAGTGCCCCGCCCATGTGGCTGGAGAAGAAAGAGCTCTGAAACTTCTCTCAAGAATGGCTCCCTGTTTCTTTGCACGGGCCTCGCTGTCTATGGATGTTTCAGGAGACCCCACCGAAACACAGAATGGCTCTCAAATTATCCCAGCTTTCTCTGCACAGCGAGAGCTTTTAATATTTAGCATTGCTATCCTTTTCCTGTGTGTTTGTTAAAAAAATAGTTTTTATCTCTTTCACTTTCTTCCCAGGAAAGTTCTTTCTTCCAAAAACCTGGTGGGGGAGGGCTGGGTGTAACCTGCCTTCTATCAGAGGATATTTTCCTCCACATTTGTCCAAACCGGCACAGCCTGTCCTTTCCTGGGTCTCTGTTGCAGATGGAAGCTGCTGGTGCCATTGTCAGCTTGAAGCACTCTTTTGATGCAAGCAGATGTTGCCAGGTGTGTTCAGCAGCTGTTGCTCAATGCTTATGCCAAGCTATTGTGTTCCTCATGGAACCAAGGAGCCATTGTGACACTGCAGGGGCTGATGGCATCAAGGAGGCAATTGTGACAGTACAGAACCTCCTAGAAACAAGGCTCCATTGTGACACCGTGGGGAATCATGGAATCAAGGAGCCCATTGTGACACGGCTGCATGGAACCAATGGTCCATGGTTACACTGCGGATTCAAGAAGAGCACGGTGACACCACGCAACATCATGGAACCATAGGTCCATTGTGACACAGCGGGGCCTCATGGAAACAAGGGGACCATTGTGGGAAAGCAGGGCCTAATGGAAGCATGGAGAGCATTGTGACACTAAGGAAACTCCTGGAACCAAGATGACCACTGGCACATAATGGAACCTCATGGAAGCAAGCCTCCACAATGACTTTGGAGGGCCTCAGGGACCACAGGACCCATTGTGACACAGCAGGACCTGGTGGAACCAAGGAGCCTTTGTGATACTCCAGATCCACATGGAAGCCAGGGTGCACTGAGACACAGCGGGGCCTTGTGGGAACCAAAGACACCTCTGCAAAAAGCAGGCTAGCTCATAGAAGCAAGGAGTCCATTGTTACAACGTAAAAGCTATGGAAGCAAGGGACCATTGTGACACTGCGGGGCCTCATGGAACCAATTGTCCATGATGACAATGCGGATCAAAGGAGACCATGGTGACACTGCGGAACCTGATGGAACCAAGGAGCCATTGTGACACAGTGGGGCCTCATGGAATCAAGGAGACCATTGTGACCCAGGTGTTGCATGTGAAGGCAAGGAGCCATTGTGACACTTTGGGCTTCTTCCCTTGAGCTCTGCAGCTGGCTGTCCCAGCCCAGCGCACCATGTGCCACCTGCTCTCCTCAGGGCTCTGCCTGCACACAGCCCCAGGAGAAGTTTTCCTGTTTGGAAGGAAAGAATGGAAAAGCCGGAGCAGGTTTCCTAAACAACAAACGCCACTCAGGAGCCACATGCTCAGTACAGGCTGCCTGGAACGATGTCCCCTTTCTACAAGGGTCAGTGTGAGCAGGAATGAATGATCTCTGGGAGCAGAATTCTCGGAGTCTTTCCACTGAATTCTCTGTCCCTGTGTCTTGGGGTGACTTTATCGTGTGTATCCCTTATTGCTGCTCTATGCCCAGAAGTGAACTTTGTGCGTTTCTGTGCCTTTCAACTGAGCCTGAGAGGGGGGAGAGGAAAAAAACCGGACAAACTTCTCAGAGCGTTTGTTCAAGGACACACATACACACTCCTCTGCATCCTGCTTGCAGCAAGAGCAGAGGAAGCAACTTTGTTTCTTTTTAGCCAGTTTTCAGCTCCTTTTCTCTGGGGGGAGATGGAGAGTTGAACTTTGTTTTCCTGGGACTTCGGGGGTTTTTTTTCCCTTCTTCTCTTCTTGACTCTTTCAACATCAGAGCACATTGGGAGAATTTTCTCCCGAGGTGGGGGCCCTGAATGTGGGCCCATGAGCCAGCTGCAAGGAGGAGGAGAGAGACTACACCTACGGAAGTGTTGGGGTTCCTCCCCCCTGCCATGAGGTCATGGGAGAGGGGACCCTGGGGTAGAGGCATGGCCTGGGCACGGGGTCTCCCTGCTCCCTGCTCACATGTGCCCTAATCCTGTTCAGCACTGCTTATTTTGTGTTGCCCTGTGCGAGGAGGGCCCTGGTTGTGCTGTGATTGCTCAGTTCTTTGGCAGTGCCCCGCCCATGTGGCTGGAGAAGAAAGAGCTCTGAAACTTCTCTCAAGAATGGCTCCCTGTTTCTTTGCACGGGCCTCGCTGTCTATGGATGTTTCAGGAGACCCCACCGAAACACAGAAGGACTCTCAAATTATCCCAGCTTTCTCTGCACAGCGAGAGCTTTTAATATTTAGCATTGCTATCCTTTTCCTGTGTGTTTGTTAAAAAAATAGTTTTTATCTCTTTCACTTTCTTCCCAGGAAAGTTCTTTTTTCCAAAAACCTGGTGGGGGAGGGCTGGGTGTAACCTGCCTTCTATCAGAGGATATTTTCCTCCACATTTGTCCAAACCGGCACAGCCTGTCCTTTCCTGGGTCTCTGTTGCAGATGGAAGCTGCTGGTGCCATTGTCAGCTTGAAGCACTCTTTTGATGCAAGCAGATGTTGCCAGGTGTGTTCAGCAGCTGTTGCTCAATGCTTATGCCAAGCTATTGTGTTCCTCATGGAACCAAGGAGCCATTGTGACACTGCAGGGGCTGATGGCATCAAGGAGGCAATTGTGACAGTACAGAACCTCCTAGAAACAAGGCTCCATTGTGACACCGTGGGGAATCATGGAATCAAGGAGCCCATTGTGACACAGCCAGGCTGCATGGAACCAATGGTCCATGGTTACACGGCGGATTCAAGAAGAGCACGGTGACACCACGCAACATCATGGAACCATAGGTCCATTGTGACACAGCGGGGCCTCATGGAAACAAGGGGACCATTGTGGCAAAGCAGGGCCTAATGGAAGCATGGAGAGCATTGTGACACTAAGGAAACTCCTGGAACCAAGATGACCACTGGCACATAATGGAACCTCATGGAAGCAAGCCTCCACAATGACTTTGGAGGGCCTCAGGGACCACAGGACCCATTGTGACACAGCAGGACCTGGTGGAACCAAGGAGCCTTTGTGATACTCCAGATCCACATGGAAGCCAGGGTGCACTGAGACACAGCGGGGCCTTGTGGGAACCAAAGACACCTCTGCAAAAAGCAGGCTAGCTCATAGAAGCAAGGAGTCCATTGTTACAACGTAAAAGCTATGGAAGCAAGGGACCATTGTGACACTGCGGGGCCTCATGGAACCAATTGTCCATGATGACAATGCGGATCAAAGGAGACCATGGTGACACTGCGGAACCTGATGGAACCAAGGAGCCATTGTGACACAGTGGGGCCTCATGGAATCAAGGAGACCATTGTGACCCAGGTGTTGCATGTGAAGGCAAGGAGCCATTGTGACACTTTGGGCTTCTTCCCTTGAGCTCTGCAGCTGGCTGTCCCAGCCCAGCGCACCATGTGCCACCTGCTCTCCTCAGGGCTCTGCCTGCACACAGCCCCAGGAGAAGTTTTCCTGTTTGGAAGGAAAGAATGGAAAAGCCGGAGCAGGTTTCCTAAACAACAAACCCCACTCAGGAGCCACATGCTCAGTACAGGCTGCCTGGAACGATGTCCCCTTTCTACAAGGGTCAGTGTGAGCAGGAATGAATGATCTCTGGGAGCAGAATTCTCGGAGTCTTTCCACTGAATTCTCTGTCCCTGTGTCTTGGGGTGACTTTATTGTGTGTATCCCCTATTGCTGCTCTATGCCCAGAAGTTAACTTTGTGCATTTCTGTGCCTTTCAACTGAGCCTGAGAGGGGGGAGAGGAAAAAAAAGCCAGACAAACTTCTCAGAGCGTTTGTTCAAGGACACACATACACACTCCTCTGCATCCTGCTTGCAGCAAGAGCAGAGGAAGCAACTTTGTTTCTTTTTAGCCAGTTTTCAGCTCCTTTTCTCTGGGGGGAGATGGAGAGTTGAACTTTGTTTTCCTGGGACTTTGGGGGTTTTTTCCCCTTCTCTTCTTGACTCTTTCAACATCAGAGCACATTGGGAGAATTTTCTCCCGAGGTGGGGGCCCTGAATGTGGGCCCATGAGCCAGCTGCAAGGAGGAGGAGAGAGACTACACCTACGGAAGTGTTGGGGTTCCTCCCCCCTGCCATGAGGTCATGGGAGAGGGGACCCTGGGGTAGAGGCATGGCCTGGGCACGGGGTCTCCCTGCTCCCTGCTCACATGTGCCCTAATCCTGTTCAGCACTGCTTATTTTGTGTTGCCCTGTGCGAGGAGGGCCCTGGTTGTGCTGTGATTGCTCAGTTCTTTGGCAGTGCCCCGCCCATGTGGCTGGAGAAGAAAGAGCTCTGCAACTTCTCTCAAGAATCGCTCCCTGTTTCTTTGCACGGGCCTCGCTGTCTATGGATGTTTCAGGAGACCCCACCGAAACACGGAAGGACTCTCAAATTATCCCAGCTTTCTCTGCACAGCGAGAGCTTTTAATATTTAGCATTGCTATCCTTTTCCTGTGTGTTTGTTAAAAAAATAGTTTTTATCTCTTTCACTTTCTTCCCAGGAAAGTTCTTTCTTCCAAAAACCTGGTGGGGGAGGGCTGGGTGTAACCTGCCTTCTATCAGAGGATATTTTCCTCCACATTTGTCCAAACCGGCACAGCCTGTCCTTTCCTGGGTCTCTGTTGCAGATGGAAGCTGCTGGTGCCATTGTCAGCTTGAAGCACTCTTTTGATGCAAGCAGATGTTGCCAGGTGTGTTCAGCAGCTGTTGCTCAATGCTTATGCCAAGCTATTGTGTTCCTCATGGAACCAAGGAGCCATTGTGACACTGCAGGGGCTGATGGCATCAAGGAGGCAATTGTGACAGTACAGAACCTCCTAGAAACAAGGCTCCATTGTGACACCGTGGGGAATCATGGAATCAAGGAGCCCATTGTGACACGGCTGCATGGAACCAATGGTCCATGGTTACACGGCGGATTCAAGAAGAGCACGGTGACACCACGCAACATCATGGAACCATAGGTCCATTGTGACACAGCGGGGCCTCATGGAAACAAGGGGACCATTGTGGGAAAGCAGGGCCTAATGGAAGCATGGAGAGCATTGTGACACTAAGGAAACTCCTGGAACCAAGATGACCACTGGCACATAATGGAACCTCATGGAAGCAAGCCTCCACAATGACTTTGGAGGGCCTCAGGGACCACAGGACCCATTGTGACACAGCAGGACCTGGTGGAACCAAGGAGCCTTTGTGATACTCCACATCCACATGGAAGCCAGGGTGCACTGAGACACAGCGGGGCCTTGTGGGAACCAAAGACACCTCTGCAAAAAGCAGGCTAGCTCATAGAAGCAAGGAGTCCATTGTTACAACGTAAAAGCTATGGAAGCAAGGGACCATTGTGACACTGCGGGGCCTCATGGAACCAATTGTCCATGATGACAATGCGGATCAAAGGAGACCATGGTGACACTGCGGAACCTGATGGAACCAAGGAGCCATTGTGACACAGTGGGGCCTCATGGAATCAAGGAGACCATTGTGACCCAGGTGTTGCATGTGAAGGCAAGGAGCCATTGTGACACTTTGGGCTTCTTCCCTTGAGCTCTGCAGCTGGCTGTCCCAGCCCAGCGCACCATGTGCCACCTGCTCTCCTCAGGGCTCTGCCTGCACACAGCCCCAGGAGAAGTTTTCCTGTTTGGAAGGAAAGAATGGAAAAGCCGGAGCAGGTTTCCTAAACAACAAACGCCACTCAGGAGCCACATGCTCAGTACAGGCTGCCTGGAACGATGTCCCCTTTCTACAAGGGTCAGTGTGAGCAGGAATGATCTCTGGGAGCAGAATTCTCGGAGTCTTTCCACTGAATTCTCTGTCCCTGTGTCTTGGGGTGACTTTATCGTGTGTATCCCCTATTGCTGCTCTATGCCCAGAAGTGAACTTTGTGCGTTTCTGTGCCTTTCAACTGAGCCTGAGAGGGGGGAGAGGAAAAAAACCGGACAAACTTCTCAGAGCGTTTTTTCAAGGACACACATACACGCTCCTCTGCATCCTGCTTGCAGCAAGAGCGAAGGAAGCAACTTGGTTTCTTTTTAGCCAGTTTTCAGCTCCTTTTCTCTGGGGGGAGATGGAGAGTTGAACTTTGTTTTCCTGGGACTTCGGGGGTTTTTTCCCCTTCTCTTCTTGACTCTTTCAACATCAGAGCACATTGGGAGAATTTTCTCCCGAGGTGGGGGCCCTGAATGTGGGCCCATGAGCCAGCTGCAAGGAGGAGGAGAGAGACTACACCTACGGAAGTGTTGGGGTTCCTCCCCCCTGCCATGAGGTCATGGGAGAGGGGACCCTGGGGTAGAGGCATGGCCTGGGCACGGGGTCTCCCTGCTCCCTGCTCACATGTGCCCTAATCCTGTTCAGCACTGCTTATTTTGTGTTGCCCTGTGCGAGGAGGGCCCTGGTTGTGCTGTGATTGCTCAGTTCTTTGGCAGTGCCCCGCCCATGTGGCTGGAGAAGAAAGAGCTCTGAAACTTCTCTCAAGAATGGCTCCCTGTTTCTTTGCACGGGCCTCGCTGTCTATGGATGTTTCAGGAGACCCCACCGAAACACGGAAGGACTCTCAAATTATCCCAGCTTTCTCTGCACAGCGAGAGCTTTTAATATTTAGCATTGCTATCCTTTTCCTGTGTGTTTGTTAAAAAAATAGTTTTTATCTCTTTCACTTTCTTCCCAGGAAAGTTCTTTTTTCCAAAAACCAGGTGGGGGAGGGCTGGGTGTAACCTGCCTTCTATCAGAGGATATTTTCCTCCACATTTGTCCAAACCGGCACAGCCTGTCCTTTCCTGGGTCTCTGTTGCAGATGGAAGCTGCTGGTGCCATTGTCAGCTTGAAGCACTCTTTTGATGCAAGCAGATGTTGCCAGGTGTGTTCAGCAGCTGTTGCTCAATGCTTATGCCAAGCTATTGTGTTCCTCATGGAACCAAGGAGCCATTGTGACACTGCAGGGGCTGATGGCATCAAGGAGGCAATTGTGACAGTACAGAACCTCCTAGAAACAAGGCTCCATTGTGACACCGTGGGGAATCATGGAATCAAGGAGCCCATTGTGACACAGCCAGGCTGCATGGAACCAATGGTCCATGGTTACACGGCGGATTCAAGAAGAGCACGGTGACACCACGCAACATCATGGAACCATAGGTCCATTGTGACACAGCGGGGCCTCATGGAAACAAGGGGACCATTGTGGGAAAGCAGGGCCTAATGGAAGCATGGAGAGCATTGTGACACTAAGGAAACTCCTGGAACCAAGATGACCACTGGCACATAATGGAACCTCATGGAAGCAAGCCTCCACAATGACTTTGGAGGGCCTCAGGGACCACAGGACCCATTGTGACACAGCAGGACCTGGTGGAACCAAGGAGCCTTTGTGATACTCCAGATCCACATGGAAGCCAGGGTGCACTGAGACACAGCGGGGCCTTGTGGGAACCAAAGACACCTCTGCAAAAAGCAGGCTAGCTCATAGAAGCAAGGAGTCCATTGTTACAACGTAAAAGCTATGGAAGCAAGGGACCATTGTGACACTGCGGGGCCTCATGGAACCAATTGTCCATGATGACAATGCGGATCAAAGGAGACCATGGTGACACTGCGGAACCTGATGGAACCAAGGAGCCATTGTGACACAGTGGGGCCTCATGGAATCAAGGAGACCATTGTGACCCAGGTGTTGCATGTGAAGGCAAGGAGCCATTGTGACACTTTGGGCTTCTTCCCTTGAGCTCTGCAGCTGGCTGTCCCAGCCCAGCGCACCATGTGCCACCTGCTCTCCTCAGGGCTCTGCCTGCACACAGCCCCAGGAGAAGTTTTCCTGTTTGGAAGGAAAGAATGGAAAAGCCTGAGCAGGTTTCCTAAACAACAAACGCCACTCAGGAGCCACATGCTCAGTACAGGCTGCCTGGAACGATGTCCCCTTTCTACAAGGGTCAGTGTGAGCAGGAATGAATGATCTCTGGGAGCAGAATTCTCGGAGTCTTTCCACTGAATTCTCTGTCCCTGTGTCTTGGGGTGACTTTATCGTGTGTATCCCTTATTGCTGCTCTATGCCCAGAAGTGAACTTTGTGCGTTTCTGTGCCTTTCAACTGAGCCTGAGAGGGGGGAGAGGAAAAAAACCGGACAAACTTCTCAGAGCGTTTGTTCAAGGACACACATACACACTCCTCTGCATCCTGCTTGCAGCAAGAGCAGAGGAAGCAACTTTGTTTCTTTTTAGCCAGTTTTCAGCTCCTTTTCTCTGGGGGGAGATGGAGAGTTGAACTTTGTTTTCCTGGGACTTCGGGGGTTTTTTTTCCCTTCTTCTCTTCTTGACTCTTTCAACATCAGAGCACATTGGGAGAATTTTCTCCCGAGGTGGGGGCCCTGAATGTGGGCCCATGAGCCAGCTGCAAGGAGGAGGAGAGAGACTACACCTACGGAAGTGTTGGGGTTCCTCCCCCCTGCCATGAGGTCATGGGAGAGGGGACCCTGGGGTAGAGGCATGGCCTGGGCACGGGGTCTCCCTGCTCCCTGCTCACATGTGCCCTAATCCTGTTCAGCACTGCTTATTTTGTGTTGCCCTGTGCGAGGAGGGCCCTGGTTGTGCTGTGATTGCTCAGTTCTTTGGCAGTGCCCCGCCCATGTGGCTGGAGAAGAAAGAGCTCTGAAACTTCTCTCAAGAATGGCTCCCTGTTTCTTTGCACGGGCCTCGCTGTCTATGGATGTTTCAGGAGACCCCACCGAAACACAGAAGGACTCTCAAATTATCCCAGCTTTCTCTGCACAGCGAGAGCTTTTAATATTTAGCATTGCTATCCTTTTCCTGTGTGTTTGTTAAAAAAATAGTTTTTATCTCTTTCACTTTCTTCCCAGGAAAGTTCTTTTTTCCAAAAACCTGGTGGGGGAGGGCTGGGTGTAACCTGCCTTCTATCAGAGGATATTTTCCTCCACATTTGTCCAAACCGGCACAGCCTGTCCTTTCCTGGGTCTCTGTTGCAGATGGAAGCTGCTGGTGCCATTGTCAGCTTGAAGCACTCTTTTGATGCAAGCAGATGTTGCCAGGTGTGTTCAGCAGCTGTTGCTCAATGCTTATGCCAAGCTATTGTGTTCCTCATGGAACCAAGGAGCCATTGTGACACTGCAGGGGCTGATGGCATCAAGGAGGCAATTGTGACAGTACAGAACCTCCTAGAAACAAGGCTCCATTGTGACACCGTGGGGAATCATGGAATCAAGGAGCCCATTGTGACACAGCCAGGCTGCATGGAACCAATGGTCCATGGTTACACGGCGGATTCAAGAAGAGCACGGTGACACCACGCAACATCATGGAACCATAGGTCCATTGTGACACAGCGGGGCCTCATGGAAACAAGGGGACCATTGTGGCAAAGCAGGGCCTAATGGAAGCATGGAGAGCATTGTGACACTAAGGAAACTCCTGGAACCAAGATGACCACTGGCACATAATGGAACCTCATGGAAGCAAGCCTCCACAATGACTTTGGAGGGCCTCAGGGACCACAGGACCCATTGTGACACAGCAGGACCTGGTGGAACCAAGGAGCCTTTGTGATACTCCAGATCCACATGGAAGCCAGGGTGCACTGAGACACAGCGGGGCCTTGTGGGAACCAAAGACACCTCTGCAAAAAGCAGGCTAGCTCATAGAAGCAAGGAGTCCATTGTTACAACGTAAAAGCTATGGAAGCAAGGGACCATTGTGACACTGCGGGGCCTCATGGAACCAATTGTCCATGATGACAATGCGGATCAAAGGAGACCATGGTGACACTGCGGAACCTGATGGAACCAAGGAGCCATTGTGACACAGTGGGGCCTCATGGAATCAAGGAGACCATTGTGACCCAGGTGTTGCATGTGAAGGCAAGGAGCCATTGTGACACTTTGGGCTTCTTCCCTTGAGCTCTGCAGCTGGCTGTCCCAGCCCAGCGCACCATGTGCCACCTGCTCTCCTCAGGGCTCTGCCTGCACACAGCCCCAGGAGAAGTTTTCCTGTTTGGAAGGAAAGAATGGAAAAGCCGGAGCAGGTTTCCTAAACAACAAACCCCACTCAGGAGCCACATGCTCAGTACAGGCTGCCTGGAACGATGTCCCCTTTCTACAAGGGTCAGTGTGAGCAGGAATGAATGATCTCTGGGAGCAGAATTCTCGGAGTCTTTCCACTGAATTCTCTGTCCCTGTGTCTTGGGGTGACTTTATTGTGTGTATCCCCTATTGCTGCTCTATGCCCAGAAGTGAACTTTGTGCATTTCTGTGCCTTTCAACTGAGCCTGAGAGGGGGGAGAGGAAAAAAAAGCCAGACAAACTTCTCAGAGCGTTTGTTCAAGGACACACATACACACTCCTCTGCATCCTGCTTGCAGCAAGAGCAGAGGAAGCAACTTTGTTTCTTTTTAGCCAGTTTTCAGCTCCTTTTCTCTGGGGGGAGATGGAGAGTTGAACTTTGTTTTCCTGGGACTTCGGGGGTTTTTTCCCCTTCCCTTCTTGACTCTTTCAACATCAGAGCACATTGGGAGAATTTTCTCCCGAGGTGGGGGCCCTGAATGTGGGCCCATGAGCCAGCTGCAAGGAGGAGGAGAGAGACTACACCTACGGAAGTGTTGGGGTTCCTCCCCCCTGCCATGAGGTCATGGGAGAGGGGACCCTGGGGTAGAGGCATGGCCTGGGCACGGGGTCTCCCTGCTCCCTGCTCACATGTGCCCTAATCCTGTTCAGCACTGCTTATTTTGTGTTGCCCTGTGCGAGGAGGGCCCTGGTTGTGCTGTGATTGCTCAGTTCTTTGGCAGTGCCCCGCCCATGTGGCTGGAGAAGAAAGAGCTCTGAAACTTCTCTCAAGAATGGCTCCCTGTTTCTTTGCACGGGCCTCGCTGTCTATGGATGTTTCAGGAGACCCCACCGAAACACGGAAGGACTCTCAAATTATCCCAGCTTTCTCTGCACAGCGAGAGCTTTTAATATTTAGCATTGCTATCCTTTTCCTGTGTGTTTGTTAAAAAAATAGTTTTTATCTCTTTCACTTTCTTCCCAGGAAAGTTCTTTTTTCCAAAAACCAGGTGGGGGAGGGCTGGGTGTAACCTGCCTTCTATCAGAGGATATTTTCCTCCACATTTGTCCAAACCGGCACAGCCTGTCCTTTCCTGGGTGTCTGTTGCAGATGGAAGCTGCTGGTGCCATTGTCAACTTGAAGCACTCTTTTGATGCAAGCAGATGTTGCCAGGTGTGTTCAGCAGCTGTTGCTCAATGCTTATGCCAAGCTATTGTGTTCCTCATGGAACCAAGGAGCCATTGTGACACTGCAGGGGCTGATGGCATCAAGGAGGCAATTGTGACAGTACAGAACCTCCTAGAAACAAGGCTCCATTGTGACACCGTGGGGAATCATGGAATCAAGGAGCCCATTGTGACACAGCCAGGCTGCATGGAACCAATGGTCCATGGTTACACGGCGGATTCAAGAAGAGCACGGTGACACCACGCAACATCATGGAACCATAGGTCCATTGTGACACAGCGGGGCCTCATGGAAACAAGGGGACCATTGTGGCAAAGCAGGGCCTAATGGAAGCATGGAGAGCATTGTGACACTAAGGAAACTCCTGGAACCAAGATGACCACTGGCACATAATGGAACCTCATGGAAGCAAGCCTCCACAATGACTTTGGAGGGCCTCAGGGACCACAGGACCCATTGTGACACAGCAGGACCTGGTGGAACCAAGGAGCCTTTGTGATACTCCAGATCCACATGGAAGCCAGGGTGCACTGAGACACAGCGGGGCCTTGTGGGAACCAAAGACACCTCTGCAAAAAGCAGGCTAGCTCATAGAAGCAAGGAGTCCATTGTTACAACGTAAAAGCTATGGAAGCAAGGGACCATTGTGACACTGCGGGGCCTCATGGAACCAATTGTCCATGATGACAGTGCGGATCAAAGGAGACCATGGTGACACTGCGGAACCTGATGGAACCAAGGAGCCATTGTGACACAGTGGGGCCTCATGGAATCAAGGAGACCATTGTGACCCAGGTGTTGCATGTGAAGGCAAGGAGCCATTGTGACACTTTGGGCTTCTTCCCTTGAGCTCTGCAGCTGGCTGTCCCAGCCCAGCGCACCATGTGCCACCTGCTCTCCTCAGGGCTCTGCCTGCACACAGCCCCAGGAGAAGTTTTCCTGTTTGGAAGGAAAGAATGGAAAAGCCTGAGCAGGTTTCCTAAACAACAAACGCCACTCAGGAGCCACATGCTCAGTACAGGCTGCCTGGAACGATGTCCCCTTTCTACAAGGGTCAGTGTGAGCAGGAATGAATGATCTCTGGGAGCAGAATTCTCGGAGTCTTTCCACTGAATTCTCTGTCCCTGTGTCTTGGGGTGACTTTATCGTGTGTATCCCTTATTGCTGCTCTATGCCCAGAAGTGAACTTTGTGCGTTTCTGTGCCTTTCAACTGAGCCTGAGAGGGGGGAGAGGAAAAAAACCGGACAAACTTCTCAGAGCGTTTGTTCAAGGACACACATACACACTCCTCTGCATCCTGCTTGCAGCAAGAGCAGAGGAAGCAACTTTGTTTCTTTTTAGCCAGTTTTCAGCTCCTTTTCTCTGGGGGGAGATGGAGAGTTGAACTTTGTTTTCCTGGGACTTCGGGGGTTTTTTTTCCCTTCTTCTCTTCTTGACTCTTTCAACATCAGAGCACATTGGGAGAATTTTCTCCCGAGGTGGGGGCCCTGAATGTGGGCCCATGAGCCAGCTGCAAGGAGGAGGAGAGAGACTACACCTACGGAAGTGTTGGGGTTCCTCCCCCCTGCCATGAGGTCATGGGAGAGGGGACCCTGGGGTAGAGGCATGGCCTGGGCACGGGGTCTCCCTGCTCCCTGCTCACATGTGCCCTAATCCTGTTCAGCACTGCTTATTTTGTGTTGCCCTGTGCGAGGAGGGCCCTGGTTGTGCTGTGATTGCTCAGTTCTTTGGCAGTGCCCCGCCCATGTGGCTGGAGAAGAAAGAGCTCTGAAACTTCTCTCAAGAATGGCTCCCTGTTTCTTTGCACGGGCCTCGCTGTCTATGGATGTTTCAGGAGACCCCACCGAAACACAGAAGGACTCTCAAATTATCCCAGCTTTCTCTGCACAGCGAGAGCTTTTAATATTTAGCATTGCTATCCTTTTCCTGTGTGTTTGTTAAAAAAATAGTTTTTATCTCTTTCACTTTCTTCCCAGGAAAGTTCTTTTTTCCAAAAACCTGGTGGGGGAGGGCTGGGTGTAACCTGCCTTCTATCAGAGGATATTTTCCTCCACATTTGTCCAAACCGGCACAGCCTGTCCTTTCCTGGGTCTCTGTTGCAGATGGAAGCTGCTGGTGCCATTGTCAGCTTGAAGCACTCTTTTGATGCAAGCAGATGTTGCCAGGTGTGTTCAGCAGCTGTTGCTCAATGCTTATGCCAAGCTATTGTGTTCCTCATGGAACCAAGGAGCCATTGTGACACTGCAGGGGCTGATGGCATCAAGGAGGCAATTGTGACAGTACAGAACCTCCTAGAAACAAGGCTCCATTGTGACACCGTGGGGAATCATGGAATCAAGGAGCCCATTGTGACACAGCCAGGCTGCATGGAACCAATGGTCCATGGTTACACGGCGGATTCAAGAAGAGCACGGTGACACCACGCAACATCATGGAACCATAGGTCCATTGTGACACAGCGGGGCCTCATGGAAACAAGGGGACCATTGTGGCAAAGCAGGGCCTAATGGAAGCATGGAGAGCATTGTGACACTAAGGAAACTCCTGGAACCAAGATGACCACTGGCACATAATGGAACCTCATGGAAGCAAGCCTCCACAATGACTTTGGAGGGCCTCAGGGACCACAGGACCCATTGTGACACAGCAGGACCTGGTGGAACCAAGGAGCCTTTGTGATACTCCAGATCCACATGGAAGCCAGGGTGCACTGAGACACAGCGGGGCCTTGTGGGAACCAAAGACACCTCTGCAAAAAGCAGGCTAGCTCATAGAAGCAAGGAGTCCATTGTTACAACGTAAAAGCTATGGAAGCAAGGGACCATTGTGACACTGCGGGGCCTCATGGAACCAATTGTCCATGATGACAATGCGGATCAAAGGAGACCATGGTGACACTGCGGAACCTGATGGAACCAAGGAGCCATTGTGACACAGTGGGGCCTCATGGAATCAAGGAGACCATTGTGACCCAGGTGTTGCATGTGAAGGCAAGGAGCCATTGTGACACTTTGGGCTTCTTCCCTTGAGCTCTGCAGCTGGCTGTCCCAGCCCAGCGCACCATGTGCCACCTGCTCTCCTCAGGGCTCTGCCTGCACACAGCCCCAGGAGAAGTTTTCCTGTTTGGAAGGAAAGAATGGAAAAGCCGGAGCAGGTTTCCTAAACAACAAACCCCACTCAGGAGCCACATGCTCAGTACAGGCTGCCTGGAACGATGTCCCCTTTCTACAAGGGTCAGTGTGAGCAGGAATGAATGATCTCTGGGAGCAGAATTCTCGGAGTCTTTCCACTGAATTCTCTGTCCCTGTGTCTTGGGGTGACTTTATTGTGTGTATCCCCTATTGCTGCTCTATGCCCAGAAGTGAACTTTGTGCATTTCTGTGCCTTTCAACTGAGCCTGAGAGGGGGGAGAGGAAAAAAAAGCCAGACAAACTTCTCAGAGCGTTTGTTCAAGGACACACATACACACTCCTCTGCATCCTGCTTGCAGCAAGAGCAGAGGAAGCAACTTTGTTTCTTTTTAGCCAGTTTTCAGCTCCTTTTCTCTGGGGGGAGATGGAGAGTTGAACTTTGTTTTCCTGGGACTTCGGGGGTTTTTTCCCCTTCTCTTCTTGACTCTTTCAACATCAGAGCACATTGGGAGAATTTTCTCCCGAGGTGGGGGCCCTGAATGTGGGCCCATGAGCCAGCTGCAAGGAGGAGGAGAGAGACTACACCTACGGAAGTGTTGGGGTTCCTCCCCCCTGCCATGAGGTCATGGGAGAGGGGACCCTGGGGTAGAGGCATGGCCTGGGCACGGGGTCTCCCTGCTCCCTGCTCACATGTGCCCTAATCCTGTTCAGCACTGCTTATTTTGTGTTGCCCTGTGCGAGGAGGGCCCTGGTTGTGCTGTGATTGCTCAGTTCTTTGGCAGTGCCCTGCCCATGTGGCTGGAGAAGAAAGAGCTCTGCAACTTCTCTCAAGAATCGCTCCCTGTTTCTTTGCACGGGCCTCGCTGTCTATGGATGTTTCAGGAGACCCCACCGAAACACGGAAGGACTCTCAAATTATCCCAGCTTTCTCTGCACAGCGAGAGCTTTTAATATTTAGCATTGCTATCCTTTTCCTGTGTGTTTGTTAAAAAAATAGTTTTTATCTCTTTCACTTTCTTCCCAGGAAAGTTCTTTCTTCCAAAAACCTGGTGGGGGAGGGCTGGGTGTAACCTGCCTTCTATCAGAGGATATTTTCCTCCACATTTGTCCAAACCGGCACAGCCTGTCCTTTCCTGGGTCTCTGTTGCAGATGGAAGCTGCTGGTGCCATTGTCAGCTTGAAGCACTCTTTTGATGCAAGCAGATGTTGCCAGGTGTGTTCAGCAGCTGTTGCTCAATGCTTATGCCAAGCTATTGTGTTCCTCATGGAACCAAGGAGCCATTGTGACACTGCAGGGGCTGATGGCATCAAGGAGGCAATTGTGACAGTACAGAACCTCCTAGAAACAAGGCTCCATTGTGACACCGTGGGGAATCATGGAATCAAGGAGCCCATTGTGACACGGCTGCATGGAACCAATGGTCCATGGTTACACGGCGGATTCAAGAAGAGCACGGTGACACCACGCAACATCATGGAACCATAGGTCCATTGTGACACAGCGGGGCCTCATGGAAACAAGGGGACCATTGTGGGAAAGCAGGGCCTAATGGAAGCATGGAGAGCATTGTGACACTAAGGAAACTCCTGGAACCAAGATGACCACTGGCACATAATGGAACCTCATGGAAGCAAGCCTCCACAATGACTTTGGAGGGCCTCAGGGACCACAGGACCCATTGTGACACAGCAGGACCTGGTGGAACCAAGGAGCCTTTGTGATACTCCAGATCCACATGGAAGCCAGGGTGCACTGAGACACAGCGGGGCCTTGTGGGAACCAAAGACACCTCTGCAAAAAGCAGGCTAGCTCATAGAAGCAAGGAGTCCATTGTTACAACGTAAAAGCTATGGAAGCAAGGGACCATTGTGACACTGCGGGGCCTCATGGAACCAATTGTCCATGATGACAATGCGGATCAAAGGAGACCATGGTGACACTGCGGAACCTGATGGAACCAAGGAGCCATTGTGACACAGTGGGGCCTCATGGAATCAAGGAGACCATTGTGACCCAGGTGTTGCATGTGAAGGCAAGGAGCCATTGTGACACTTTGGGCTTCTTCCCTTGAGCTCTGCAGCTGGCTGTCCCAGCCCAGCGCACCATGTGCCACCTGCTCTCCTCAGGGCTCTGCCTGCACACAGCCCCAGGAGAAGTTTTCCTGTTTGGAAGGAAAGAATGGAAAAGCCGGAGCAGGTTTCCTAAACAACAAACCCCACTCAGGAGCCACATGCTCAGTACAGGCTGCCGGGAACGATGTCCCCTTTCTACAAGGGTCAGGGTGAGCAGGAATGATCTCTGGGAGCAGAATTCTCGGAGTCTTTCCACTGAATTCTCTGTCCCTGTGTCTTGGGGTGACTTTATCATGTGTATCCCCCTATTGCTGCTCTATGCCCAGAAGTGAACTTTGTGCATTTCTGTGCCTTTCAACTGAGCCTGAGAGGGGGGAGAGGAAAAAAAAGCCAGACAAACTTCTCAGAGCGTTTGTTCAAGGACACACATACACACTCCTCTGCATCCTGCTTGCAGCAAGAGCAGAGGAAGCAACTTTGTTTCTTTTTAGCCAGTTTTCAGCTCCTTTTCTCTGGAGGGAGATGGAGAGTTGAACTTTGTTTTCCTGGGACTTCGGGGGTTTTTTTTCCCTTCTTCTCTTCTTGACTCTTTCAACATCAGAGCACATTGGGAGAATTTTCTCCCGAGGTGGGGGCCCTGAATGTGGGCCCATGAGCCAGCTGCAAGGAGGAGGAGAGAGACTACACCTACGGAAGTGTTGGGGTTCCTCCCCCCTGCCATGAGGTCATGGGAGAGGGGACCCTGGGGTAGAGGCATGGCCTGGGCACGGGGTCTCCCTGCTCCCTGCTCACATGTGCCCTAATCCTGTTCAGCACTGCTTATTTTGTGTTGCCCTGTGCCAGGAGGGCCCTGGTTGTGCCGTGATTGCTCAGTTCTTTGGCAGTGCCCCGCCCATGTGGCTGGAGAAGAAAGAGCTCTGCAACTTCTCTCAAGAATCGCTCCCTGTTTCTTTGCACGGGCCTCGCTGTCTATGGATGTTTCAGGAGACCCCACCGAAACACGGAAGGACTCTCAAATTATCCCAGCTTTCTCTGCACAGCGAGAGCTTTTAATATTTAGCATTGTTATCCTTTTCCTGTGTGTTTGTTAAAAAAATAGGTTTTATCTCTTTCACTTTCTTCCCAGGAAAGTTCTTTTTTCCAAAAACCTGGTGGGGGAGGGCTGGGTGTAACCTGCCTTCTATCAGAGGATATTTTCCTCCACATTTGTCCAAACCGGCACAGCCTGTCCTTTCCCTGGGTGTCTGTTGCAGATGGAAGCTGCTGGTGCCATTGTCAGCTTGAAGCCCTCTTTTGATGCAAGCAGATGTTGCCAGGTGTGTTCAGCAGCTGTTGCTCAATGCTTATGCCAAGCTATTGTGTTCCTCATGGAACCAAGGAGCCATTGTGACACTGCAGGGGCTGATGGCATCAAGGAGGCAATTGTGACAGTACAGAACCTCCTAGAAACAAGGCTCCATTGTGACACCGTGGGGAATCATGGAATCAAGGAGCCCATTGTGACACGGCTGCATGGAACCAATGGTCCATGGTTACACGGCGGATTCAAGAAGAGCACGGTGACACCACGCAACATCATGGAACCGTACGTCCATTGTGACACAGCAAGGCCGCATGGAAACAAGGGGACCATTGTGGCAAAGCAGGGCCTAATGGAAGCCTGGAGAGCATTGTGACATTGTGGGGAATCATGGAAGCATGGAGAGCATTGTGACACTAAGGAAACTCCTGGAACCAAGATGACCACTGGCACATAATGGAACCTCATGGAAGCAAGCCTCCACGATGGTTTTGGAGGGCCTCGGGGACCACAGGACCCATTGTGACACAGCAGGACCTGGTGGAACCAAGGAGCCTTTGTGATACTCCAGATCCACATGGAAGCCAGGGTGCACTGAGACACAGTGGGGCCTTGTTGGAACCAAAGACACCTCTGCAAAAAGCAGGCTAGCTCATAGAAGCAAGGAGTCCTTTGTTACAACATCAAAGCTATGGAACCAAGGGACCATTGTGACACTGCGGGGCCTCATGGAACCAATTGTCCATGATGACAGTGCGGATCAAAGGAGACCATGGTGACACTGCGGAACCTGATGGAACCAAGGAGCCATTGTGACACAGTGGGGCCTCATGGAATCAAGGAGACCATTGTGACCCAGGTGTTGCATGGGAAGGCAAGGAGCCATTGTGACACTTTGGGCTTCTTCCCTTGAGCTCTGCAGCTGGCTGTCCCAGCCCAGTGCACCATGTGCCACCTGCTCTCCTCAGGGCTCTGCCTGCACACAGCCCCAGGAGAAGTTTTCCTGTTTGGAAGGAAAGAATGGAAAAGCCGGAGCAGGTTTCCTAAACAACAAACCCCACTCAGGAGCCACATGCTCAGTACAGGCTGCCTGGAACGATGTCCCCTTTCTACAAGGGTCAGTGTGAGCAGGAATGAATGATCTCTGGGAGCAGAATTCTCGGAGTCTTTCCACTGAATTCTCTGTCCCTGTGTCTTGGGGTGACTTTATCATGTGTATCCCCTATTGCTGCTCTATGCCCAGAAGTGAACTTTGTGCGTTTCTGTGCCTTTCAACTGAGCCTGAGAGGGGGGAGAGGAAAAAAACCGGACAAACTTCTCAGAGCGTTTGTTCAAGGACACACATACACACTCCTCTGCATCCTGCTTGCAGCAAGAGCAGAGGAAGCAACTTTGTTTCTTTTTAGCCAGTTTTCAGCTCCTTTTCTCTGGAGGGAGATGGAGAGTTGAACTTTGTTTTCCTGGGACTTCGGGGGTTTTTTTTCCCTTCTTCTCTTCTTGACTCTTTCAACATCAGAGCACATTGGGAGAATTTTCTCCCGAGGTGGGGGCCCTGAATGTGGGCCCATGAGCCAGCTGCAAGGAGGAGGAGAGAGACTACACCTACGGAAGTGTTGGGGTTCCTCCCCCCTGCCATGAGGTCATGGGAGAGGGGACCCTGGGGTAGAGGCATGGCCTGGGCACGGGGTCTCCCTGCTCACATGTGCCCTAATCCTGTTCAGCACTGCTTATTTTGTGTTGCCCTGTGCCAGGAGGGCCCTGGTTGTGCCGTGATTGCTCAGTTCTTTGGCAGTGCCCCGCCCATGTGGCTGGAGAAGAAAGAGCTCTGAAACTTCTCTCAAGAATCGCTCCCTGTTTCTTTGCACGGGCCTCGCTGTCTATGGATGTTTCAGGAGACCCCACCGAAACACGGAAGGACTCTCAAATTATCCCAGCTTTCTCTGCACAGCGAGAGCTTTTAATATTTAGCATTGTTATCCTTTTCCTGTGTGTTTGTTAAAAAAATAGGTTTTATCTCTTTCACTTTCTTCCCAGGAAAGTTCTTTTTTCCAAAAACCTGGTGGGGGAGGGCTGGGTGTAACCTGCCTTCTATCAGAGGATATTTTCCTCCACATTTGTCCAAACCGGCACAGCCTGTCCTTTCCCTGGGTGTCTGTTGCAGATGGAAGCTGCTGGTGCCATTGTCAGCTTGAAGCCCTCTTTTGATGCAAGCAGATGTTGCCAGGTGTGTTCAGCAGCTGTTGCTCAATGCTTATGCCAAGCTATTGTGTTCCTCATGGAACCAAGGAGCCATTGTGACACTGCAGGGGCTGATGGCATCAAGGAGGCAATTGTGACAGTACAGAACCTCCTAGAAACAAGGCTCCATTGTGACACCGTGGGGAATCATGGAATCAAGGAGCCCATTGTGACACGGCTGCATGGAACCAATGGTCCATGGTTACACGGCGGATTCAAGAAGAGCAACATCACGGAACCATAGGTCCATTGTGACACAGCGGGGCCTCATGGAAACAAGGGGACCATTGTGGGAAAGCAGGGCCTAATGGAAGCATGGAGAGCATTGTGACACTAAGGAAACTCCTGGAACCAAGATGACCACTGGCACATAATGGAACCTCATGGAAGCAAGCCTCCACAATGACTTTGGAGGGCCTCAGGGACCACAGGACCCATTGTGACACAGCAGGACCTGGTGGAACCAAGGAGCCTTTGTGATACTCCAGATCCACATGGAAGCCAGGGTGCACTGAGACACAGTGGGGCCTTGTTGGAACCAAAGACACCTCTGCAAAAAGCAGGCTAGCTCATAGAAGCAAGGAGTCCATTGTTACAACGTAAAAGCTATGCAACCAAGGGACCATTGTGACACTGCGGGGCCTCATGGAACCAATTGTCCATGATGACAGTGCGGATCAAAGGAGACCATGGTGACACTGCGGAACCTGATGGAACCAAGGAGCCATTGTGACACAGTGGGGCCTCATGGAATCAAGGAGACCATTGTGACCCAGGTGTTGCATGGGAAGGCAAGGAGCCATTGTGACACTTTGGGCTTCTTCCCTTGAGCTCTGCAGCTGGCTGTCCCAGCCCAGCGCACCATGTGCCACCTGCTCTCCTCAGGGCTCTGCCTGCACACAGCCCCAGGAGAAGTTTTCCTGTTTGCAAGGAAAGAATGGAAAAGCCGGAGCAGGTTTCCTAAACAACAAACCCCACTCAGGAGCCACATGCTCAGTACAGGCTGCCTGGAACGATGTCCCCTTTCTACAAGGGTCAGTGTGAGCAGGAATGAATGATCTCTGGGAGCAGAATTCTCGGAGTCTTTCCACTGAATTCTCTGTCCCTGTGTCTTGGGGTGACTTTATCATGTGTATCCCCTATTGCTGCTCTATGCCCAGAAGTGAACTTTGTGCATTTCTGTGCCTTTCAACTGAGCCTGAGAGGGGGGAGAGGAAAAAAAACCGGACAAACTTCTCAGAGCGTTTGTTCAAGGACACACATACACACTCCTCTGCATCCTGCTTGCAGCAAGAGCAGAGGGAAGCAACTTTGTTTCTTTTTAGCCAGTTTTCAGCTCCTTTTCTCTGGGGGGAGATGGAGAGTTGAACTTTGTTTTCCTGGGACTTCGGGGGTTTTTTTTCCCTTCTTCTCTTCTTGACTCTTTCAACATCAGAGCACATTGGGAGAATTTTCTCCCGAGGTGGGGGCCCTGAATGTGGGCCCATGAGCCAGCTGCAAGGAGGAGGAGAGAGACTACACCTACGGAAGTGTTGGGGTTCCTCCCCCCTGCCATGAGGTCATGGGAGAGGGGACCCTGGGGTAGAGGCATGGCCTGGGCACGGGGTCTCCCTGCTCCCTGCTCACATGTGCCCTAATCCTGTTCAGCACTGCTTATTTTGTGTTGCCCTGTGCCAGGAGGGCCCTGGTTGTGCTGTGATTGCTCAGTTCTTTGGCAGTGCCCCGCCCATGTGGCTGGAGAAGAAAGAGCTCTGAAACTTCTCTCAAGAATCGCTCCCTGTTTCTTTGCACGGGCCTCGCTGTCTATGGATGTTTCAGGAGACCCCACCGAAACACAGAAGGACTCTCAAATTATCCCAGCTTTCTCTGCACAGCGAGAGGTTTTAATATTTAGCATTGTTATCCTTTTCCTGTGTGTTTGTTAAAAAAATAGGTTTTATCTCTTTCACTTTCTTCCCAGGAAAGTTCTTTCTTGCAGAAACCTGGTGGGGGAGGGCTGGGTGTAACCTGCCTTCTATCAGAGGATATTTTCCTCCACATTTGTCCAAACCGGCACAGCCTGTCCTTTCCTGGGTCTCTGTTGCAGATGGAAGCTGCTGGTGCCATTGTCAGCTTGAAGCCCTCTTTTGATGCAAGCAGATGTTGCCAGGTGTGTTCAGCAGCTGTTGCTCAATGCTTATGCCAAGCTCTTGTGTTCCTCATGGAACCAAGGAGCCATTGTGACACTGCAGGGGCTGATGGCATCAAGGAGGCAATTGTGACAGTACAGAACCTCCTAGAAACAAGGCTCCATTGTGACACCGTGGGGAATCATGGAATCAAGGAGCCCATTGTGACACGGCTGCATGGAACCAATGGTCCATGGTTACACGGCGGATTCAAGAAGAGCACGGTGACACCACGCAACATCACGGAACCATAGGTCCATTGTGACACAGCGGGGCCTCATGGAAACAAGGGGACCATTGTGGCAAAGCAGGGCCTAATGGAAGCATGGAGAGCATTGTGACACTAAGGAAACTCCTGGAACCAAGATGACCACTGGCACATAATGGAACCTCATGGAAGCAAGCCTCCACGATGGTTTTGGAGGGCCTCAGGGACCACAGGACCCATTGTGACACAGCAGGACCTGGTGGAACCAAGGAGCCTTTGTGATACTCCACATCCACATGGAAGCCAGGGTGCACTGAGACACAGCGGGGCCTTGTTGGAACCAAAGACACCTCTGCAAAAAGCAGGCTAGCTCATAGAAGCAAGGAGTCCTTTGTTACAACATCAAACCTATGGAAGCAAGGGACCATTGTGACACTGCGGGGCCTCATGGAACCAATTGTCCACGATGACAGTGCGGATCAAAAGAGACCATGGTGACACTGCGGAACCTGATGGAACCAAGGAGCCATTGTGACACAGTGGGGCCTCATGGAATCAAGGAGACCATTGTGACCCAGGTGTTGCATGGGAAGGCAAGGAGCCATTGTGACACTTTGGGCTTCTTCCCTTGAGCTCTGCAGCTGGCTGTCCCAGCCCAGCGCACCATGTGCCACCTGCTCTCCTCAGGGCTCTGCCTGCACACAGCCCCAGGAGAAGTTTTCCTGTTTGCAAGGAAAGAATGGAAAAGCCGGAGCAGGTTTCCTAAACAACAAACCCCACTCAGGAGCCACATGCTCAGTACAGGCTGCCTGGAACGATGTCCCCTTTCTACAAGGGTCAGTGTGAGCAGGAATGAATGATCTCTGGGAGCAGAATTCTCGGAGTCTTTCCACTGAATTCTCTCTCCCTGTGTCTTGGGGTGACTTTATCATGTGTATCCCCCTATTGCTGCTCTATGCCCAGAAGTGAACTTTGTGCATTTCTGTGCCTTTCAACTGAGCCTGAGAGGGGGGAGAGGAAAAAAAAGCCAGACAAACTTCTCAGAGCGTTTGTTCAAGGACACACATACACACTCCTCTGCATCCTGCTTGCAGCAAGAGCAGAGGAAGCAACTTGGTTTCTTTTTAGCCAGTTTTCAGCTCCTTTTCTCTGGAGGGAGATGGAGAGTTGAACTTTGTTTTCCTGGGACTTCGGGGGTTTTTTTTCCCTTCTTCTCTTCTTGACTCTTTCAACATCAGAGCACATTGGGAGAATTTTCTCCCGAGGTGGGGGCCCTGAATGTGGGCCCATGAGCCAGCTGCAAGGAGGAGGAGAGAGACTACACCTACGGAAGTGTTGGGGTTCCTCCCCCCTGCCATGAGGTCATGGGAGAGGGGACCCTGGGGTAGAGGCATGGCCTGGGCACGGGGTCTCCCTGCTCCCTGCTCACATGTGCCCTAATCCTGTTCAGCACTGCTTATTTTGTGTTGCCCTGTGCCAGGAGGGCCCTGGTTGTGCCGTGATTGCTCAGTTCTTTGGCAGTGCCCCGCCCATGTGGCTGGAGAAGAAAGAGCTCTGCAACTTCTCTCAAGAATCGCTCCCTGTTTCTTTGCACGGGCCTCGCTGTCTATGGATGTTTCAGGAGACCCCACCGAAACACGGAAGGACTCTCAAATTATCCCAGCTTTCTCTGCACAGCGAGAGCTTTTAATATTTAGCATTGTTATCCTTTTCCTGTGTGTTTGTTAAAAAAATAGGTTTTATCTCTTTCACTTTCTTCCCAGGAAAGTTCTTTTTTCCAAAAACCTGGTGGGGGAGGGCTGGGTGTAACCTGCCTTCTATCAGAGGATATTTTCCTCCACATTTGTCCAAACCGGCACAGCCTGTCCTTTCCCTGGGTGTCTGTTGCAGATGGAAGCTGCTGGTGCCATTGTCAGCTTGAAGCCCTCTTTTGATGCAAGCAGATGTTGCCAGGTGTGTTCAGCAGCTGTTGCTCAATGCTTATGCCAAGCTATTGTGTTCCTCATGGAACCAAGGAGCCATTGTGACACTGCAGGGGCTGATGGCATCAAGGAGGCAATTGTGACAGTACAGAACCTCCTAGAAACAAGGCTCCATTGTGACACCGTGGGGAATCATGGAATCAAGGAGCCCATTGTGACACGGCTGCATGGAACCAATGGTCCATGGTTACACGGCGGATTCAAGAAGAGCACGGTGACACCACGCAACATCATGGAACCGTACGTCCATTGTGACACAGCAAGGCCGCATGGAAACAAGGGGACCATTGTGGCAAAGCAGGGCCTAATGGAAGCCTGGAGAGCATTGTGACATTGTGGGGAATCATGGAAGCATGGAGAGCATTGTGACACTAAGGAAACTCCTGGAACCAAGATGACCACTGGCACATAATGGAACCTCATGGAAGCAAGCCTCCACGATGGTTTTGGAGGGCCTCAGGGACCACAGGACCCATTGTGACACAGCAGGACCTGGTGGAACCAAGGAGCCTTTGTGATACTCCACATCCACATGGAAGCCAGGGTGCACTGAGACACAGCGGGGCCTTGTTGGAACCAAAGACACCTCTGCAAAAAGCAGGCTAGCTCATAGAAGCAAGGAGTCCTTTGTTACAACATCAAAGCTATGGAACCAAGGGACCATTGTGACACTGCGGGGCCTCATGGAACCAATTGTCCATGATGACAGTGCGGATCAAAAGAGACCATGGTGACACTGCGGAACCTGATGGAACCAAGGAGCCATTGTGACACAGTGGGGCCTCATGGAATCAAGGAGACCATTGTGACCCAGGTGTTGCATGGGAAGGCAAGGAGCCATTGTGACACTTTGGGCTTCTTCCCTTGAGCTCTGCAGCTGGCTGTCCCAGCCCAGCGCACCATGTGCCACCTGCTCTCCTCAGGGCTCTGCCTGCACACAGCCCCAGGAGAAGTTTTCCTGTTTGCAAGGAAAGAATGGAAAAGCCGGAGCAGGTTTCCTAAACAACAAACCCCACTCAGGAGCCACATGCTCAGTACGGGCTGCCGGGAACGATGTCCCCTTTCTACAAGGGTCAGTGTGAGCAGGAATGATCTCTGGGAGCAGAATTCTCGGAGTCTTTCCACTGAATTCTCTGTCCCTGTGTCTTGGGGTGACTTTATTGTGTGTATCCCCTATTGCTGCTCTATGCCCAGAAGTGAACTTTGTGCATTTCTGTGCCTTTCAACTGAGCCTGAGAGGGGGGAGAGGAAAAAAAAGCCAGACAAACTTCTCAGAGCGTTTGTTCAAGGACACACATACACACTCCTCTGCATCCTGCTTGCAGCAAGAGCAGAGGAAGCAACTTTGTTTCTTTTTAGCCAGTTTTCAGCTCCTTTTCTCTGGAGGGAGATGGAGAGTTGAACTTTGTTTTCCTGGGACTTCGGGGGTTTTTTTTCCCTTCTTCTCTTCTTGACTCTTTCAACATCAGAGCACATTGGGAGAATTTTCTCCCGAGGTGGGAGCCCTGAATGTGGGCCCATGAGCCAGCTGCAAGGAGGAGGAGAGAGACTACACCTACGGAAGTGTTGGGGTTCCTCCCCCCTGCCATGAGGTCATGGGAGAGGGGACCCTGGGGTAGAGGCATGGCCTGGGCACGGGGTCTCCCTGCTCACATGTGCCCTAATCCTGTTCAGCACTGCTTATTTTGTGTTGCCCTGTGCCAGGAGGGCCCTGGTTGTGCCGTGATTGCTCAGTTCTTTGGCAGTGCCCCGCCCATGTGGCTGGAGAAGAAAGAGCTCTGAAACTTCTCTCAAGAATCGCTCCCTGTTTCTTTGCACGGGCCTCGCTGTCTATGGATGTTTCAGGAGACCCCACCGAAACACGGAAGGACTCTCAAATTATCCCAGCTTTCTCTGCACAGCGAGAGCTTTTAATATTTAGCATTGTTATCCTTTTCCTGTGTGTTTGTTAAAAAAATAGGTTTTATCTCTTTCACTTTCTTCCCAGGAAAGTTCTTTTTTCCAAAAACCTGGTGGGGGAGGGCTGGGTGTAACCTGCCTTCTATCAGAGGATATTTTCCTCCACATTTGTCCAAACCGGCACAGCCTGTCCTTTCCCTGGGTGTCTGTTGCAGATGGAAGCTGCTGGTGCCATTGTCAGCTTGAAGCCCTCTTTTGATGCAAGCAGATGTTGCCAGGTGTGTTCAGCAGCTGTTGCTCAATGCTTATGCCAAGCTATTGTGTTCCTCATGGAACCAAGGAGCCATTGTGACACTGCAGGGGCTGATGGCATCAAGGAGGCAATTGTGACAGTACAGAACCTCCTAGAAACAAGGCTCCATTGTGACACCGTGGGGAATCATGGAATCAAGGAGCCCATTGTGACACGGCTGCATGGAACCAATGGTCCATGGTTACACGGCGGATTCAAGAAGAGCAACATCACGGAACCATAGGTCCATTGTGACACAGCGGGGCCTCATGGAAACAAGGGGACCATTGTGGGAAAGCAGGGCCTAATGGAAGCATGGAGAGCATTGTGACACTAAGGAAACTCCTGGAACCAAGATGACCACTGGCACATAATGGAACCTCATGGAAGCAAGCCTCCACAATGACTTTGGAGGGCCTCAGGGACCACAGGACCCATTGTGACACAGCAGGACCTGGTGGAACCAAGGAGCCTTTGTGATACTCCAGATCCACATGGAAGCCAGGGTGCACTGAGACACAGTGGGGCCTTGTTGGAACCAAAGACACCTCTGCAAAAAGCAGGCTAGCTCATAGAAGCAAGGAGTCCATTGTTACAACGTAAAAGCTATGGAAGCAAGGGACCATTGTGACACTGCGGGGCCTCATGGAACCAATTGTCCATGATGACAGTGCGGATCAAAGGAGACCATGGTGACACTGCGGAACCTGATGGAACCAAGGAGCCATTGTGACACAGTGGGGCCTCATGGAATCAAGGAGACCATTGTGACCCAGGTGTTGCATGGGAAGGCAAGGAGCCATTGTGACACTTTGGGCTTCTTCCCTTGAGCTCTGCAGCTGGCTGTCCCAGCCCAGCGCACCATGTGCCACCTGCTCTCCTCAGGGCTCTGCCTGCACACAGCCCCAGGAGAAGTTTTCCTGTTTGCAAGGAAAGAATGGAAAAGCCGGAGCAGGTTTCCTAAACAACAAACCCCACTCAGGAGCCACATGCTCAGTACAGGCTGCCTGGAACGATGTCCCCTTTCTACAAGGGTCAGTGTGAGCAGGAATGAATGATCTCTGGGAGCAGAATTCTCGGAGTCTTTCCACTGAATTCTCTGTCCCTGTGTCTTGGGGTGACTTTATCATGTGTATCCCCTATTGCTGCTCTATGCCCAGAAGTGAACTTTGTGCATTTCTGTGCCTTTCAACTGAGCCTGAGAGGGGGGAGAGGAAAAAAAACCGGACAAACTTCTCAGAGCGTTTGTTCAAGGACACACATACACACTCCTCTGCATCCTGCTTGCAGCAAGAGCAGAGGGAAGCAACTTTGTTTCTTTTTAGCCAGTTTTCAGCTCCTTTTCTCTGGGGGGAGATGGAGAGTTGAACTTTGTTTTCCTGGGACTTCGGGGGTTTTTTTTCCCTTCTTCTCTTCTTGACTCTTTCAACATCAGAGCACATTGGGAGAATTTTCTCCCGAGGTGGGGGCCCTGAATGTGGGCCCATGAGCCAGCTGCAAGGAGGAGGAGAGAGACTACACCTACGGAAGTGTTGGGGTTCCTCCCCCCTGCCATGAGGTCATGGGAGAGGGGACCCTGGGGTAGAGGCATGGCCTGGGCACGGGGTCTCCCTGCTCCCTGCTCACATGTGCCCTAATCCTGTTCAGCACTGCTTATTTTGTGTTGCCCTGTGCGAGGAGGGCCCTGGTTGTGCTGTGATTGCTCAGTTCTTTGGCAGTGCCCCGCCCATGTGGCTGGAGAAGAAAGAGCTCTGAAACTTCTCTCAAGAATCGCTCCCTGTTTCTTTGCACGGGCCTCGCTGTCTATGGATGTTTCAGGAGACCCCACCGAAACACAGAAGGACTCTCAAATTATCCCAGCTTTCTCTGCACAGCGAGAGGTTTTAATATTTAGCATTGTTATCCTTTTCCTGTGTGTTTGTTAAAAAAATAGGTTTTATCTCTTTCACTTTCTTCCCAGGAAAGTTCTTTTTTCCAAAAACCTGGTGGGGGAGGGCTGGGTGTAACCTGCCTTCTATCAGAGGATATTTTCCTCCACATTTGTCCAAACCGGCACAGCCTGTCCTTTCCTGGGTCTCTGTTGCAGATGGAAGCTGCTGGTGCCATTGTCAGCTTGAAGCCCTCTTTTGATGCAAGCAGATGTTGCCAGGTGTGTTCAGCAGCTGTTGCTCAATGCTTATGCCAAGCTCTTGTGTTCCTCATGGAACCAAGGAGCCATTGTGACACTGCAGGGGCTGATGGCATCAAGGAGGCAATTGTGACAGTACAGAACCTCCTAGAAACAAGGCTCCATTGTGACACCGTGGGGAATCATGGAATCAAGGAGCCCATTGTGACACGGCTGCATGGAACCAATGGTCCATGGTTACACGGCGGATTCAAGAAGAGCACGGTGACACCACGCAACATCACGGAACCATAGGTCCATTGTGACACAGCGGGGCCTCATGGAAACAAGGGGACCATTGTGGCAAAGCAGGGCCTAATGGAAGCATGGAGAGCATTGTGACACTAAGGAAACTCCTGGAACCAAGATGACCACTGGCACATAATGGAACCTCATGGAAGCAAGCCTCCACGATGGTTTTGGAGGGCCTCAGGGACCACAGGACCCATTGTGACACAGCAGGACCTGGTGGAACCAAGGAGCCTTTGTGATACTCCACATCCACATGGAAGCCAGGGTGCACTGAGACACAGCGGGGCCTTGTTGGAACCAAAGACACCTCTGCAAAAAGCAGGCTAGCTCATAGAAGCAAGGAGTCCTTTGTTACAACATCAAACCTATGGAAGCAAGGGACCATTGTGACACTGCGGGGCCTCATGGAACCAATTGTCCATGATGACAGTGCGGATCAAAAGAGACCATGGTGACACTGCGGAACCTGATGGAACCAAGGAGCCATTGTGACACAGTGGGGCCTCATGGAATCAAGGAGACCATTGTGACCCAGGTGTTGCATGGGAAGGCAAGGAGCCATTGTGACACTTTGGGCTTCTTCCCTTGAGCTCTGCAGCTGGCTGTCCCAGCCCAGCGCACCATGTGCCACCTGCTCTCCTCAGGGCTCTGCCTGCACACAGCCCCAGGAGAAGTTTTCCTGTTTGCAAGGAAAGAATGGAAAAGCCGGAGCAGGTTTCCTAAACAACAAACCCCACTCAGGAGCCACATGCTCAGTACAGGCTGCCTGGAACGATGTCCCCTTTCTACAAGGGTCAGTGTGAGCAGGAATGAATGATCTCTGGGAGCAGAATTCTCGGAGTCTTTCCACTGAATTCTCTCTCCCTGTGTCTTGGGGTGACTTTATCATGTGTATCCCCCTATTGCTGCTCTATGCCCAGAAGTGAACTTTGTGCATTTCTGTGCCTTTCAACTGAGCCTGAGAGGGGGGAGAGGAAAAAAAAGCCAGACAAACTTCTCAGAGCGTTTGTTCAAGGACACACATACACACTCCTCTGCATCCTGCTTGCAGCAAGAGCAGAGGAAGCAACTTGGTTTCTTTTTAGCCAGTTTTCAGCTCCTTTTCTCTGGAGGGAGATGGAGAGTTGAACTTTGTTTTCCTGGGACTTCGGGGGTTTTTTTTCCCTTCTTCTCTTCTTGACTCTTTCAACATCAGAGCACATTGGGAGAATTTTCTCCCGAGGTGGGGGCCCTGAATGTGGGCCCATGAGCCAGCTGCAAGGAGGAGGAGAGAGACTACACCTACGGAAGTGTTGGGGTTCCTCCCCCCTGCCATGAGGTCATGGGAGAGGGGACCCTGGGGTAGAGGCATGGCCTGGGCACGGGGTCTCCCTGCTCCCTGCTCACATGTGCCCTAATCCTGTTCAGCACTGCTTATTTTGTGTTGCCCTGTGCGAGGAGGGCCCTGGTTGTGCTGTGATTGCTCAGTTCTTTGGCAGTGCCCCGCCCATGTGGCTGGAGAAGAAAGAGCTCTGAAACTTCTCTCAAGAATCGCTCCCTGTTTCTTTGCACGGGCCTCGCTGTCTATGGATGTTTCAGGAGACCCCACCGAAACACAGAAGGACTCTCAAATTATCCCAGCTTTCTCTGCACAGCGAGAGGTTTTAATATTTAGCATTGTTATCCTTTTCCTGTGTGTTTGTTAAAAAAATAGGTTTTATCTCTTTCACTTTCTTCCCAGGAAAGTTCTTTCTTCCAAAAACCTGGTGGGGGAGGGCTGGGTGTAACCTGCCTTCTATCAGAGGATATTTTCCTCCACATTTGTCCAAACCGGCACAGCCTGTCCTTTCCTGGGTCTCTGTTGCAGATGGAAGCTGCTGGTGCCATTGTCAGCTTGAAGCCCTCTTTTGATGCAAGCAGATGTTGCCAGGTGTGTTCAGCAGCTGTTGCTCAATGCTTATGCCAAGCTCTTGTGTTCCTCATGGAACCAAGGAGCCATTGTGACACTGCAGGGGCTGATGGCATCAAGGAGGCAATTGTGACAGTACAGAACCTCCTAGAAACAAGGCTCCATTGTGACACCGTGGGGAATCATGGAATCAAGGAGCCCATTGTGACACGGCTGCATGGAACCAATGGTCCATGGTTACACGGCGGATTCAAGAAGAGCACGGTGACACCACGCAACATCACGGAACCATAGGTCCATTGTGACACAGCGGGGCCTCATGGAAACAAGGGGACCATTGTGGCAAAGCAGGGCCTAATGGAAGCATGGAGAGCATTGTGACACTAAGGAAACTCCTGGAACCAAGATGACCACTGGCACATAATGGAACCTCATGGAAGCAAGCCTCCACGATGGTTTTGGAGGGCCTCAGGGACCACAGGACCCATTGTGACACAGCAGGACCTGGTGGAACCAAGGAGCCTTTGTGATACTCCACATCCACATGGAAGCCAGGGTGCACTGAGACACAGCGGGGCCTTGTTGGAACCAAAGACACCTCTGCAAAAAGCAGGCTAGCTCATAGAAGCAAGGAGTCCTTTGTTACAACATCAAACCTATGGAAGCAAGGGACCATTGTGACACTGCGGGGCCTCATGGAACCAATTGTCCATGATGACAGTGCGGATCAAAAGAGACCATGGTGACACTGCGGAACCTGATGGAACCAAGGAGCCATTGTGACACAGTGGGGCCTCATGGAATCAAGGAGACCATTGTGACCCAGGTGTTGCATGGGAAGGCAAGGAGCCATTGTGACACTTTGGGCTTCTTCCCTTGAGCTCTGCAGCTGGCTGTCCCAGCCCAGCGCACCATGTGCCACCTGCTCTCCTCAGGGCTCTGCCTGCACACAGCCCCAGGAGAAGTTTTCCTGTTTGCAAGGAAAGAATGGAAAAGCCGGAGCAGGTTTCCTAAACAACAAACCCCACTCAGGAGCCACATGCTCAGTACAGGCTGCCTGGAACGATGTCCCCTTTCTACAAGGGTCAGTGTGAGCAGGAATGAATGATCTCTGGGAGCAGAATTCTCGGAGTCTTTCCACTGAATTCTCTCTCCCTGTGTCTTGGGGTGACTTTATCATGTGTATCCCCCTATTGCTGCTCTATGCCCAGAAGTGAACTTTGTGCATTTCTGTGCCTTTCAACTGAGCCTGAGAGGGGGGAGAGGAAAAAAAAGCCAGACAAACTTCTCAGAGCGTTTGTTCAAGGACACACATACACACTCCTCTGCATCCTGCTTGCAGCAAGAGCAGAGGAAGCAACTTGGTTTCTTTTTAGCCAGTTTTCAGCTCCTTTTCTCTGGAGGGAGATGGAGAGTTGAACTTTGTTTTCCTGGGACTTCGGGGGTTTTTTTTCCCTTCTTCTCTTCTTGACTCTTTCAACATCAGAGCACATTGGGAGAATTTTCTCCCGAGGTGGGGGCCCTGAATGTGGGCCCATGAGCCAGCTGCAAGGAGGAGGAGAGAGACTACACCTACGGAAGTGTTGGGGTTCCTCCCCCCTGCCATGAGGTCATGGGAGAGGGGACCCTGGGGTAGAGGCATGGCCTGGGCACGGGGTCTCCCTGCTCCCTGCTCACATGTGCCCTAATCCTGTTCAGCACTGCTTATTTTGTGTTGCCCTGTGCCAGGAGGGCCCTGGTTGTGCCGTGATTGCTCAGTTCTTTGGCAGTGCCCCGCCCATGTGGCTGGAGAAGAAAGAGCTCTGCAACTTCTCTCAAGAATCGCTCCCTGTTTCTTTGCACGGGCCTCGCTGTCTATGGATGTTTCAGGAGACCCCACCGAAACACGGAAGGACTCTCAAATTATCCCAGCTTTCTCTGCACAGCGAGAGCTTTTAATATTTAGCATTGTTATCCTTTTCCTGTGTGTTTGTTAAAAAAATAGGTTTTATCTCTTTCACTTTCTTCCCAGGAAAGTTCTTTTTTCCAAAAACCTGGTGGGGGAGGGCTGGGTGTAACCTGCCTTCTATCAGAGGATATTTTCCTCCACATTTGTCCAAACCGGCACAGCCTGTCCTTTCCCTGGGTGTCTGTTGCAGATGGAAGCTGCTGGTGCCATTGTCAGCTTGAAGCCCTCTTTTGATGCAAGCAGATGTTGCCAGGTGTGTTCAGCAGCTGTTGCTCAATGCTTATGCCAAGCTATTGTGTTCCTCATGGAACCAAGGAGCCATTGTGACACTGCAGGGGCTGATGGCATCAAGGAGGCAATTGTGACAGTACAGAACCTCCTAGAAACAAGGCTCCATTGTGACACCGTGGGGAATCATGGAATCAAGGAGCCCATTGTGACACGGCTGCATGGAACCAATGGTCCATGGTTACACGGCGGATTCAAGAAGAGCACGGTGACACCACGCAACATCATGGAACCGTACGTCCATTGTGACACAGCAAGGCCGCATGGAAACAAGGGGACCATTGTGGCAAAGCAGGGCCTAATGGAAGCCTGGAGAGCATTGTGACATTGTGGGGAATCATGGAAGCATGGAGAGCATTGTGACACTAAGGAAACTCCTGGAACCAAGATGACCACTGGCACATAATGGAACCTCATGGAAGCAAGCCTCCACGATGGTTTTGGAGGGCCTCAGGGACCACAGGACCCATTGTGACACAGCAGGACCTGGTGGAACCAAGGAGCCTTTGTGATACTCCACATCCACATGGAAGCCAGGGTGCACTGAGACACAGCGGGGCCTTGTTGGAACCAAAGACACCTCTGCAAAAAGCAGGCTAGCTCATAGAAGCAAGGAGTCCTTTGTTACAACATCAAACCTATGGAAGCAAGGGACCATTGTGACACTGCGGGGCCTCATGGAACCAATTGTCCATGATGACAGTGCGGATCAAAAGAGACCATGGTGACACTGCGGAACCTGATGGAACCAAGGAGCCATTGTGACACAGTGGGGCCTCATGGAATCAAGGAGACCATTGTGACCCAGGTGTTGCATGGGAAGGCAAGGAGCCATTGTGACACTTTGGGCTTCTTCCCTTGAGCTCTGCAGCTGGCTGTCCCAGCCCAGCGCACCATGTGCCACCTGCTCTCCTCAGGGCTCTGCCTGCACACAGCCCCAGGAGAAGTTTTCCTGTTTGCAAGGAAAGAATGGAAAAGCCGGAGCAGGTTTCCTAAACAACAAACCCCACTCAGGAGCCACATGCTCAGTACAGGCTGCCTGGAACGATGTCCCCTTTCTACAAGGGTCAGTGTGAGCAGGAATGAATGATCTCTGGGAGCAGAATTCTCGGAGTCTTTCCACTGAATTCTCTCTCCCTGTGTCTTGGGGTGACTTTATCATGTGTATCCCCCTATTGCTGCTCTATGCCCAGAAGTGAACTTTGTGCATTTCTGTGCCTTTCAACTGAGCCTGAGAGGGGGGAGAGGAAAAAAAAGCCAGACAAACTTCTCAGAGCGTTTGTTCAAGGACACACATACACACTCCTCTGCATCCTGCTTGCAGCAAGAGCAGAGGAAGCAACTTGGTTTCTTTTTAGCCAGTTTTCAGCTCCTTTTCTCTGGAGGGAGATGGAGAGTTGAACTTTGTTTTCCTGGGACTTCGGGGGTTTTTTTTCCCTTCTTCTCTTCTTGACTCTTTCAACATCAGAGCACATTGGGAGAATTTTCTCCCGAGGTGGGGGCCCTGAATGTGGGCCCATGAGCCAGCTGCAAGGAGGAGGAGAGAGACTACACCTACGGAAGTGTTGGGGTTCCTCCCCCCTGCCATGAGGTCATGGGAGAGGGGACCCTGGGGTAGAGGCATGGCCTGGGCACGGGGTCTCCCTGCTCCCTGCTCACATGTGCCCTAATCCTGTTCAGCACTGCTTATTTTGTGTTGCCCTGTGCGAGGAGGGCCCTGGTTGTGCTGTGATTGCTCAGTTCTTTGGCAGTGCCCCGCCCATGTGGCTGGAGAAGAAAGAGCTCTGAAACTTCTCTCAAGAATCGCTCCCTGTTTCTTTGCACGGGCCTCGCTGTCTATGGATGTTTCAGGAGACCCCACCGAAACACAGAAGGACTCTCAAATTATCCCAGCTTTCTCTGCACAGCGAGAGGTTTTAATATTTAGCATTGTTATCCTTTTCCTGTGTGTTTGTTAAAAAAATAGGTTTTATCTCTTTCACTTTCTTCCCAGGAAAGTTCTTTCTTCCAAAAACCTGGTGGGGGAGGGCTGGGTGTAACCTGCCTTCTATCAGAGGATATTTTCCTCCACATTTGTCCAAACCGGCACAGCCTGTCCTTTCCTGGGTCTCTGTTGCAGATGGAAGCTGCTGGTGCCATTGTCAGCTTGAAGCCCTCTTTTGATGCAAGCAGATGTTGCCAGGTGTGTTCAGCAGCTGTTGCTCAATGCTTATGCCAAGCTCTTGTGTTCCTCATGGAACCAAGGAGCCATTGTGACACTGCAGGGGCTGATGGCATCAAGGAGGCAATTGTGACAGTACAGAACCTCCTAGAAACAAGGCTCCATTGTGACACCGTGGGGAATCATGGAATCAAGGAGCCCATTGTGACACGGCTGCATGGAACCAATGGTCCATGGTTACACGGCGGATTCAAGAAGAGCACGGTGACACCACGCAACATCACGGAACCATAGGTCCATTGTGACACAGCGGGGCCTCATGGAAACAAGGGGACCATTGTGGCAAAGCAGGGCCTAATGGAAGCATGGAGAGCATTGTGACACTAAGGAAACTCCTGGAACCAAGATGACCACTGGCACATAATGGAACCTCATGGAAGCAAGCCTCCACGATGGTTTTGGAGGGCCTCAGGGACCACAGGACCCATTGTGACACAGCAGGACCTGGTGGAACCAAGGAGCCTTTGTGATACTCCACATCCACATGGAAGCCAGGGTGCACTGAGACACAGCGGGGCCTTGTTGGAACCAAAGACACCTCTGCAAAAAGCAGGCTAGCTCATAGAAGCAAGGAGTCCTTTGTTACAACATCAAACCTATGGAAGCAAGGGACCATTGTGACACTGCGGGGCCTCATGGAACCAATTGTCCATGATGACAGTGCGGATCAAAAGAGACCATGGTGACACTGCGGAACCTGATGGAACCAAGGAGCCATTGTGACACAGTGGGGCCTCATGGAATCAAGGAGACCATTGTGACCCAGGTGTTGCATGGGAAGGCAAGGAGCCATTGTGACACTTTGGGCTTCTTCCCTTGAGCTCTGCAGCTGGCTGTCCCAGCCCAGCGCACCATGTGCCACCTGCTCTCCTCAGGGCTCTGCCTGCACACAGCCCCAGGAGAAGTTTTCCTGTTTGCAAGGAAAGAATGGAAAAGCCGGAGCAGGTTTCCTAAACAACAAACCCCACTCAGGAGCCACATGCTCAGTACAGGCTGCCTGGAACGATGTCCCCTTTCTACAAGGGTCAGTGTGAGCAGGAATGAATGATCTCTGGGAGCAGAATTCTCGGAGTCTTTCCACTGAATTCTCTGTCCCTGTGTCTTGGGGTGACTTTATCATGTGTATCCCCCTATTGCTGCTCTATGCCCAGAAGTGAACTTTGTGCATTTCTGTGCCTTTCAACTGAGCCTGAGAGGGGGGAGAGGAAAAAAAAGCCAGACAAACTTCTCAGAGCGTTTGTTCAAGGACACACATACACACTCCTCTGCATCCTGCTTGCAGCAAGAGCAGAGGAAGCAACTTGGTTTCTTTTTAGCCAGTTTTCAGCTCCTTTTCTCTGGAGGGAGATGGAGAGTTGAACTTTGTTTTCCTGGGACTTCGGGGGTTTTTTTTCCCTTCTTCTCTTCTTGACTCTTTCAACATCAGAGCACATTGGGAGAATTTTCTCCCGAGGTGGGGGCCCTGAATGTGGGCCCATGAGCCAGCTGCAAGGAGGAGGAGAGAGACTACACCTACGGAAGTGTTGGGGTTCCTCCCCCCTGCCATGAGGTCATGGGAGAGGGGACCCTGGGGTAGAGGCATGGCCTGGGCACGGGGTCTCCCTGCTCCCTGCTCACATGTGCCCTAATCCTGTTCAGCACTGCTTATTTTGTGTTGCCCTGTGCCAGGAGGGCCCTGGTTGTGCCGTGATTGCTCAGTTCTTTGGCAGTGCCCCGCCCATGTGGCTGGAGAAGAAAGAGCTCTGCAACTTCTCTCAAGAATCGCTCCCTGTTTCTTTGCACGGGCCTCGCTGTCTATGGATGTTTCAGGAGACCCCACCGAAACACGGAAGGACTCTCAAATTATCCCAGCTTTCTCTGCACAGCGAGAGCTTTTAATATTTAGCATTGTTATCCTTTTCCTGTGTGTTTGTTAAAAAAATAGGTTTTATCTCTTTCACTTTCTTCCCAGGAAAGTTCTTTTTTCCAAAAACCTGGTGGGGGAGGGCTGGGTGTAACCTGCCTTCTATCAGAGGATATTTTCCTCCACATTTGTCCAAACCGGCACAGCCTGTCCTTTCCCTGGGTGTCTGTTGCAGATGGAAGCTGCTGGTGCCATTGTCAGCTTGAAGCCCTCTTTTGATGCAAGCAGATGTTGCCAGGTGTGTTCAGCAGCTGTTGCTCAATGCTTATGCCAAGCTATTGTGTTCCTCATGGAACCAAGGAGCCATTGTGACACTGCAGGGGCTGATGGCATCAAGGAGGCAATTGTGACAGTACAGAACCTCCTAGAAACAAGGCTCCATTGTGACACCGTGGGGAATCATGGAATCAAGGAGCCCATTGTGACACGGCTGCATGGAACCAATGGTCCATGGTTACACGGCGGATTCAAGAAGAGCACGGTGACACCACGCAACATCATGGAACCGTACGTCCATTGTGACACAGCAAGGCCGCATGGAAACAAGGGGACCATTGTGGCAAAGCAGGGCCTAATGGAAGCCTGGAGAGCATTGTGACATTGTGGGGAATCATGGAAGCATGGAGAGCATTGTGACACTAAGGAAACTCCTGGAACCAAGATGACCACTGGCACATAATGGAACCTCATGGAAGCAAGCCTCCACGATGGTTTTGGAGGGCCTCAGGGACCACAGGACCCATTGTGACACAGCAGGACCTGGTGGAACCAAGGAGCCTTTGTGATACTCCAGATCCACATGGAAGCCAGGGTGCACTGAGACACAGCGGGGCCTTGTTGGAACCAAAGACACCTCTGCAAAAAGCAGGCTAGCTCATAGAAGCAAGGAGTCCTTTGTTACAACATCAAACCTATGGAAGCAAGGGACCATTGTGACACTGCGGGGCCTCATGGAACCAATTGTCCATGATGACAGTGCGGATCAAAAGAGACCATGGTGACACTGCGGAACCTGATGGAACCAAGGAGCCATTGTGACACAGTGGGGCCTCATGGAATCAAGGAGACCATTGTGACCCAGGTGTTGCATGGGAAGGCAAGGAGCCATTGTGACACTTTGGGCTTCTTCCCTTGAGCTCTGCAGCTGGCTGTCCCAGCCCAGCGCACCATGTGCCACCTGCTCTCCTCAGGGCTCTGCCTGCACACAGCCCCAGGAGAAGTTTTCCTGTTTGCAAGGAAAGAATGGAAAAGCCGGAGCAGGTTTCCTAAACAACAAACCCCACTCAGGAGCCACATGCTCAGTACAGGCTGCCTGGAACGATGTCCCCTTTCTACAAGGGTCAGTGTGAGCAGGAATGATCTCTGGGAGCAGAATTCTCGGAGTCTTTCCACTGAATTCTCTGTCCCTGTGTCTTGGGGTGACTTTATCATGTGTATCCCCTATTGCTGCTCTATGCCCAGAAGTGAACTTTGTGCATTTCTGTGCCTTTCAACTGAGCCTGAGAGGGGGGAGAGGAAAAAAAACCGGACAAACTTCTCAGAGCGTTTGTTCAAGGACACACATACACACTCCTCTGCATCCTGCTTGCAGCAAGAGCAGAGGGAAGCAACTTTGTTTCTTTTTAGCCAGTTTTCAGCTCCTTTTCTCTGGGGGGAGATGGAGAGTTGAACTTTGTTTTCCTGGGACTTCGGGGGTTTTTTTTCCCTTCTTCTCTTCTTGACTCTTTCAACATCAGAGCACATTGGGAGAATTTTCTCCCGAGGTGGGGGCCCTGAATGTGGGCCCATGAGCCAGCTGCAAGGAGGAGGAGAGAGACTGCACCTACGGAAGTGTTGGGGTTCCTCCCTCCTGCCATGCGGTCATGGGAGAGGGGACCCTGGGGTAGAGGCATGGCCTGGGCACGGGGGGTCTCCCTGCTCCCTGCTCACATGTGCCCTAATCCTGTTCAGCACTGCTTATTTTGTGTTGCCCTGTGCCAGGAGGGCCCTGGTTGTGCCGTGATTGCTCAGTTCTTTGGCAGTGCCCCGCCCATGTGGCTGGAGAAGAAAGAGCTCTGAAACTTCTCTCAAGAATCGCTCCCTGTTTCTTTGCACGGGCCTCGCTGTCTATGGATGTTTCAGGAGACCCCACCGAAACACGGAAGGACTCTCAAATTATCCCAGCTTTCTCTGCACAGCGAGAGGTTTTAATATTTAGCATTGTTATCCTTTTCCTGTGTGTTTGTTAAAAAAATAGTTTTTATCTCTTTCACTTTCTTCCCAGGAAAATTCTTTTTTCCCGAAGCTGGTGGGGGAGGGCTGGGTGTAACCTGCCTTCTATCAGAGGATATTTTCCTCCACATTTGTCCAAACCGGCACAGCCTGTCCTTTCCCTGGGTGTCTGTTGCAGATGGAAGCTGCTGGTGCCATTGTCAGCTTGAAGCCCTCTTTTGATGCAAGCAGATGTTGCCAGGTGTGTTCAGCAGCTGTTGCTCAATGCTTATGCCAAGCTATTGTGTTCCTCATGGAACCAAGGAGCCATTGTGACACTGCAGGGGCTGATGGCATCAAGGAGGCAATTGTGACAGTACAGAACCTCCTAGAAACAAGGCTCCATTGTGACACCGTGGGGAATCATGGAATCAAGGAGCCCATTGTGACACGGCTGCATGGAACCAATGGTCCATGGTTACACGGCGGATTCAAGAAGAGCACGGTGACACCACGCAACATCATGGAACCGTACGTCCATTGTGACACAGCAAGGCCGCATGGAAACAAGGGGACCATTGTGGCAAAGCAGGGCCTAATGGAAGCATGGAGAGCATTGTGACACTAAGGAAACTCCTGGAACCAAGATGACCACTGGCACATAATGGAACCTCATGGAAGCAAGCCTCCACGATGGTTTTGGAGGGCCTCAGGGACCACAGGACCCATTGTGACACAGCAGGACCTGGTGGAACCAAGGAGCCTTTGTGATACTCCACATCCACATGGAAGCCAGGGTGCACTGAGACACAGCGGGGCCTTGTTGGAACCAAAGACACCTCTGCAAAAAGCAGGCTAGCTCATAGAAGCAAGGAGTCCTTTGTTACAACATCAAACCTATGGAAGCAAGGGACCATTGTGACACTGCGGGGCCTCATGGAACCAATTGTCCATGATGACAGTGCGGATCAAAAGAGACCATGGTGACACTGCGGAACCTGATGGAACCAAGGAGCCATTGTGACACAGTGGGGCCTCATGGAATCAAGGAGACCATTGTGACCCAGGTGTTGCATGGGAAGGCAAGGAGCCATTGTGACACTTTGGGCTTCTTCCCTTGAGCTCTGCAGCTGGCTGTCCCAGCCCAGCGCACCATGTGCCACCTGCTCTCCTCAGGGCTCTGCCTGCACACAGCCCCAGGAGAAGTTTTCCTGTTTGCAAGGAAAGAATGGAAAAGCCGGAGCAGGTTTCCTAAACAACAAACCCCACTCAGGAGCCACATGCTCAGTACAGGCTGCCTGGAACGATGTCCCCTTTCTACAAGGGTCAGTGTGAGCAGGAATGAATGATCTCTGGGAGCAGAATTCTCGGAGTCTTTCCACTGAATTCTCTCTCCCTGTGTCTTGGGGTGACTTTATCATGTGTATCCCCTATTGCTGCTCTATGCCCAGAAGTGAACTTTGTGCATTTCTGTGCCTTTCAACTGAGCCTGAGAGGGGGGAGAGGAAAAAAAACCGGACAAACTTCTCAGAGCGTTTGTTCAAGGACACACATACACACTCCTCTGCATCCTGCTTGCAGCAAGAGCAGAGGAAGCAACTTGGTTTCTTTTTAGCCAGTTTTCAGCTCCTTTTCTCTGGAGGGAGATGGAGAGTTGAACTTTGTTTTCCTGGGACTTCGGGGGTTTTTTTTCCCTTCTTCTCTTCTTGACTCTTTCAACATCAGAGCACATTGGGAGAATTTTCTCCCGAGGTGGGGGCCCTGAATGTGGGCCCATGAGCCAGCTGCAAGGAGGAGGAGAGAGACTACACCTCCGGAAGTGTTGGGGTTCCTCCCTCCTGCCATGAGGTCATGGGAGAGGGGACCCTGGGGTAGAGGCATGGCCTGGGCACGGGGGTCTCCCTGCTCCCTGCTCACATGTGCCCTAATCCTGTTCAGCACTGCTTATTTTGTGTTGCCCTGTGCGAGGAGGGCCCTGGTTGTCCCTTGATTGCTCAGTTCTTTGGCAGTGCCCCGCCCATGTGGCTGGAGAAGAAAGAGCTCTGAAACTTCTCTCAAGAATCGCTCCCTGTTTCTTTGCACGGGCCTCGCTGTCTATGGATGTTTCAGGAGACCCCACCGAAACACAGAAGGACTCTCAAATTATCCCAGCTTTCTCTGCACAGCGAGAGGTTTTAATATTTAGCATTGTTATCCTTTTCCTGTGTGTTTGTTAAAAAAATAGTTTTTATCTCTTTCACTTTCTTCCCAGGAAAGTTCTTTTTTCCAAAAACCTGGTGGGGGAGGGCTGGGTGTAACCTGCCTTCTATCAGAGGATATTTTCCTCCACATTTGTCCAAACCGGCACAGCCTGTCCTTTCCTGGGTGTCTGTTGCAGATGGAAGCTGCTGGTGCCATTGTCAGCTTGAAGCCCTCTTTTGATGCAAGCAGATGTTGCCAGGTGTGTTCAGCAGCTGTTGCTCAATGCTTATGCCAAGCTATTGTGTTCCTCATGGAACCAAGGAGCCATTGTGACACTGCAGGGGCTGATGGCATCAAGGAGGCAATTGTGACAGTACAGAACCTCCTAGAAACAAGGCTCCATTGTGACACCGTGGGGAATCATGGAATCACGGAGCCCATTGTGACACGGCTGCATGGAACCAATGGTCCATGGTTACACGGCGGATTCAAGAAGAGCACGGTGACACCACGCAACATCATGGAACCGTACGTCCATTGTGACACAGCGGGGCCGCATGGAAACAAGGGGACCATTGTGGCAAAGCAGGGCCTAATGGAAGCATGGAGAGCATTGTGACACTAAGGAAACTCCTGGAACCAAGATGACCACTGGCACATAATGGAACCTCATGGAAGCAAGCCTCCACGATGGTTTTGGAGGGCCTCAGGGACCACAGGACCCATTGTGACACAGCAGGACCTGGTGGAACCAAGGAGCCTTTGTGATACTCCAGATCCACATGGAAGCCAGGGTGCACTGAGACACAGCGGGGCCTTGTTGGAACCAAAGACACCTCTGCAAAAAGCAGGCTAGCTCATAGAAGCAAGGAGTCCTTTGTTACAACATCAAACCTATGGAAGCAAGGGACCATTGTGACACTGCGGGGCCTCATGGAACCAATTGTCCATGATGACAGTGCGGATCAAAAGAGACCATGGTGACACTGCGGAACCTGATGGAACCAAGGAGCCATTGTGACACAGTGGGGCCTCATGGAATCAAGGAGACCATTGTGACCCAGGTGTTGCATGGGAAGGCAAGGAGCCATTGTGACACTTTGGGCTTCTTCCCTTGAGCTCTGCAGCTGGCTGTCCCAGCCCAGCGCACCATGTGCCACCTGCTCTCCTCAGGGCTCTGCCTGCACACAGCCCCAGGAGAAGTTTTCCTGTTTGCAAGGAAAGAATGGAAAAGCCGGAGCAGGTTTCCTAAACAACAAACCCCACTCAGGAGCCACATGCTCAGTACAGGCTGCCTGGAACGATGTCCCCTTTCTACAAGGGTCAGTGTGAGCAGGAATGATCTCTGGGAGCAGAATTCTCGGAGTCTTTCCACTGAATTCTCTGTCCCTGTGTCTTGGGGTGACTTTATCATGTGTATCCCCTATTGCTGCTCTATGCCCAGAAGTGAACTTTGTGCATTTCTGTGCCTTTCAACTGAGCCTGAGAGGGGGGAGAGGAAAAAAAACCGGACAAACTTCTCAGAGCGTTTGTTCAAGGACACACATACACACTCCTCTGCATCCTGCTTGCAGCAAGAGCAGAGGGAAGCAACTTTGTTTCTTTTTAGCCAGTTTTCAGCTCCTTTTCTCTGGGGGGAGATGGAGAGTTGAACTTTGTTTTCCTGGGACTTCGGGGGTTTTTTTTCCCTTCTTCTCTTCTTGACTCTTTCAACATCAGAGCACATTGGGAGAATTTTCTCCCGAGGTGGGGGCCCTGAATGTGGGCCCATGAGCCAGCTGCAAGGAGGAGGAGAGAGACTGCACCTACGGAAGTGTTGGGGTTCCTCCCTCCTGCCATGCGGTCATGGGAGAGGGGACCCTGGGGTAGAGGCATGGCCTGGGCACGGGGGGTCTCCCTGCTCCCTGCTCACATGTGCCCTAATCCTGTTCAGCACTGCTTATTTTGTGTTGCCCTGTGCCAGGAGGGCCCTGGTTGTGCCGTGATTGCTCAGTTCTTTGGCAGTGCCCCGCCCATGTGGCTGGAGAAGAAAGAGCTCTGAAACTTCTCTCAAGAATCGCTCCCTGTTTCTTTGCACGGGCCTCGCTGTCTATGGATGTTTCAGGAGACCCCACCGAAACACGGAAGGACTCTCAAATTATCCCAGCTTTCTCTGCACAGCGAGAGGTTTTAATATTTAGCATTGTTATCCTTTTCCTGTGTGTTTGTTAAAAAAATAGTTTTTATCTCTTTCACTTTCTTCCCAGGAAAATTCTTTTTTCCCGAAGCTGGTGGGGGAGGGCTGGGTGTAACCTGCCTTCTATCAGAGGATATTTTCCTCCACATTTGTCCAAACCGGCACAGCCTGTCCTTTCCCTGGGTGTCTGTTGCAGATGGAAGCTGCTGGTGCCATTGTCAGCTTGAAGCCCTCTTTTGATGCAAGCAGATGTTGCCAGGTGTGTTCAGCAGCTGTTGCTCAATGCTTATGCCAAGCTATTGTGTTCCTCATGGAACCAAGGAGCCATTGTGACACTGCAGGGGCTGATGGCATCAAGGAGGCAATTGTGACAGTACAGAACCTCCTAGAAACAAGGCTCCATTGTGACACCGTGGGGAATCATGGAATCAAGGAGCCCATTGTGACACGGCTGCATGGAACCAATGGTCCATGGTTACACGGCGGATTCAAGAAGAGCACGGTGACACCACGCAACATCATGGAACCGTACGTCCATTGTGACACAGCAAGGCCGCATGGAAACAAGGGGACCATTGTGGCAAAGCAGGGCCTAATGGAAGCATGGAGAGCATTGTGACACTAAGGAAACTCCTGGAACCAAGATGACCACTGGCACATAATGGAACCTCATGGAAGCAAGCCTCCACGATGGTTTTGGAGGGCCTCAGGGACCACAGGACCCATTGTGACACAGCAGGACCTGGTGGAACCAAGGAGCCTTTGTGATACTCCACATCCACATGGAAGCCAGGGTGCACTGAGACACAGCGGGGCCTTGTTGGAACCAAAGACACCTCTGCAAAAAGCAGGCTAGCTCATAGAAGCAAGGAGTCCTTTGTTACAACATCAAACCTATGGAAGCAAGGGACCATTGTGACACTGCGGGGCCTCATGGAACCAATTGTCCATGATGACAGTGCGGATCAAAAGAGACCATGGTGACACTGCGGAACCTGATGGAACCAAGGAGCCATTGTGACACAGTGGGGCCTCATGGAATCAAGGAGACCATTGTGACCCAGGTGTTGCATGGGAAGGCAAGGAGCCATTGTGACACTTTGGGCTTCTTCCCTTGAGCTCTGCAGCTGGCTGTCCCAGCCCAGCGCACCATGTGCCACCTGCTCTCCTCAGGGCTCTGCCTGCACACAGCCCCAGGAGAAGTTTTCCTGTTTGCAAGGAAAGAATGGAAAAGCCGGAGCAGGTTTCCTAAACAACAAACCCCACTCAGGAGCCACATGCTCAGTACAGGCTGCCTGGAACGATGTCCCCTTTCTACAAGGGTCAGTGTGAGCAGGAATGAATGATCTCTGGGAGCAGAATTCTCGGAGTCTTTCCACTGAATTCTCTGTCCCTGTGTCTTGGGGTGACTTTATCATGTGTATCCCCTATTGCTGCTCTATGCCCAGAAGTGAACTTTGTGCATTTCTGTGCCTTTCAACTGAGCCTGAGAGGGGGGAGAGGAAAAAAAACCGGACAAACTTCTCAGAGCGTTTGTTCAAGGACACACATACACACTCCTCTGCATCCTGCTTGCAGCAAGAGCAGAGGAAGCAACTTGGTTTCTTTTTAGCCAGTTTTCAGCTCCTTTTCTCTGGAGGGAGATGGAGAGTTGAACTTTGTTTTCCTGGGACTTCGGGGGTTTTTTTTCCCTTCTTCTCTTCTTGACTCTTTCAACATCAGAGCACATTGGGAGAATTTTCTCCCGAGGTGGGGGCCCTGAATGTGGGCCCATGAGCCAGCTGCAAGGAGGAGGAGAGAGACTACACCTCCGGAAGTGTTGGGGTTCCTCCCTCCTGCCATGAGGTCATGGGAGAGGGGACCCTGGGGTAGAGGCATGGCCTGGGCACGGGGGTCTCCCTGCTCCCTGCTCACATGTGCCCTAATCCTGTTCAGCACTGCTTATTTTGTGTTGCCCTGTGCGAGGAGGGCCCTGGTTGTCCCTTGATTGCTCAGTTCTTTGGCAGTGCCCCGCCCATGTGGCTGGAGAAGAAAGAGCTCTGAAACTTCTCTCAAGAATCGCTCCCTGTTTCTTTGCACGGGCCTCGCTGTCTATGGATGTTTCAGGAGACCCCACCGAAACACAGAAGGACTCTCAAATTATCCCAGCTTTCTCTGCACAGCGAGAGGTTTTAATATTTAGCATTGTTATCCTTTTCCTGTGTGTTTGTTAAAAAAATAGTTTTTATCTCTTTCACTTTCTTCCCAGGAAAGTTCTTTTTTCCAAAAACCTGGTGGGGGAGGGCTGGGTGTAACCTGCCTTCTATCAGAGGATATTTTCCTCCACATTTGTCCAAACCGGCACAGCCTGTCCTTTCCTGGGTCTCTGTTGCAGATGGAAGCTGCTGGTGCCATTGTCAGCTTGAAGCCCTCTTTTGATGCAAGCAGATGTTGCCAGGTGTGTTCAGCAGCTGTTGCTCAATGCTTATGCCAAGCTATTGTGTTCCTCATGGAACCAAGGAGCCATTGTGACACTGCAGGGGCTGATGGCATCAAGGAGGCAATTGTGACAGTACAGAACCTCCTAGAAACAAGGCTCCATTGTGACACCGTGGGGAATCATGGAATCACGGAGCCCATTGTGACACGGCTGCATGGAACCAATGGTCCATGGTTACACGGCGGATTCAAGAAGAGCACGGTGACACCACGCAACATCATGGAACCGTACGTCCATTGTGACACAACGGGGCCGCATGGAAACAAGGGGACCATTGTGGCAAAGCAGGGCCTAATGGAAGCATGGAGAGCATTGTGACACTAAGGAAACTCCTGGAACCAAGATGACCACTGGCACATAATGGAACCTCATGGAAGCAAGCCTCCACGATGGTTTTGGAGGGCCTCAGGGACCACAGGACCCATTGTGACACAGCAGGACCTGGTGGAACCAAGGAGCCTTTGTGATACTCCACATCCACATGGAAGCCAGGGTGCACTGAGACACAGCGGGGCCTTGTTGGAACCAAAGACACCTCTGCAAAAAGCAGGCTAGCTCATAGAAGCAAGGAGTCCATTGTTACAACGTAAAAGCTATGCAACCAAGGGACCATTGTGACACTGCGGGGCCTCATGGAACCAATTGTCCATGATGACAGTGCGGATCAAAGGAGACCATGGTGACACTGCGGAACCTGATGGAACCAAGGAGCCATTGTGACACAGTGGGGCCTCATGGAATCAAGGAGACCATTGTGACCCAGGTGTTGCATGGGAAGGCAAGGAGCCATTGTGACACTTTGGGCTTCTTCCCTTGAGCTCTGCAGCTGGCTGTCCCAGCCCAGCGCACCATGTGCCACCTGCTCTCCTCAGGGCTCTGCCTGCACACAGCCCCAGGAGAAGTTTTCCTGTTTGCAAGGAAAGAATGGAAAAGCCGGAGCAGGTTTCCTAAACAACAAACCCCACTCAGGAGCCACATGCTCAGTACAGGCTGCCTGGAACGATGTCCCCTTTCTACAAGGGTCAGTGTGAGCAGGAATGATCTCTGGGAGCAGAATTCTCGGAGTCTTTCCACTGAATTCTCTCTCCCTGTGTCTTGGGGTGACTTTATCATGTGTATCCCCTATTGCTGCTCTATGCCCAGAAGTGAACTTTGTGCATTTCTGTGCCTTTCAACTGAGCCTGAGAGGGGGGAGAGGAAAAAAAACCGGACAAACTTCTCAGAGCGTTTGTTCAAGGACACACATACACACTCCTCTGCATCCTGCTTGCAGCAAGAGCAGAGGAAGCAACTTGGTTTCTTTTTAGCCAGTTTTCAGCTCCTTTTCTCTGGAGGGAGATGGAGAGTTGAACTTTGTTTTCCTGGGACTTCGGGGGTTTTTTTTCCCTTCTTCTCTTCTTGACTCTTTCAACATCAGAGCACATTGGGAGAATTTTCTCCCGAGGTGGGGGCCCTGAATGTGGGCCCATGAGCCAGCTGCAAGGAGGAGGAGAGAGACTACACCTCCGGAAGTGTTGGGGTTCCTCCCTCCTGCCATGAGGTCATGGGAGAGGGGACCCTGGGGTAGAGGCATGGCCTGGGCACGGGGTCTCCCTGCTCCCTGCTCACATGTGCCCTAATCCTGTTCAGCACTGCTTATTTTGTGTTGCCCTGTGCGAGGAGGGCCCTGGTTGTCCCTTGATTGCTCAGTTCTTTGGCAGTGCCCCGCCCATGTGGCTGGAGAAGAAAGAGCTCTGAAACTTCTCTCAAGAATCGCTCCCTATTTCTTTGCACGGGCCTCGCTGTCTATGGATGTTTCAGGAGACCCCACCGAAACACAGAAGGACTCTCAAATTATCCCAGCTTTCTCTGCACAGCGAGAGCTTTTAATATTTAGCATTGTTATCCTTTTCCTGTGTGTTTGTTAAAAAAATAGTTTTTATCTCTTTCACTTTCTTCCCAGGAAAGTTCTTTTTTCCAAAAACCTGGTGGGGGAGGGCTGGGTGTAACCTGCCTTCTATCAGAGGATATTTTCCTCCACATTTGTCCAAACCGGCACAGCCTGTCCTTTCCTGGGTGTCTGTTGCAGATGGAAGCTGCTGGTGCCATTGTCAGCTTGAAGCCCTCTTTTGATGCAAGCAGATGTTGCCAGGTGTGTTCAGCAGCTGTTGCTCAATGCTTATGCCAAGCTATTGTGTTCCTCATGGAACCAAGGAGCCATTGTGACACTGCAGGGGCTGATGGCATCAAGGAGGCAATTGTGACAGTACAGAACCTCCTAGAAACAAGGCTCCATTGTGACACCGTGGGGAATCATGGAATCACGGAGCCCATTGTGACACGGCTGCATGGAACCAATGGTCCATGGTTACACGGCGGATTCAAGAAGAGCACGGCGACACCACGCAACATCATGGAACCGTACGTCCATTGTGACACAGCAAGGCCGCATGGAAACAAGGGGACCATTGTGGCAAAGCAGGGCCTAATGGAAGCCTGGAGAGCATTGTGACATTGTGGGGAATCATGGAAACATGGAGAGCATTGTGACACTAAGGAAACTCCTGGAACCAAGATGACCACTGGCACATAATGGAACCTCATGGAAGCAAGCATCCATGATGACTTTGGAGGGCCTCAGGGACCACAGGACCCATTGTGACACAGCAGGACCTGGTGGAACCAAGGAGCCTTTGTGATACTCCAGATCCACATGGAAGCCAGGGTGCACTGAGACACAGTGGGGCCTTGTTGGAACCAAAGACACCTCTGCAAAAAGCAGGCTAGCTCATAGAAGCAAGGAGTCCATTGTTACAACGTAAAAGCTATGCAACCAAGGGACCATTGTGACACTGCGGGGCCTCATGGAACCAATTGTCCATGATGACAGTGCGGATCAAAAGAGACCATGGTGACACTGCGGAACCTGATGGAACCAAGGAGCCATTGTGACACAGTGGGGCCTCATGGAATCAAGGAGACCATTGTGACCCAGATGTTGCATGGGAAGGCAAGGAGCCATTGTGACACTTTGGGCTTCTTCCCTTGAGCTCTGCAGCTGGCTGTCCCAGCCCAGCGCACCATGTGCCACCTGCTCTCCTCAGGGCTCTGCCTGCACACAGCCCCAGGAGAAGTTTTCCTGTTTGCAAGGAAAGAATGGAAAAGCCGGAGCAGGTTTCCTAAACAACAAACCCCACTCAGGAGCCACATGCTCAGTACAGGCTGCCTGGAACGATGTCCCCTTTCTACAAGGGTCAGTGTGAGCAGGAATGATCTCTGGGAGCAGAATTCTCGGAGTCTTTCCACTGAATTCTCTCTCCCTGTGTCTTGGGGTGACTTTATCATGTGTATCCCCTATTGCTGCTCTATGCCCAGAAGTGAACTTTGTGCATTTCTGTGCCTTTCAACTGAGCCTGAGAGGGGGGAGAGGAAAAAAAACCGGACAAACTTCTCAGAGCGTTTGTTCAAGGACACACATACACACTCCTCTGCATCCTGCTTGCAGCAAGAGCAGAGGGAAGCAACTTTGTTTCTTTTTAGCCAGTTTTCAGCTCATTTTTCTCTGGGGGGAGATGGAGAGTTGAACTTTGTTTTCCTGGGACTTCGGGGGTTTTTTTTCCCTTCTTCTCTTCTTGACTCTTTCAACATCAGAGCACATTGGGAGAATTTTCTCCCGAGGTGGGGGCCCTGAATGTGGGCCCATGAGCCAGCTGCAAGGAGGAGGAGAGAGACTACACCTCCGGAAGTGTTGGGGTTCCTCCCTCCTGCCATGCGGTCATGGGAGAGGGGACCCTGGGGTAGAGGCATGGCCTGGGCACGGGGGGTCTCCCTGCTCCCTGCTCACATGTGCCCTAATCCTGTTCAGCACTGCTTATTTTGTGTTGCCCTGTGCGAGGAGGGCCCTGGTTGTGCCGTGATTGCTCAGTTCTTTGGCAGTGCCCCGCCCATGTGGCTGGAGAAGAAAGAGCTCTGCAACTTCTCTCAAGAATCGCTCCCTGTTTCTTTGCACGGGCCTCGCTGTCTATGGATGTTTCAGGAGACCCCACCGAAACACAGAAGGACTCTCAAATTATCCCAGCTTTCTCTGCACAGCGAGAGCTTTTAATATTTAGCATTGTTATCCTTTTCCTGTGTGTTTGTTAAAAAAATAGTTTTTATCTCTTTCACTTTCTTCCCAGGAAAGTTCTTTTTTCCAAAAACCTGGTGGGGGAGGGCTGGGTGTAACCTGCCTTCTATCAGAGGATATTTTCCTCCACATTTGTCCAAACCGGCACAGCCTGTCCTTTCCTGGGTCTCTGTTGCAGATGGAAGCTGCTGGTGCCATTGTCAGCTTGAAGCACTCTTTTGATGCAAGCAGATGTTGCCAGGTGTGTTCAGCAGCTGTTGCTCAATGCTTATGCCAAGCTATTGTGTTCCTCATGGAACCAAGGAGCCATTGTGACACTGCAGGGGCTGATGGCATCAAGGAGGCAATTGTGACAGTACAGAACCTCCTAGAAACAAGGCTCCATTGTGACACCGTGGGGAATCATGGAATCAAGGAGCCCATTGTGACACGGCTGCATGGAACCAATGGTCCATGGTTACACGGCGGATTCAAGAAGAGCACGGTGACACCACGCAACATCACGGAACCATAGGTCCATTGTGACACAGCGGGGCCTCATGGAAACAAGGGGACCATTGTGGCAAAGCAGGGCCTAATGGAAGCATGGAGAGCATTGTGACATTGTGGGGAATCATGGAAACATGGAGAGCATTGTGACACTAAGGAAACTCCTGGAACCAAGATGACCACTGGCACATAATGGAACCTCATGGAAGCAAGCATCCATGATGACTTTGGAGGGCCTCAGGGACCACAGGACCCATTGTGACACAGCAGGACCTGGTGGAACCAAGGAGCCTTTGTGATACTCCAGATCCACATGGAAGCCAGGGTGCACTGAGACACAGTGGGGCCTTGTTGGAACCAAAGACACCTCTGCAAAAAGCAGGCTAGCTCATAGAAGCAAGGAGTCCATTGTTACAACGTAAAAGCTATGCAACCAAGGGACCATTGTGACACTGCGGGGCCTCATGGAACCAATTGTCCATGATGACAGTGCGGATCAAAAGAGACCATGGTGACACTGCGGAACCTGATGGAACCAAGGAGCCATTGTGACACAGTGGGGCCTCATGGAATCAAGGAGACCATTGTGACCCAGGTGTTGCATGGGAAGGCAAGGAGCCATTGTGACACTTTGGGCTTCTTCCCTTGAGCTCTGCAGCTGGCTGTCCCAGCCCAGCGCACCATGTGCCACCTGCTCTCCTCAGGGCTCTGCCTGCACACAGCCCCAGGAGAAGTTTTCCTGTTTGCAAGGAAAGAATGGAAAAGCCGGAGCAGGTTTCCTAAACAACAAACCCCACTCAGGAGCCACATGCTCAGTACAGGCTGCCTGGAACGATGTCCCCTTTCTACAAGGGTCAGTGTGAGCAGGAATGATCTCTGGGAGCAGAATTCTCGGAGTCTTTCCACTGAATTCTCTCTCCCTGTGTCTTGGGGTGACTTTATCATGTGTATCCCCTATTGCTGCTCTATGCCCAGAAGTGAACTTTGTGCATTTCTGTGCCTTTCAACTGAGCCTGAGAGGGGGGAGAGGAAAAAAAACCGGACAAACTTCTCAGAGCGTTTGTTCAAGGACACACATACACACTCCTCTGCATCCTGCTTGCAGCAAGAGCAGAGGGAAGCAACTTTGTTTCTTTTTAGCCAGTTTTCAGCTCCTTTTCTCTGGGGGGAGATGGAGAGTTGAACTTTGTTTTCCTGGGACTTCGGGGGTTTTTTTTCCCTTCTTCTCTTCTTGACTCTTTCAACATCAGAGCACATTGGGAGAATTTTCTCCCGAGGTGGGGGCCCTGAATGTGGGCCCATGAGCCAGCTGCAAGGAGGAGGAGAGAGACTACACCTACCGAAGTGTTGGGGTTCCTCCCCCCTGCCATGAGGTCATGGGAGAGGGGACCCTGGGGTAGAGGCATGGCCTGGGCACGGGGGGTCTCCCTGCTCCCTGCTCACATGTGCCCTAACCCTGTTCAGCACTGCTTATTTTGGGTTGCCCTGTGCGAGGAGGGCCCTGGTTGTGCCGTGATTGCTCAGTTCTTTGGCAGTGCCCCGCCCATGTGGCTGGAGAAGAAAGAGCTCTGAAACTTCTCTCAAGAATCGCTCCCTGTTTCTTTGCACGGGCCTCGCTGTCTATGGATGTTTCAGGAGACCCCACCGAAACACGGAAGGACTCTCAAATTATCCCAGCTTTCTCTGCACAGCGAGAGGTTTTAATATTTAGCATTGTTATCCTTTTCCTGTGTGTTTGTTAAAAAAGTAGTTTTTATCTCTTTCACTTTCTTCCCAGGAAAATTCTTTTTTCCCGAAGCTGGTGGGGGAGGGCTGGGTGTAACCTGCCTTCTATCAGAGGATATTTTCCTCCACATTTGTCCAAACCGGCACAGCCTGTCCTTTCCCTGGGTGTCTGTTGCAGATGGAAGCTGCTGGTGCCATTGTCAGCTTGAAGCCCTCTTTTGATGCAAGCAGATGTTGCCAGGTGTGTTCAGCAGCTGTTGCTCAATGCTTATGCCAAGCTATTGTGTTCCTCATGGAACCAAGGAGCCATTGTGACACTGCAGGGGCTGATGGCATCAAGGAGGCAATTGTGACAGTACAGAACCTCCTAGAAACAAGGCTCCATTGTGACACCGTGGGGAATCATGGAATCAAGGAGCCCATTGTGACACGGCTGCATGGAACCAATGGTCCATGGTTACACGGCGGATTCAAGAAGAGCACGGTGACACCACGCAACATCATGGAACCGTACGTCCATTGTGACACAGCAAGGCCGCATGGAAACAAGGGGACCATTGTGGCAAAGCAGGGCCTAATGGAAGCATGGAGAGCATTGTGACACTAAGGAAACTCCTGGAACCAAGATGACCACTGGCACATAATGGAACCTCATGGAAGCAAGCCTCCACGATGGTTTTGGAGGGCCTCAGGGACCACAGGACCCATTGTGACACAGCAGGACCTGGTGGAACCAAGGAGCCTTTGTGATACTCCACATCCACATGGAAGCCAGGGTGCACTGAGACACAGCGGGGCCTTGTTGGAACCAAAGACACCTCTGCAAAAAGCAGGCTAGCTCATAGAAGCAAGGAGTCCTTTGTTACAACATCAAACCTATGGAAGCAAGGGACCATTGTGACACTGCGGGGCCTCATGGAACCAATTGTCCATGATGACAGTGCGGATCAAAGGAGACCATGGTGACACTGCGGAACCTGATGGAACCAAGGAGCCATTGTGACACAGTGGGGCCTCATGGAATCAAGGAGACCATTGTGACCCAGGTGTTGCATGGGAAGGCAAGGAGCCATTGTGACACTTTGGGCTTCTTCCCTTGAGCTCTGCAGCTGGCTGTCCCAGCCCAGCGCACCATGTGCCACCTGCTCTCCTCAGGGCTCTGCCTGCACACAGCCCCAGGAGAAGTTTTCCTGTTTGCAAGGAAAGAATGGAAAAGCCGGAGCAGGTTTCCTAAACAACAAACCCCACTCAGGAGCCACATGCTCAGTACAGGCTGCCTGGAACGATGTCCCCTTTCTACAAGGGTCAGTGTGAGCAGGAATGATCTCTGGGAGCAGAATTCTCGGAGTCTTTCCACTGAATTCTCTCTCCCTGTGTCTTGGGGTGACTTTATCATGTGTATCCCCTATTGCTGCTCTATGCCCAGAAGTGAACTTTGTGCATTTCTGTGCCTTTCAACTGAGCCTGAGAGGGGGGAGAGGAAAAAAAACCGGACAAACTTCTCAGAGCGTTTGTTCAAGGACACACATACACACTCCTCTGCATCCTGCTTGCAGCAAGAGCAGAGGGAAGCAACTTTGTTTCTTTTTAGCCAGTTTTCAGCTCCTTTTCTCTGGGGGGAGATGGAGAGTTGAACTTTGTTTTCCTGGGACTTCGGGGGTTTTTTTTCCCTTCTTCTCTTCTTGACTCTTTCAACATCAGAGCACATTGGGAGAATTTTCTCCCGAGGTGGGGGCCCTGAATGTGGGCCCATGAGCCAGCTGCAAGGAGGAGGAGAGAGACTACACCTACGGAAGTGTTGGGGTTCCTCCCCCCTGCCATGAGGTCATGGGAGAGGGGACCCTGGGGTAGAGGCATGGCCTGGGCACGGGGGGTCTCCCTGCTCCCTGCTCACATGTGCCCTAACCCTGTTCAGCACTGCTTATTTTGGGTTGCCCTGTGCGAGGAGGGCCCTGGTTGTGCCGTGATTGCTCAGTTCTTTGGCAGTGCCCCGCCCATGTGGCTGGAGAAGAAAGAGCTCTGCAACTTCTCTCAAGAATCGCTCCCTGTTTCTTTGCACGGGCCTCGCTGTCTATGGATGTTTCAGGAGACCCCACCGAAACACGGAAGGACTCTCAAATTATCCCAGCTTTCTCTGCACAGCGAGAGGTTTTAATATTTAGCATTGTTATCCTTTTCCTGTGTGTTTGTTAAAAAAGTAGTTTTTATCTCTTTCACTTTCTTCCCAGGAAAATTCTTTTTTCCCGAAGCTGGTGGGGGAGGGCTGGGTGTAACCTGCCTTCTATCAGAGGATATTTTCCTCCACATTTGTCCAAACCGGCACAGCCTGTCCTTTCCCTGGGTGTCTGTTGCAGATGGAAGCTGCTGGTGCCATTGTCAGCTTGAAGCCCTCTTTTGATGCAAGCAGATGTTGCCAGGTGTGTTCAGCAGCTGTTGCTCAATGCTTATGCCAAGCTATTGTGTTCCTCATGGAACCAAGGAGCCATTGTGACACTGCAGGGGCTGATGGCATCAAGGAGGCAATTGTGACAGTACAGAACCTCCTAGAAACAAGGCTCCATTGTGACACCGTGGGGAATCATGGAATCAAGGAGCCCATTGTGACACGGCTGCATGGAACCAATGGTCCATGGTTACACGGCGGATTCAAGAAGAGCACGGTGACACCACGCAACATCATGGAACCGTACGTCCATTGTGACACAGCAAGGCCGCATGGAAACAAGGGGACCATTGTGGCAAAGCAGGGCCTAATGGAAGCATGGAGAGCATTGTGACACTAAGGAAACTCCTGGAACCAAGATGACCACTGGCACATAATGGAACCTCATGGAAGCAAGCCTCCACGATGGTTTTGGAGGGCCTCAGGGACCACAGGACCCATTGTGACACAGCAGGACCTGGTGGAACCAAGGAGCCTTTGTGATACTCCAGATCCACATGGAAGCCAGGGTGCACTGAGACACAGCGGGGCCTTGTTGGAACCAAAGACACCTCTGCAAAAAGCAGGCTAGCTCATAGAAGCAAGGAGTCCTTTGTTACAACATCAAACCTATGGAAGCAAGGGACCATTGTGACACTGCGGGGCCTCATGGAACCAATTGTCCATGATGACAGTGCGGATCAAAGGAGACCATGGTGACACTGCGGAACCTGATGGAACCAAGGAGCCATTGTGACACAGTGGGGCCTCATGGAATCAAGGAGACCATTGTGACCCAGGTGTTGCATGGGAAGGCAAGGAGCCATTGTGACACTTTGGGCTTCTTCCCTTGAGCTCTGCAGCTGGCTGTCCCAGCCCAGCGCACCATGTGCCACCTGCTCTCCTCAGGGCTCTGCCTGCACACAGCCCCAGGAGAAGTTTTCCTGTTTGCAAGGAAAGAATGGAAAAGCCGGAGCAGGTTTCCTAAACAACAAACCCCACTCAGGAGCCACATGCTCAGTACAGGCTGCCTGGAACGATGTCCCCTTTCTACAAGGGTCAGTGTGAGCAGGAATGATCTCTGGGAGCAGAATTCTCGGAGTCTTTCCACTGAATTCTCTCTCCCTGTGTCTTGGGGTGACTTTATCATGTGTATCCCCTATTGCTGCTCTATGCCCAGAAGTGAACTTTGTGCATTTCTGTGCCTTTCAACTGAGCCTGAGAGGGGGGAGAGGAAAAAAAACCGGACAAACTTCTCAGAGCGTTTGTTCAAGGACACACATACACACTCCTCTGCATCCTGCTTGCAGCAAGAGCAGAGGAAGCAACTTGGTTTCTTTTTAGCCAGTTTTCAGCTCCTTTTCTCTGGAGGGAGATGGAGAGTTGAACTTTGTTTTCCTGGGACTTCGGGGGTTTTTTTTCCCTTCTTCTCTTCTTGACTCTTTCAACATCAGAGCACATTGGGAGAATTTTCTCCCGAGGTGGGGGCCCTGAATGTGGGCCCATGAGCCAGCTGCAAGGAGGAGGAGAGAGACTACACCTCCGGAAGTGTTGGGGTTCCTCCCTCCTGCCATGAGGTCATGGGAGAGGGGACCCTGGGGTAGAGGCATGGCCTGGGCACGGGGTCTCCCTGCTCCCTGCTCACATGTGCCCTAATCCTGTTCAGCACTGCTTATTGGTGTTGCCCTGTGCGAGGAGGGCCCTGGTTGTCCCTTGATTGCTCAGTTCTTTGGCAGTGCCCCGCCCATGTGGCTGGAGAAGAAAGAGCTCTGAAACTTCTCTCAAGAATCGCTCCCTGTTTCTTTGCACGGGCCTCGCTGTCTATGGATGTTTCAGGAGACCCCACCGAAACACAGAAGGACTCTCAAATTATCCCAGCTTTCTCTGCACAGCGAGAGGTTTTAATATTTAGCATTGTTATCCTTTTCCTGTGTGTTTGTTAAAAAAATAGTTTTTATCTCTTTCACTTTCTTCCCAGGAAAGTTCTTTTTTCCAAAAACCTGGTGGGGGAGGGCTGGGTGTAACCTGCCTTCTATCAGAGGATATTTTCCTCCACATTTGTCCAAACCGGCACAGCCTGTCCTTTCCTGGGTGTCTGTTGCAGATGGAAGCTGCTGGTGCCATTGTCAGCTTGAAGCCCTCTTTTGATGCAAGCAGATGTTGCCAGGTGTGTTCAGCAGCTGTTGCTCAATGCTTATGCCAAGCTATTGTGTTCCTCATGGAACCAAGGAGCCATTGTGACACTGCAGGGGCTGATGGCATCAAGGAGGCAATTGTGACAGTACAGAACCTCCTAGAAACAAGGCTCCATTGTGACACCGTGGGGAATCATGGAATCACGGAGCCCATTGTGACACGGCTGCATGGAACCAATGGTCCATGGTTACACGGCGGATTCAAGAAGAGCACGGTGACACCACGCAACATCATGGAACCGTACGTCCATTGTGACACAGCAAGGCCGCATGGAAACAAGGGGACCATTGTGGCAAAGCAGGGCCTAATGGAAGCATGGAGAGCATTGTGACACTAAGGAAACTCCTGGAACCAAGATGACCACTGGCACATAATGGAACCTCATGGAAGCAAGCCTCCACGATGGTTTTGGAGGGCCTCAGGGACCACAGGACCCATTGTGACACAGCAGGACCTGGTGGAACCAAGGAGCCTTTGTGATACTCCACATCCACATGGAAGCCAGGGTGCACTGAGACACAGCGGGGCCTTGTTGGAACCAAAGACACCTCTGCAAAAAGCAGGCTAGCTCATAGAAGCAAGGAGTCCTTTGTTACAACATCAAACCTATGGAAGCAAGGGACCATTGTGACACTGCGGGGCCTCATGGAACCAATTGTCCATGATGACAGTGCGGATCAAAGGAGACCATGGTGACACTGCGGAACCTGATGGAACCAAGGAGCCATTGTGACACAGTGGGGCCTCATGGAATCAAGGAGACCATTGTGACCCAGGTGTTGCATGGGAAGGCAAGGAGCCATTGTGACACTTTGGGCTTCTTCCCTTGAGCTCTGCAGCTGGCTGTCCCAGCCCAGCGCACCATGTGCCACCTGCTCTCCTCAGGGCTCTGCCTGCACACAGCCCCAGGAGAAGTTTTCCTGTTTGCAAGGAAAGAATGGAAAAGCCGGAGCAGGTTTCCTAAACAACAAACCCCACTCAGGAGCCACATGCTCAGTACAGGCTGCCTGGAACGATGTCCCCTTTCTACAAGGGTCAGTGTGAGCAGGAATGATCTCTGGGAGCAGAATTCTCGGAGTCTTTCCACTGAATTCTCTCTCCCTGTGTCTTGGGGTGACTTTATCATGTGTATCCCCTATTGCTGCTCTATGCCCAGAAGTGAACTTTGTGCATTTCTGTGCCTTTCAACTGAGCCTGAGAGGGGGGAGAGGAAAAAAAACCGGACAAACTTCTCAGAGCGTTTGTTCAAGGACACACATACACACTCCTCTGCATCCTGCTTGCAGCAAGAGCAGAGGAAGCAACTTGGTTTCTTTTTAGCCAGTTTTCAGCTCCTTTTCTCTGGAGGGAGATGGAGAGTTGAACTTTGTTTTCCTGGGACTTCGGGGGTTTTTTTTCCCTTCTTCTCTTCTTGACTCTTTCAACATCAGAGCACATTGGGAGAATTTTCTCCCGAGGTGGGGGCCCTGAATGTGGGCCCATGAGCCAGCTGCAAGGAGGAGGAGAGAGACTACACCTACGGAAGTGTTGGGGTTCCTCCCCCCTGCCATGAGGTCATGGGAGAGGGGACCCTGGGGTAGAGGCATGGCCTGGGCACGGGGGGTCTCCCTGCTCCCTGCTCACATGTGCCCTAATCCTGTTCAGCACTGCTTATTTTGTGTTGCCCTGTGCCAGGAGGGCCCTGGTTGTGCTGTGATTGCTCAGTTCTTTGGCAGTGCCCCGCCCATGTGGCTGGAGAAGAAAGAGCTCTGAAACTTCTCTCAAGAATCGCTCCCTGTTTCTTTGCACGGGCCTCGCTGTCTATGGATGTTTCAGGAGACCCCACCGAAACACAGAAGGACTCTCAAATTATCCCAGCTTTCTCTGCACAGCGAGAGGTTTTAATATTTAGCATTGTTATCCTTTTCCTGTGTGTTTGTTAAAAAAATAGTTTTTATCTCTTTCACTTTCTTCCCAGGAAAGTTCTTTTTTCCAAAAACCTGGTGGGGGAGGGCTGGGTGTAACCTGCCTTCTATCAGAGGATATTTTCCTCCACATTTGTCCAAACCGGCACAGCCTGTCCTTTCCTGGGTGTCTGTTGCAGATGGAAGCTGCTGGTGCCATTGTCAGCTTGAAGCCCTCTTTTGATGCAAGCAGATGTTGCCAGGTGTGTTCAGCAGCTGTTGCTCAATGCTTATGCCAAGCTATTGTGTTCCTCATGGAACCAAGGAGCCATTGTGACACTGCAGGGGCTGATGGCATCAAGGAGGCAATTGTGACAGTACAGAACCTCCTAGAAACAAGGCTCCATTGTGACACCGTGGGGAATCATGGAATCACGGAGCCCATTGTGACACGGCTGCATGGAACCAATGGTCCATGGTTACACGGCGGATTCAAGAAGAGCACGGTGACACCACGCAACATCATGGAACCATAGGTCCATTGTGACACAGCGGGGCCGCATGGAAACAAGGGGACCATTGTGGCAAAGCAGGGCCTAATGGAAGCATGGAGAGCATTGTGACACTAAGGAAACTCCTGGAACCAAGATGACCACTGGCACATAATGGAACCTCATGGAAGCAAGCCTCCACGATGGTTTTGGAGGGCCTCAGGGACCACAGGACCCATTGTGACACAGCAGGACCTGGTGGAACCAAGGAGCCTTTGTGATACTCCACATCCACATGGAAGCCAGGGTGCACTGAGACACAGCGGGGCCTTGTTGGAACCAAAGACACCTCTGCAAAAAGCAGGCTAGCTCATAGAAGCAAGGAGTCCTTTGTTACAACATCAAACCTATGGAAGCAAGGGACCATTGTGACACTGCGGGGCCTCATGGAACCAATTGTCCATGATGACAGTGCGGATCAAAAGAGACCATGGTGACACTGCGGAACCTGATGGAACCAAGGAGCCATTGTGACACAGTGGGGCCTCATGGAATCAAGGAGACCATTGTGACCCAGGTGTTGCATGGGAAGGCAAGGAGCCATTGTGACACTTTGGGCTTCTTCCCTTGAGCTCTGCAGCTGGCTGTCCCAGCCCAGCGCACCATGTGCCACCTGCTCTCCTCAGGGCTCTGCCTGCACACAGCCCCAGGAGAAGTTTTCCTGTTTGCAAGGAAAGAATGGAAAAGCCGGAGCAGGTTTCCTAAACAACAAACCCCACTCAGGAGCCACATGCTCAGTACAGGCTGCCTGGAACGATGTCCCCTTTCTACAAGGGTCAGTGTGAGCAGGAATGAATGATCTCTGGGAGCAGAATTCTCGGAGTCTTTCCACTGAATTCTCTCTCCCTGTGTCTTGGGGTGACTTTATCATGTGTATCCCCTATTGCTGCTCTATGCCCAGAAGTGAACTTTGTGCATTTCTGTGCCTTTCAACTGAGCCTGAGAGGGGGGAGAGGAAAAAAAAACGGACAAACTTCTCAGAGCGTTTGTTCAAGGACACACATACACACTCCTCTGCATCCTGCTTGCAGCAAGAGCAGAGGAAGCAACTTGGTTTCTTTTTAGCCAGTTTTCAGCTCCTTTTCTCTGGAGGGAGATGGAGAGTTGAACTTTGTTTTCCTGGGACTTCGGGGGTTTTTTTTCCCTTCTTCTCTTCTTGACTCTTTCAACATCAGAGCACATTGGGAGAATTTTCTCCCGAGGTGGGGGCCCTGAATGTGGGCCCATGAGCCAGCTGCAAGGAGGAGGAGAGAGACTACACCTCCGGAAGTGTTGGGGTTCCTCCCTCCTGCCATGAGGTCATGGGAGAGGGGACCCTGGGGTAGAGGCATGGCCTGGGCACGGGGTCTCCCTGCTCCCTGCTCACATGTGCCCTAATCCTGTTCAGCACTGCTTATTGGTGTTGCCCTGTGCGAGGAGGGCCCTGGTTGTCCCTTGATTGCTCAGTTCTTTGGCAGTGCCCCGCCCATGTGGCTGGAGAAGAAAGAGCTCTGAAACTTCTCTCAAGAATCGCTCCCTATTTCTTTGCACGGGCCTCGCTGTCTATGGATGTTTCAGGAGACCCCACCGAAACACAGAAGGACTCTCAAATTATCCCAGCTTTCTCTGCACAGCGAGAGCTTTTAATATTTAGCATTGCTATCCTTTTCCTGTGTGTTTGTTAAAAAAATAGTTTTTATCTCTTTCACTTTCTTCCCAGGAAAGTTCTTTTTTCCAAAAACCTGGTGGGGGAGGGCTGGGTGTAACCTGCCTTCTATCAGAGGATATTTTCCTCCACATTTGTCCAAACCGGCACAGCCTGTCCTTTCCTGGGTGTCTGTTGCAGATGGAAGCTGCTGGTGCCATTGTCAGCTTGAAGCCCTCTTTTGATGCAAGCAGATGTTGCCAGGTGTGTTCAGCAGCTGTTGCTCAATGCTTATGCCAAGCTATTGTGTTCCTCATGGAACCAAGGAGCCATTGTGACACTGCAGGGGCTGATGGCATCAAGGAGGCAATTGTGACAGTACAGAACCTCCTAGAAACAAGGCTCCATTGTGACACCGTGGGGAATCATGGAATCACGGAGCCCATTGTGACACGGCTGCATGGAACCAATGGTCCATGGTTACACGGCGGATTCAAGAAGAGCACGGTGACACCACGCAACATCATGGAACCGTACGTCCATTGTGACACAGCAAGGCCGCATGGAAACAAGGGGACCATTGTGGCAAAGCAGGGCCTAATGGAAGCATGGAGAGCATTGTGACACTAAGGAAACTCCTGGAACCAAGATGACCACTGGCACATAATGGAACCTCATGGAAGCAAGCCTCCACGATGGTTTTGGAGGGCCTCAGGGACCACAGGACCCATTGTGACACAGCAGGACCTGGTGGAACCAAGGAGCCTTTGTGATACTCCACATCCACATGGAAGCCAGGGTGCACTGAGACACAGCGGGGCCTTGTTGGAACCAAAGACACCTCTGCAAAAAGCAGGCTAGCTCATAGAAGCAAGGAGTCCTTTGTTACAACATCAAACCTATGGAAGCAAGGGACCATTGTGACACTGCGGGGCCTCATGGAACCAATTGTCCATGATGACAGTGCGGATCAAAGGAGACCATGGTGACACTGCGGAACCTGATGGAACCAAGGAGCCATTGTGACACAGTGGGGCCTCATGGAATCAAGGAGACCATTGTGACCCAGGTGTTGCATGGGAAGGCAAGGAGCCATTGTGACACTTTGGGCTTCTTCCCTTGAGCTCTGCAGCTGGCTGTCCCAGCCCAGCGCACCATGTGCCACCTGCTCTCCTCAGGGCTCTGCCTGCACACAGCCCCAGGAGAAGTTTTCCTGTTTGCAAGGAAAGAATGGAAAAGCCGGAGCAGGTTTCCTAAACAACAAACCCCACTCAGGAGCCACATGCTCAGTACAGGCTGCCTGGAACGATGTCCCCTTTCTACAAGGGTCAGTGTGAGCAGGAATGATCTCTGGGAGCAGAATTCTCGGAGTCTTTCCACTGAATTCTCTCTCCCTGTGTCTTGGGGTGACTTTATCATGTGTATCCCCTATTGCTGCTCTATGCCCAGAAGTGAACTTTGTGCATTTCTGTGCCTTTCAACTGAGCCTGAGAGGGGGGAGAGGAAAAAAAACCGGACAAACTTCTCAGAGCGTTTGTTCAAGGACACACATACACACTCCTCTGCATCCTGCTTGCAGCAAGAGCAGAGGAAGCAACTTGGTTTCTTTTTAGCCAGTTTTCAGCTCCTTTTCTCTGGAGGGAGATGGAGAGTTGAACTTTGTTTTCCTGGGACTTCGGGGGTTTTTTTTCCCTTCTTCTCTTCTTGACTCTTTCAACATCAGAGCACATTGGGAGAATTTTCTCCCGAGGTGGGGGCCCTGAATGTGGGCCCATGAGCCAGCTGCAAGGAGGAGGAGAGAGACTACACCTACGGAAGTGTTGGGGTTCCTCCCCCCTGCCATGAGGTCATGGGAGAGGGGACCCTGGGGTAGAGGCATGGCCTGGGCACGGGGGGTCTCCCTGCTCCCTGCTCACATGTGCCCTAATCCTGTTCAGCACTGCTTATTTTGTGTTGCCCTGTGCCAGGAGGGCCCTGGTTGTGCTGTGATTGCTCAGTTCTTTGGCAGTGCCCCGCCCATGTGGCTGGAGAAGAAAGAGCTCTGAAACTTCTCTCAAGAATCGCTCCCTGTTTCTTTGCACGGGCCTCGCTGTCTATGGATGTTTCAGGAGACCCCACCGAAACACAGAAGGACTCTCAAATTATCCCAGCTTTCTCTGCACAGCGAGAGGTTTTAATATTTAGCATTGTTATCCTTTTCCTGTGTGTTTGTTAAAAAAATAGTTTTTATCTCTTTCACTTTCTTCCCAGGAAAGTTCTTTTTTCCAAAAACCTGGTGGGGGAGGGCTGGGTGTAACCTGCCTTCTATCAGAGGATATTTTCCTCCACATTTGTCCAAACCGGCACAGCCTGTCCTTTCCTGGGTGTCTGTTGCAGATGGAAGCTGCTGGTGCCATTGTCAGCTTGAAGCCCTCTTTTGATGCAAGCAGATGTTGCCAGGTGTGTTCAGCAGCTGTTGCTCAATGCTTATGCCAAGCTATTGTGTTCCTCATGGAACCAAGGAGCCATTGTGACACTGCAGGGGCTGATGGCATCAAGGAGGCAATTGTGACAGTACAGAACCTCCTAGAAACAAGGCTCCATTGTGACACCGTGGGGAATCATGGAATCACGGAGCCCATTGTGACACGGCTGCATGGAACCAATGGTCCATGGTTACACGGCGGATTCAAGAAGAGCACGGTGACACCACGCAACATCATGGAACCGTACGTCCATTGTGACACAGCAAGGCCGCATGGAAACAAGGGGACCATTGTGGCAAAGCAGGGCCTAATGGAAGCATGGAGAGCATTGTGACACTAAGGAAACTCCTGGAACCAAGATGACCACTGGCACATAATGGAACCTCATGGAAGCAAGCCTCCACGATGGTTTTGGAGGGCCTCAGGGACCACAGGACCCATTGTGACACAGCAGGACCTGGTGGAACCAAGGAGCCTTTGTGATACTCCACATCCACATGGAAGCCAGGGTGCACTGAGACACAGCGGGGCCTTGTTGGAACCAAAGACACCTCTGCAAAAAGCAGGCTAGCTCATAGAAGCAAGGAGTCCTTTGTTACAACATCAAACCTATGGAAGCAAGGGACCATTGTGACACTGCGGGGCCTCATGGAACCAATTGTCCATGATGACAGTGCGGATCAAAGGAGACCATGGTGACACTGCGGAACCTGATGGAACCAAGGAGCCATTGTGACACAGTGGGGCCTCATGGAATCAAGGAGACCATTGTGACCCAGGTGTTGCATGGGAAGGCAAGGAGCCATTGTGACACTTTGGGCTTCTTCCCTTGAGCTCTGCAGCTGGCTGTCCCAGCCCAGCGCACCATGTGCCACCTGCTCTCCTCAGGGCTCTGCCTGCACACAGCCCCAGGAGAAGTTTTCCTGTTTGCAAGGAAAGAATGGAAAAGCCGGAGCAGGTTTCCTAAACAACAAACCCCACTCAGGAGCCACATGCTCAGTACAGGCTGCCTGGAACGATGTCCCCTTTCTACAAGGGTCAGTGTGAGCAGGAATGAATGATCTCTGGGAGCAGAATTCTCGGAGTCTTTCCACTGAATTCTCTCTCCCTGTGTCTTGGGGTGACTTTATCATGTGTATCCCCTATTGCTGCTCTATGCCCAGAAGTGAACTTTGTGCATTTCTGTGCCTTTCAACTGAGCCTGAGAGGGGGGAGAGGAAAAAAAACCGGACAAACTTCTCAGAGCGTTTGTTCAAGGACACACATACACACTCCTCTGCATCCTGCTTGCAGCAAGAGCAGAGGAAGCAACTTGGTTTCTTTTTAGCCAGTTTTCAGCTCCTTTTCTCTGGAGGGAGATGGAGAGTTGAACTTTGTTTTCCTGGGACTTCGGGGGTTTTTTTTCCCTTCTTCTCTTCTTGACTCTTTCAACATCAGAGCACATTGGGAGAATTTTCTCCCGAGGTGGGGGCCCTGAATGTGGGCCCATGAGCCAGCTGCAAGGAGGAGGAGAGAGACTACACCTCCGGAAGTGTTGGGGTTCCTCCCTCCTGCCATGAGGTCATGGGAGAGGGGACCCTGGGGTAGAGGCATGGCCTGGGCACGGGGTCTCCCTGCTCCCTGCTCTCATGTGCCCTAATCCTGTTCAGCACTGCTTATTGGTGTTGCCCTGTGCGAGGAGGGCCCTGGTTGTCCCTTGATTGCTCAGTTCTTTGGCAGTGCCCCGCCCATGTGGCTGGAGAAGAAAGAGCTCTGAAACTTCTCTCAAGAATCGCTCCCTATTTCTTTGCACGGGCCTCGCTGTCTATGGATGTTTCAGGAGACCCCACCGAAACACAGAAGGACTCTCAAATTATCCCAGCTTTCTCTGCACAGCGAGAGGTTTTAATATTTAGCATTGTTATCCTTTTCCTGTGTGTTTGTTAAAAAAATAGTTTTTATCTCTTTCACTTTCTTCCCAGGAAAGTTCTTTTTTCCAAAAACCTGGTGGGGGAGGGCTGGGTGTAACCTGCCTTCTATCAGAGGATATTTTCCTCCACATTTGTCCAAACCGGCACAGCCTGTCCTTTCCTGGGTGTCTGTTGCAGATGGAAGCTGCTGGTGCCATTGTCAGCTTGAAGCCCTCTTTTGATGCAAGCAGATGTTGCCAGGTGTGTTCAGCAGCTGTTGCTCAATGCTTATGCCAAGCTATTGTGTTCCTCATGGAACCAAGGAGCCATTGTGACACTGCAGGGGCTGATGGCATCAAGGAGGCAATTGTGACAGTACAGAACCTCCTAGAAACAAGGCTCCATTGTGACACCGTGGGGAATCATGGAATCACGGAGCCCATTGTGACACGGCTGCATGGAACCAATGGTCCATGGTTACACGGCGGATTCAAGAAGAGCACGGTGACACCACGCAACATCATGGAACCATAGGTCCATTGTGACACAGCAAGGCCGCATGGAAACAAGGGGACCATTGTGGCAAAGCAGGGCCTAATGGAAGCATGGAGAGCATTGTGACACTAAGGAAACTCCTGGAACCAAGATGACCACTGGCACATAATGGAACCTCATGGAAGCAAGCCTCCACGATGGTTTTGGAGGGCCTCAGGGACCACAGGACCCATTGTGACACAGCAGGACCTGGTGGAACCAAGGAGCCTTTGTGATACTCCACATCCACATGGAAGCCAGGGTGCACTGAGACACAGCGGGGCCTTGTTGGAACCAAAGACACCTCTGCAAAAAGCAGGCTAGCTCATAGAAGCAAGGAGTCCTTTGTTACAACATCAAACCTATGGAAGCAAGGGACCATTGTGACACTGCGGGGCCTCATGGAACCAATTGTCCATGATGACAGTGCGGATCAAAGGAGACCATGGTGACACTGCGGAACCTGATGGAACCAAGGAGCCATTGTGACACAGTGGGGCCTCATGGAATCAAGGAGACCATTGTGACCCAGGTGTTGCATGGGAAGGCAAGGAGCCATTGTGACACTTTGGGCTTCTTCCCTTGAGCTCTGCAGCTGGCTGTCCCAGCCCAGCGCACCATGTGCCACCTGCTCTCCTCAGGGCTCTGCCTGCACACAGCCCCAGGAGAAGTTTTCCTGTTTGCAAGGAAAGAATGGAAAAGCCGGAGCAGGTTTCCTAAACAACAAACCCCACTCAGGAGCCACATGCTCAGTACAGGCTGCCTGGAACGATGTCCCCTTTCTACAAGGGTCAGTGTGAGCAGGAATGATCTCTGGGAGCAGAATTCTCGGAGTCTTTCCACTGAATTCTCTCTCCCTGTGTCTTGGGGTGACTTTATCATGTGTATCCCCTATTGCTGCTCTATGCCCAGAAGTGAACTTTGTGCATTTCTGTGCCTTTCAACTGAGCCTGAGAGGGGGGAGAGGAAAAAAAACCGGACAAACTTCTCAGAGCGTTTGTTCAAGGACACACATACACACTCCTCTGCATCCTGCTTGCAGCAAGAGCAGAGGAAGCAACTTGGTTTCTTTTTAGCCAGTTTTCAGCTCCTTTTCTCTGGAGGGAGATGGAGAGTTGAACTTTGTTTTCCTGGGACTTCGGGGGTTTTTTTTCCCTTCTTCTCTTCTTGACTCTTTCAACATCAGAGCACATTGGGAGAATTTTCTCCCGAGGTGGGGGCCCTGAATGTGGGCCCATGAGCCAGCTGCAAGGAGGAGGAGAGAGACTACACCTACGGAAGTGTTGGGGTTCCTCCCCCCTGCCATGAGGTCATGGGAGAGGGGACCCTGGGGTAGAGGCATGGCCTGGGCACGGGGGGTCTCCCTGCTCCCTGCTCACATGTGCCCTAATCCTGTTCAGCACTGCTTATTTTGTGTTGCCCTGTGCCAGGAGGGCCCTGGTTGTGCTGTGATTGCTCAGTTCTTTGGCAGTGCCCCGCCCATGTGGCTGGAGAAGAAAGAGCTCTGAAACTTCTCTCAAGAATCGCTCCCTGTTTCTTTGCACGGGCCTCGCTGTCTATGGATGTTTCAGGAGACCCCACCGAAACACAGAAGGACTCTCAAATTATCCCAGCTTTCTCTGCACAGCGAGAGGTTTTAATATTTAGCATTGTTATCCTTTTCCTGTGTGTTTGTTAAAAAAATAGTTTTTATCTCTTTCACTTTCTTCCCAGGAAAGTTCTTTTTTCCAAAAACCTGGTGGGGGAGGGCTGGGTGTAACCTGCCTTCTATCAGAGGATATTTTCCTCCACATTTGTCCAAACCGGCACAGCCTGTCCTTTCCTGGGTGTCTGTTGCAGATGGAAGCTGCTGGTGCCATTGTCAGCTTGAAGCCCTCTTTTGATGCAAGCAGATGTTGCCAGGTGTGTTCAGCAGCTGTTGCTCAATGCTTATGCCAAGCTATTGTGTTCCTCATGGAACCAAGGAGCCATTGTGACACTGCAGGGGCTGATGGCATCAAGGAGGCAATTGTGACAGTACAGAACCTCCTAGAAACAAGGCTCCATTGTGACACCGTGGGGAATCATGGAATCACGGAGCCCATTGTGACACGACTGCATGGAACCAATGGTCCATGGTTACACGGCGGATTCAAGAAGAGCACGGTGACACCACGCAACATCATGGAACCGTACGTCCATTGTGACACAGCAAGGCCGCATGGAAACAAGGGGACCATTGTGGCAAAGCAGGGCCTAATGGAAGCATGGAGAGCATTGTGACATTGTGGGGAATCATGGAAACATGGAGAGCATTGTGACACTAAGGAAACTCCTGGAACCAAGATGACCACTGGCACATAATGGAACCTCATGGAAGCAAGCATCCATGATGACTTTGGAGGGCCTCAGGGACCACAGGACACATTGTGACACAGCAGGACCTGGTGGAACCAAGGAGCCTTTGTGATACTCCAGATCCACATGGAAGCCAGGGTGCACTGAGACACAGTGGGGCCTTGTTTGAACCAAAGACACCTCTGCAAAAAGCAGGCTAGCTCATAGAAGCAAGGAGTCCATTGTTACAACGTAAAAGCTATGCAACCAAGGGACCATTGTGACACTGCGGGGCCTCATGGAACCAATTGTCCATGATGACAGTGCGGATCAAAGGAGACCATGGTGACACTGCGGAACCTGATGGAACCAAGGAGCCATTGTGACACAGTGGGGCCTCATGGAATCAAGGAGACCATTGTGACCCAGGTGTTGCATGGGAAGGCAAGGAGCCATTGTGACACTTTGGGCTTCTTCCCTTGAGCTCTGCAGCTGGCTGTCCCAGCCCAGCGCACCATGTGCCACCTGCTCTCCTCAGGGCTCTGCCTGCACACAGCCCCAGGAGAAGTTTTCCTGTTTGCAAGGAAAGAATGGAAAAGCCGGAGCAGGTTTCCTAAACAACAAACCCCACTCAGGAGCCACATGCTCAGTACAGGCTGCCTGGAACGATGTCCCCTTTCTACAAGGGTCAGTGTGAGCAGGAATGATCTCTGGGAGCAGAATTCTCGGAGTCTTTCCACTGAATTCTCTCTCCCTGTGTCTTGGGGTGACTTTATCATGTGTATCCCCTATTGCTGCTCTATGCCCAGAAGTGAACTTTGTGCATTTCTGTGCCTTTCAACTGAGCCTGAGAGGGGGGAGAGGAAAAAAAACCGGACAAACTTCTCAGAGCGTTTGTTCAAGGACACACATACACACTCCTCTGCATCCTGCTTGCAGCAAGAGCAGAGGAAGCAACTTGGTTTCTTTTTAGCCAGTTTTCAGCTCCTTTTCTCTGGAGGGAGATGGAGAGTTGAACTTTGTTTTCCTGGGACTTCGGGGGTTTTTTTTCCCTTCTTCTCTTCTTGACTCTTTCAACATCAGAGCACATTGGGAGAATTTTCTCCCGAGGTGGGGGCCCTGAATGTGGGCCCATGAGCCAGCTGCAAGGAGGAGGAGAGAGACTACACCTACGGAAGTGTTGGGGTTCCTCCCCCCTGCCATGAGGTCATGGGAGAGGGGACCCTGGGGTAGAGGCATGGCCTGGGCACGGGGGGTCTCCCTGCTCCCTGCTCACATGTGCCCTAATCCTGTTCAGCACTGCTTATTTTGTGTTGCCCTGTGCCAGGAGGGCCCTGGTTGTGCTGTGATTGCTCAGTTCTTTGGCAGTGCCCCGCCCATGTGGCTGGAGAAGAAAGAGCTCTGAAACTTCTCTCAAGAATCGCTCCCTGTTTCTTTGCACGGGCCTCGCTGTCTATGGATGTTTCAGGAGACCCCACCGAAACACAGAAGGACTCTCAAATTATCCCAGCTTTCTCTGCACAGCGAGAGGTTTTAATATTTAGCATTGTTATCCTTTTCCTGTGTGTTTGTTAAAAAAATAGTTTTTATCTCTTTCACTTTCTTCCCAGGAAAGTTCTTTTTTCCAAAAACCTGGTGGGGGAGGGCTGGGTGTAACCTGCCTTCTATCAGAGGATATTTTCCTCCACATTTGTCCAAACCGGCACAGCCTGTCCTTTCCTGGGTGTCTGTTGCAGATGGAAGCTGCTGGTGCCATTGTCAGCTTGAAGCCCTCTTTTGATGCAAGCAGATGTTGCCAGGTGTGTTCAGCAGCTGTTGCTCAATGCTTATGCCAAGCTATTGTGTTCCTCATGGAACCAAGGAGCCATTGTGACACTGCAGGGGCTGATGGCATCAAGGAGGCAATTGTGACAGTACAGAACCTCCTAGAAACAAGGCTCCATTGTGACACCGTGGGGAATCATGGAATCACGGAGCCCATTGTGACACGGCTGCATGGAACCAATGGTCCATGGTTACACGGCGGATTCAAGAAGAGCACGGTGACACCACGCAACATCATGGAACCATAGGTCCATTGTGACACAGCGGGGCCGCATGGAAACAAGGGGACCATTGTGGCAAAGCAGGGCCTAATGGAAGCATGGAGAGCATTGTGACACTAAGGAAACTCCTGGAACCAAGATGACCACTGGCACATAATGGAACCTCATGGAAGCAAGCCTCCACGATGGTTTTGGAGGGCCTCAGGGACCACAGGACCCATTGTGACACAGCAGGACCTGGTGGAACCAAGGAGCCTTTGTGATACTCCACATCCACATGGAAGCCAGGGTGCACTGAGACACAGCGGGGCCTTGTTGGAACCAAAGACACCTCTGCAAAAAGCAGGCTAGCTCATAGAAGCAAGGAGTCCTTTGTTACAACATCAAACCTATGGAAGCAAGGGACCATTGTGACACTGCGGGGCCTCATGGAACCAATTGTCCATGATGACAGTGCGGATCAAAAGAGACCATGGTGACACTGCGGAACCTGATGGAACCAAGGAGCCATTGTGACACAGTGGGGCCTCATGGAATCAAGGAGACCATTGTGACCCAGGTGTTGCATGGGAAGGCAAGGAGCCATTGTGACACTTTGGGCTTCTTCCCTTGAGCTCTGCAGCTGGCTGTCCCAGCCCAGCGCACCATGTGCCACCTGCTCTCCTCAGGGCTCTGCCTGCACACAGCCCCAGGAGAAGTTTTCCTGTTTGCAAGGAAAGAATGGAAAAGCCGGAGCAGGTTTCCTAAACAACAAACCCCACTCAGGAGCCACATGCTCAGTACAGGCTGCCTGGAACGATGTCCCCTTTCTACAAGGGTCAGTGTGAGCAGGAATGAATGATCTCTGGGAGCAGAATTCTCGGAGTCTTTCCACTGAATTCTCTCTCCCTGTGTCTTGGGGTGACTTTATCATGTGTATCCCCTATTGCTGCTCTATGCCCAGAAGTGAACTTTGTGCATTTCTGTGCCTTTCAACTGAGCCTGAGAGGGGGGAGAGGAAAAAAAAACAGACAAACTTCTCAGAGCGTTTGTTCAAGGACACACATACACACTCCTCTGCATCCTGCTTGCAGCAAGAGCAGAGGAAGCAACTTGGTTTCTTTTTAGCCAGTTTTCAGCTCCTTTTCTCTGGAGGGAGATGGAGAGTTGAACTTTGTTTTCCTGGGACTTCGGGGGTTTTTTTTCCCTTCTTCTCTTCTTGACTCTTTCAACATCAGAGCACATTGGGAGAATTTTCTCCCGAGGTGGGGGCCCTGAATGTGGGCCCATGAGCCAGCTGCAAGGAGGAGGAGAGAGACTACACCTCCGGAAGTGTTGGGGTTCCTCCCTCCTGCCATGAGGTCATGGGAGAGGGGACCCTGGGGTAGAGGCATGGCCTGGGCACGGGGTCTCCCTGCTCCCTGCTCACATGTGCCCTAATCCTGTTCAGCACTGCTTATTGGTGTTGCCCTGTGCGAGGAGGGCCCTGGTTGTCCCTTGATTGCTCAGTTCTTTGGCAGTGCCCCGCCCATGTGGCTGGAGAAGAAAGAGCTCTGAAACTTCTCTCAAGAATCGCTCCCTATTTCTTTGCACGGGCCTCGCTGTCTATGGATGTTTCAGGAGACCCCACCGAAACACAGAAGGACTCTCAAATTATCCCAGCTTTCTCTGCACAGCGAGAGCTTTTAATATTTAGCATTGCTATCCTTTTCCTGTGTGTTTGTTAAAAAAATAGTTTTTATCTCTTTCACTTTCTTCCCAGGAAAGTTCTTTTTTCCAAAAACCTGGTGGGGGAGGGCTGGGTGTAACCTGCCTTCTATCAGAGGATATTTTCCTCCACATTTGTCCAAACCGGCACAGCCTGTCCTTTCCTGGGTCTCTGTTGCAGATGGAAGCTGCTGGTGCCATTGTCAGCTTGAAGCCCTCTTTTGATGCAAGCAGATGTTGCCAGGTGTGTTCAGCAGCTGTTGCTCAATGCTTATGCCAAGCTATTGTGTTCCTCATGGAACCAAGGAGCCATTGTGACACTGCAGGGGCTGATGGCATCAAGGAGGCAATTGTGACAGTACAGAACCTCCTAGAAACAAGGCTCCATTGTGACACCGTGGGGAATCATGGAATCACGGAGCCCATTGTGACACGGCTGCATGGAACCAATGGTCCATGGTTACACGGCGGATTCAAGAAGAGCACGGTGACACCACGCAACATCATGGAACCGTACGTCCATTGTGACACAGCAAGGCCGCATGGAAACAAGGGGACCATTGTGGCAAAGCAGGGCCTAATGGAAGCATGGAGAGCATTGTGACACTAAGGAAACTCCTGGAACCAAGATGACCACTGGCACATAATGGAACCTCATGGAAGCAAGCCTCCACGATGGTTTTGGAGGGCCTCAGGGACCACAGGACCCATTGTGACACAGCAGGACCTGGTGGAACCAAGGAGCCTTTGTGATACTCCACATCCACATGGAAGCCAGGGTGCACTGAGACACAGCGGGGCCTTGTTGGAACCAAAGACACCTCTGCAAAAAGCAGGCTAGCTCATAGAAGCAAGGAGTCCTTTGTTACAACATCAAACCTATGGAAGCAAGGGACCATTGTGACACTGCGGGGCCTCATGGAACCAATTGTCCATGATGACAGTGCGGATCAAAGGAGACCATGGTGACACTGCGGAACCTGATGGAACCAAGGAGCCATTGTGACACAGTGGGGCCTCATGGAATCAAGGAGACCATTGTGACCCAGGTGTTGCATGGGAAGGCAAGGAGCCATTGTGACACTTTGGGCTTCTTCCCTTGAGCTCTGCAGCTGGCTGTCCCAGCCCAGCGCACCATGTGCCACCTGCTCTCCTCAGGGCTCTGCCTGCACACAGCCCCAGGAGAAGTTTTCCTGTTTGCAAGGAAAGAATGGAAAAGCCGGAGCAGGTTTCCTAAACAACAAACCCCACTCAGGAGCCACATGCTCAGTACAGGCTGCCTGGAACGATGTCCCCTTTCTACAAGGGTCAGTGTGAGCAGGAATGATCTCTGGGAGCAGAATTCTCGGAGTCTTTCCACTGAATTCTCTCTCCCTGTGTCTTGGGGTGACTTTATCATGTGTATCCCCTATTGCTGCTCTATGCCCAGAAGTGAACTTTGTGCATTTCTGTGCCTTTCAACTGAGCCTGAGAGGGGGGAGAGGAAAAAAAACCGGACAAACTTCTCAGAGCGTTTGTTCAAGGACACACATACACACTCCTCTGCATCCTGCTTGCAGCAAGAGCAGAGGAAGCAACTTGGTTTCTTTTTAGCCAGTTTTCAGCTCCTTTTCTCTGGAGGGAGATGGAGAGTTGAACTTTGTTTTCCTGGGACTTCGGGGGTTTTTTTTCCCTTCTTCTCTTCTTGACTCTTTCAACATCAGAGCACATTGGGAGAATTTTCTCCCGAGGTGGGGGCCCTGAATGTGGGCCCATGAGCCAGCTGCAAGGAGGAGGAGAGAGACTACACCTACGGAAGTGTTGGGGTTCCTCCCCCCTGCCATGAGGTCATGGGAGAGGGGACCCTGGGGTAGAGGCATGGCCTGGGCACGGGGGGTCTCCCTGCTCCCTGCTCACATGTGCCCTAATCCTGTTCAGCACTGCTTATTTTGTGTTGCCCTGTGCCAGGAGGGCCCTGGTTGTGCTGTGATTGCTCAGTTCTTTGGCAGTGCCCCGCCCATGTGGCTGGAGAAGAAAGAGCTCTGAAACTTCTCTCAAGAATCGCTCCCTGTTTCTTTGCACGGGCCTCGCTGTCTATGGATGTTTCAGGAGACCCCACCGAAACACAGAAGGACTCTCAAATTATCCCAGCTTTCTCTGCACAGCGAGAGGTTTTAATATTTAGCATTGTTATCCTTTTCCTGTGTGTTTGTTAAAAAAATAGTTTTTATCTCTTTCACTTTCTTCCCAGGAAAGTTCTTTTTTCCAAAAACCTGGTGGGGGAGGGCTGGGTGTAACCTGCCTTCTATCAGAGGATATTTTCCTCCACATTTGTCCAAACCGGCACAGCCTGTCCTTTCCTGGGTGTCTGTTGCAGATGGAAGCTGCTGGTGCCATTGTCAGCTTGAAGCCCTCTTTTGATGCAAGCAGATGTTGCCAGGTGTGTTCAGCAGCTGTTGCTCAATGCTTATGCCAAGCTATTGTGTTCCTCATGGAACCAAGGAGCCATTGTGACACTGCAGGGGCTGATGGCATCAAGGAGGCAATTGTGACAGTACAGAACCTCCTAGAAACAAGGCTCCATTGTGACACCGTGGGGAATCATGGAATCACGGAGCCCATTGTGACACGGCTGCATGGAACCAATGGTCCATGGTTACACGGCGGATTCAAGAAGAGCACGGTGACACCACGCAACATCATGGAACCGTACGTCCATTGTGACACAGCAAGGCCGCATGGAAACAAGGGGACCATTGTGGCAAAGCAGGGCCTAATGGAAGCATGGAGAGCATTGTGACACTAAGGAAACTCCTGGAACCAAGATGACCACTGGCACATAATGGAACCTCATGGAAGCAAGCCTCCACGATGGTTTTGGAGGGCCTCAGGGACCACAGGACCCATTGTGACACAGCAGGACCTGGTGGAACCAAGGAGCCTTTGTGATACTCCACATCCACATGGAAGCCAGGGTGCACTGAGACACAGCGGGGCCTTGTTGGAACCAAAGACACCTCTGCAAAAAGCAGGCTAGCTCATAGAAGCAAGGAGTCCTTTGTTACAACATCAAACCTATGGAAGCAAGGGACCATTGTGACACTGCGGGGCCTCATGGAACCAATTGTCCATGATGACAGTGCGGATCAAAAGAGACCATGGTGACACTGCGGAACCTGATGGAACCAAGGAGCCATTGTGACACAGTGGGGCCTCATGGAATCAAGGAGACCATTGTGACCCAGGTGTTGCATGTGAAGGCAAGGAGCCATTGTGACACTTTGGGCTTCTTCCCTTGAGCTCTGCAGCTGGCTGTCCCAGCCCAGCGCACCATGTGCCACCTGCTCTCCTCAGGGCTCTGCCTGCACACAGCCCCAGGAGAAGTTTTCCTGTTTGCAAGGAAAGAATGGAAAAGCCGGAGCAGGTTTCCTAAACAACAAACCCCACTCAGGAGCCACATGCTCAGTACAGGCTGCCTGGAACGATGTCCCCTTTCTACAAGGGTCAGTGTGAGCAGGAATGAATGATCTCTGGGAGCAGAATTCTCGGAGTCTTTCCACTGAATTCTCTCTCCCTGTGTCTTGGGGTGACTTTATCATGTGTATCCCCTATTGCTGCTCTATGCCCAGAAGTGAACTTTGTGCATTTCTGTGCCTTTCAACTGAGCCTGAGAGGGGGGAGAGGAAAAAAAACCGGACAAACTTCTCAGAGCGTTTGTTCAAGGACACACATACACACTCCTCTGCATCCTGCTTGCAGCAAGAGCAGAGGAAGCAACTTGGTTTCTTTTTAGCCAGTTTTCAGCTCCTTTTCTCTGGAGGGAGATGGAGAGTTGAACTTTGTTTTCCTGGGACTTCGGGGGTTTTTTTTCCCTTCTTCTCTTCTTGACTCTTTCAACATCAGAGCACATTGGGAGAATTTTCTCCCGAGGTGGGGGCCCTGAATGTGGGCCCATGAGCCAGCTGCAAGGAGGAGGAGAGAGACTACACCTCCGGAAGTGTTGGGGTTCCTCCCTCCTGCCATGAGGTCATGGGAGAGGGGACCCTGGGGTAGAGGCATGGCCTGGGCACGGGGTCTCCCTGCTCCCTGCTCTCATGTGCCCTAATCCTGTTCAGCACTGCTTATTGGTGTTGCCCTGTGCGAGGAGGGCCCTGGTTGTCCCTTGATTGCTCAGTTCTTTGGCAGTGCCCCGCCCATGTGGCTGGAGAAGAAAGAGCTCTGAAACTTCTCTCAAGAATCGCTCCCTATTTCTTTGCACGGGCCTCGCTGTCTATGGATGTTTCAGGAGACCCCACCGAAACACAGAAGGACTCTCAAATTATCCCAGCTTTCTCTGCACAGCGAGAGGTTTTAATATTTAGCATTGTTATCCTTTTCCTGTGTGTTTGTTAAAAAAATAGTTTTTATCTCTTTCACTTTCTTCCCAGGAAAGTTCTTTTTTCCAAAAACCTGGTGGGGGAGGGCTGGGTGTAACCTGCCTTCTATCAGAGGATATTTTCCTCCACATTTGTCCAAACCGGCACAGCCTGTCCTTTCCTGGGTGTCTGTTGCAGATGGAAGCTGCTGGTGCCATTGTCAGCTTGAAGCCCTCTTTTGATGCAAGCAGATGTTGCCAGGTGTGTTCAGCAGCTGTTGCTCAATGCTTATGCCAAGCTATTGTGTTCCTCATGGAACCAAGGAGCCATTGTGACACTGCAGGGGCTGATGGCATCAAGGAGGCAATTGTGACAGTACAGAACCTCCTAGAAACAAGGCTCCATTGTGACACCGTGGGGAATCATGGAATCACGGAGCCCATTGTGACACGGCTGCATGGAACCAATGGTCCATGGTTACACGGCGGATTCAAGAAGAGCACGGTGACACCACGCAACATCATGGAACCATAGGTCCATTGTGACACAGCAAGGCCGCATGGAAACAAGGGGACCATTGTGGCAAAGCAGGGCCTAATGGAAGCATGGAGAGCATTGTGACACTAAGGAAACTCCTGGAACCAAGATGACCACTGGCACATAATGGAACCTCATGGAAGCAAGCCTCCACGATGGTTTTGGAGGGCCTCAGGGACCACAGGACCCATTGTGACACAGCAGGACCTGGTGGAACCAAGGAGCCTTTGTGATACTCCACATCCACATGGAAGCCAGGGTGCACTGAGACACAGCGGGGCCTTGTTGGAACCAAAGACACCTCTGCAAAAAGCAGGCTAGCTCATAGAAGCAAGGAGTCCTTTGTTACAACATCAAACCTATGGAAGCAAGGGACCATTGTGACACTGCGGGGCCTCATGGAACCAATTGTCCATGATGACAGTGCGGATCAAAGGAGACCATGGTGACACTGCGGAACCTGATGGAACCAAGGAGCCATTGTGACACAGTGGGGCCTCATGGAATCAAGGAGACCATTGTGACCCAGGTGTTGCATGGGAAGGCAAGGAGCCATTGTGACACTTTGGGCTTCTTCCCTTGAGCTCTGCAGCTGGCTGTCCCAGCCCAGCGCACCATGTGCCACCTGCTCTCCTCAGGGCTCTGCCTGCACACAGCCCCAGGAGAAGTTTTCCTGTTTGCAAGGAAAGAATGGAAAAGCCGGAGCAGGTTTCCTAAACAACAAACCCCACTCAGGAGCCACATGCTCAGTACAGGCTGCCTGGAACGATGTCCCCTTTCTACAAGGGTCAGTGTGAGCAGGAATGATCTCTGGGAGCAGAATTCTCGGAGTCTTTCCACTGAATTCTCTCTCCCTGTGTCTTGGGGTGACTTTATCATGTGTATCCCCTATTGCTGCTCTATGCCCAGAAGTGAACTTTGTGCATTTCTGTGCCTTTCAACTGAGCCTGAGAGGGGGGAGAGGAAAAAAAACCGGACAAACTTCTCAGAGCGTTTGTTCAAGGACACACATACACACTCCTCTGCATCCTGCTTGCAGCAAGAGCAGAGGAAGCAACTTGGTTTCTTTTTAGCCAGTTTTCAGCTCCTTTTCTCTGGAGGGAGATGGAGAGTTGAACTTTGTTTTCCTGGGACTTCGGGGGTTTTTTTTCCCTTCTTCTCTTCTTGACTCTTTCAACATCAGAGCACATTGGGAGAATTTTCTCCCGAGGTGGGGGCCCTGAATGTGGGCCCATGAGCCAGCTGCAAGGAGGAGGAGAGAGACTACACCTACGGAAGTGTTGGGGTTCCTCCCCCCTGCCATGAGGTCATGGGAGAGGGGACCCTGGGGTAGAGGCATGGCCTGGGCACGGGGGGTCTCCCTGCTCCCTGCTCACATGTGCCCTAATCCTGTTCAGCACTGCTTATTTTGTGTTGCCCTGTGCCAGGAGGGCCCTGGTTGTGCTGTGATTGCTCAGTTCTTTGGCAGTGCCCCGCCCATGTGGCTGGAGAAGAAAGAGCTCTGAAACTTCTCTCAAGAATCGCTCCCTGTTTCTTTGCACGGGCCTCGCTGTCTATGGATGTTTCAGGAGACCCCACCGAAACACAGAAGGACTCTCAAATTATCCCAGCTTTCTCTGCACAGCGAGAGGTTTTAATATTTAGCATTGTTATCCTTTTCCTGTGTGTTTGTTAAAAAAATAGTTTTTATCTCTTTCACTTTCTTCCCAGGAAAGTTCTTTTTTCCAAAAACCTGGTGGGGGAGGGCTGGGTGTAACCTGCCTTCTATCAGAGGATATTTTCCTCCACATTTGTCCAAACCGGCACAGCCTGTCCTTTCCTGGGTGTCTGTTGCAGATGGAAGCTGCTGGTGCCATTGTCAGCTTGAAGCCCTCTTTTGATGCAAGCAGATGTTGCCAGGTGTGTTCAGCAGCTGTTGCTCAATGCTTATGCCAAGCTATTGTGTTCCTCATGGAACCAAGGAGCCATTGTGACACTGCAGGGGCTGATGGCATCAAGGAGGCAATTGTGACAGTACAGAACCTCCTAGAAACAAGGCTCCATTGTGACACCGTGGGGAATCATGGAATCACGGAGCCCATTGTGACACGACTGCATGGAACCAATGGTCCATGGTTACACGGCGGATTCAAGAAGAGCACGGTGACACCACGCAACATCATGGAACCGTACGTCCATTGTGACACAGCAAGGCCGCATGGAAACAAGGGGACCATTGTGGCAAAGCAGGGCCTAATGGAAGCATGGAGAGCATTGTGACATTGTGGGGAATCATGGAAACATGGAGAGCATTGTGACACTAAGGAAACTCCTGGAACCAAGATGACCACTGGCACATAATGGAACCTCATGGAAGCAAGCATCCATGATGACTTTGGAGGGCCTCAGGGACCACAGGACACATTGTGACACAGCAGGACCTGGTGGAACCAAGGAGCCTTTGTGATACTCCAGATCCACATGGAAGCCAGGGTGCACTGAGACACAGTGGGGCCTTGTTTGAACCAAAGACACCTCTGCAAAAAGCAGGCTAGCTCATAGAAGCAAGGAGTCCATTGTTACAACGTAAAAGCTATGCAACCAAGGGACCATTGTGACACTGCGGGGCCTCATGGAACCAATTGTCCATGATGACAGTGCGGATCAAAGGAGACCATGGTGACACTGCGGAACCTGATGGAACCAAGGAGCCATTGTGACACAGTGGGGCCTCATGGAATCAAGGAGACCATTGTGACCCAGGTGTTGCATGGGAAGGCAAGGAGCCATTGTGACACTTTGGGCTTCTTCCCTTGAGCTCTGCAGCTGGCTGTCCCAGCCCAGCGCACCATGTGCCACCTGCTCTCCTCAGGGCTCTGCCTGCACACAGCCCCAGGAGAAGTTTTCCTGTTTGCAAGGAAAGAATGGAAAAGCCGGAGCAGGTTTCCTAAACAACAAACCCCACTCAGGAGCCACATGCTCAGTACAGGCTGCCTGGAACGATGTCCCCTTTCTACAAGGGTCAGTGTGAGCAGGAATGATCTCTGGGAGCAGAATTCTCGGAGTCTTTCCACTGAATTCTCTCTCCCTGTGTCTTGGGGTGACTTTATCATGTGTATCCCCTATTGCTGCTCTATGCCCAGAAGTGAACTTTGTGCATTTCTGTGCCTTTCAACTGAGCCTGAGAGGGGGGAGAGGAAAAAAAACCGGACAAACTTCTCAGAGCGTTTGTTCAAGGACACACATACACACTCCTCTGCATCCTGCTTGCAGCAAGAGCAGAGGAAGCAACTTGGTTTCTTTTTAGCCAGTTTTCAGCTCCTTTTCTCTGGAGGGAGATGGAGAGTTGAACTTTGTTTTCCTGGGACTTCGGGGGTTTTTTTTCCCTTCTTCTCTTCTTGACTCTTTCAACATCAGAGCACATTGGGAGAATTTTCTCCCGAGGTGGGGGCCCTGAATGTGGGCCCATGAGCCAGCTGCAAGGAGGAGGAGAGAGACTACACCTACGGAAGTGTTGGGGTTCCTCCCCCCTGCCATGAGGTCATGGGAGAGGGGACCCTGGGGTAGAGGCATGGCCTGGGCACGGGGGGTCTCCCTGCTCCCTGCTCACATGTGCCCTAATCCTGTTCAGCACTGCTTATTTTGTGTTGCCCTGTGCCAGGAGGGCCCTGGTTGTGCTGTGATTGCTCAGTTCTTTGGCAGTGCCCCGCCCATGTGGCTGGAGAAGAAAGAGCTCTGAAACTTCTCTCAAGAATCGCTCCCTGTTTCTTTGCACGGGCCTCGCTGTCTATGGATGTTTCAGGAGACCCCACCGAAACACAGAAGGACTCTCAAATTATCCCAGCTTTCTCTGCACAGCGAGAGGTTTTAATATTTAGCATTGTTATCCTTTTCCTGTGTGTTTGTTAAAAAAATAGTTTTTATCTCTTTCACTTTCTTCCCAGGAAAGTTCTTTTTTCCAAAAACCTGGTGGGGGAGGGCTGGGTGTAACCTGCCTTCTATCAGAGGATATTTTCCTCCACATTTGTCCAAACCGGCACAGCCTGTCCTTTCCTGGGTGTCTGTTGCAGATGGAAGCTGCTGGTGCCATTGTCAGCTTGAAGCCCTCTTTTGATGCAAGCAGATGTTGCCAGGTGTGTTCAGCAGCTGTTGCTCAATGCTTATGCCAAGCTATTGTGTTCCTCATGGAACCAAGGAGCCATTGTGACACTGCAGGGGCTGATGGCATCAAGGAGGCAATTGTGACAGTACAGAACCTCCTAGAAACAAGGCTCCATTGTGACACCGTGGGGAATCATGGAATCACGGAGCCCATTGTGACACGGCTGCATGGAACCAATGGTCCATGGTTACACGGCGGATTCAAGAAGAGCACGGTGACACCACGCAACATCATGGAACCGTACGTCCATTGTGACACAGCGGGGCCGCATGGAAACAAGGGGACCATTGTGGCAAAGCAGGGCCTAATGGAAGCATGGAGAGCATTGTGACATTGTGGGGAATCATGGAAACATGGAGAGCATTGTGACACTAAGGAAACTCCTGGAACCAAGATGACCACTGGCACATAATGGAACCTCATGGAAGCAAGCATCCATGATGACTTTGGAGGGCCTCAGGGACCACAGGACCCATTGTGACACAGCAGGACCTGGTGGAACCAAGGAGCCTTTGTGATACTCCAGATCCACATGGAAGCCAGGGTGCACTGAGACACAGTGGGGCCTTGTTGGAACCAAAGACACCTCTGCAAAAAGCAGGCTAGCTCATAGAAGCAAGGAGTCCATTGTTACAACGTAAAAGCTATGCAACCAAGGGACCATTGTGACACTGCGGGGCCTCATGGAACCAATTGTCCATGATGACAGTGCGGATCAAAGGAGACCATGGTGACACTGCGGAACCTGATGGAACCAAGGAGCCATTGTGACACAGTGGGGCCTCATGGAATCAAGGAGACCATTGTGACCCAGGTGTTGCATGGGAAGGCAAGGAGCCATTGTGACACTTTGGGCTTCTTCCCTTGAGCTCTGCAGCTGGCTGTCCCAGCCCAGCGCACCATGTGCCACCTGCTCTCCTCAGGGCTCTGCCTGCACACAGCCCCAGGAGAAGTTTTCCTGTTTGCAAGGAAAGAATGGAAAAGCCGGAGCAGGTTTCCTAAACAACAAACCCCACTCAGGAGCCACATGCTCAGTACAGGCTGCCTGGAACGATGTCCCCTTTCTACAAGGGTCAGTGTGAGCAGGAATGAATGATCTCTGGGAGCAGAATTCTCGGAGTCTTTCCACTGAATTCTCTGTCCCTGTGTCTTGGGGTGACTTTATTGTGTGTATCCCCTATTGCTGCTCTATGCCCAGAAGTGAACTTTGTGCGTTTCTGTGCCTTTCAACTGAGCCTGAGAGGGGGGAGAGGAAAAAAACCGGACAAACTTCTCAGAGCGTTTGTTCAAGGACACACATACACACTCCTCTGCATCCTGCTTGCAGCAAGAGCAGAGGAAGCAACTTGGTTTCTTTTTAGCCAGTTTTCAGCTCCTTTTCTCTGGAGGGAGATGGAGAGTTGAACTTTGTTTTCCTGGGACTTCGGGGGTTTTTTTTCCCTTCTTCTCTTCTTGACTCTTTCAACATCAGAGCACATTGGGAGAATTTTCTCCCGAGGTGGGGGCCCTGAATGTGGGCCCATGAGCCAGCTGCAAGGAGGAGGAGAGAGACTACACCTCCGGAAGTGTTGGGGTTCCTCCCTCCTGCCATGAGGTCATGGGAGAGGGGACCCTGGGGTAGAGGCATGGCCTGGGCACGGGGTCTCCCTGCTCCCTGCTCACATGTGCCCTAATCCTGTTCAGCACTGCTTATTTTGTGTTGCCCTGTGCCAGGAGGGCCCTGGTTGTGCCGTGATTGCTCAGTTCTTTGGCAGTGCCCCGCCCATGTGGCTGGAGAAGAAAGAGCTCTGAAACTTCTCTCAAGAATCGCTCCCTATTTCTTTGCACGGGCCTCGCTGTCTATGGATGTTTCAGGAGACCCCACCGAAACACAGAAGGACTCTCAAATTATCCCAGCTTTCTCTGCACAGCGAGAGGTTTTAATATTTAGCATTGTTATCCTTTTCCTGTGTGTTTGTTAAAAAAATAGTTTTTATCTCTTTCACTTTCTTCCCAGGAAAGTTCTTTTTTCCAAAAACCTGGTGGGGGAGGGCTGGGTGTAACCTGCCTTCTATCAGAGGATATTTTCCTCCACATTTGTCCAAACCGGCACAGCCTGTCCTTTCCTGGGTGTCTGTTGCAGATGGAAGCTGCTGGTGCCATTGTCAGCTTGAAGCCCTCTTTTGATGCAAGCAGATGTTGCCAGGTGTGTTCAGCAGCTGTTGCTCAATGCTTATGCCAAGCTATTGTGTTCCTCATGGAACCAAGGAGCCATTGTGACACTGCAGGGGCTGATGGCATCAAGGAGGCAATTGTGACAGTACAGAACCTCCTAGAAACAAGGCTCCATTGTGACACCGTGGGGAATCATGGAATCACGGAGCCCATTGTGACACGGCTGCATGGAACCAATGGTCCATGGTTACACGGCGGATTCAAGAAGAGCACGGTGACACCACGCAACATCATGGAACCGTACGTCCATTGTGACACAGCAAGGCTGCATGGAAACAAGGGGACCATTGTGGCAAAGCAGGGCCTAATGGAAGCATGGAGAGCATTGTGACACTAAGGAAACTCCTGGAACCAAGATGACCACTGGCACATAATGGAACCTCATGGAAGCAAGCCTCCACGATGGTTTTGGAGGGCCTCAGGGACCACAGGACCCATTGTGACACAGCAGGACCTGGTGGAACCAAGGAGCCTTTGTGATACTCCACATCCACATGGAAGCCAGGGTGCACTGAGACACAGCGGGGCCTTGTTGGAACCAAAGACACCTCTGCAAAAAGCAGGCTAGCTCATAGAAGCAAGGAGTCCTTTGTTACAACATCAAACCTATGGAAGCAAGGGACCATTGTGACACTGCGGGGCCTCATGGAACCAATTGTCCATGATGACAGTGCGGATCAAAGGAGACCATGGTGACACTGCGGAACCTGATGGAACCAAGGAGCCATTGTGACACAGTGGGGCCTCATGGAATCAAGGAGACCATTGTGACCCAGGTGTTGCATGGGAAGGCAAGGAGCCATTGTGACACTTTGGGCTTCTTCCCTTGAGCTCTGCAGCTGGCTGTCCCAGCCCAGCGCACCATGTGCCACCTGCTCTCCTCAGGGCTCTGCCTGCACACAGCCCCAGGAGAAGTTTTCCTGTTTGCAAGGAAAGAATGGAAAAGCCGGAGCAGGTTTCCTAAACAACAAACCCCACTCAGGAGCCACATGCTCAGTACAGGCTGCCTGGAACGATGTCCCCTTTCTACAAGGGTCAGTGTGAGCAGGAATGAATGATCTCTGGGAGCAGAATTCTCGGAGTCTTTCCACTGAATTCTCTCTCCCTGTGTCTTGGGGTGACTTTATCATGTGTATCCCCTATTGCTGCTCTATGCCCAGAAGTGAACTTTGTGCATTTCTGTGCCTTTCAACTGAGCCTGAGAGGGGGGAGAGGAAAAAAAACCGGACAAACTTCTCAGAGCGTTTGTTCAAGGACACACATACACACTCCTCTGCATCCTGCTTGCAGCAAGAGCAGAGGAAGCAACTTGGTTTCTTTTTAGCCAGTTTTCAGCTCCTTTTCTCTGGAGGGAGATGGAGAGTTGAACTTTGTTTTCCTGGGACTTCGGGGGTTTTTTTTCCCTTCTTCTCTTCTTGACTCTTTCAACATCAGAGCACATTGGGAGAATTTTCTCCCGAGGTGGGGGCCCTGAATGTGGGCCCATGAGCCAGCTGCAAGGAGGAGGAGAGAGACTACACCTCCGGAAGTGTTGGGGTTCCTCCCTCCTGCCATGAGGTCATGGGAGAGGGGACCCTGGGGTAGAGGCATGGCCTGGGCACGGGGTCTCCCTGCTCCCTGCTCACATGTGCCCTAATCCTGTTCAGCACTGCTTATTGGTGTTGCCCTGTGCGAGGAGGGCCCTGGTTGTCCCTTGATTGCTCAGTTCTTTGGCAGTGCCCCGCCCATGTGGCTGGAGAAGAAAGAGCTCTGAAACTTCTCTCAAGAATCGCTCCCTGTTTCTTTGCACGGGCCTCGCTGTCTATGGATGTTTCAGGAGACCCCACCGAAACACAGAAGGACTCTCAAATTATCCCAGCTTTCTCTGCACAGCGAGAGGTTTTAATATTTAGCATTGTTATCCTTTTCCTGTGTGTTTGTTAAAAAAATAGGTTTTATCTCTTTCACTTTCTTCCCAGGAAAGTTCTTTTTTCCAAAAACCTGGTGGGGGAGGGCTGGGTGTAACCTGCCTTCTATCAGAGGATATTTTCCTCCACATTTGTCCAAACCGGCACAGCCTGTCCTTTCCTGGGTCTCTGTTGCAGATGGAAGCTGCTGGTGCCATTGTCAGCTTGAAGCCCTCTTTTGATGCAAGCAGATGTTGCCAGGTGTGTTCAGCAGCTGTTGCTCAATGCTTATGCCAAGCTATTGTGTTCCTCATGGAACCAAGGAGCCATTGTGACACTGCAGGGGCTGATGGCATCAAGGAGGCAATTGTGACAGTACAGAACCTCCTAGAAACAAGGCTCCATTGTGACACCGTGGGGAATCATGGAATCACGGAGCCCATTGTGACACGGCTGCATGGAACCAATGGTCCATGGTTACACGGCGGATTCAAGAAGAGCACGGTGACACCACGCAACATCATGGAACCGTACGTCCATTGTGACACAGCAAGGCCGCATGGAAACAAGGGGACCATTGTGGCAAAGCAGGGCCTAATGGAAGCATGGAGAGCATTGTGACACTAAGGAAACTCCTGGAACCAAGATGACCACTGGCACATAATGGAACCTCATGGAAGCAAGCCTCCACGATGGTTTTGGAGGGCCTCAGGGACCACAGGACCCATTGTGACACAGCAGGACCTGGTGGAACCAAGGAGCCTTTGTGATACTCCACATCCACATGGAAGCCAGGGTGCACTGAGACACAGCGGGGCCTTGTTGGAACCAAAGACACCTCTGCAAAAAGCAGGCTAGCTCATAGAAGCAAGGAGTCCTTTGTTACAACATCAAACCTATGGAAGCAAGGGACCATTGTGACACTGCGGGGCCTCATGGAACCAATTGTCCATGATGACAGTGCGGATCAAAGGAGACCATGGTGACACTGCGGAACCTGATGGAACCAAGGAGCCATTGTGACACAGTGGGGCCTCATGGAATCAAGGAGACCATTGTGACCCAGGTGTTGCATGGGAAGGCAAGGAGCCATTGTGACACTTTGGGCTTCTTCCCTTGAGCTCTGCAGCTGGCTGTCCCAGCCCAGCGCACCATGTGCCACCTGCTCTCCTCAGGGCTCTGCCTGCACACAGCCCCAGGAGAAGTTTTCCTGTTTGCAAGGAAAGAATGGAAAAGCCGGAGCAGGTTTCCTAAACAACAAACCCCACTCAGGAGCCACATGCTCAGTACAGGCTGCCTGGAACGATGTCCCCTTTCTACAAGGGTCAGTGTGAGCAGGAATGATCTCTGGGAGCAGAATTCTCGGAGTCTTTCCACTGAATTCTCTCTCCCTGTGTCTTGGGGTGACTTTATCATGTGTATCCCCTATTGCTGCTCTATGCCCAGAAGTGAACTTTGTGCATTTCTGTGCCTTTCAACTGAGCCTGAGAGGGGGGAGAGGAAAAAAAACCGGACAAACTTCTCAGAGCGTTTGTTCAAGGACACACATACACACTCCTCTGCACCCTGCTTGCAGCAAGAGCAGAGGAAGCAACTTGGTTTCTTTTTAGCCAGTTTTCAGCTCCTTTTCTCTGGAGGGAGATGGAGAGTTGAACTTTGTTTTCCTGGGACTTCGGGGGTTTTTTTTCCCTTCTTCTCTTCTTGACTCTTTCAACATCAGAGCACATTGGGAGAATTTTCTCCCGAGGTGGGGGCCCTGAATGTGGGCCCATGAGCCAGCTGCAAGGAGGAGGAGAGAGACTACACCTACGGAAGTGTTGGGGTTCCTCCCCCCTGCCATGAGGTCATGGGAGAGGGGACCCTGGGGTAGAGGCATGGCCTGGGCACGGGGGGTCTCCCTGCTCCCTGCTCACATGTGCCCTAATCCTGTTCAGCACTGCTTATTTTGTGTTGCCCTGTGCCAGGAGGGCCCTGGTTGTGCTGTGATTGCTCAGTTCTTTGGCAGTGCCCCGCCCATGTGGCTGGAGAAGAAAGAGCTCTGAAACTTCTCTCAAGAATCGCTCCCTGTTTCTTTGCACGGGCCTCGCTGTCTATGGATGTTTCAGGAGACCCCACCGAAACACAGAAGGACTCTCAAATTATCCCAGCTTTCTCTGCACAGCGAGAGGTTTTAATATTTAGCATTGTTATCCTTTTCCTGTGTGTTTGTTAAAAAAATAGTTTTTATCTCTTTCACTTTCTTCCCAGGAAAGTTCTTTTTTCCAAAAACCTGGTGGGGGAGGGCTGGGTGTAACCTGCCTTCTATCAGAGGATATTTTCCTCCACATTTGTCCAAACCGGCACAGCCTGTCCTTTCCTGGGTGTCTGTTGCAGATGGAAGCTGCTGGTGCCATTGTCAGCTTGAAGCCCTCTTTTGATGCAAGCAGATGTTGCCAGGTGTGTTCAGCAGCTGTTGCTCAATGCTTATGCCAAGCTATTGTGTTCCTCATGGAACCAAGGAGCCATTGTGACACTGCAGGGGCTGATGGCATCAAGGAGGCAATTGTGACAGTACAGAACCTCCTAGAAACAAGGCTCCATTGTGACACCGTGGGGAATCATGGAATCACGGAGCCCATTGTGACACGGCTGCATGGAACCAATGGTCCATGGTTACACGGCGGATTCAAGAAGAGCACGGTGACACCACGCAACATCATGGAACCGTACGTCCATTGTGACACAGCAAGGCCGCATGGAAACAAGGGGACCATTGTGGCAAAGCAGGGCCTAATGGAAGCATGGAGAGCATTGTGACACTAAGGAAACTCCTGGAACCAAGATGACCACTGGCACATAATGGAACCTCATGGAAGCAAGCCTCCACGATGGTTTTGGAGGGCCTCAGGGACCACAGGACCCATTGTGACACAGCAGGACCTGGTGGAACCAAGGAGCCTTTGTGATACTCCACATCCACATGGAAGCCAGGGTGCACTGAGACACAGCGGGGCCTTGTTGGAACCAAAGACACCTCTGCAAAAAGCAGGCTAGCTCATAGAAGCAAGGAGTCCTTTGTTACAACATCAAACCTATGGAAGCAAGGGACCATTGTGACACTGCGGGGCCTCATGGAACCAATTGTCCATGATGACAGTGCGGATCAAAAGAGACCATGGTGACACTGCGGAACCTGATGGAACCAAGGAGCCATTGTGACACAGTGGGGCCTCATGGAATCAAGGAGACCATTGTGACCCAGGTGTTGCATGTGAAGGCAAGGAGCCATTGTGACACTTTGGGCTTCTTCCCTTGAGCTCTGCAGCTGGCTGTCCCAGCCCAGCGCACCATGTGCCACCTGCTCTCCTCAGGGCTCTGCCTGCACACAGCCCCAGGAGAAGTTTTCCTGTTTGCAAGGAAAGAATGGAAAAGCCGGAGCAGGTTTCCTAAACAACAAACCCCACTCAGGAGCCACATGCTCAGTACAGGCTGCCTGGAACGATGTCCCCTTTCTACAAGGGTCAGTGTGAGCAGGAATGAATGATCTCTGGGAGCAGAATTCTCGGAGTCTTTCCACTGAATTCTCTCTCCCTGTGTCTTGGGGTGACTTTATCATGTGTATCCCCTATTGCTGCTCTATGCCCAGAAGTGAACTTTGTGCATTTCTGTGCCTTTCAACTGAGCCTGAGAGGGGGGAGAGGAAAAAAAACCGGACAAACTTCTCAGAGCGTTTGTTCAAGGACACACATACACACTCCTCTGCATCCTGCTTGCAGCAAGAGCAGAGGAAGCAACTTGGTTTCTTTTTAGCCAGTTTTCAGCTCCTTTTCTCTGGAGGGAGATGGAGAGTTGAACTTTGTTTTCCTGGGACTTCGGGGGTTTTTTTTCCCTTCTTCTCTTCTTGACTCTTTCAACATCAGAGCACATTGGGAGAATTTTCTCCCGAGGTGGGGGCCCTGAATGTGGGCCCATGAGCCAGCTGCAAGGAGGAGGAGAGAGACTACACCTACGGAAGTGTTGGGGTTCCTCCCTCCTGCCATGAGGTCATGGGAGAGGGGACCCTGGGGTAGAGGCATGGCCTGGGCACGGGGTCTCCCTGCTCCCTGCTCACATGTGCCCTAATCCTGTTCAGCACTGCTTATTGGTGTTGCCCTGTGCGAGGAGGGCCCTGGTTGTCCCTTGATTGCTCAGTTCTTTGGCAGTGCCCCGCCCATGTGGCTGGAGAAGAAAGAGCTCTGAAACTTCTCTCAAGAATCGCTCCCTATTTCTTTGCACGGGCCTCGCTGTCTATGGATGTTTCAGGAGACCCCACCGAAACACAGAAGGACTCTCAAATTATCCCAGCTTTCTCTGCACAGCGAGAGGTTTTAATATTTAGCATTGTTATCCTTTTCCTGTGTGTTTGTTAAAAAAATAGTTTTTATCTCTTTCACTTTCTTCCCAGGAAAGTTCTTTTTTCCAAAAACCTGGTGGGGGAGGGCTGGGTGTAACCTGCCTTCTATCAGAGGATATTTTCCTCCACATTTGTCCAAACCGGCACAGCCTGTCCTTTCCTGGGTGTCTGTTGCAGATGGAAGCTGCTGGTGCCATTGTCAGCTTGAAGCCCTCTTTTGATGCAAGCAGATGTTGCCAGGTGTGTTCAGCAGCTGTTGCTCAATGCTTATGCCAAGCTATTGTGTTCCTCATGGAACCAAGGAGCCATTGTGACACTGCAGGGGCTGATGGCATCAAGGAGGCAATTGTGACAGTACAGAACCTCCTAGAAACAAGGCTCCATTGTGACACCGTGGGGAATCATGGAATCACGGAGCCCATTGTGACACGGCTGCATGGAACCAATGGTCCATGGTTACACGGCGGATTCAAGAAGAGCACGGTGACACCACGCAACATCATGGAACCGTACGTCCATTGTGACACAGCAAGGCCGCATGGAAACAAGGGGACCATTGTGGCAAAGCAGGGCCTAATGGAAGCATGGAGAGCATTGTGACACTAAGGAAACTCCTGGAACCAAGATGACCACTGGCACATAATGGAACCTCATGGAAGCAAGCCTCCACGATGGTTTTGGAGGGCCTCAGGGACCACAGGACCCATTGTGACACAGCAGGACCTGGTGGAACCAAGGAGCCTTTGTGATACTCCACATCCACATGGAAGCCAGGGTGCACTGAGACACAGCGGGGCCTTGTTGGAACCAAAGACACCTCTGCAAAAAGCAGGCTAGCTCATAGAAGCAAGGAGTCCTTTGTTACAACATCAAACCTATGGAAGCAAGGGACCATTGTGACACTGCGGGGCCTCATGGAACCAATTGTCCATGATGACAGTGCGGATCAAAGGAGACCATGGTGACACTGCGGAACCTGATGGAACCAAGGAGCCATTGTGACACAGTGGGGCCTCATGGAATCAAGGAGACCATTGTGACCCAGGTGTTGCATGGGAAGGCAAGGAGCCATTGTGACACTTTGGGCTTCTTCCCTTGAGCTCTGCAGCTGGCTGTCCCAGCCCAGCGCACCATGTGCCACCTGCTCTCCTCAGGGCTCTGCCTGCACACAGCCCCAGGAGAAGTTTTCCTGTTTGCAAGGAAAGAATGGAAAAGCCGGAGCAGGTTTCCTAAACAACAAACCCCACTCAGGAGCCACATGCTCAGTACAGGCTGCCTGGAACGATGTCCCCTTTCTACAAGGGTCAGTGTGAGCAGGAATGATCTCTGGGAGCAGAATTCTCGGAGTCTTTCCACTGAATTCTCTCTCCCTGTGTCTTGGGGTGACTTTATCATGTGTATCCCCTATTGCTGCTCTATGCCCAGAAGTGAACTTTGTGCATTTCTGTGCCTTTCAACTGAGCCTGAGAGGGGGGAGAGGAAAAAAAACCGGACAAACTTCTCAGAGCGTTTGTTCAAGGACACACATACACACTCCTCTGCACCCTGCTTGCAGCAAGAGCAGAGGAAGCAACTTGGTTTCTTTTTAGCCAGTTTTCAGCTCCTTTTCTCTGGAGGGAGATGGAGAGTTGAACTTTGTTTTCCTGGGACTTCGGGGGTTTTTTTTCCCTTCTTCTCTTCTTGACTCTTTCAACATCAGAGCACATTGGGAGAATTTTCTCCCGAGGTGGGGGCCCTGAATGTGGGCCCATGAGCCAGCTGCAAGGAGGAGGAGAGAGACTACACCTACGGAAGTGTTGGGGTTCCTCCCCCCTGCCATGAGGTCATGGGAGAGGGGACCCTGGGGTAGAGGCATGGCCTGGGCACGGGGGGTCTCCCTGCTCCCTGCTCACATGTGCCCTAATCCTGTTCAGCACTGCTTATTTTGTGTTGCCCTGTGCCAGGAGGGCCCTGGTTGTGCTGTGATTGCTCAGTTCTTTGGCAGTGCCCCGCCCATGTGGCTGGAGAAGAAAGAGCTCTGAAACTTCTCTCAAGAATCGCTCCCTGTTTCTTTGCACGGGCCTCGCTGTCTATGGATGTTTCAGGAGACCCCACCGAAACACAGAAGGACTCTCAAATTATCCCAGCTTTCTCTGCACAGCGAGAGGTTTTAATATTTAGCATTGTTATCCTTTTCCTGTGTGTTTGTTAAAAAAATAGTTTTTATCTCTTTCACTTTCTTCCCAGGAAAGTTCTTTTTTCCAAAAACCTGGTGGGGGAGGGCTGGGTGTAACCTGCCTTCTATCAGAGGATATTTTCCTCCACATTTGTCCAAACCGGCACAGCCTGTCCTTTCCTGGGTGTCTGTTGCAGATGGAAGCTGCTGGTGCCATTGTCAGCTTGAAGCCCTCTTTTGATGCAAGCAGATGTTGCCAGGTGTGTTCAGCAGCTGTTGCTCAATGCTTATGCCAAGCTATTGTGTTCCTCATGGAACCAAGGAGCCATTGTGACACTGCAGGGGCTGATGGCATCAAGGAGGCAATTGTGACAGTACAGAACCTCCTAGAAACAAGGCTCCATTGTGACACCGTGGGGAATCATGGAATCACGGAGCCCATTGTGACACGGCTGCATGGAACCAATGGTCCATGGTTACACGGCGGATTCAAGAAGAGCACGGTGACACCACGCAACATCATGGAACCGTACGTCCATTGTGACACAGCAAGGCCGCATGGAAACAAGGGGACCATTGTGGCAAAGCAGGGCCTAATGGAAGCATGGAGAGCATTGTGACACTAAGGAAACTCCTGGAACCAAGATGACCACTGGCACATAATGGAACCTCATGGAAGCAAGCCTCCACGATGGTTTTGGAGGGCCTCAGGGACCACAGGACCCATTGTGACACAGCAGGACCTGGTGGAACCAAGGAGCCTTTGTGATACTCCACATCCACATGGAAGCCAGGGTGCACTGAGACACAGCGGGGCCTTGTTGGAACCAAAGACACCTCTGCAAAAAGCAGGCTAGCTCATAGAAGCAAGGAGTCCTTTGTTACAACATCAAACCTATGGAAGCAAGGGACCATTGTGACACTGCGGGGCCTCATGGAACCAATTGTCCATGATGACAGTGCGGATCAAAAGAGACCATGGTGACACTGCGGAACCTGATGGAACCAAGGAGCCATTGTGACACAGTGGGGCCTCATGGAATCAAGGAGACCATTGTGACCCAGGTGTTGCATGTGAAGGCAAGGAGCCATTGTGACACTTTGGGCTTCTTCCCTTGAGCTCTGCAGCTGGCTGTCCCAGCCCAGCGCACCATGTGCCACCTGCTCTCCTCAGGGCTCTGCCTGCACACAGCCCCAGGAGAAGTTTTCCTGTTTGCAAGGAAAGAATGGAAAAGCCGGAGCAGGTTTCCTAAACAACAAACCCCACTCAGGAGCCACATGCTCAGTACAGGCTGCCTGGAACGATGTCCCCTTTCTACAAGGGTCAGTGTGAGCAGGAATGAATGATCTCTGGGAGCAGAATTCTCGGAGTCTTTCCACTGAATTCTCTCTCCCTGTGTCTTGGGGTGACTTTATCATGTGTATCCCCTATTGCTGCTCTATGCCCAGAAGTGAACTTTGTGCATTTCTGTGCCTTTCAACTGAGCCTGAGAGGGGGGAGAGGAAAAAAAACCGGACAAACTTCTCAGAGCGTTTGTTCAAGGACACACATACACACTCCTCTGCATCCTGCTTGCAGCAAGAGCAGAGGAAGCAACTTGGTTTCTTTTTAGCCAGTTTTCAGCTCCTTTTCTCTGGAGGGAGATGGAGAGTTGAACTTTGTTTTCCTGGGACTTCGGGGGTTTTTTTTCCCTTCTTCTCTTCTTGACTCTTTCAACATCAGAGCACATTGGGAGAATTTTCTCCCGAGGTGGGGGCCCTGAATGTGGGCCCATGAGCCAGCTGCAAGGAGGAGGAGAGAGACTACACCTCCGGAAGTGTTGGGGTTCCTCCCTCCTGCCATGAGGTCATGGGAGAGGGGACCCTGGGGTAGAGGCATGGCCTGGGCACGGGGTCTCCCTGCTCCCTGCTCACATGTGCCCTAATCCTGTTCAGCACTGCTTATTGGTGTTGCCCTGTGCGAGGAGGGCCCTGGTTGTCCCTTGATTGCTCAGTTCTTTGGCAGTGCCCCGCCCATGTGGCTGGAGAAGAAAGAGCTCTGAAACTTCTCTCAAGAATCGCTCCCTATTTCTTTGCACGGGCCTCGCTGTCTATGGATGTTTCAGGAGACCCCACCGAAACACAGAAGGACTCTCAAATTATCCCAGCTTTCTCTGCACAGCGAGAGGTTTTAATATTTAGCATTGTTATCCTTTTCCTGTGTGTTTGTTAAAAAAATAGTTTTTATCTCTTTCACTTTCTTCCCAGGAAAGTTCTTTTTTCCAAAAACCTGGTGGGGGAGGGCTGGGTGTAACCTGCCTTCTATCAGAGGATATTTTCCTCCACATTTGTCCAAACCGGCACAGCCTGTCCTTTCCTGGGTGTCTGTTGCAGATGGAAGCTGCTGGTGCCATTGTCAGCTTGAAGCCCTCTTTTGATGCAAGCAGATGTTGCCAGGTGTGTTCAGCAGCTGTTGCTCAATGCTTATGCCAAGCTATTGTGTTCCTCATGGAACCAAGGAGCCATTGTGACACTGCAGGGGCTGATGGCATCAAGGAGGCAATTGTGACAGTACAGAACCTCCTAGAAACAAGGCTCCATTGTGACACCGTGGGGAATCATGGAATCACGGAGCCCATTGTGACACGGCTGCATGGAACCAATGGTCCATGGTTACACGGCGGATTCAAGAAGAGCACGGTGACACCACGCAACATCATGGAACCGTACGTCCATTGTGACACAGCAAGGCCGCATGGAAACAAGGGGACCATTGTGGCAAAGCAGGGCCTAATGGAAGCATGGAGAGCATTGTGACACTAAGGAAACTCCTGGAACCAAGATGACCACTGGCACATAATGGAACCTCATGGAAGCAAGCCTCCACGATGGTTTTGGAGGGCCTCAGGGACCACAGGACCCATTGTGACACAGCAGGACCTGGTGGAACCAAGGAGCCTTTGTGATACTCCACATCCACATGGAAGCCAGGGTGCACTGAGACACAGCGGGGCCTTGTTGGAACCAAAGACACCTCTGCAAAAAGCAGGCTAGCTCATAGAAGCAAGGAGTCCTTTGTTACAACATCAAACCTATGGAAGCAAGGGACCATTGTGACACTGCGGGGCCTCATGGAACCAATTGTCCATGATGACAGTGCGGATCAAAGGAGACCATGGTGACACTGCGGAACCTGATGGAACCAAGGAGCCATTGTGACACAGTGGGGCCTCATGGAATCAAGGAGACCATTGTGACCCAGGTGTTGCATGGGAAGGCAAGGAGCCATTGTGACACTTTGGGCTTCTTCCCTTGAGCTCTGCAGCTGGCTGTCCCAGCCCAGCGCACCATGTGCCACCTGCTCTCCTCAGGGCTCTGCCTGCACACAGCCCCAGGAGAAGTTTTCCTGTTTGCAAGGAAAGAATGGAAAAGCCGGAGCAGGTTTCCTAAACAACAAACCCCACTCAGGAGCCACATGCTCAGTACAGGCTGCCTGGAACGATGTCCCCTTTCTACAAGGGTCAGTGTGAGCAGGAATGATCTCTGGGAGCAGAATTCTCGGAGTCTTTCCACTGAATTCTCTCTCCCTGTGTCTTGGGGTGACTTTATCATGTGTATCCCCTATTGCTGCTCTATGCCCAGAAGTGAACTTTGTGCATTTCTGTGCCTTTCAACTGAGCCTGAGAGGGGGGAGAGGAAAAAAAACCGGACAAACTTCTCAGAGCGTTTGTTCAAGGACACACATACACACTCCTCTGCATCCTGCTTGCAGCAAGAGCAGAGGAAGCAACTTGGTTTCTTTTTAGCCAGTTTTCAGCTCCTTTTCTCTGGAGGGAGATGGAGAGTTGAACTTTGTTTTCCTGGGACTTCGGGGGTTTTTTTTCCCTTCTTCTCTTCTTGACTCTTTCAACATCAGAGCACATTGGGAGAATTTTCTCCCGAGGTGGGGGCCCTGAATGTGGGCCCATGAGCCAGCTGCAAGGAGGAGGAGAGAGACTACACCTACGGAAGTGTTGGGGTTCCTCCCCCCTGCCATGAGGTCATGGGAGAGGGGACCCTGGGGTAGAGGCATGGCCTGGGCACGGGGGGTCTCCCTGCTCCCTGCTCACATGTGCCCTAATCCTGTTCAGCACTGCTTATTTTGTGTTGCCCTGTGCCAGGAGGGCCCTGGTTGTGCTGTGATTGCTCAGTTCTTTGGCAGTGCCCCGCCCATGTGGCTGGAGAAGAAAGAGCTCTGAAACTTCTCTCAAGAATCGCTCCCTGTTTCTTTGCACGGGCCTCGCTGTCTATGGATGTTTCAGGAGACCCCACCGAAACACAGAAGGACTCTCAAATTATCCCAGCTTTCTCTGCACAGCGAGAGGTTTTAATATTTAGCATTGTTATCCTTTTCCTGTGTGTTTGTTAAAAAAATAGTTTTTATCTCTTTCACTTTCTTCCCAGGAAAGTTCTTTTTTCCAAAAACCTGGTGGGGGAGGGCTGGGTGTAACCTGCCTTCTATCAGAGGATATTTTCCTCCACATTTGTCCAAACCGGCACAGCCTGTCCTTTCCTGGGTGTCTGTTGCAGATGGAAGCTGCTGGTGCCATTGTCAGCTTGAAGCCCTCTTTTGATGCAAGCAGATGTTGCCAGGTGTGTTCAGCAGCTGTTGCTCAATGCTTATGCCAAGCTATTGTGTTCCTCATGGAACCAAGGAGCCATTGTGACACTGCAGGGGCTGATGGCATCAAGGAGGCAATTGTGACAGTACAGAACCTCCTAGAAACAAGGCTCCATTGTGACACCGTGGGGAATCATGGAATCACGGAGCCCATTGTGACACGGCTGCATGGAACCAATGGTCCATGGTTACACGGCGGATTCAAGAAGAGCACGGTGACACCACGCAACATCATGGAACCGTACGTCCATTGTGACACAGCAAGGCCGCATGGAAACAAGGGGACCATTGTGGCAAAGCAGGGCCTAATGGAAGCATGGAGAGCATTGTGACACTAAGGAAACTCCTGGAACCAAGATGACCACTGGCACATAATGGAACCTCATGGAAGCAAGCCTCCACGATGGTTTTGGAGGGCCTCAGGGACCACAGGACCCATTGTGACACAGCAGGACCTGGTGGAACCAAGGAGCCTTTGTGATACTCCACATCCACATGGAAGCCAGGGTGCACTGAGACACAGCGGGGCCTTGTTGGAACCAAAGACACCTCTGCAAAAAGCAGGCTAGCTCATAGAAGCAAGGAGTCCTTTGTTACAACATCAAACCTATGGAAGCAAGGGACCATTGTGACACTGCGGGGCCTCATGGAACCAATTGTCCATGATGACAGTGCGGATCAAAGGAGACCATGGTGACACTGCGGAACCTGATGGAACCAAGGAGCCATTGTGACACAGTGGGGCCTCATGGAATCAAGGAGACCATTGTGACCCAGGTGTTGCATGTGAAGGCAAGGAGCCATTGTGACACTTTGGGCTTCTTCCCTTGAGCTCTGCAGCTGGCTGTCCCAGCCCAGCGCACCATGTGCCACCTGCTCTCCTCAGGGCTCTGCCTGCACACAGCCCCAGGAGAAGTTTTCCTGTTTGCAAGGAAAGAATGGAAAAGCCGGAGCAGGTTTCCTAAACAACAAACCCCACTCAGGAGCCACATGCTCAGTACAGGCTGCCTGGAACGATGTCCCCTTTCTACAAGGGTCAGTGTGAGCAGGAATGAATGATCTCTGGGAGCAGAATTCTCGGAGTCTTTCCACTGAATTCTCTCTCCCTGTGTCTTGGGGTGACTTTATCATGTGTATCCCCTATTGCTGCTCTATGCCCAGAAGTGAACTTTGTGCATTTCTGTGCCTTTCAACTGAGCCTGAGAGGGGGGAGAGGAAAAAAAACCGGACAAACTTCTCAGAGCGTTTGTTCAAGGACACACATACACACTCCTCTGCATCCTGCTTGCAGCAAGAGCAGAGGAAGCAACTTGGTTTCTTTTTAGCCAGTTTTCAGCTCCTTTTCTCTGGAGGGAGATGGAGAGTTGAACTTTGTTTTCCTGGGACTTCGGGGGTTTTTTTTCCCTTCTTCTCTTCTTGACTCTTTCAACATCAGAGCACATTGGGAGAATTTTCTCCCGAGGTGGGGGCCCTGAATGTGGGCCCATGAGCCAGCTGCAAGGAGGAGGAGAGAGACTACACCTACGGAAGTGTTGGGGTTCCTCCCTCCTGCCATGAGGTCATGGGAGAGGGGACCCTGGGGTAGAGGCATGGCCTGGGCACGGGGTCTCCCTGCTCCCTGCTCACATGTGCCCTAATCCTGTTCAGCACTGCTTATTGGTGTTGCCCTGTGCGAGGAGGGCCCTGGTTGTCCCTTGATTGCTCAGTTCTTTGGCAGTGCCCCGCCCATGTGGCTGGAGAAGAAAGAGCTCTGAAACTTCTCTCAAGAATCGCTCCCTATTTCTTTGCACGGGCCTCGCTGTCTATGGATGTTTCAGGAGACCCCACCGAAACACAGAAGGACTCTCAAATTATCCCAGCTTTCTCTGCACAGCGAGAGGTTTTAATATTTAGCATTGTTATCCTTTTCCTGTGTGTTTGTTAAAAAAATAGTTTTTATCTCTTTCACTTTCTTCCCAGGAAAGTTCTTTTTTCCAAAAACCTGGTGGGGGAGGGCTGGGTGTAACCTGCCTTCTATCAGAGGATATTTTCCTCCACATTTGTCCAAACCGGCACAGCCTGTCCTTTCCTGGGTGTCTGTTGCAGATGGAAGCTGCTGGTGCCATTGTCAGCTTGAAGCCCTCTTTTGATGCAAGCAGATGTTGCCAGGTGTGTTCAGCAGCTGTTGCTCAATGCTTATGCCAAGCTATTGTGTTCCTCATGGAACCAAGGAGCCATTGTGACACTGCAGGGGCTGATGGCATCAAGGAGGCAATTGTGACAGTACAGAACCTCCTAGAAACAAGGCTCCATTGTGACACCGTGGGGAATCATGGAATCACGGAGCCCATTGTGACACGGCTGCATGGAACCAATGGTCCATGGTTACACGGCGGATTCAAGAAGAACACGGTGACACCACGCAACATCATGGAACCGTACGTCCATTGTGACACAGCAAGGCCGCATGGAAACAAGGGGACCATTGTGGCAAAGCAGGGCCTAATGGAAGCATGGAGAGCATTGTGACACTAAGGAAACTCCTGGAACCAAGATGACCACTGGCACATAATGGAACCTCATGGAAGCAAGCCTCCACGATGGTTTTGGAGGGCCTCAGGGACCACAGGACCCATTGTGACACAGCAGGACCTGGTGGAACCAAGGAGCCTTTGTGATACTCCACATCCACATGGAAGCCAGGGTGCACTGAGACACAGCGGGGCCTTGTTGGAACCAAAGACACCTCTGCAAAAAGCAGGCTAGCTCATAGAAGCAAGGAGTCCTTTGTTACAACATCAAACCTATGGAAGCAAGGGACCATTGTGACACTGCGGGGCCTCATGGAACCAATTGTCCATGATGACAGTGCGGATCAAAGGAGACCATGGTGACACTGCGGAACCTGATGGAACCAAGGAGCCATTGTGACACAGTGGGGCCTCATGGAATCAAGGAGACCATTGTGACCCAGGTGTTGCATGTGAAGGCAAGGAGCCATTGTGACACTTTGGGCTTCTTCCCTTGAGCTCTGCAGCTGGCTGTCCCAGCCCAGCGCACCATGTGCCACCTGCTCTCCTCAGGGCTCTGCCTGCACACAGCCCCAGGAGAAGTTTTCCTGTTTGCAAGGAAAGAATGGAAAAGCCGGAGCAGGTTTCCTAAACAACAAACCCCACTCAGGAGCCACATGCTCAGTACGGGCTGCCTGGAACGATGTCCCCTTTCTACAAGGGTCAGTGTGAGCAGGAATGAATGATCTCTGGGAGCAGAATTCTCGGAGTCTTTCCACTGAATTCTCTCTCCCTGTGTCTTGGGGTGACTTTATCATGTGTATCCCCTATTGCTGCTCTATGCCCAGAAGTGAACTTTGTGCATTTCTGTGCCTTTCAACTGAGCCTGAGAGGGGGGAGAGGAAAAAAAACCGGACAAACTTCTCAGAGCGTTTGTTCAAGGACACACATACACACTCCTCTGCATCCTGCTTGCAGCAAGAGCAGAGGAAGCAACTTGGTTTCTTTTTAGCCAGTTTTCAGCTCCTTTTCTCTGGAGGGAGATGGAGAGTTGAACTTTGTTTTCCTGGGACTTCGGGGGTTTTTTTTCCCTTCTTCTCTTCTTGACTCTTTCAACATCAGAGCACATTGGGAGAATTTTCTCCCGAGGTGGGGGCCCTGAATGTGGGCCCATGAGCCAGCTGCAAGGAGGAGGAGAGAGACTACACCTCCGGAAGTGTTGGGGTTCCTCCCTCCTGCCATGAGGTCATGGGAGAGGGGACCCTGGGGTAGAGGCATGGCCTGGGCACGGGGTCTCCCTGCTCCCTGCTCACATGTGCCCTAATCCTGTTCAGCACTGCTTATTGGTGTTGCCCTGTGCGAGGAGGGCCCTGGTTGTCCCTTGATTGCTCAGTTCTTTGGCAGTGCCCCGCCCATGTGGCTGGAGAAGAAAGAGCTCTGAAACTTCTCTCAAGAATCGCTCCCTATTTCTTTGCACGGGCCTCGCTGTCTATGGATGTTTCAGGAGACCCCACCGAAACACAGAAGGACTCTCAAATTATCCCAGCTTTCTCTGCACAGCGAGAGGTTTTAATATTTAGCATTGTTATCCTTTTCCTGTGTGTTTGTTAAAAAAATAGTTTTTATCTCTTTCACTTTCTTCCCAGGAAAGTTCTTTTTTCCAAAAACCTGGTGGGGGAGGGCTGGGTGTAACCTGCCTTCTGTCAGAGGATATTTTCCTCCACATTTGTCCAAACCGGCACAGCCTGTCCTTTCCTGGGTGTCTGTTGCAGATGGAAGCTGCTGGTGCCATTGTCAGCTTGAAGCCCTCTTTTGATGCAAGCAGATGTTGCCAGGTGTGTTCAGCAGCTGTTGCTCAATGCTTATGCCAAGCTATTGTGTTCCTCATGGAACCAAGGAGCCATTGTGACACTGCAGGGGCTGATGGCATCAAGGAGGCAATTGTGACAGTACAGAACCTCCTAGAAACAAGGCTCCATTGTGACACCGTGGGGAATCATGGAATCACGGAGCCCATTGTGACACGGCTGCATGGAACCAATGGTCCATGGTTACACGGCGGATTCAAGAAGAGCACGGTGACACCACGCAACATCATGGAACCGTACGTCCATTGTGACACAGCAAGGCCGCATGGAAACAAGGGGACCATTGTGGCAAAGCAGGGCCTAATGGAAGCCTGGAGAGCATTGTGACATTGTGGGGAATCATGGAAACATGGAGAGCATTGTGACACTAAGGAAACTCCTGGAACCAAGATGACCACTGGCACATAATGGAACCTCATGGAAGCAAGCATCCATGATGACTTTGGAGGGCCTCAGGGACCACAGGACCCATTGTGACACAGCAGGACCTGGTGGAACCAAGGAGCCTTTGTGATACTCCACATCCACATGGAAGCCAGGGTGCACTGAGACACAGCGGGGCCTTGTTGGAACCAAAGACACCTCTGCAAAAAGCAGGCTAGCTCATAGAAGCAAGGAGTCCATTGTTACAACGTAAAAGCTATGCAACCAAGGGACCATTGTGACACTGCGGGGCCTCATGGAACCAATTGTCCATGATGACAGTGCGGATCAAAGGAGACCATGGTGACACTGCGGAACCTGATGGAACCAAGGAGCCATTGTGACACAGTGGGGCCTCATGGAATCAAGGAGACCATTGTGACCCAGGTGTTGCATGGGAAGGCAAGGAGCCATTGTGACACTTTGGGCTTCTTCCCTTGAGCTCTGCAGCTGGCTGTCCCAGCCCAGCGCACCATGTGCCACCTGCTCTCCTCAGGGCTCTGCCTGCACACAGCCCCAGGAGAAGTTTTCCTGTTTGCAAGGAAAGAATGGAAAAGCCGGAGCAGGTTTCCTAAACAACAAACCCCACTCAGGAGCCACATGCTCAGTACAGGCTGCCTGGAACGATGTCCCCTTTCTACAAGGGTCAGTGTGAGCAGGAATGAATGATCTCTGGGAGCAGAATTCTCGGAGTCTTTCCACTGAATTCTCTGTCCCTGTGTCTTGGGGTGACTTTATCATGTGTATCCCCTATTGCTGCTCTATGCCCAGAAGTGAACTTTGTGCATTTCTGTGCCTTTCAACTGAGCCTGAGAGGGGGGAGAGGAAAAAAAACCGGACAAACTTCTCAGAGCGTTTGTTCAAGGACACACATACACACTCCTCTGCATCCTGCTTGCAGCAAGAGTGGAGGAAGCAACCTTGTTTCTTTTTAGCCAGTTTTCAGCTCTTTTTCTCTGGGGGGAGATGGAGAGTTGAACTTTGTTTTCCTGGGACTTTGGGGGTTTTTTTCCCTTCTCCTCTTCTTGACTCTTTCAACATCAGACAACATTGGGAGAATTTTCTCCCGAGGTTGGGGCCCTGAATGTGGGCCCATGAGCCAGCTGCAAGGAGGAGGAGAGAGACTACACCTCCGGAAGTGTTGGGGTTCCTCCCTCCTGCCATGAGGTCATGGGAGAGGGGACCCTGGGGTAGAGGCATGGCCTGGGCACGGGGGTCTCCCTGCTCCCTGCTCACATGTGCCCTAACCCTGTTCAGCACTGCTTATTTTGTGTTGCCCTGTGCCAGGAGGGCCCTGGTTGTGCCGTGATTGCTCAGTTCTTTGGCAGTGCCCCGCCCATGTGGCTGGAGAAGAAAGAGCTCTGAAACTTCTCTCAAGAATCGCTCCCTGTTTCTTTGCACGGGCCTCGCTGTCTATGGATGTTTCAGGAGACCCCACCGAAACACAGAAGGACTCTCAAATTATCCCAGCTTTCTCTGCACAGCGAGAGCTTTTAATATTTAGCATTGTTATCCTTTTCCTGTGTGTTTGTTAAAAAAATAGTTTTTATCTCTTTCACTTTCTTCCCAGGAAAGTTCTTTTTTCCAAAAACCTGGTGGGGGAGGGCTGGGTGTAACCTGCCTTCTATCAGAGGATATTTTCCTCCACATTTGTCCAAACCGGCACAGCCTGTCCTTTCCTGGGTCTCTGTTGCAGATGGAAGCTGCTGGTGCCATTGTCAGCTTGAAGCCCTCTTTTGATGCAAGCAGATGTTGCCAGGTGCGTTCAGCAGCTGTTGCTCAATGCTTATGCCAAGATATTGTGTTCCTCATGGAACCAAGGAGCCATTGTGACACTGCAGGGGCTGATGGCATCAAGGAGGCAATTGTGATAGTACAGAACCTCCTAGAAACAAGGCTCCATTGTGACACCGTGGGGAATCATGGAATCAAGGAGCCCATTGTGACACGGCTGCATGGAACCAATGGTCCATGGTTACACGGCGGATTCAAGAAGAGCACGGTGACACCACGCAACATCACGGAACCATAGGTCCATTGTGACACAGCGGGGCCTCATGGAAACAAGGGGACCATTGTGGCAAAGCAGGGCCTAATGGAAGCATGGAGAGCATTGTGACACTAAGGAAACTCCTGGAACCAAGATGACCACTGGCACATAATGGAACCTCATAGAAGCAAGCCTCCACGATGGTTTTGGAGGGCCTCAGGGACCACAGGACCCATTGTGACACAGCAGGACCTGGTGGAACCAAGGAGCCTTTGTGATACTCCAGATCCACATGGAAGCCAGGGTGCACTGAGACACAGTGGGGCCTTGTTGGAACCAAAGACACCTCTGCAAAAAGCAGGCTAGCTCATAGAAGCAAGGAGTCCATTGTTACAACGTAAAAGCTATGCAACCAAGGGACCATTGTGACACTGCGGGGCCTCATGGAACCAATTGTCCATGATGACAGTGCGGATCAAAAGAGACCATGGTGACACTGTGGAACCTGATGGAACCAAGGAGCCATTGTGACACAGTGGGGCCTCATGGAATCAAGGAGACCATTGTGACCCAGGTGTTGCATGGGAAGGCAAGGAGCCATTGTGACACTTTGGGCTTCTTCCCTTGAGCTCTGCAGCTGGCTGTCCCAGCCCAGCGCACCATGTGCCACTGCTCTCCTCAGGGCTCTGCCTGCACACAGCCCCAGGAGAAGTTTTCCTGTTTGCAAGGAAAGAATGGAAAAGCCGGAGCAGGTTTCCTAAACAACAAACCCCACTCAGGAGCCACATGCTCAGTACAGGCTGCCTGGAACGATGTCCCCTTTCTACAAGGGTCAGTGTGAGCAGGAATGAATGATCTCTGGGAGCAGAATTCTCGGAGTCTTTCCACTGAATTCTCTGTCCCTGTGTCTTGGGGTGACTTTATCATGTGTATCCCCCTATTGCTGCTCTATGCCCAGAAGTGAACTTTGTGCATTTCTGTGCCTTTCAACTGAGCCTGAGAGGGGGGAGAGGAAAAAAAAGCCAGACAAACTTCTCAGAGCGTTTGTTCAAGGACACACATACACACTCCTCTGCATCCTGCTTGCAGCAAGAGCAGAGGAAGCAACTTGGTTTCTTTTTAGCCAGTTTTCAGCTCCTTTTCTCTGGAGGGAGATGGAGAGTTGAACTTTGTTTTCCTGGGACTTCGGGGGTTTTTTTTCCCTTCTTCTCTTCTTGACTCTTTCAACATCAGAGCACATTGGGAGAATTTTCTCCCGAGGTGGGGGCCCTGAATGTGGGCCCATGAGCCAGCTGCAAGGAGAAGGAGAGAGACTACACCTACGGAAGTGTTGGGGTTCCTCCCCCCTGCCATGAGGTCATGGGAGAGGGGACCCTGGGGTAGAGGCATGGCCTGGGCACGGGGTCTCCCTGCTCCCTGCTCACATGTGCCCGAACCCTGTTCAGCACTGCTTATTTTGTGTTGCCCTGTGCCAGGAGGGCCCTGGTTGTGCCGTGATTGCTCAGTTCTTTGGCAGTGCCCCGCCCATGTGGCTGGAGAAGAAAGAGCTCTGAAACTTCTCTCAAGAATCGCTCCCTATTTCTTTGCACGGGCCTCGCTGTCTATGGATGTTTCAGGAGACCCCACCGAAACACGGAAGGACTCTCAAATTATCCCAGCTTTCTCTGCACAGCGAGAGGTTTTAATATTTAGCATTGTTATCCTTTTCCCGTGTGTTTGTTAAAAAAGTAGTTTTTATCTCTTTCACTTTCTTCCCAGGAAAATTCTTTTTTCCAAAAACCTGGTGGGGGAGGGCTGGGTGTAACCTGCCTTCTATCAGAGGATATTTTCCTCCACATTTGTCCAAACCGGCACAGCCTGTCCTTTCCCTGGGTGTCTGTTGCAGATGGAAGCTGCTGGTGCCATTGTCAGCTTGAAGCCCTCTTTTGATGCAAGCAGATGTTGCCAGGTGTGTTCAGCAGCTGTTGCTCAATGCTTATGCCAAGCTATTGTGTTCCTCATGGAACCAAGGAGCCATTGTGACACTGCAGGGGCTGATGGCATCAAGGAGGCAATTGTGACAGTACAGAACCTCCTAGAAACAAGGCTCCATTGTGACACCGTGGGGAATCATGGAATCAAGGAGCCCATTGTGACACGGCTGCATGGAACCAATGGTCCATGGTTACACGGCGGATTCAAGAAGAGCACGGTGACACCACGCAACATCACGGAACCATAGGTCCATTGTGACACAGCAAGGCCGCATGGAAACAAGGGGACCATTGTGGCAAAGCAGGGCCTAATGGAAGCCTGGAGAGCATTGTGACATTGTGGGGAATCATGGAAACATGGAGAGCATTGTGACACTAAGGAAACTCCTGGAACCAAGATGACCACTGGCACATAATGGAACCTCATGGAAGCAAGCATCCATGATGACTTTGGAGGGCCTCAGGGACCACAGGACCCATTGTGACACAGCAGGACCTGGTGGAACCAAGGAGCCTTTGTGATACTCCAGATCCACATGGAAGCCAGGGTGCACTGAGACACAGTGGGGCCTTGTTGGAACCAAAGACACCTCTGCAAAAAGCAGGCTAGCTCATAGAAGCAAGGAGTCCATTGTTACAACGTAAAAGCTATGCAACCAAGGGACCATTGTGACACTGCGGGGCCTCATGGAACCAATTGTCCATGATGACAGTGCGGATCAAAGGAGACCATGGTGACACTGCGGAACCTGATGGAACCAAGGAGCCATTGTGACACAGTGGGGCCTCATGGAATCAAGGAGACCATTGTGACCCAGGTGTTGTATGTGAAGGCAAGGAGCCATTGTGACACTTTGGGCTTCTTCCCTTGAGCTCTGCAGCTGGCTGTCCCAGCCCAGCGCACCATGTGCCACCTGCTCTCCTCAGGGCTCTGCCTGCACACAGCCCCAGGAGAAGTTTTCCTGTTTGCAAGGAAAGAATGGAAAAGCCGGAGCAGGTTTCCTAAACAACAAACCCCACTCAGGAGCCACATGCTCAGTACAGGCTGCCTGGAACGATGTCCCCTTTCTACAAGGGTCAGTGTGAGCAGGAATGATCTCTGGGAGCAGAATTCTCGGAGTCTTTCCACTGAATTCACTCTCCCTGTGTCTTGGGGTGACTTTATCATGTGTATCCCCTATTGCTGCTCTATGCCCAGAAGTGAACTTTGTGCATTTCTGTGCCTTTCAACTGAGCCTGAGAGGGGGGAGAGGAAAAAAAACCGGACAAACTTCTCAGAGCGTTTGTTCAAGGACACACATACACACTCCTCTGCATCCTGCTTGCAGCAAGAGCAGAGGGAAGCAACTTTGTTTCTTTTTAGCCAGTTTTCAGCTCCTTTTCTCTGGAGGGAGATGGAGAGTTGAACTTTGTTTTCCTGGGACTTCGGGGGTTTTTTTTCCCTTCTTCTCTTCTTGACTCTTTCAACATCAGAGCACATTGGGAGAATTTTCTCCCGAGGTGGGGGCCCTGAATGTGGGCCCATGAGCCAGCTGCAAGGAGGAGGAGAGAGACTGCACCTACGGAAGTGTTGGGGTTCCTCCCTCCTGCCATGCGGTCATGGGAGAGGGGACCCTGGGGTAGAGGCATGGCCTGGGCACGGGGTCTCCCTGCTCCCTGCTCACATGTGCCCTAATCCTGTTCAGCACTGCTTATTTTGTGTTGCCCTGTGCCAGGAGGGCCCTGGTTGTGCTGTGATTGCTCAGTTCTTTGGCAGTGCCCCGCCCATGTGGCTGGAGAAGAAAGAGCTCTGAAACTTCTCTCAAGAATCGCTCTCTGTTTCTTTGCACGGGCCTCGCTGTCTATGGATGTTTCAGGAGACCCCACCGAAACACAGAAGGACTCTCAAATTATCCCAGCTTTCTCTGCACAGCGAGAGGTTTTAATATTTAGCATTGTTATCCTTTTCCCGTGTGTTTGTTAAAAAAATAGGTTTTATCTCTTTCACTTTCTTCCCAGGAAAGTTCTTTTTTCCAAAAACCTGGTGGGGGAGGGCTGGGTGTAACCTGCCTTCTATAAGAGGATATTTTCCTCCACATTTGTCCAAACCGGCACAGCCTGTCCTTTCCTGGGTGTCTGTTGCAGATGGAAGCTGCTGGTGCCATTGTCAGCTTGAAGCCCTCTTTTGATGCAAGCAGATGTTGCCAGGTGTGTTCAGCAGCTGTTGCTCAATGCTTATGCCAAGCTATTGTGTTCCTCATGGAACCAAGGAGCCATTGTGACACTGCAGGGGCTGATGGCATCAAGGAGGCAATTGTGACAGTACAGAACCTCCTAGAAACAAGGCTCCATTGTGACACCGTGGGGAATCATGGAATCAAGGAGCCCATTGTGACACGGCTGCATGGAACCAATGGTCCATGGTTACACGGCGGATTCAAGAAGAGCACGGTGACACCACGCAACATCATGGAACCATAGGTCCATTGTGACACAGCGGGGCCTCATGGAAACAAGGGGACCATTGTGGCAAAGCAGGGCCTAATGGAAGCATGGAGAGCATTGTGACACTAAGGAAACTCCTGGAACCAAGATGAGCACTGGCACATAATGGAACCTCATGGAAGCAAGCCTCCACGATGGTTTTGGAGGGCCTCAGGGACCACAGGACCCATTGTGACACAGCAGGACCTGGTGGAACCAAGGAGCCTTTGTGATACTCCACATCCACATGGAAGCCAGGGTGCACTGAGACACAGCGGGGCCTTGTTGGAACCAAAGACACCTCTGCAAAAAGCAGGCTAGCTCATAGAAGCAAGGAGTCCTTTGTTACAACATCAAACCTATGGAAGCAAGGGACCATTGTGACACTGCGGGGCCTCATGGAACCAATTGTCCATGATGACAGTGCGGATCAAAAGAGACCATGGTGACACTGCGGAACCTGATGGAACCAAGGAGCCATTGTGACACAGTGGGGCCTCATGGAATCAAGGAGACCATTGTGACCCAGGTGTTGCATGGGAAGGCAAGGAGCCATTGTGACACTTTGGGCTTCTTCCCTTGAGCTCTGCAGCTGGCTGTCCCAGCCCAGCGCACCATGTGCCACCTGCTCTCCTCAGGGCTCTGCCTGCACACAGCCCCAGGAGAAGTTTTCCTGTTTGCAAGGAAAGAATGGAAAAGCCGGAGCAGGTTTCCTAAACAACAAACCCCACTCAGGAGCCACATGCTCAGTACAGGCTGCCGGGAACGATGTCCCCTTTCTACAAGGGTCAGTGTGAGCAGGAATGATCTCTGGGAGCAGAATTCTCGGAGTCTTTCCACTGAATTCTCTGTCCCTGTGTCTTGGGGTGACTTTATCATGTGTATCCCCCTATTGCTGCTCTATGCCCAGAAGTGAACTTTGTGCATTTCTGTGCCTTTCAACTGAGCCTGAGAGGGGGGAGAGGAAAAAAAAGCCAGACAAACTTCTCAGAGCGTTTGTTCAAGGACACACATACACACTCCTCTGCATCCTGCTTGCAGCAAGAGCAGAGGAAGCAACTTTGTTTCTTTTTAGCCAGTTTTCAGCTCCTTTTCTCTGGAGGGAGATGGAGAGTTGAACTTTGTTTTCCTGGGACTTCGGGGTTTTTTTTTCCCTTCTTCTCTTCTTGACTCTTTCAACATCAGAGCACATTGGGAGAATTTTCTCCCGAGGTGGGGGCCCTGAATGTGGGCCCATGAGCCAGCTGCAAGGAGGAGGAGAGAGACTACACCTACGGAAGTGTTGGGGTTCCTCCCCCCTGCCATGAGGTCATGGGAGAGGGGACCCTGGGGTAGAGGCATGGCCTGGGCACGGGGTCTCCCTGCTCCCTGCTCACATGTGCCCTAATCCTGTTCAGCACTGCTTATTTTGTGTTGCCCTGTGCCAGGAGGGCCCTGGTTGTGCCGTGATTGCTCAGTTCTTTGGCAGTGCCCCGCCCATGTGGCTGGAGAAGAAAGAGCTCTGAAACTTCTCTCAAGAATCGCTCCCTGTTTCTTTGCACGGGCCTCGCTGTCTATGGATGTTTCAGGAGACCCCACCGAAACACGGAAGGACTCTCAAATTATCCCAGCTTTCTCTGCACAGCGAGAGGTTTTAATATTTAGCATTGTTATCCTTTTCCTGTGTGTTTGTTAAAAAAGTAGTTTTTATCTCTTTCACTTTCTTCCCAGGAAAATTCTTTTTTCCCGAAGCTGGTGGGGGAGGGCTGGGTGTAACCTGCCTTCTATCAGAGGATATTTTCCTCCACATTTGTCCAAACCGGCACAGCCTGTCCTTTCCCTGGGTGTCTGTTGCAGATGGAAGCTGCTGGTGCCATTGTCAGCTTGAAGCCCTCTTTTGATGCAAGCAGATGTTGCCAGGTGTGTTCAGCAGCTGTTGCTCAATGCTTATGCCAAGCTATTGTGTTCCTCATGGAACCAAGGAGCCATTGTGACACTGCAGGGGCTGATGGCATCAAGGAGGCAATTGTGACAGTACAGAACCTCCTAGAAACAAGGCTCCATTGTGACACCGTGGGGAATCATGGAATCAAGGAGCCCATTGTGACACGGCTGCATGGAACCAATGGTCCATGGTTACACGGCGGATTCAAGAAGAGCACGGTGACACCACGCAACATCATGGAACCGTACGTCCATTGTGACACAGCAAGGCCGCATGGAAACAAGGGGACCATTGTGGCAAAGCAGGGCCTAATGGAAGCCTGGAGAGCATTGTGACATTGTGGGGAATCATGGAAACATGGAGAGCATTGTGACACTAAGGAAACTCCTGGAACCAAGATGACCACTGGCACATAATGGAACCTCATGGAAGCAAGCATCCATGATGACTTTGGAGGGCCTCAGGGACCACAGGACCCATTGTGACACAGCAGGACCTGGTGGAACCAAGGAGCCTTTGTGATACTCCAGATCCACATGGAAGCCAGGGTGCACTGAGACACAGTGGGGCCTTGTTGGAACCAAAGACACCTCTGCAAAAAGCAGGCTAGCTCATAGAAGCAAGGAGTCCATTGTTACAACGTAAAAGCTATGCAACCAAGGGACCATTGTGACACTGCGGGGCCTCATGGAACCAATTGTCCATGATGACAGTGCGGATCAAAGGAGACCATGGTGACACTGCGGAACCTGATGGAACCAAGGAGCCATTGTGACACAGTGGGGCCTCATGGAATCAAGGAGACCATTGTGACCCAGGTGTTGCATGTGAAGGCAAGGAGCCATTGTGACACTTTGGGCTTCTTCCCTTGAGCTCTGAAGCTGGCTGTCCCAGCCCAGCGCACCATGTGCCACCTGCTCTCCTCAGGGCTCTGCCTGCACACAGCCCCAGGAGAAGTTTTCCTGTTTGCAAGGAAAGAATGGAAAAGCCGGAGCAGGTTTCCTAAACAACAAACCCCACTCAGGAGCCACATGCTCAGTACAGGCTGCCTGAAACGATGTCCCCTTTCTACAAGGGTCAGTGTGAGCAGGAATGATCTCTGGGAGCAGAATTCTCGGAGTCTTTCCACTGAATTCTCTGTCCCTGTGTCTTGGGGTGACTTTATCATGTGTATCCCCTATTGCTGCTCTATGCCCAGAAGTGAACTTTGTGCATTTCTGTGCCTTTCAACTGAGCCTGAGAGGGGGGAGAGGAAAAAAAACTGGACAAACTTCTCAGAGCGTTTGTTCAAGGACACACATACACACTCCTCTGCATCCTGCTTGCAGCAAGAGCAGAGGGAAGCAACTTTGTTTCTTTTTAGCCAGTTTTCAGCTCCTTTTCTCTGGAGGGAGATGGAGAGTTGAACTTTGTTTTCCTGGGACTTCGGGGGTTTTTTTTCCCTTCTTCTCTTCTTGACTCTTTCAACATCAGAGCACATTGGGAGAATTTTCTCCCGAGGTGGGGGCCCTGAATGTGGGCCCATGAGCCAGCTGCAAGGAGGAGGAGAGAGACTACACCTACGGAAGTGTTGGGGTTCCTCCCTCCTGCCATGAGGTCATGGGAGAGGGGACCCTGGGGTAGAGGCATGGCCTGGGCACGGGGTCTCCCTGCTCCCTGCTCACATGTGCCCTAATCCTGTTCAGCACTGCTTATTGGTGTTGCCCTGTGCGAGGAGGGCCCTGGTTGTGCTGTGATTGCTCAGTTCTTTGGCAGTGCCCCGCCCATGTGGCTGGAGAAGAAAGAGCTCTGAAACTTCTCTCAAGAATCGCTCCCTATTTCTTTGCACGGGCCTCGCTGTCTATGGATGTTTCAGGAGACCCCACCGAAACACAGAAGGACTCTCAAATTATCCCAGCTTTCTCTGCACAGCGAGAGGTTTTAATATTTAGCATTGTTATCCTTTTCCTGTGTGTTTGTTAAAAAAATAGTTTTTATCTCTTTCACTTTCTTCCCAGGAAAGTTCTTTTTTCCAAAAACCTGGTGGGGGAGGGCTGGGTGTAACCTGCCTTCTATCAGAGGATATTTTCCTCCACATTTGTCCAAACCGGCACAGCCTGTCCTTTCCTGGGTGTCTGTTGCAGATGGAAGCTGCTGGTGCCATTGTCAGCTTGAAGCCCTCTTTTGATGCAAGCAGATGTTGCCAGGTGTGTTCAGCAGCTGTTGCTCAATGCTTATGCCAAGCTATTGTGTTCCTCATGGAACCAAGGAGCCATTGTGACACTGCAGGGGCTGATGGCATCAAGGAGGCAATTGTGACAGTACAGAACCTCCTAGAAACAAGGCTCCATTGTGACACCGTGGGGAATCATGGAATCAAGGAGCCCATTGTGACACGGCTGCATGGAACCAATGGTCCATGGTTACACGGCGGATTCAAGAAGAGCACGGTGACACCACGCAACATCACGGAACCGTACGTCCATTGTGACACAGCAAGGCCGCATGGAAACAAGGGGACCATTGTGGCAAAGCAGGGCCTAATGGAAGCCTGGAGAGCATTGTGACATTGTGGGGAATCATGGAAACATGGAGAGCATTGTGACACTAAGGAAACTCCTGGAACCAAGATGACCACTGGCACATAATGGAACCTCATGGAAGCAAGCATCCATGATGACTTTGGAGGGCCTCAGGGACCACAGGACCCATTGTGACACAGCAGGACCTGGTGGAACCAAGGAGCCTTTGTGATACTCCAGATCCACATGGAAGCCAGGGTGCACTGAGACACAGCGGGGCCTTGTTGGAACCAAAGACACCTCTGCAAAAAGCAGGCTAGCTCATAGAAGCAAGGAGTCCATTGTTACAACGTAAAAGCTATGGAAGCAAGGGACCATTGTGACACTGCGGGGCCTCATGGAACCAATTGTCCATGATGACAGTGCGGATCAAAGGAGACCATGGTGACACTGCGGAACCTGATGGAACCAAGGAGCCATTGTGACACAGTGGGGCCTCATGGAATCAAGGAGACCATTGTGACCCAGGTGTTGCATGGGAAGGCAAGGAGCCATTGTGACACTTTGGGCTTCTTCCCTTGAGCTCTGCAGCTGGCTGTCCCAGCCCAGCGCACCATGTGCCACCTGCTCTCCTCAGGGCTCTGCCTGCACACAGCCCCAGGAGAAGTTTTCCTGTTTGCAAGGAAAGAATGGAAAAGCCGGAGCAGGTTTCCTAAACAACAAACCCCACTCAGGAGCCACATGCTCAGTACAGGCTGCCTGGAACGATGTCCCCTTTCTACAAGGGTCAGTGTGAGCAGGAATGAATGATCTCTGGGAGCAGAATTCTCGGAGTCTTTCCACTGAATTCTCTGTCCCTGTGTCTTGGGGTGACTTTATCATGTGTATCCCCTATTGCTGCTCTATGCCCAGAAGTGAACTTTGTGCATTTCTGTGCCTTTCAACTGAGCCTGAGAGGGGGGAGAGGAAAAAAAACCGGACAAACTTCTCAGAGCGTTTGTTCAAGGACACACATACACACTCCTCTGCATCCTGCTTGCAGCAAGAGTGGAGGAAGCAACCTTGTTTCTTTTTAGCCAGTTTTCAGCTCTTTTTCTCTGGGGGGAGATGGAGAGTTGAACTTTGTTTTCCTGGGACTTTGGGGGTTTTTTTCCCTTCTCCTCTTCTTGACTCTTTCAACATCAGACAACATTGGGAGAATTTTCTCCCGAGGTTGGGGCCCTGAATGTGGGCCCATGAGCCAGCTGCAAGGAGGAGGAGAGAGACTACACCTCCGGAAGTGTTGGGGTTCCTCCCTCCTGCCATGAGGTCATGGGAGAGGGGACCCTGGGGTAGAGGCATGGCCTGGGCACGGGGGTCTCCCTGCTCCCTGCTCACATGTGCCCTAACCCTGTTCAGCACTGCTTATTTTGTGTTGCCCTGTGTGAGGAGGGCCCTGGTTGTGCCGTGATTGCTCAGTTCTTTGGCAGTGCCCCGCCCATGTGGCTGGAGAAGAAAGAGCTCTGAAACTTCTCTCAAGAATCGCTCCCTGTTTCTTTGCACGGGCCTCGCTGTCTATGGATGTTTCAGGAGACCCCACCGAAACACAGAAGGACTCTCAAATTATCCCAGCTTTCTCTGCACAGCGAGAGCTTTTAATATTTAGCATTGTTATCCTTTTCCTGTGTGTTTGTTAAAAAAATAGGTTTTATCTCTTTCACTTTCTTCCCAGGAAAGTTCTTTTTTCCAAAAACCTGGTGGGGGAGGGCTGGGTGTAACCTGCCTTCTATCAGAGGATATTTTCCTCCACATTTGTCCAAACCGGCACAGCCTGTCCTTTCCTGGGTCTCTGTTGCAGATGGAAGCTGCTGGTGCCATTGTCAGCTTGAAGCCCTCTTTTGATGCAAGCAGATGTTGCCAGGTGTGTTCAGCAGCTGTTGCTCAATGCTTATGCCAAGCTATTGTGTTCCTCATGGAACCAAGGAGCCATTGTGACACTGCAGGGGCTGATGGCATCAAGGAGGCAATTGTGACAGTACAGAACCTCCTAGAAACAAGGCTCCATTGTGACACCGTGGGGAATCATGGAATCAAGGAGCCCATTGTGACACGGCTGCATGGAACCAATGGTCCATGGTTACACGGCGGATTCAAGAAGAGCACGGTGACACCACGCAACATCACGGAACCATAGGTCCATTGTGACACAGCGGGGCCTCATGGAAACAAGGGGACCATTGTGGCAAAGCAGGGCCTAATGGAAGCATGGAGAGCATTGTGACACTAAGGAAACTCCTGGAACCAAGATGACCACTGGCACATAATGGAACCTCATGGAAGCAAGCCTCCACGATGGTTTTGGAGGGCCTCAGGGACCACAGGACCCATTGTGACACAGCAGGACCTGGTGGAACCAAGGAGCCTTTGTGATACTCCACATCCACATGGAAGCCAGGGTGCACTGAGACACAGCGGGGCCTTGTTGGAACCAAAGACACCTCTGCAAAAAGCAGGCTAGCTCATAGAAGCAAGGAGTCCTTTGTTACAACATCAAACCTATGGAAGCAAGGGACCATTGTGACACTGCGGGGCCTCATGGAACCAATTGTCCATGATGACAGTGCGGATCAAAAGAGACCATGGTGACACTGCGGAACCTGATGGAACCAAGGAGCCATTGTGACACAGTGGGGCCTCATGGAATCAAGGAGACCATTGTGACCCAGGTGTTGCATGTGAAGGCAAGGAGCCATTGTGACACTTTGGGCTTCTTCCCTTGAGCTCTGCAGCTGGCTGTCCCAGCCCAGCGCACCATGTGCCACCTGCTCTCCTCAGGGCTCTGCCTGCACACAGCCCCAGGAGAAGTTTTCCTGTTTGGAAGGAAAGAATGGAAAAGCCGGAGCAGGTTTCCTAAACAACAAACCCCACTCAGGAGCCACATGCTCAGTACAGGCTGCCGGGAACGATGTCCCCTTTCTACAAGGGTCAGTGTGAGCAGGAATGAATGATCTCTGGGAGCAGAATTCTCGGAGTCTTTCCACTGAATTCTCTGTCCCTGTGTCTTGGGGTGACTTTATTGTGTGTATCCCCTATTGCTGCTCTATGCCCAGAAGTGAACTTTGTGCATTTCTGTGCCTTTCAACTGAGCCTGAGAGGGGGGAGAGGAAAAAAAAGCCAGACAAACTTCTCAGAGCGTTTGTTCAAGGACACACATACACACTCCTCTGCATCCTGCTTGCAGCAAGAGCAGAGGAAGCAACTTTGTTTCTTTTTAGCCAGTTTTCAGCTCCTTTTCTCTGGAGGGAGATGGAGAGTTGAACTTTGTTTTCCTGGGACTTCGGGGGTTTTTTTTCCCTTCTTCTCTTCTTGACTCTTTCAACATCAGAGCACATTGGGAGAATTTTCTCCCGAGGTGGGGGCCCTGAATGTGGGCCCATGAGCCAGCTGCAAGGAGGAGGAGAGAGACTACACCTACGGAAGTGTTGGGGTTCCTCCCCCCTGCCATGAGGTCATGGGAGAGGGGACCCTGGGGTAGAGGCATGGCCTGGGCACGGGGTCTCCCTGCTCCCTGCTCACATGTGCCCTAATCCTGTTCAGCACTGCTTATTTTGTGTTGCCCTGTGCGAGGAGGGCCCTGGTTGTGCTGTGATTGCTCAGTTCTTTGGCAGTGCCCCGCCCATGTGGCTGGAGAAGAAAGAGCTCTGAAACTTCTCTCAAGAATCGCTCCCTGTTTCTTTGCACGGGCCTCGCTGTCTATGGATGTTTCAGGAGACCCCACCGAAACACGGAAGGACTCTCAAATTATCCCAGCTTTCTCTGCACAGCGAGAGGTTTTAATATTTAGCATTGTTATCCTTTTCCTGTGTGTTTGTTAAAAAAGTAGTTTTTATCTCTTTCACTTTCTTCCCAGGAAAATTCTTTTTTCCCGAAGCTGGTGGGGGAGGGCTGGGTGTAACCTGCCTTCTATCAGAGGATATTTTCCTCCACATTTGTCCAAACCGGCACAGCCTGTCCTTTCCCTGGGTGTCTGTTGCAGATGGAAGCTGCTGGTGCCATTGTCAGCTTGAAGCCCTCTTTTGATGCAAGCAGATGTTGCCAGGTGTGTTCAGCAGCTGTTGCTCAATGCTTATGCCAAGCTATTGTGTTCCTCATGGAACCAAGGAGCCATTGTGACACTGCAGGGGCTGATGGCATCAAGGAGGCAATTGTGACAGTACAGAACCTCCTAGAAACAAGGCTCCATTGTGACACCGTGGGGAATCATGGAATCAAGGAGCCCATTGTGACACGGCTGCATGGAACCAATGGTCCATGGTTACACGGCGGATTCAAGAAGAGCACGGTGACACCACGCAACATCACGGAACCATAGGTCCATTGTGACACAGCGGGGCCTCATGGAAACAAGGGGACCATTGTGGCAAAGCAGGGCCTAATGGAAGCCTGGAGAGCATTGTGACATTGTGGGGAATCATGGAAACATAGAGAGCATTGTGACACTAAGGAAACTCCTGGAACCAAGATGACCACTGGCACATAATGGAACCTCATGGAAGCAAGCATCCATGATGACTTTGGAGGGCCTCAGGGACCACAGGACCCATTGTGACACAGCAGGACCTGGTGGAACCAAGGAGCCTTTGTGATACTCCACATCCACATGGAAGCCAGGGTGCACTGAGACACAGCGGGGCCTTGTTGGAACCAAAGACACCTCTGCAAAAAGCAGGCTAGCTCATAGAAGCAAGGAGTCCATTGATACAACGTAAAAGCTATGCAACCAAGGGACCATTGTGACACTGCGGGGCCTCATGGAACCAATTGTCCATGATGACAGTGCGGATCAAAGGAGACCATGGTGACACTGCGGAACCTGATGGAACCAAGGAGCCATTGTGACACAGTGGGGCCTCATGGAATCAAGGAGACCATTGTGACCCAGGTGTTGCATGGGAAGGCAAGGAGCCATTGTGACACTTTGGGCTTCTTCCCTTGAGCTCTGCAGCTGGCTGTCCCAGCCCAGCGCACCATGTGCCACCTGCTCTCCTCAGGGCTCTGCCTGCACACAGCCCCAGGAGAAGTTTTCCTGTTTGCAAGGAAAGAATGGAAAAGCCGGAGCAGGTTTCCTAAACAACAAACCCCACTCAGGAGCCACATGCTCAGTACAGGCTGCCTGGAACGATGTCCCCTTTCTACAAGGGTCAGTGTGAGCAGGAATGAATGATCTCTGGGAGCAGAATTCTCGGAGTCTTTCCACTGAATTCTCTGTCCCTGTGTCTTGGGGTGACTTTATCATGTGTATCCCCTATTGCTGCTCTATGCCCAGAAGTGAACTTTGTGCATTTCTGTGCCTTTCAACTGAGCCTGAGAGGGGGGAGAGGAAAAAAAACCGGACAAACTTCTCAGAGCGTTTGTTCAAGGACACACATACACACTCCTCTGCATCCTGCTTGCAGCAAGAGTGGAGGAAGCAACCTTGTTTCTTTTTAGCCAGTTTTCAGCTCTTTTTCTCTGGGGGGAGATGGAGAGTTGAACTTTGTTTTCCTGGGACTTTGGGGGTTTTTTTCCCTTCTCCTCTTCTTGACTCTTTCAACATCAGACAACATTGGGAGAATTTTCTCCCGAGGTGGGGGCCCTGAATGTGGGCCCATGAGCCAGCTGCTAGGAGGAGGGGAGAGACTACACCTACGGAAGTGTTGGGGTTCCTCCCCCCTGCCATGCGGTCATGGGAGAGGGGACCCTGGGGTAGAGGCATGGCCTGGGCACGGGGGGTCTCCCTGCTCCCTGCTCACATGTGCCCTAACCCTGTTCAGCACTGCTTATTTTGTGTTGCCCTGTGTGAGGAGGGCCCTGGTTGTGCCGTGATTGCTCAGTTCTTTGGCAGTGCCCCGCCCATGTGGCTGGAGAAGAAAGAGCTCTGAAACTTCTCTCAAGAATCGCTCCCTGTTTCTTTGCACGGGCCTCGCTGTCTATGGATGTTTCAGGAGACCCCACCGAAACACAGAAGGACTCTCAAATTATCCCAGCTTTCTCTGCACAGCGAGAGCTTTTAATATTTAGCATTGTTATCCTTTTCCTGTGTGTTTGTTAAAAAAATAGGTTTTATCTCTTTCACTTTCTTCCCAGGAAAGTTCTTTTTTCCAAAAACCTGGTGGGGGAGGGCTGGGTGTAACCTGCCTTCTATCAGAGGATATTTTCCTCCACATTTGTCCAAACCGGCACAGCCTGTCCTTTCCTGGGTCTCTGTTGCAGATGGAAGCTGCTGGTGCCATTGTCAGCTTGAAGCCCTCTTTTGATGCAAGCAGATGTTGCCAGGTGTGTTCAGCAGCTGTTGCTCAATGCTTATGCCAAGCTATTGTGTTCCTCATGGAACCAAGGAGCCATTGTGACACTGCAGGGGCTGATGGCATCAAGGAGACAATTGTGACAGTACAGAACCTCCTAGAAACAAGGCTCCATTGTGACACCGTGGGGAATCATGGAATCAAGGAGCCCATTGTGACACAGCCAGGCCGCATGGAACCAATGGTCCATGGTTACACTGCAGATTCAAGAAGAGCACGGTGACACCACGCAACATCATGGAACCGTACGTCCATTGTGACACAGCGGGGCCTCATGGAAACAAGGGGACCATTGTGGCAAAGCAGGGCCTAATGGAAGCCTGGAGAGCATTGGGACACTAAGGAAACTCCTGGAACCAAGATGACCACTGGCACATAATGGAACCTCATGGAAGCAAGCCTCCACGATGGTTTTGGAGGGCCTCAGGGACCACAGGACCCATTGTGACACAGCAGGACCTGGTGGAACCAAGGAGCCTTTGTGATACTCCAGATCCACATGGAAGCCAGGGTGCACTGAGACACAGCGGGGCCTTGTTGGAACCAAAGACACTTCTGCAAAAAGCAGGCTAGCTCATAGAAGCAAGGAGTCCATTGTTACAACGAAAAAGCTATGGAAGCAAGGGACCATTGTGACACTGCGGGGCCTCATGGAACCAATTGTCCATGATGACAATGCGGATCAAAGGAGACCATGGTGACACTGCGGAACCTGATGGAACCAAGGAGCCATTGTGACACAGTGGGGCCTCATGGAATCAAGGAGACCATTGTGACCCAGGTGTTGCATGTGAAGGCAAGGAGCCATTGTGACACTTTGGGCTTCTTCCCTTGAGCTCTGCAGCTGGCTGTCCCAGCCCAGCGCACCATGTGCCACCTGCTCTCCTCAGGGCTCTGCCTGCACACAGCCCCAGGAGAAGTTTTCCTGTTTGCAAGGAAAGAATGGAAAAGCCGGAGCAGGTTTCCTAAACAACAAACCCCACTCAGGAGCCACATGCTCAGTACGGGCTGCCTGGAACGATGTCCCCTTTCTACAAGGGTCAGTGTGAGCAGGAATGAATGATCTCTGGGAGCAGAATTCTCGGAGTCTTTCCACTGAATTCTCTGTCCCTGTGTCTTGGGGTGACTTTATTGTGTGTATCCCCTATTGCTGCTCTATGCCCAGAAGTGAACTTTGTGCATTTCTGTGCCTTTCAACTGAGCCTGAGAGGGGGGAGAGGAAAAAAAACCGGATAAACTTCTCAGAGCGTTTGTTCAAGGACACACATACACACTCCTCTGCATCCTGCTTGCAGCAAGAGCAGAGGAAGCAACTTGGTTTCTTTTTAGCCAGTTTTCAGCTCCTTTTCTCTGGGGGGAGATGGAGAGTTGAACTTTGTTTTCCTGGGACTTTGGGGGTTTTTTCCCCTTCTTCTCTTCTTGACTCTTTCAACATCAGAGCACATTGGGAGAATTTTCTCCCGAGGTGGGGGCCCTGAATGTGGGCCCATGAGCCAGCTGCAAGGAGGAGGAGAGAGACTACACCTACGGAAGTGTTGGGGTTCCTCCCCCCTGCCATGAGGTCATGGGAGAGGGGACCCTGGGGTAGAGGCATGGCCTGGGCACGGGGTCTCCCTGCTCCCTGCTCACATGTGCCCTAATCCTGTTCAGCACTGCTTATTTTGTGTTGCCCTGTGCGAGGAGGGCCCTGGTTGTGCTGTGATTGCTCAGTTCTTTGGCAGTGCCCCGCCCGTGTGGCTGGAGAAGAAAGAGCTCTGAAACTTCTCTCAAGAATCGCTCCCTGTTTCTTTGCACGGGCCTCGCTGTCTATGGATGTTTCAGGAGACCCCACCGAAACACAGAAGGACTCTCAAATTATCCCAGCTTTCTCTGCACAGCGAGAGCTTTTAATATTTAGCATTGCTATCCTTTTCCTGTGTGTTTGTTAAAAAAATAGTTTTTATCTCTTTCACTTTCTTCCCAGGAAAGTTCTTTTTTCCAAAAACCTGGTGGGGGAGGGCTGGGTGTAACCTGCCTTCTATCAGAGGATATTTTCCTCCACATTTGTCCAAACCGGCACAGCCTGTCCTTTCCTGGGTCTCTGTTGCAGATGGAAGCTGCTGGTGCCATTGTCAGCTTGAAGCCCTCTTTTGATGCAAGCAGATGTTGCCAGGTGTGTTCAGCAGCTGTTGCTCAATGCTTATGCAAAGCTATTGTGTTCCTCATGGAACCAAGGAGCCATTGTGACACTGCAGGGGCTGATGGCATCAAGGAGGCAATTGTGACAGTACAGAACCTCCTAGAAACAAGGCTCCATTGTGACACCGTGGGGAATCATGGAATCAAGGAGCCCATTGTGACACGGCTGCATGGAACCAATGGTCCATGGTTACACGGCGGATTCAAGAAGAGCACGGTGACACCACGCAACATCACGGAACCATAGGTCCATTGTGACACAGCGGGGCCTCATGGAAACAAGGGGACCATTGTGGCAAAGCAGGGCCTAATGGAAGCATGGAGGGCATTGTGACACTAAGGAAACTCCTGGAACCAAGATGACCACTGGCACATAATGGAACCTCATGGAAGCAAGCCTCCACGATTGTTTTAGAGGGCCTCAGGGACCACAGGACCCATTGTGACACAGCAGGACCTGGTGGAACCAAGGAGCCTTTGTGATACTCCAGATCCACATGGAAGCCAGGGTGCACTGAGACACAGCGGGGCCTTGTTGGAACCAAAGACACCTCTGCAAAAAGCAGGCTAGCTCATAGAAGCAAGGAGTCCTTTGTTACAACGTAAAAGCTATGGAAGCAAGGGACCATTGTGACACTGCGGGGCCTCATGGAACCAATTGTCCATGATGACAATGCGGATCAAAGGAGACCATGGTGACACTGCGGAACCTGATGGAACCAAGGAGCCATTGTGACACAGTGGGGCCTCATGGAATCAAGGAGACCATTGTGACCCAGGTGTTGCATGGGAAGGCAAGGAGCCATTGTGACACTTTGGGCTTCTTCCCTTGAGCTCTGCAGCTGGCTGTCCCAGCCCAGCGCACCATGTGCCACCTGCTCTCCTCAGGGCTCTGCCTGCACACAGCCCCAGGAGAAGTTTTCCTGTTTGCAAGGAAAGAATGGAAAAGCCGGAGCAGGTTTCCTAAACAACAAACCCCACTCAGGAGCCACATGCTCAGTACGGGCTGCCTGGAACGATGTCCCCTTTCTACAAGGGTCAGTGTGAGCAGGAATGAATGATCTCTGGGAGCAGAATTCTCGGAGTCTTTCCACTGAATTCTCTGTCCCTGTGTCTTGGGGTGACTTTATTGTGTGTATCCCCTATTGCTGCTCTATGCCCAGAAGTGAACTTTGTGCATTTCTGTGCCTTTCAACTGAGCCTGAGAGGGGGGAGAGGAAAAAAAACCGGATAAACTTCTCAGAGCGTTTGTTCAAGGACACACATACACACTCCTCTGCATCCTGCTTGCAGCAAGAGCAGAGGAAGCAACTTGGTTTCTTTTTAGCCAGTTTTCAGCTCCTTTTCTCTGGGGGGAGATGGAGAGTTGAACTTTGTTTTCCTGGGACTTTGGGGGTTTTTTCCCCTTCTTCTCTTCTTGACTCTTTCAACATCAGAGCACATTGGGAGAATTTTCTCCCGAGGTGGGGGCCCTGAATGTGGGCCCATGAGCCAGCTGCAAGGAGGAGGAGAGAGACTGCACCTACGGAAGTGTTGGGGTTCCTCCCCCCTGCCATGAGGTCATGGGAGAGGGGACCCTGGGGTAGAGGCATGGCCTGGGCACGGGGGTCTCCCTGCTCCCTGCTCACATGTGCCCTAATCCTGTTCAGCACTGCTTATTTTGTGTTGCCCTGTGCGAGGAGGGCCCTGGTTGTGCTGTGATTGCTCAGTTCTTTGGCAGTGCCCCGCCCATGTGGCTGGAGAAGAAAGAGCTCTGAAACTTCTCTCAAGAATCGCTCCCTGTTTCTTTGCACGGGCCTCGCTGTCTATGGATGTTTCAGGAGACCCCACCGAAACACAGAAGGACTCTCAAATTATCCCAGCTTTCTCTGCACAGCGAGAGCTTTTAATATTTAGCATTGCTATCCTTTTCCTGTGTGTTTGTTAAAAAAATAGTTTTTATCTCTTTCACTTTCTTCCCAGGAAAGTTCTTTTTTCCAAAAACCTGGTGGGGGAGGGCTGGGTGTAACCTGCCTTCTATCAGAGGATCTTTTCCTCCACATTTGTCCAAACCGGCACAGCCTGTCCTTTCCTGGGTCTCTGTTGCAGATGGAAGCTGCTGGTGCCATTGTCAGCTTGAAGCCCTCTTTTGATGCAAGCAGATGTTGCCAGGTGTGTTCAGCAGCTGTTGCTCAATGCTTATGCAAAGCTATTGTGTTCCTCATGGAACCAAGGAGCCATTGTGACACTGCAGGGGCTGATGGCATCAAGGAGACAATTGTGACAGTACAGAACCTCCTAGAAACAAGGCTCCATTGTGACACCGTGGGGAATCATGGAATCAAGGAGCCCATTGTGACACAGCCAGGCCGCATGGAACCAATGGTCCATGGTTACACTGCAGATTCAAGAAGAGCACGGTGACACCACGCAACATCATGGAACCGTACGTCCATTGTGACACAGCGGGGCCTCATGGAAACAAGGGGACCATTGTGGCAAAACAGGGCCTAATGGAAGCCTGGAGAGCATTGGGACACTAAGGAAACTCCTGGAACCAAGATGACCACTGGCACATAATGGAACCTCATGGAAGCAAGCCTCCACGATGGTTTTGGAGGGCCTCAGGGACCACAGGACCCATTGTGACACAGCAGGACCTGGTGGAACCAAGGAGCCTTTGTGATACTCCAGATCCACATGGAAGCCAGGGTGCACTGAGACACAGCGGGGCCTTGTTGGAACCAAAGACACTTCTGCAAAAAGCAGGCTAGCTCATAGAAGCAAGGAGTCCATTGTTACAACGAAAAAGCTATGGAAGCAAGGGACCATTGTGACACTGCGGGGCCTCATGGAACCAATTGTCCATGATGACAATGCGGATCAAAGGAGACCATGGTGACACTGCGGAACCTGATGGAACCAAGGAGCCATTGTGACACAGTGGGGCCTCATGGAATCAAGGAGACCATTGTGACCCAGGTGTTGCATGGGAAGGCAAGGAGCCATTGTGACACTTTGGGCTTCTTCCCTTGAGCTCTGCAGCTGGCTGTCCCAGCCCAGCGCACCATGTGCCACCTGCTCTCCTCAGGGCTCTGCCTGCACACAGCCCCAGGAGAAGTTTTCTTGTTTGCAAGGAAAGAATGGAAAAGCCGGAGCAGGTTTCCTAAACAACAAACCCCACTCAGGAGCCACATGCTCAGTACAGGCTGCCTGGAACGATGTCCCCTTTCTACAAGGGTCAGTGTGAGCAGGAATGAATGATCTCTGGGAGCAGAATTCTCGGAGTCTTTCCACTGAATTCTCTGTCCCTGTGTCTTGGGGTGACTTTATTGTGTGTATCCCCTATTGCTGCTCTATGCCCAGAAGTGAACTTTGTGCATTTCTGTGCCTTTCAACTGAGCCTGAGAGGGGGGAGAGGAAAAAAAACCGGACAAACTTCTCAGAGCGTTTGTTCAAGGACACACATACACACTCCTCTGCATCCTGCTTGCAGCAAGAGCAGAGGGAAGCAACTTTGTTTCTTTTTAGCCAGTTTTCAGCTCCTTTTCTCTGGGGGGAGATGGAGAGTTGAACTTTGTTTTCCTGGGACTTTGGGGGTTTTTTCCCCTTCTTCTCTTCTTGACTCTTTCAACATCAGACCACATTGGGAGAATTTTCTCCCGAGGTGGGGGCCCTGAATGTGGGCCCATGAGCCAGCTGCAAGGAGGAGGAGAGAGACTACACCTACGGAAGTGTTGGGGTTCCTCCCCCCTGCCATGAGGTCATGGGAGAGGGGACCCTGGGGTAGAGGCATGGCCTGGGCATGGGGGTCTCCCTGCTCCCTGCTCACATGTGCCCTAATCCTGTTCAGCACTGCTTATTTTGTGTTGCCCTGTGCGAGGAGGGCCCTGGTTGTGCTGTGATTGCTCAGTTCTTTGGCAGTGCCCCGCCCATGTGGCTGGAGAAGAAAGAGCTCTGAAACTTCTCTCAAGAATCGCTCCCTGTTTCTTTGCACGGGCCTCGCTGTCTATGGATGTTTCAGGAGACCCCACCGAAACACAGAAGGACTCTCAAATTATCCCAGCTTTCTCTGCACAGCGAGAGCTTTTAATATTTAGCATTGTTATCCTTTTCCTGTGTGTTTGTTAAAAAAATAGTTTTTATCTCTTTCACTTTCTTCCCAGGAAAGTTCTTTTTTCCAAAAACCTGGTGGGGGAGGGCTGGGTGTAACCTGCCTTCTATCAGAGGATCTTTTCCTCCACATTTGTCCAAACCGGCACAGCCTGTCCTTTCCTGGGTCTCTGTTGCAGATGGAAGCTGCTGGTGCCATTGTCAGCTTGAAGCCCTCTTTTGATGCAAGCAGATGTTGCCAGGTGTGTTCAGCAGCTGTTGCTCAATGCTTATGCCAAGCTATTGTGTTCCTCATGGAACCAAGGAGCCATTGTGACACTGCAGGGGCTGATGGCATCAAGGAGGCAATTGTGACAGTACAGAACCTCCTAGAAACAAGGCTCCATTGTGACACCGTGGGGAATCATGGAATCAAGGAGCCCATTGTGACACAGCCAGGCCGCATGGAACCAATGGTCCATGGTTACACTGCAGATTCAAGAAGAGCACGGTGACACCACGCAACATCATGGAACCATAGGTCCATTGTGACACAGCGGGGCCTCATGGAAACAAGGGGACCATTGTGGCAAAGCAGGGCCTAATGGAAGCATGGAGGGCATTGTGACACTAAGGAAACTCCTGGAACCAAGATGACCACTGGCACATAATGGAACCTCATGGAAGCAAGCCTCCATGATTGTTTTGGAGGGCCTCAGGGACCACAGGACCCATTGTGACACAGCAGGACCTGGTGGAACCAAGGAGCCTTTGTGATACTCCAGATCCACATGGAAGCCAGGGTGCACTGAGACACAGCGGGGCCTTGTTGGAACCAAAGACACTTCTGCAAAAAGCAGGCTAGCTCATAGAAGCAAGGAGTCCATTGTTACAACGAAAAAGCTATGGAAGCAAGGGACCATTGTGACACTGCGGGGCCTCATGGAACCAATTGTCCATGATGACAATGCGGATCAAAGGAGACCATGGTGACACTGCGGAACCTGATGGAACCAAGGAGCCATTGTGACACAGTGGGGCCTCATGGAATCAAGGAGACCATTGTGACCCAGGTGTTGCATGGGAAGGCAAGGAGCCATTGTGACACTTTGGGCTTCTTCCCTTGAGCTCTGCAGCTGGCTGTCCCAGCCCAGCGCACCATGTGCCACCTGCTCTCCTCAGGGCTCTGCCTGCACACAGCCCCAGGAGAAGTTTTCCTGTTTGGAAGGAAAGAATGGAAAAGCCGGAGCAGGTTTCCTAAACAACAAACCCCACTCAGGAGCCACATGCTCAGTACAGGCTGCCTGGAACGATGTCCCCTTTCTACAAGGGTCAGTGTGAGCAGGAATGAATGATCTCTGGGAGCAGAATTCTCGGAGTCTTTCCACTGAATTCTCTGTCCCTGTGTCTTGGGGTGACTTTATTGTGTGTATCCCCTATTGCTGCTCTATGCCCAGAAGTGAACTTTGTGCATTTCTGTGCCTTTCAACTGAGCCTGAGAGGGGGGAGAGGAAAAAAAACCGGACAAACTTCTCAGAGCGTTTGTTCAAGGACACACATACACACTCCTCTGCATCCTGCTTGCAGCAAGAGCAGAGGGAAGCAACTTTGTTTCTTTTTAGCCAGTTTTCAGCTCCTTTTCTCTGGGGGGAGATGGAGAGTTGAACTTTGTTTTCCTGGGACTTTGGGGGTTTTTTCCCCTTCTTCTCTTCTTGACTCTTTCAACATCAGACCACATTGGGAGAATTTTCTCCCGAGGTGGGGGCCCTGAATGTGGGCCCATGAGCCAGCTGCAAGGAGGAGGAGAGAGACTACACCTACGGAAGTGTTGGGGTTCCTCCCCCCTGCCATGAGGTCATGGGAGAGGGGACCCTGGGGTAGAGGCATGGCCTGGGCATGGGGGTCTCCCTGCTCCCTGCTCACATGTGCCCTAATCCTGTTCAGCACTGCTTATTTTGTGTTGCCCTGTGCGAGGAGGGCCCTGGTTGTGCTGTGATTGCTCAGTTCTTTGGCAGTGCCCCGCCCATGTGGCTGGAGAAGAAAGAGCTCTGAAACTTCTCTCAAGAATCGCTCCCTGTTTCTTTGCACGGGCCTCGCTGTCTATGGATGTTTCAGGAGACCCCACCGAAACACAGAAGGACTCTCAAATTATCCCAGCTTTCTCTGCACAGCGAGAGCTTTTAATATTTAGCATTGTTATCCTTTTCCTGTGTGTTTGTTAAAAAAATAGTTTTTATCTCTTTCACTTTCTTCCCAGGAAAGTTCTTTTTTCCAAAAACCTGGTGGGGGAGGGCTGGGTGTAACCTGCCTTCTATCAGAGGATCTTTTCCTCCACATTTGTCCAAACCGGCACAGCCTGTCCTTTCCTGGGTCTCTGTTGCAGATGGAAGCTGCTGGTGCCATTGTCAGCTTGAAGCCCTCTTTTGATGCAAGCAGATGTTGCCAGGTGTGTTCAGCAGCTGTTGCTCAATGCTTATGCCAAGCTATTGTGTTCCTCATGGAACCAAGGAGCCATTGTGACACTGCAGGGGCTGATGGCATCAAGGAGGCAATTGTGACAGTACAGAACCTCCTAGAAACAAGGCTCCATTGTGACACCGTGGGGAATCATGGAATCAAGGAGCCCATTGTGACACAGCCAGGCCGCATGGAACCAATGGTCCATGGTTACACTGCAGATTCAAGAAGAGCACGGTGACACCACGCAACATCATGGAACCATAGGTCCATTGTGACACAGCGGGGCCTCATGGAAACAAGGGGACCATTGTGGCAAAGCAGGGCCTAATGGAAGCATGGAGGGCATTGTGACACTAAGGAAACTCCTGGAACCAAGATGACCACTGGCACATAATGGAACCTCATGGAAGCAAGCCTCCATGATTGTTTTGGAGGGCCTCAGGGACCACAGGACCCATTGTGACACAGCAGGACCTGGTGGAACCAAGGAGCCTTTGTGATACTCCAGATCCACATGGAAGCCAGGGTGCACTGAGACACAGCGGGGCCTTGTTGGAACCAAAGACACTTCTGCAAAAAGCAGGCTAGCTCATAGAAGCAAGGAGTCCATTGTTACAACGAAAAAGCTATGGAAGCAAGGGACCATTGTGACACTGCGGGGCCTCATGGAACCAATTGTCCATGATGACAATGCGGATCAAAGGAGACCATGGTGACACTGCGGAACCTGATGGAACCAAGGAGCCATTGTGACACAGTGGGGCCTCATGGAATCAAGGAGACCATTGTGACCCAGGTGTTGCATGGGAAGGCAAGGAGCCATTGTGACACTTTGGGCTTCTTCCCTTGAGCTCTGCAGCTGGCTGTCCCAGCCCAGCGCACCATGTGCCACCTGCTCTCCTCAGGGCTCTGCCTGCACACAGCCCCAGGAGAAGTTTTCCTGTTTGGAAGGAAAGAATGGAAAAGCCGGAGCAGGTTTCCTAAACAACAAACCCCACTCAGGAGCCACATGCTCAGTACAGGCTGCCTGGAACGATGTCCCCTTTCTACAAGGGTCAGTGTGAGCAGGAATGAATGATCTCTGGGAGCAGAATTCTCGGAGTCTTTCCACTGAATTCTCTGTCCCTGTGTCTTGGGGTGACTTTATTGTGTGTATCCCCTATTGCTGCTCTATGCCCAGAAGTGAACTTTGTGCATTTCTGTGCCTTTCAACTGAGCCTGAGAGGGGGGAGAGGAAAAAAAACCGGACAAACTTCTCAGAGCGTTTGTTCAAGGACACACATACACACTCCTCTGCATCCTGCTTGCAGCAAGAGCAGAGGGAAGCAACTTTGTTTCTTTTTAGCCAGTTTTCAGCTCCTTTTCTCTGGGGGGAGATGGAGAGTTGAACTTTGTTTTCCTGGGACTTTGGGGTTTTTTTCCCCTTCTTCTCTTCTTGACTCTTTCAACATCAGACCACATTGGGAGAATTTTCTCCCGAGGTGGGGGCCCTGAATGTGGGCCCATGAGCCAGCTGCAAGGAGGAGGAGAGAGACTACACCTACGGAAGTGTTGGGGTTCCTCCCCCCTGCCATGAGGTCATGGGAGAGGGGACCCTGGGGTAGAGGCATGGCCTGGGCATGGGGGTCTCCCTGCTCCCTGCTCACATGTGCCCTAATCCTGTTCAGCACTGCTTATTTTGTGTTGCCCTGTGCGAGGAGGGCCCTGGTTGTGCTGTGATTGCTCAGTTCTTTGGCAGTGCCCCGCCCATGTGGCTGGAGAAGAAAGAGCTCTGAAACTTCTCTCAAGAATCGCTCCCTGTTTCTTTGCACGGGCCTCGCTGTCTATGGATGTTTCAGGAGACCCCACCGAAACACAGAAGGACTCTCAAATTATCCCAGCTTTCTCTGCACAGCGAGAGCTTTTAATATTTAGCATTGTTATCCTTTTCCTGTGTGTTTGTTAAAAAAATAGTTTTTATCTCTTTCACTTTCTTCCCAGGAAAGTTCTTTTTTCCAAAAACCTGGTGGGGGAGGGCTGGGTGTAACCTGCCTTCTATCAGAGGATCTTTTCCTCCACATTTGTCCAAACCGGCACAGCCTGTCCTTTCCTGGGTCTCTGTTGCAGATGGAAGCTGCTGGTGCCATTGTCAGCTTGAAGCCCTCTTTTGATGCAAGCAGATGTTGCCAGGTGTGTTCAGCAGCTGTTGCTCAATGCTTATGCCAAGCTATTGTGTTCCTCATGGAACCAAGGAGCCATTGTGACACTGCAGGGGCTGATGGCATCAAGGAGGCAATTGTGACAGTACAGAACCTCCTAGAAACAAGGCTCCATTGTGACACCGTGGGGAATCATGGAATCAAGGAGCCCATTGTGACACGGCTGCATGGAACCAATGGTCCATGGTTACACGGCGGATTCAAGAAGAGCACGGTGACACCACGCAACATCACGGAACCATAGGTCCATTGTGACACAGCGGGGCCTCATGGAAACAAGGGGACCATTGTGGCAAAGCAGGGCCTAATGGAAGCATGGAGAGCATTGTGACACTAAGGAAACTCCTGGAACCAAGATGACCACTGGCACATAATGGAACCTCATGGAAGCAAGCCTCCACGATGGTTTTGGAGGGCCTCAGGGACCACAGGACCCATTGTGACACAGCAGGACCTGGTGGAACCAAGGAGCCTTTGTGATACTCCACATCCACATGGAAGCCAGGGTGCACTGAGACACAGCGGGGCCTTGTTGGAACCAAAGACACTTCTGCAAAAAGCAGGCTAGCTCATAGAAGCAAGGAGTCCATTGTTACAACGAAAAAGCTATGGAAGCAAGGGACCATTGTGACACTGCGGGGCCTCATGGAACCAATTGTCCATGATGACAATGCGGATCAAAGGAGACCATGGTGACACTGCGGAACCTGATGGAACCAAGGAGCCATTGTGACACAGTGGGGCCTCATGGAATCAAGGAGACCATTGTGACCCAGGTGTTGCATGGGAAGGCAAGGAGCCATTGTGACACTTTGGGCTTCTTCCCTTGAGCTCTGCAGCTGGCTGTCCCAGCCCAGCGCACCATGTGCCACCTGCTCTCCTCAGGGCTCTGCCTGCACACAGCCCCAGGAGAAGTTTTCCTGTTTGCAAGGAAAGAATGGAAAAGCCGGAGCAGGTTTCCTAAACAACAAACCCCACTCAGGAGCCACATGCTCAGTACAGGCTGCCTGGAACGATGTCCCCTTTCTACAAGGGTCAGTGTGAGCAGGAATGAATGATCTCTGGGAGCAGAATTCTCGGAGTCTTTCCACTGAATTCTCTGTCCCTGTGTCTTGGGGTGACTTTATTGTGTGTATCCCCTATTGCTGCTCTATGCCCAGAAGTGAACTTTGTGCGTTTCTGTGCCTTTCAACTGAGCCTGAGAGGGGGGAGAGGAAAAAAACCGGACAAACTTCTCAGAGCGTTTTTTCAAGGACACACATACACACTCCTCTGCATCCTGCTTGCAGCAAGAGCAGAGGAAGCAACTTTGTTTCTTTTTAGCCAGTTTTCAGCTCCTTTTCTCTGGGGGGAGATGGAGAGTTGAACTTTGTTTTCCTGGGACTTTGGGGGTTTTTTCCCCTTCTTCTCTTCTTGACTCTTTCAACATCAGACCACATTGGGAGAATTTTCTCCCGAGGTGGGGGCCCTGAATGTGGGCCCATGAGCCAGCTGCAAGGAGGAGGAGAGAGACTACACCTACGGAAGTGTTGGGGTTCCTCCCCCCTGCCATGAGGTCATGGGAGAGGGGACCCTGGGGTAGAGGCATGGCCTGGGCACGGGGTCTCCCTGCTCCCTGCTCACATGTGCCCTAATCCTGTTCAGCACTGCTTATTTTGTGTTGCCCTGTGCGAGGAGGGCCCTGGTTGTGCTGTGATTGCTCAGTTCTTTGGCAGTGCCCCGCCCGTGTGGCTGGAGAAGAAAGAGCTCTGAAACTTCTCTCAAGAATCGCTCCCTGTTTCTTTGCACGGGCCTCGCTGTCTATGGATGTTTCAGGAGACCCCACCGAAACACAGAAGGACTCTCAAATTATCCCAGCTTTCTCTGCACAGCGAGAGCTTTTAATATTTAGCATTGCTATCCTTTTCCTGTGTGTTTGTTAAAAAAATAGTTTTTATCTCTTTCACTTTCTTCCCAGGAAAGTTCTTTTTTCCAAAAACCTGGTGGGGGAGGGCTGGGTGTAACCTGCCTTCTATCAGAGGATATTTTCCTCCACATTTGTCCAAACCGGCACAGCCTGTCCTTTCCTGGGTCTCTGTTGCAGATGGAAGCTGCTGGTGCCATTGTCAGCTTGAAGCACTCTTTTGATGCAAGCAGATGTTGCCAGGTGTGTTCAGCAGCTGTTGCTCAATGCTTATGCAAAGCTATTGTGTTCCTCATGGAACCAAGGAGCCATTGTGACACTGCAGGGGCTGATGGCATCAAGGAGGCAATTGTGACAGTACAGAACCTCCTAGAAACAAGGCTCCATTGTGACACCGTGGGGAATCATGGAATCAAGGAGCCCATTGTGACACGGCTGCATGGAACCAATGGTCCATGGTTACACGGCGGATTCAAGAAGAGCACGGTGACACCACGCAACATCATGGAACCATAGGTCCATTGTGACACAGCGGGGCCTCATGGAAACAAGGGGACCATTGTGGCAAAGCAGGGCCTAATGGAAGCATGGAGGGCATTGTGACACTAAGGAAACTCCTGGAACCAAGATGACCACTGGCACATAATGGAACCTCATGGAAGCAAGCCTCCACGATTGTTTTAGAGGGCCTCAGGGACCACAGGACCCATTGTGACACAGCAGGACCTGGTGGAACCAAGGAGCCTTTGTGATACTCCACATCCACATGGAAGCCAGGGTGCACTGAGACACAGCGGGGCCTTGTTGGAACCAAAGACACCTCTGCAAAAAGCAGGCTAGCTCATAGAAGCAAGGAGTCCTTTGTTACAACATCAAACCTATGGAAGCAAGGGACCATTGTGACACTGCGGGGCCTCATGGAACCAATTGTCCATGATGACAATGCGGATCAAAGGAGACCATGGTGACACTGCGGAACCTGATGGAACCAAGGAGCCATTGTGACACAGTGGGGCCTCATGGAATCAAGGAGACCATTGTGACCCAGGTGTTGCATGGGAAGGCAAGGAGCCATTGTGACACTTTGGGCTTCTTCCCTTGAGCTCTGCAGCTGGCTGTCCCAGCCCAGCGCACCATGTGCCACCTGCTCTCCTCAGGGCTCTGCCTGCACACAGCCCCAGGAGAAGTTTTCCTGTTTGCAAGGAAAGAATGGAAAAGCCGGAGCAGGTTTCCTAAACAACAAACCCCACTCAGGAGCCACATGCTCAGTACGGGCTGCCTGGAACGATGTCCCCTTTCTACAAGGGTCAGTGTGAGCAGGAATGAATGATCTCTGGGAGCAGAATTCTCGGAGTCTTTCCACTGAATTCTCTGTCCCTGTGTCTTGGGGTGACTTTATTGTGTGTATCCCCTATTGCTGCTCTATGCCCAGAAGTGAACTTTGTGCATTTCTGTGCCTTTCAACTGAGCCTGAGAGGGGGGAGAGGAAAAAAAACCGGATAAACTTCTCAGAGCGTTTGTTCAAGGACACACATACACACTCCTCTGCATCCTGCTTGCAGCAAGAGCAGAGGAAGCAACTTGGTTTCTTTTTAGCCAGTTTTCAGCTCCTTTTCTCTGGAGGGAGATGGAGAGTTGAACTTTGTTTTCCTGGGACTTTGGGGGTTTTTTCCCCTTCTTCTCTTCTTGACTCTTTCAACATCAGAGCACATTGGGAGAATTTTCTCCCGAGGTGGGGGCCCTGAATGTGGGCCCATGAGCCAGCTGCAAGGAGGAGGAGAGAGACTACACCTACGGAAGTGTTGGGGTTCCTCCCCCCTGCCATGAGGTCATGGGAGAGGGGACCCTGGGGTAGAGGCATGGCCTGGGCACGGGGGTCTCCCTGCTCCCTGCTCACATGTGCCCTAATCCTGTTCAGCACTGCTTATTTTGTGTTGCCCTGTGCGAGGAGGGCCCTGGTTGTGCTGTGATTGCTCAGTTCTTTGGCAGTGCCCCGCCCATGTGGCTGGAGAAGAAAGAGCTCTGCAACTTCTCTCAAGAATCGCTCCCTGTTTCTTTGCACGGGCCTCGCTGTCTATGGATGTTTCAGGAGACCCCACCGAAACACAGAAGGACTCTCAAATTATCCCAGCTTTCTCTGCACAGCGAGAGCTTTTAATATTTAGCATTGCTATCCTTTTCCTGTGTGTTTGTTAAAAAAATAGTTTTTATCTCTTTCACTTTCTTCCCAGGAAAGTTCTTTTTTCCAAAAACCTGGTGGGGGAGGGCTGGGTGTAACCTGCCTTCTATCAGAGGATCTTTTCCTCCACATTTGTCCAAACCGGCACAGCCTGTCCTTTCCTGGGTCTCTGTTGCAGATGGAAGCTGCTGGTGCCATTGTCAGCTTGAAGCCCTCTTTTGATGCAAGCAGATGTTGCCAGGTGTGTTCAGCAGCTGTTGCTCAATGCTTATGCCAAGCTATTGTGTTCCTCATGGAACCAAGGAGCCATTGTGACACTGCAGGGGCTGATGGCATCAAGGAGGCAATTGTGACAGTACAGAACCTCCTAGAAACAAGGCTCCATTGTGACACCGTGGGGAATCATGGAATCAAGGAGCCCATTGTGACACAGCCAGGCCGCATGGAACCAATGGTCCATGGTTACACTGCAGATTCAAGAAGAGCACGGTGACACCACGCAACATCATGGAACCATAGGTCCATTGTGACACAGCGGGGCCTCATGGAAACAAGGGGACCATTGTGGCAAAGCAGGGCCTAATGGAAGCATGGAGGGCATTGGGACACTAAGGAAACTCCTGGAACCAAGATGACCACTGGCACATAATGGAACCTCATGGAAGCAAGCCTCCACGATGGTTTTGGAGGGCCTCAGGGACCACAGGACCCATTGTGACACAGCAGGACCTGGTGGAACCAAGGAGCCTTTGTGATACTCCAGATCCACATGGAAGCCAGGGTGCACTGAGACACAGCGGGGCCTTGTTGGAACCAAAGACACTTCTGCAAAAAGCAGGCTAGCTCATAGAAGCAAGGAGTCCATTGTTACAACGAAAAAGCTATGGAAGCAAGGGACCATTGTGACACTGCGGGGCCTCATGGAACCAATTGTCCATGATGACAATGCGGATCAAAGGAGACCATGGTGACACTGCGGAACCTGATGGAACCAAGGAGCCATTGTGACACAGTGGGGCCTCATGGAATCAAGGAGACCATTGTGACCCAGGTGTTGCATGGGAAGGCAAGGAGCCATTGTGACACTTTGGGCTTCTTCCCTTGAGCTCTGCAGCTGGCTGTCCCAGCCCAGCGCACCATGTGCCACCTGCTCTCCTCAGGGCTCTGCCTGCACACAGCCCCAGGAGAAGTTTTCCTGTTTGGAAGGAAAGAATGGAAAAGCCGGAGCAGGTTTCCTAAACAACAAACCCCACTCAGGAGCCACATGCTCAGTACAGGCTGCCTGGAACGATGTCCCCTTTCTACAAGGGTCAGTGTGAGCAGGAATGAATGATCTCTGGGAGCAGAATTCTCGGAGTCTTTCCACTGAATTCTCTGTCCCTGTGTCTTGGGGTGACTTTATTGTGTGTATCCCCTATTGCTGCTCTATGCCCAGAAGTGAACTTTGTGCATTTCTGTGCCTTTCAACTGAGCCTGAGAGGGGGGAGAGGAAAAAAAACCGGACAAACTTCTCAGAGCGTTTGTTCAAGGACACACATACACACTCCTCTGCATCCTGCTTGCAGCAAGAGCAGAGGGAAGCAACTTTGTTTCTTTTTAGCCAGTTTTCAGCTCCTTTTCTCTGGAGGGAGATGGAGAGTTGAACTTTGTTTTCCTGGGACTTTGGGGGTTTTTTCCCCTTCTTCTCTTCTTGACTCTTTCAACATCAGACCACATTGGGAGAATTTTCTCCCGAGGTGGGGGCCCTGAATGTGGGCCCATGAGCCAGCTGCAAGGAGGAGGAGAGAGACTACACCTACGGAAGTGTTGGGGTTCCTCCCCCCTGCCATGAGGTCATGGGAGAGGGGACCCTGGGGTAGAGGCATGGCCTGGGCATGGGGGTCTCCCTGCTCCCTGCTCACATGTGCCCTAATCCTGTTCAGCACTGCTTATTTTGTGTTGCCCTGTGCGAGGAGGGCCCTGGTTGTGCTGTGATTGCTCAGTTCTTTGGCAGTGCCCCGCCCATGTGGCTGGAGAAGAAAGAGCTCTGAAACTTCTCTCAAGAATCGCTCCCTGTTTCTTTGCACGGGCCTCGCTGTCTATGGATGTTTCAGGAGACCCCACCGAAACACAGAAGGACTCTCAAATTATCCCAGCTTTCTCTGCACAGCGAGAGCTTTTAATATTTAGCATTGTTATCCTTTTCCTGTGTGTTTGTTAAAAAAATAGTTTTTATCTCTTTCACTTTCTTCCCAGGAAAGTTCTTTTTTCCAAAAACCTGGTGGGGGAGGGCTGGGTGTAACCTGCCTTCTATCAGAGGATCTTTTCCTCCACATTTGTCCAAACCGGCACAGCCTGTCCTTTCCTGGGTCTCTGTTGCAGATGGAAGCTGCTGGTGCCATTGTCAGCTTGAAGCCCTCTTTTGATGCAAGCAGATGTTGCCAGGTGTGTTCAGCAGCTGTTGCTCAATGCTTATGCCAAGCTATTGTGTTCCTCATGGAACCAAGGAGCCATTGTGACACTGCAGGGGCTGATGGCATCAAGGAGGCAATTGTGACAGTACAGAACCTCCTAGAAACAAGGCTCCATTGTGACACCGTGGGGAATCATGGAATCAAGGAGCCCATTGTGACACGGCTGCATGGAACCAATGGTCCATGGTTACACGGCGGATTCAAGAAGAGCACGGTGACACCACGCAACATCACGGAACCATAGGTCCATTGTGACACAGCGGGGCCTCATGGAAACAAGGGGACCATTGTGGCAAAGCAGGGCCTAATGGAAGCATGGAGAGCATTGTGACACTAAGGAAACTCCTGGAACCAAGATGACCACTGGCACATAATGGAACCTCATGGAAGCAAGCCTCCACGATGGTTTTGGAGGGCCTCAGGGACCACAGGACCCATTGTGACACAGCAGGACCTGGTGGAACCAAGGAGCCTTTGTGATACTCCACATCCACATGGAAGCCAGGGTGCACTGAGACACAGCGGGGCCTTGTTGGAACCAAAGACACTTCTGCAAAAAGCAGGCTAGCTCATAGAAGCAAGGAGTCCATTGTTACAACGAAAAAGCTATGGAAGCAAGGGACCATTGTGACACTGCGGGGCCTCATGGAACCAATTGTCCATGATGACAATGCGGATCAAAGGAGACCATGGTGACACTGCGGAACCTGATGGAACCAAGGAGCCATTGTGACACAGTGGGGCCTCATGGAATCAAGGAGACCATTGTGACCCAGGTGTTGCATGGGAAGGCAAGGAGCCATTGTGACACTTTGGGCTTCTTCCCTTGAGCTCTGCAGCTGGCTGTCCCAGCCCAGCGCACCATGTGCCACCTGCTCTCCTCAGGGCTCTGCCTGCACACAGCCCCAGGAGAAGTTTTCCTGTTTGCAAGGAAAGAATGGAAAAGCCGGAGCAGGTTTCCTAAACAACAAACCCCACTCAGGAGCCACATGCTCAGTACAGGCTGCCTGGAACGATGTCCCCTTTCTACAAGGGTCAGTGTGAGCAGGAATGAATGATCTCTGGGAGCAGAATTCTCGGAGTCTTTCCACTGAATTCTCTGTCCCTGTGTCTTGGGGTGACTTTATTGTGTGTATCCCCTATTGCTGCTCTATGCCCAGAAGTGAACTTTGTGCGTTTCTGTGCCTTTCAACTGAGCCTGAGAGGGGGGAGAGGAAAAAAACCGGACAAACTTCTCAGAGCGTTTTTTCAAGGACACACATACACACTCCTCTGCATCCTGCTTGCAGCAAGAGCAGAGGAAGCAACTTTGTTTCTTTTTAGCCAGTTTTCAGCTCCTTTTCTCTGGGGGGAGATGGAGAGTTGAACTTTGTTTTCCTGGGACTTTGGGGGTTTTTTCCCCTTCTTCTCTTCTTGACTCTTTCAACATCAGACCACATTGGGAGAATTTTCTCCCGAGGTGGGGGCCCTGAATGTGGGCCCATGAGCCAGCTGCAAGGAGGAGGAGAGAGACTACACCTACGGAAGTGTTGGGGTTCCTCCCCCCTGCCATGAGGTCATGGGAGAGGGGACCCTGGGGTAGAGGCATGGCCTGGGCACGGGGTCTCCCTGCTCCCTGCTCACATGTGCCCTAATCCTGTTCAGCACTGCTTATTTTGTGTTGCCCTGTGCGAGGAGGGCCCTGGTTGTGCTGTGATTGCTCAGTTCTTTGGCAGTGCCCCGCCCATGTGGCTGGAGAAGAAAGAGCTCTGAAACTTCTCTCAAGAATCGCTCCCTGTTTCTTTGCACGGGCCTCGCTGTCTATGGATGTTTCAGGAGACCCCACCGAAACACAGAAGGACTCTCAAATTATCCCAGCTTTCTCTGCACAGCGAGAGCTTTTAATATTTAGCATTGCTATCCTTTTCCTGTGTGTTTGTTAAAAAAATAGTTTTTATCTCTTTCACTTTCTTCCCAGGAAAGTTCTTTTTTCCAAAAACCTGGTGGGGGAGGGCTGGGTGTAACCTGCCTTCTATCAGAGGATATTTTCCTCCACATTTGTCCAAACCGGCACAGCCTGTCCTTTCCTGGGTCTCTGTTGCAGATGGAAGCTGCTGGTGCCATTGTCAGCTTGAAGCCCTCTTTTGATGCAAGCAGATGTTGCCAGGTGTGTTCAGCAGCTGTTGCTCAATGCTTATGCCAAGCTATTGTGTTCCTCATGGAACCAAGGAGCCATTGTGACACTGCAGGGGCTGATGGCATCAAGGAGGCAATTGTGACAGTACAGAACCTCCTAGAAACAAGGCTCCATTGTGACACCGTGGGGAATCATGGAATCAAGGAGCCCATTGTGACACGGCTGCATGGAACCAATGGTCCATGGTTACACGGCGGATTCAAGAAGAGCACGGTGACACCACGCAACATCACGGAACCATAGGTCCATTGTGACACAGCGGGGCCTCATGGAAACAAGGGGACCATTGTGGCAAAGCAGGGCCTAATGGAAGCATGGAGGGCATTGTGACACTAAGGAAACTCCTGGAACCAAGATGACCACTGGCACATAATGGAACCTCATGGAAGCAAGCCTCCACGATGGTTTTGGAGGGCCTCAGGGACCACAGGACCCATTGTGACACAGCAGGACCTGGTGGAACCAAGGAGCCTTTGTGATACTCCAGATCCACATGGAAGCCAGGGTGCACTGAGACACAGCGGGGCCTTGTTGGAACCAAAGACACCTCTGCAAAAAGCAGGCTAGCTCATAGAAGCAAGGAGTCCATTGTTACAACGTAAAAGCTATGGAAGCAAGGGACCATTGTGACACTGCGGGGCCTCATGGAACCAATTGTCCATGATGACAATGCGGATCAAAGGAGACCATGGTGACACTGCGGAACCTGATGGAACCAAGGAGCCATTGTGACACAGTGGGGCCTCATGGAATCAAGGAGACCATTGTGACCCAGGTGTTGCATGGGAAGGCAAGGAGCCATTGTGACACTTTGGGCTTCTTCCCTTGAGCTCTGCAGCTGGCTGTCCCAGCCCAGCGCACCATGTGCCACCTGCTCTCCTCAGGGCTCTGCCTGCACACAGCCCCAGGAGAAGTTTTCCTGTTTGCAAGGAAAGAATGGAAAAGCCGGAGCAGGTTTCCTAAACAACAAACCCCACTCAGGAGCCACATGCTCAGTACGGGCTGCCTGGAACGATGTCCCCTTTCTACAAGGGTCAGTGTGAGCAGGAATGAATGATCTCTGGGAGCAGAATTCTCGGAGTCTTTCCACTGAATTCTCTGTCCCTGTGTCTTGGGGTGACTTTATTGTGTGTATCCCCTATTGCTGCTCTATGCCCAGAAGTGAACTTTGTGCATTTCTGTGCCTTTCAACTGAGCCTGAGAGGGGGGAGAGGAAAAAAAACCGGATAAACTTCTCAGAGCGTTTGTTCAAGGACACACATACACACTCCTCTGCATCCTGCTTGCAGCAAGAGCAGAGGAAGCAACTTGGTTTCTTTTTAGCCAGTTTTCAGCTCCTTTTCTCTGGGGGGAGATGGAGAGTTGAACTTTGTTTTCCTGGGACTTTGGGGGTTTTTTCCCCTTCTTCTCTTCTTGACTCTTTCAACATCAGAGCACATTGGGAGAATTTTCTCCCGAGGTGGGGGCCCTGAATGTGGGCCCATGAGCCAGCTGCAAGGAGGAGGAGAGAGACTACACCTACGGAAGTGTTGGGGTTCCTCCCCCCTGCCATGAGGTCATGGGAGAGGGGACCCTGGGGTAGAGGCATGGCCTGGGCACGGGGGTCTCCCTGCTCCCTGCTCACATGTGCCCTAATCCTGTTCAGCACTGCTTATTTTGTGTTGCCCTGTGCGAGGAGGGCCCTGGTTGTGCTGTGATTGCTCAGTTCTTTGGCAGTGCCCCGCCCATGTGGCTGGAGAAGAAAGAGCTCTGCAACTTCTCTCAAGAATCGCTCCCTGTTTCTTTGCACGGGCCTCGCTGTCTATGGATGTTTCAGGAGACCCCACCGAAACACAGAAGGACTCTCAAATTATCCCAGCTTTCTCTGCACAGCGAGAGCTTTTAATATTTAGCATTGCTATCCTTTTCCTGTGTGTTTGTTAAAAAAATAGTTTTTATCTCTTTCACTTTCTTCCCAGGAAAGTTCTTTTTTCCAAAAACCTGGTGGGGGAGGGCTGGGTGTAACCTGCCTTCTATCAGAGGATCTTTTCCTCCACATTTGTCCAAACCGGCACAGCCTGTCCTTTCCTGGGTCTCTGTTGCAGATGGAAGCTGCTGGTGCCATTGTCAGCTTGAAGCCCTCTTTTGATGCAAGCAGATGTTGCCAGGTGTGTTCAGCAGCTGTTGCTCAATGCTTATGCCAAGCTATTGTGTTCCTCATGGAACCAAGGAGCCATTGTGACACTGCAGGGGCTGATGGCATCAAGGAGACAATTGTGACAGTACAGAACCTCCTAGAAACAAGGCTCCATTGTGACACCGTGGGGAATCATGGAATCAAGGAGCCCATTGTGACACAGCCAGGCCGCATGGAACCAATGGTCCATGGTTACACTGCAGATTCAAGAAGAGCACGGTGACACCACGCAACATCATGGAACCGTACGTCCATTGTGACACAGCGGGGCCTCATGGAAACAAGGGGACCATTGTGGCAAAGCAGGGCCTAATGGAAGCCTGGAGAGCATTGGGACACTAAGGAAACTCCTGGAACCAAGATGACCACTGGCACATAATGGAACCTCATGGAAGCAAGCCTCCACGATGGTTTTGGAGGGCCTCAGGGACCACAGGACCCATTGTGACACAGCAGGACCTGGTGGAACCAAGGAGCCTTTGTGATACTCCACATCCACATGGAAGCCAGGGTGCACTGAGACACAGCGGGGCCTTGTTGGAACCAAAGACACTTCTGCAAAAAGCAGGCTAGCTCATAGAAGCAAGGAGTCCATTGTTACAACGAAAAAGCTTTGGAAGCAAGGGACCATTGTGACACTGCGGGGCCTCATGGAACCAATTGTCCATGATGACAATGCGGATCAAAGGAGACCATGGTGACACTGCGGAACCTGATGGAACCAAGGAGCCATTGTGACACAGTGGGGCCTCATGGAATCAAGGAGACCATTGTGACCCAGGTGTTGCATGGGAAGGCAAGGAGCCATTGTGACACTTTGGGCTTCTTCCCTTGAGCTCTGCAGCTGGCTGTCCCAGCCCAGCGCACCATGTGCCACCTGCTCTCCTCAGGGCTCTGCCTGCACACAGCCCCAGGAGAAGTTTTCCTGTTTGGAAGGAAAGAATGGAAAAGCCGGAGCAGGTTTCCTAAACAACAAACCCCACTCAGGAGCCACATGCTCAGTACAGGCTGCCTGGAACGATGTCCCCTTTCTACAAGGGTCAGTGTGAGCAGGAATGAATGATCTCTGGGAGCAGAATTCTCGGAGTCTTTCCACTGAATTCTCTGTCCCTGTGTCTTGGGGTGACTTTATTGTGTGTATCCCCTATTGCTGCTCTATGCCCAGAAGTGAACTTTGTGCGTTTCTGTGCCTTTCAACTGAGCCTGAGAGGGGGGAGAGGAAAAAAACCGGACAAACTTCTCAGAGCGTTTTTTCAAGGACACACATACACACTCCTCTGCATCCTGCTTGCAGCAAGAGCAGAGGAAGCAACTTTGTTTCTTTTTAGCCAGTTTTCAGCTCCTTTTCTCTGGGGGGAGATGGAGAGTTGAACTTTGTTTTCCTGGGACTTTGGGGGTTTTTTCCCCTTCTTCTCTTCTTGACTCTTTCAACATCAGACCACATTGGGAGAATTTTCTCCCGAGGTGGGGGCCCTGAATGTGGGCCCATGAGCCAGCTGCAAGGAGGAGGAGAGAGACTACACCTACGGAAGTGTTGGGGTTCCTCCCCCCTGCCATGAGGTCATGGGAGAGGGGACCCTGGGGTAGAGGCATGGCCTGGGCACGGGGTCTCCCTGCTCCCTGCTCACATGTGCCCTAATCCTGTTCAGCACTGCTTATTTTGTGTTGCCCTGTGCGAGGAGGGCCCTGGTTGTGCTGTGATTGCTCAGTTCTTTGGCAGTGCCCCGCCCGTGTGGCTGGAGAAGAAAGAGCTCTGAAACTTCTCTCAAGAATCGCTCCCTGTTTCTTTGCACGGGCCTCGCTGTCTATGGATGTTTCAGGAGACCCCACCGAAACACAGAAGGACTCTCAAATTATCCCAGCTTTCTCTGCACAGCGAGAGCTTTTAATATTTAGCATTGCTATCCTTTTCCTGTGTGTTTGTTAAAAAAATAGTTTTTATCTCTTTCACTTTCTTCCCAGGAAAGTTCTTTTTTCCAAAAACCTGGTGGGGGAGGGCTGGGTGTAACCTGCCTTCTATCAGAGGATATTTTCCTCCACATTTGTCCAAACCGGCACAGCCTGTCCTTTCCTGGGTCTCTGTTGCAGATGGAAGCTGCTGGTGCCATTGTCAGCTTGAAGCCCTCTTTTGATGCAAGCAGATGTTGCCAGGTGTGTTCAGCAGCTGTTGCTCAATGCTTATGCAAAGCTATTGTGTTCCTCATGGAACCAAGGAGCCATTGTGACACTGCAGGGGCTGATGGCATCAAGGAGGCAATTGTGACAGTACAGAACCTCCTAGAAACAAGGCTCCATTGTGACACCGTGGGGAATCATGGAATCAAGGAGCCCATTGTGACACGGCTGCATGGAACCAATGGTCCATGGTTACACGGCGGATTCAAGAAGAGCACGGTGACACCACGCAACATCACGGAACCATAGGTCCATTGTGACACAGCGGGGCCTCATGGAAACAAGGGGACCATTGTGGCAAAGCAGGGCCTAATGGAAGCATGGAGGGCATTGTGACACTAAGGAAACTCCTGGAACCAAGATGACCACTGGCACATAATGGAACCTCATGGAAGCAAGCCTCCACGATTGTTTTAGAGGGCCTCAGGGACCACAGGACCCATTGTGACACAGCAGGACCTGGTGGAACCAAGGAGCCTTTGTGATACTCCAGATCCACATGGAAGCCAGGGTGCACTGAGACACAGCGGGGCCTTGTTGGAACCAAAGACACCTCTGCAAAAAGCAGGCTAGCTCATAGAAGCAAGGAGTCCATTGTTACAACGTAAAAGCTATGGAAGCAAGGGACCATTGTGACACTGCGGGGCCTCATGGAACCAATTGTCCATGATGACAATGCGGATCAAAGGAGACCATGGTGACACTGCGGAACCTGATGGAACCAAGGAGCCATTGTGACACAGTGGGGCCTCATGGAATCAAGGAGACCATTGTGACCCAGGTGTTGCATGGGAAGGCAAGGAGCCATTGTGACACTTTGGGCTTCTTCCCTTGAGCTCTGCAGCTGGCTGTCCCAGCCCAGCGCACCATGTGCCACCTGCTCTCCTCAGGGCTCTGCCTGCACACAGCCCCAGGAGAAGTTTTCCTGTTTGCAAGGAAAGAATGGAAAAGCCGGAGCAGGTTTCCTAAACAACAAACCCCACTCAGGAGCCACATGCTCAGTACGGGCTGCCTGGAACGATGTCCCCTTTCTACAAGGGTCAGTGTGAGCAGGAATGAATGATCTCTGGGAGCAGAATTCTCGGAGTCTTTCCACTGAATTCTCTGTCCCTGTGTCTTGGGGTGACTTTATTGTGTGTATCCCCTATTGCTGCTCTATGCCCAGAAGTGAACTTTGTGCGTTTCTGTGCCTTTCAACTGAGCCTGAGAGGGGGGAGAGGAAAAAAACCGGACAAACTTCTCAGAGCGTTTGTTCAAGGACACACATACACACTCCTCTGCATCCTGCTTGCAGCAAGAGCAGAGGAAGCAACTTTGTTTCTTTTTAGCCAGTTTTCAGCTCCTTTTCTCTGGGGGGAGATGGAGAGTTGAACTTTGTTTTCCTGGGACTTTGGGGGTTTTTTCCCCTTCTTCTCTTCTTGACTCTTTCAACATCAGAGCACATTGGGAGAATTTTCTCCCGAGGTGGGGGCCCTGAATGTGGGCCCATGAGCCAGCTGCAAGGAGGAGGAGAGAGACTACACCTACGGAAGTGTTGGGGTTCCTCCCCCCTGCCATGAGGTCATGGGAGAGGGGACCCTGGGGTAGAGGCATGGCCTGGGCACGGGGTCTCCCTGCTCCCTGCTCACATGTGCCCTAATCCTGTTCAGCACTGCTTATTTTGTGTTGCCCTGTGCGAGGAGGGCCCTGGTTGTGCTGTGATTGCTCAGTTCTTTGGCAGTGCCCCGCCCGTGTGGCTGGAGAAGAAAGAGCTCTGCAACTTCTCTCAAGAATCGCTCCCTGTTTCTTTGCACGGGCCTCGCTGTCTATGGATGTTTCAGGAGACCCCACCGAAACACAGAAGGACTCTCAAATTATCCCAGCTTTCTCTGCACAGCGAGAGCTTTTAATATTTAGCATTGCTATCCTTTTCCTGTGTGTTTGTTAAAAAAATAGTTTTTATCTCTTTCACTTTCTTCCCAGGAAAGTTCTTTTTTCCAAAAACCTGGTGGGGGAGGGCTGGGTGTAACCTGCCTTCTATCAGAGGATATTTTCCTCCACATTTGTCCAAACCGGCACAGCCTGTCCTTTCCTGGGTCTCTGTTGCAGATGGAAGCTGCTGGTGCCATTGTCAGCTTGAAGCCCTCTTTTGATGCAAGCAGATGTTGCCAGGTGTGTTCAGCAGCTGTTGCTCAATGCTTATGCAAAGCTATTGTGTTCCTCATGGAACCAAGGAGCCATTGTGACACTGCAGGGGCTGATGGCATCAAGGAGGCAATTGTGACAGTACAGAACCTCCTAGAAACAAGGCTCCATTGTGACACCGTGGGGAATCATGGAATCAAGGAGCCCATTGTGACACGGCTGCATGGAACCAATGGTCCATGGTTACACGGCGGATTCAAGAAGAGCACGGTGACACCACGCAACATCACGGAACCATAGGTCCATTGTGACACAGCGGGGCCTCATGGAAACAAGGGGACCATTGTGGCAAAGCAGGGCCTAATGGAAGCATGGAGGGCATTGTGACACTAAGGAAACTCCTGGAACCAAGATGACCACTGGCACATAATGGAACCTCATGGAAGCAAGCCTCCACGATTGTTTTAGAGGGCCTCAGGGACCACAGGACCCATTGTGACACAGCAGGACCTGGTGGAACCAAGGAGCCTTTGTGATACTCCAGATCCACATGGAAGCCAGGGTGCACTGAGACACAGCGGGGCCTTGTTGGAACCAAAGACACTTCTGCAAAAAGCAGGCTAGCTCATAGAAGCAAGGAGTCCATTGTTACAACGAAAAAGCTTTGGAAGCAAGGGACCATTGTGACACTGCGGGGCCTCATGGAACCAATTGTCCATGATGACAATGCGGATCAAAGGAGACCATGGTGACACTGCGGAACCTGATGGAACCAAGGAGCCATTGTGACACAGTGGGGCCTCATGGAATCAAGGAGACCATTGTGACCCAGGTGTTGCATGGGAAGGCAAGGAGCCATTGTGACACTTTGGGCTTCTTCCCTTGAGCTCTGCAGCTGGCTGTCCCAGCCCAGCGCACCATGTGCCACCTGCTCTCCTCAGGGCTCTGCCTGCACACAGCCCCAGGAGAAGTTTTCCTGTTTGGAAGGAAAGAATGGAAAAGCCGGAGCAGGTTTCCTAAACAACAAACCCCACTCAGGAGCCACATGCTCAGTACAGGCTGCCTGGAACGATGTCCCCTTTCTACAAGGGTCAGTGTGAGCAGGAATGAATGATCTCTGGGAGCAGAATTCTCGGAGTCTTTCCACTGAATTCTCTGTCCCTGTGTCTTGGGGTGACTTTATCGTGTGTATCCCCTATTGCTGCTCTATGCCCAGAAGTGAACTTTGTGCGTTTCTGTGCCTTTCAACTGAGCCTGAGAGGGGGGAGAGGAAAAAAACCGGACAAACTTCTCAGAGCGTTTTTTCAAGGACACACATACACACTCCTCTGCATCCTGCTTGCAGCAAGAGCAGAGGAAGCAACTTGGTTTCTTTTTAGCCAGTTTTCAGCTCCTTTTCTCTGGGGGGAGATGGAGAGTTGAACTTTGTTTTCCTGGGACTTTGGGGGTTTTTTCCCCTTCTTCTCTTCTTGACTCTTTCAACATCAGACCACATTGGGAGAATTTTCTCCCGAGGTGGGGGCCCTGAATGTGGGCCCATGAGCCAGCTGCAAGGAGGAGGAGAGAGACTACACCTACGGAAGTGTTGGGGTTCCTCCCCCCTGCCATGAGGTCATGGGAGAGGGGACCCTGGGGTAGAGGCATGGCCTGGGCACGGGGTCTCCCTGCTCCCTGCTCACATGTGCCCTAATCCTGTTCAGCACTGCTTATTTTGTGTTGCCCTGTGCGAGGAGGGCCCTGGTTGTGCTGTGATTGCTCAGTTCTTTGGCAGTGCCCCGCCCGTGTGGCTGGAGAAGAAAGAGCTCTGAAACTTCTCTCAAGAATCGCTCCCTGTTTCTTTGCACGGGCCTCGCTGTCTATGGATGTTTCAGGAGACCCCACCGAAACACAGAAGGACTCTCAAATTATCCCAGCTTTCTCTGCACAGCGAGAGCTTTTAATATTTAGCATTGCTATCCTTTTCCTGTGTGTTTGTTAAAAAAATAGTTTTTATCTCTTTCACTTTCTTCCCAGGAAAGTTCTTTTTTCCAAAAACCTGGTGGGGGAGGGCTGGGTGTAACCTGCCTTCTATCAGAGGATATTTTCCTCCACATTTGTCCAAACCGGCACAGCCTGTCCTTTCCTGGGTCTCTGTTGCAGATGGAAGCTGCTGGTGCCATTGTCAGCTTGAAGCCCTCTTTTGATGCAAGCAGATGTTGCCAGGTGTGTTCAGCAGCTGTTGCTCAATGCTTATGCAAAGCTATTGTGTTCCTCATGGAACCAAGGAGCCATTGTGACACTGCAGGGGCTGATGGCATCAAGGAGGCAATTGTGACAGTACAGAACCTCCTAGAAACAAGGCTCCATTGTGACACCGTGGGGAATCATGGAATCAAGGAGCCCATTGTGACACGGCTGCATGGAACCAATGGTCCATGGTTACACGGCGGATTCAAGAAGAGCACGGTGACACCACGCAACATCACGGAACCATAGGTCCATTGTGACACAGCGGGGCCTCATGGAAACAAGGGGACCATTGTGGCAAAGCAGGGCCTAATGGAAGCATGGAGGGCATTGTGACACTAAGGAAACTCCTGGAACCAAGATGACCACTGGCACATAATGGAACCTCATGGAAGCAAGCCTCCACGATTGTTTTAGAGGGCCTCAGGGACCACAGGACCCATTGTGACACAGCAGGACCTGGTGGAACCAAGGAGCCTTTGTGATACTCCAGATCCACATGGAAGCCAGGGTGCACTGAGACACAGCGGGGCCTTGTTGGAACCAAAGACACCTCTGCAAAAAGCAGGCTAGCTCATAGAAGCAAGGAGTCCATTGTTACAACGTAAAAGCTATGGAAGCAAGGGACCATTGTGACACTGCGGGGCCTCATGGAACCAATTGTCCATGATGACAATGCGGATCAAAGGAGACCATGGTGACACTGCGGAACCTGATGGAACCAAGGAGCCATTGTGACACAGTGGGGCCTCATGGAATCAAGGAGACCATTGTGACCCAGGTGTTGCATGGGAAGGCAAGGAGCCATTGTGACACTTTGGGCTTCTTCCCTTGAGCTCTGCAGCTGGCTGTCCCAGCCCAGCGCACCATGTGCCACCTGCTCTCCTCAGGGCTCTGCCTGCACACAGCCCCAGGAGAAGTTTTCCTGTTTGCAAGGAAAGAATGGAAAAGCCGGAGCAGGTTTCCTAAACAACAAACCCCACTCAGGAGCCACATGCTCAGTACGGGCTGCCTGGAACGATGTCCCCTTTCTACAAGGGTCAGTGTGAGCAGGAATGAATGATCTCTGGGAGCAGAATTCTCGGAGTCTTTCCACTGAATTCTCTGTCCCTGTGTCTTGGGGTGACTTTATTGTGTGTATCCCCTATTGCTGCTCTATGCCCAGAAGTGAACTTTGTGCATTTCTGTGCCTTTCAACTGAGCCTGAGAGGGGGGAGAGGAAAAAAAACCGGATAAACTTCTCAGAGCGTTTGTTCAAGGACACACATACACACTCCTCTGCATCCTGCTTGCAGCAAGAGCAGAGGAAGCAACTTGGTTTCTTTTTAGCCAGTTTTCAGCTCCTTTTCTCTGGGGGGAGATGGAGAGTTGAACTTTGTTTTCCTGGGACTTTGGGGGTTTTTTCCCCTTCTTCTCTTCTTGACTCTTTCAACATCAGACCACATTGGGAGAATTTTCTCCCGAGGTGGGGGCCCTGAATGTGGGCCCATGAGCCAGCTGCAAGGAGGAGGAGAGAGACTACACCTACGGAAGTGTTGGGGTTCCTCCCCCCTGCCATGAGGTCATGGGAGAGGGGACCCTGGGGTAGAGGCATGGCCTGGGCACGGGGGTCTCCCTGCTCCCTGCTCACATGTGCCCTAATCCTGTTCAGCACTGCTTATTTTGTGTTGCCCTGTGCGAGGAGGGCCCTGGTTGTGCTGTGATTGCTCAGTTCTTTGGCAGTGCCCCGCCCATGTGGCTGGAGAAGAAAGAGCTCTGCAACTTCTCTCAAGAATCGCTCCCTGTTTCTTTGCACGGGCCTCGCTGTCTATGGATGTTTCAGGAGACCCCACCGAAACACAGAAGGACTCTCAAATTATCCCAGCTTTCTCTGCACAGCGAGAGCTTTTAATATTTAGCATTGCTATCCTTTTCCTGTGTGTTTGTTAAAAAAATAGTTTTTATCTCTTTCACTTTCTTCCCAGGAAAGTTCTTTTTTCCAAAAACCTGGTGGGGGAGGGCTGGGTGTAACCTGCCTTCTATCAGAGGATCTTTTCCTCCACATTTGTCCAAACCGGCACAGCCTGTCCTTTCCTGGGTCTCTGTTGCAGATGGAAGCTGCTGGTGCCATTGTCAGCTTGAAGCCCTCTTTTGATGCAAGCAGATGTTGCCAGGTGTGTTCAGCAGCTGTTGCTCAATGCTTATGCCAAGCTATTGTGTTCCTCATGGAACCAAGGAGCCATTGTGACACTGCAGGGGCTGATGGCATCAAGGAGACAATTGTGACAGTACAGAACCTCCTAGAAACAAGGCTCCATTGTGACACCGTGGGGAATCATGGAATCAAGGAGCCCATTGTGACACAGCCAGGCCGCATGGAACCAATGGTCCATGGTTACACTGCAGATTCAAGAAGAGCACGGTGACACCACGCAACATCATGGAACCGTACGTCCTTCGTGACACAGCGGGGCCTCATGGAAACAAGGGGACCATTGTGGCAAAGCAGGGCCTAATGGAAGCCTGGAGAGCATTGTGACACTAAGGAAACTCCTGGAACCAAGATGAGCACTGGCACATAATGGAACCTCATGGAAGCAAGCCTCCACGATGGTTTTGGAGGGCCTCAGGGACCACAGGACCCATTGTGACACAGCAGGACCTGGTGGAACCAAGGAGCCTTTGTGATACTCCACATCCACATGGAAGCCAGGGTGCACTGAGACACAGCGGGGCCTTGTGGGAACCAAAGACACCTCTGCAAAAAGCAGGCTAGCTCATAGAAGCAAGGAGTCCATTGTTACAACGTAAAAGCTATGGAAGCAAGGGACCATTGTGACACTGCGGGGCCTCATGGAACCAATTGTCCATGATGACAATGCGGATCAAAGGAGACCATGGTGACACTGCGGAACCTGATGGAACCAAGGAGCCATTGTGACACAGTGGGGCCTCATGGAATCAAGGAGACCATTGTGACCCAGGTGTTGCATGTGAAGGCAAGGAGCCATTGTGACACTTTGGGCTTCTTCCCTTGAGCTCTGCAGCTGGCTGTCCCAGCCCAGCGCACCATGTGCCACCTGCTCTCCTCAGGGCTCTGCCTGCACACAGCCCCAGGAGAAGTTTTCCTGTTTGCAAGGAAAGAATGGAAAAGCCGGAGCAGGTTTCCTAAACAACAAACCCCACTCAGGAGCCACATGCTCAGTACAGGCTGCCTGGAACGATGTCCCCTTTCTACAAGGGTCAGTGTGAGCAGGAATGAATGATCTCTGGGAGCAGAATTCTCGGAGTCTTTCCACTGAATTCTCTGTCCCTGTGTCTTGGGGTGACTTTATTGTGTGTATCCCCTATTGCTGCTCTATGCCCAGAAGTGAACTTTGTGCGTTTCTGTGCCTTTCAACTGAGCCTGAGAGGGGGGAGAGGAAAAAAAACCGGACAAACTTCTCAGAGCGTTTGTTCAAGGACACACATACACACTCCTCTGCATCCTGCTTGCAGCAAGAGCAGAGGAAGCAACTTTGTTTCTTTTTAGCCAGTTTTCAGCTCCTTTTCTCTGGGGGGAGATGGAGAGTTGAACTTTGTTTTCCTGGGACTTTGGGGGTTTTTTCCCCTTCTTCTCTTCTTGACTCTTTCAACATCAGAGCACATTGGGAGAATTTTCTCCCGAGGTGGGGGCCCTGAATGTGGGCCCATGAGCCAGCTGCAAGGAGGAGGAGAGAGACTACACCTACGGAAGTGTTGGGGTTCCTCCCCCCTGCCATGAGGTCATGGGAGAGGGGACCCTGGGGTAGAGGCATGGCCTGGGCACGGGGTCTCCCTGCTCCCTGCTCACATGTGCCCTAATCCTGTTCAGCACTGCTTATTTTGTGTTGCCCTGTGCGAGGAGGGCCCTGGTTGTGCTGTGATTGCTCAGTTCTTTGGCAGTGCCCCGCCCGTGTGGCTGGAGAAGAAAGAGCTCTGCAACTTCTCTCAAGAATCGCTCCCTGTTTCTTTGCACGGGCCTCGCTGTCTATGGATGTTTCAGGAGACCCCACCGAAACACAGAAGGACTCTCAAATTATCCCAGCTTTCTCTGCACAGCGAGAGCTTTTAATATTTAGCATTGCTATCCTTTTCCTGTGTGTTTGTTAAAAAAATAGTTTTTATCTCTTTCACTTTCTTCCCAGGAAAGTTCTTTTTTCCAAAAACCTGGTGGGGGAGGGCTGGGTGTAACCTGCCTTCTATCAGAGGATATTTTCCTCCACATTTGTCCAAACCGGCACAGCCTGTCCTTTCCTGGGTCTCTGTTGCAGATGGAAGCTGCTGGTGCCATTGTCAGCTTGAAGCCCTCTTTTGATGCAAGCAGATGTTGCCAGGTGTGTTCAGCAGCTGTTGCTCAATGCTTATGCAAAGCTATTGTGTTCCTCATGGAACCAAGGAGCCATTGTGACACTGCAGGGGCTGATGGCATCAAGGAGGCAATTGTGACAGTACAGAACCTCCTAGAAACAAGGCTCCATTGTGACACCGTGGGGAATCATGGAATCAAGGAGCCCATTGTGACACGGCTGCATGGAACCAATGGTCCATGGTTACACGGCGGATTCAAGAAGAGCACGGTGACACCACGCAACATCACGGAACCATAGGTCCATTGTGACACAGCGGGGCCTCATGGAAACAAGGGGACCATTGTGGCAAAGCAGGGCCTAATGGAAGCATGGAGGGCATTGTGACACTAAGGAAACTCCTGGAACCAAGATGACCACTGGCACATAATGGAACCTCATGGAAGCAAGCCTCCACGATTGTTTTAGAGGGCCTCAGGGACCACAGGACCCATTGTGACACAGCAGGACCTGGTGGAACCAAGGAGCCTTTGTGATACTCCAGATCCACATGGAAGCCAGGGTGCACTGAGACACAGCGGGGCCTTGTTGGAACCAAAGACACCTCTGCAAAAAGCAGGCTAGCTCATAGAAGCAAGGAGTCCATTGTTACAACGTAAAAGCTATGGAAGCAAGGGACCATTGTGACACTGCGGGGCCTCATGGAACCAATTGTCCATGATGACAATGCGGATCAAAGGAGACCATGGTGACACTGCGGAACCTGATGGAACCAAGGAGCCATTGTGACACAGTGGGGCCTCATGGAATCAAGGAGACCATTGTGACCCAGGTGTTGCATGGGAAGGCAAGGAGCCATTGTGACACTTTGGGCTTCTTCCCTTGAGCTCTGCAGCTGGCTGTCCCAGCCCAGCGCACCATGTGCCACCTGCTCTCCTCAGGGCTCTGCCTGCACACAGCCCCAGGAGAAGTTTTCCTGTTTGCAAGGAAAGAATGGAAAAGCCGGAGCAGGTTTCCTAAACAACAAACCCCACTCAGGAGCCACATGCTCAGTACGGGCTGCCTGGAACGATGTCCCCTTTCTACAAGGGTCAGTGTGAGCAGGAATGAATGATCTCTGGGAGCAGAATTCTCGGAGTCTTTCCACTGAATTCTCTGTCCCTGTGTCTTGGGGTGACTTTATTGTGTGTATCCCCTATTGCTGCTCTATGCCCAGAAGTGAACTTTGTGCATTTCTGTGCCTTTCAACTGAGCCTGAGAGGGGGGAGAGGAAAAAAAACCGGATAAACTTCTCAGAGCGTTTGTTCAAGGACACACATACACACTCCTCTGCATCCTGCTTGCAGCAAGAGCAGAGGAAGCAACTTGGTTTCTTTTTAGCCAGTTTTCAGCTCCTTTTCTCTGGGGGGAGATGGAGAGTTGAACTTTGTTTTCCTGGGACTTTGGGGGTTTTTTCCCCTTCTTCTCTTCTTGACTCTTTCAACATCAGACCACATTGGGAGAATTTTCTCCCGAGGTGGGGGCCCTGAATGTGGGCCCATGAGCCAGCTGCAAGGAGGAGGAGAGAGACTACACCTACGGAAGTGTTGGGGTTCCTCCCCCCTGCCATGAGGTCATGGGAGAGGGGACCCTGGGGTAGAGGCATGGCCTGGGCACGGGGGTCTCCCTGCTCCCTGCTCACATGTGCCCTAATCCTGTTCAGCACTGCTTATTTTGTGTTGCCCTGTGCGAGGAGGGCCCTGGTTGTGCTGTGATTGCTCAGTTCTTTGGCAGTGCCCCGCCCATGTGGCTGGAGAAGAAAGAGCTCTGCAACTTCTCTCAAGAATCGCTCCCTGTTTCTTTGCACGGGCCTCGCTGTCTATGGATGTTTCAGGAGACCCCACCGAAACACAGAAGGACTCTCAAATTATCCCAGCTTTCTCTGCACAGCGAGAGCTTTTAATATTTAGCATTGCTATCCTTTTCCTGTGTGTTTGTTAAAAAAATAGTTTTTATCTCTTTCACTTTCTTCCCAGGAAAGTTCTTTTTTCCAAAAACCTGGTGGGGGAGGGCTGGGTGTAACCTGCCTTCTATCAGAGGATCTTTTCCTCCACATTTGTCCAAACCGGCACAGCCTGTCCTTTCCTGGGTCTCTGTTGCAGATGGAAGCTGCTGGTGCCATTGTCAGCTTGAAGCCCTCTTTTGATGCAAGCAGATGTTGCCAGGTGTGTTCAGCAGCTGTTGCTCAATGCTTATGCCAAGCTATTGTGTTCCTCATGGAACCAAGGAGCCATTGTGACACTGCAGGGGCTGATGGCATCAAGGAGACAATTGTGACAGTACAGAACCTCCTAGAAACAAGGCTCCATTGTGACACCGTGGGGAATCATGGAATCAAGGAGCCCATTGTGACACAGCCAGGCCACATGGAACCAATGGTCCATGGTTACACTGCAGATTCAAGAAGAGCACGGTGACACCACGCAACATCATGGAACCGTACGTCCTTCGTGACACAGCGGGGCCTCATGGAAACAAGGGGACCATTGTGGCAAAGCAGGGCCTAATGGAAGCCTGGAGAGCATTGTGACACTAAGGAAACTCCTGGAACCAAGATGACCACTGGCACATAATGGAACCTCATGGAAGCAAGCCTCCACGATGGTTTTGGAGGGCCTCAGGGACCACAGGACCCATTGTGACACAGCAGGACCTGGTGGAACCAAGGAGCCTTTGTGATACTCCACATCCACATGGAAGCCAGGGTGCACTGAGACACAGCGGGGCCTTGTGGGAACCAAAGACACCTCTGCAAAAAGCAGGCTAGCTCATAGAAGCAAGGAGTCCATTGTTACAACGTAAAAGCTATGGAAGCAAGGGACCATTGTGACACTGCGGGGCCTCATGGAACCAATTGTCCATGATGACAATGCGGATCAAAGGAGACCATGGTGACACTGCGGAACCTGATGGAACCAAGGAGCCATTGTGACACAGTGGGGCCTCATGGAATCAAGGAGACCATTGTGACCCAGGTGTTGCATGTGAAGGCAAGGAGCCATTGTGACACTTTGGGCTTCTTCCCTTGAGCTCTGCAGCTGGCTGTCCCAGCCCAGCGCACCATGTGCCACCTGCTCTCCTCAGGGCTCTGCCTGCACACAGCCCCAGGAGAAGTTTTCCTGTTTGCAAGGAAAGAATGGAAAAGCCGGAGCAGGTTTCCTAAACAACAAACCCCACTCAGGAGCCACATGCTCAGTACAGGCTGCCTGGAACGATGTCCCCTTTCTACAAGGGTCAGTGTGAGCAGGAATGAATGATCTCTGGGAGCAGAATTCTCGGAGTCTTTCCACTGAATTCTCTGTCCCTGTGTCTTGGGGTGACTTTATTGTGTGTATCCCCTATTGCTGCTCTATGCCCAGAAGTGAACTTTGTGCGTTTCTGTGCCTTTCAACTGAGCCTGAGAGGGGGGAGAGGAAAAAAAACCGGACAAACTTCTCAGAGCGTTTGTTCAAGGACACACATACACACTCCTCTGCATCCTGCTTGCAGCAAGAGCAGAGGAAGCAACTTTGTTTCTTTTTAGCCAGTTTTCAGCTCCTTTTCTCTGGGGGGAGATGGAGAGTTGAACTTTGTTTTCCTGGGACTTTGGGGGTTTTTTCCCCTTCTTCTCTTCTTGACTCTTTCAACATCAGAGCACATTGGGAGAATTTTCTCCCGAGGTGGGGGCCCTGAATGTGGGCCCATGAGCCAGCTGCAAGGAGGAGGAGAGAGACTACACCTACGGAAGTGTTGGGGTTCCTCCCCCCTGCCATGAGGTCATGGGAGAGGGGACCCTGGGGTAGAGGCATGGCCTGGGCACGGGGTCTCCCTGCTCCCTGCTCACATGTGCCCTAATCCTGTTCAGCACTGCTTATTTTGTGTTGCCCTGTGCGAGGAGGGCCCTGGTTGTGCTGTGATTGCTCAGTTCTTTGGCAGTGCCCCGCCCGTGTGGCTGGAGAAGAAAGAGCTCTGCAACTTCTCTCAAGAATCGCTCCCTGTTTCTTTGCACGGGCCTCGCTGTCTATGGATGTTTCAGGAGACCCCACCGAAACACAGAAGGACTCTCAAATTATCCCAGCTTTCTCTGCACAGCGAGAGCTTTTAATATTTAGCATTGCTATCCTTTTCCTGTGTGTTTGTTAAAAAAATAGTTTTTATCTCTTTCACTTTCTTCCCAGGAAAGTTCTTTTTTCCAAAAACCTGGTGGGGGAGGGCTGGGTGTAACCTGCCTTCTATCAGAGGATATTTTCCTCCACATTTGTCCAAACCGGCACAGCCTGTCCTTTCCTGGGTCTCTGTTGCAGATGGAAGCTGCTGGTGCCATTGTCAGCTTGAAGCCCTCTTTTGATGCAAGCAGATGTTGCCAGGTGTGTTCAGCAGCTGTTGCTCAATGCTTATGCAAAGCTATTGTGTTCCTCATGGAACCAAGGAGCCATTGTGACACTGCAGGGGCTGATGGCATCAAGGAGGCAATTGTGACAGTACAGAACCTCCTAGAAACAAGGCTCCATTGTGACACCGTGGGGAATCATGGAATCAAGGAGCCCATTGTGACACGGCTGCATGGAACCAATGGTCCATGGTTACACGGCGGATTCAAGAAGAGCACGGTGACACCACGCAACATCACGGAACCATAGGTCCATTGTGACACAGCGGGGCCTCATGGAAACAAGGGGACCATTGTGGCAAAGCAGGGCCTAATGGAAGCATGGAGGGCATTGTGACACTAAGGAAACTCCTGGAACCAAGATGACCACTGGCACATAATGGAACCTCATGGAAGCAAGCCTCCACGATTGTTTTAGAGGGCCTCAGGGACCACAGGACCCATTGTGACACAGCAGGACCTGGTGGAACCAAGGAGCCTTTGTGATACTCCAGATCCACATGGAAGCCAGGGTGCACTGAGACACAGCGGGGCCTTGTTGGAACCAAAGACACCTCTGCAAAAAGCAGGCTAGCTCATAGAAGCAAGGAGTCCATTGTTACAACGTAAAAGCTATGGAAGCAAGGGACCATTGTGACACTGCGGGGCCTCATGGAACCAATTGTCCATGATGACAATGCGGATCAAAGGAGACCATGGTGACACTGCGGAACCTGATGGAACCAAGGAGCCATTGTGACACAGTGGGGCCTCATGGAATCAAGGAGACCATTGTGACCCAGGTGTTGCATGGGAAGGCAAGGAGCCATTGTGACACTTTGGGCTTCTTCCCTTGAGCTCTGCAGCTGGCTGTCCCAGCCCAGCGCACCATGTGCCACCTGCTCTCCTCAGGGCTCTGCCTGCACACAGCCCCAGGAGAAGTTTTCCTGTTTGCAAGGAAAGAATGGAAAAGCCGGAGCAGGTTTCCTAAACAACAAACCCCACTCAGGAGCCACATGCTCAGTACGGGCTGCCTGGAACGATGTCCCCTTTCTACAAGGGTCAGTGTGAGCAGGAATGAATGATCTCTGGGAGCAGAATTCTCGGAGTCTTTCCACTGAATTCTCTGTCCCTGTGTCTTGGGGTGACTTTATTGTGTGTATCCCCTATTGCTGCTCTATGCCCAGAAGTGAACTTTGTGCATTTCTGTGCCTTTCAACTGAGCCTGAGAGGGGGGAGAGGAAAAAAAACCGGATAAACTTCTCAGAGCGTTTGTTCAAGGACACACATACACACTCCTCTGCATCCTGCTTGCAGCAAGAGCAGAGGAAGCAACTTGGTTTCTTTTTAGCCAGTTTTCAGCTCCTTTTCTCTGGGGGGAGATGGAGAGTTGAACTTTGTTTTCCTGGGACTTTGGGGGTTTTTTCCCCTTCTTCTCTTCTTGACTCTTTCAACATCAGACCACATTGGGAGAATTTTCTCCCGAGGTGGGGGCCCTGAATGTGGGCCCATGAGCCAGCTGCAAGGAGGAGGAGAGAGACTACACCTACGGAAGTGTTGGGGTTCCTCCCCCCTGCCATGAGGTCATGGGAGAGGGGACCCTGGGGTAGAGGCATGGCCTGGGCACGGGGGTCTCCCTGCTCCCTGCTCACATGTGCCCTAATCCTGTTCAGCACTGCTTATTTTGTGTTGCCCTGTGCGAGGAGGGCCCTGGTTGTGCTGTGATTGCTCAGTTCTTTGGCAGTGCCCCGCCCATGTGGCTGGAGAAGAAAGAGCTCTGCAACTTCTCTCAAGAATCGCTCCCTGTTTCTTTGCACGGGCCTCGCTGTCTATGGATGTTTCAGGAGACCCCACCGAAACACAGAAGGACTCTCAAATTATCCCAGCTTTCTCTGCACAGCGAGAGCTTTTAATATTTAGCATTGCTATCCTTTTCCTGTGTGTTTGTTAAAAAAATAGTTTTTATCTCTTTCACTTTCTTCCCAGGAAAGTTCTTTTTTCCAAAAACCTGGTGGGGGAGGGCTGGGTGTAACCTGCCTTCTATCAGAGGATCTTTTCCTCCACATTTGTCCAAACCGGCACAGCCTGTCCTTTCCTGGGTCTCTGTTGCAGATGGAAGCTGCTGGTGCCATTGTCAGCTTGAAGCCCTCTTTTGATGCAAGCAGATGTTGCCAGGTGTGTTCAGCAGCTGTTGCTCAATGCTTATGCCAAGCTATTGTGTTCCTCATGGAACCAAGGAGCCATTGTGACACTGCAGGGGCTGATGGCATCAAGGAGACAATTGTGACAGTACAGAACCTCCTAGAAACAAGGCTCCATTGTGACACCGTGGGGAATCATGGAATCAAGGAGCCCATTGTGACACAGCCAGGCCACATGGAACCAATGGTCCATGGTTACACTGCAGATTCAAGAAGAGCACGGTGACACCACGCAACATCATGGAACCGTACGTCCTTCGTGACACAGCGGGGCCTCATGGAAACAAGGGGACCATTGTGGCAAAGCAGGGCCTAATGGAAGCCTGGAGAGCATTGTGACACTAAGGAAACTCCTGGAACCAAGATGACCACTGGCACATAATGGAACCTCATGGAAGCAAGCCTCCACGATGGTTTTGGAGGGCCTCAGGGACCACAGGACCCATTGTGACACAGCAGGACCTGGTGGAACCAAGGAGCCTTTGTGATACTCCACATCCACATGGAAGCCAGGGTGCACTGAGACACAGCGGGGCCTTGTGGGAACCAAAGACACCTCTGCAAAAAGCAGGCTAGCTCATAGAAGCAAGGAGTCCATTGTTACAACGTAAAAGCTATGGAAGCAAGGGACCATTGTGACACTGCGGGGCCTCATGGAACCAATTGTCCATGATGACAATGCGGATCAAAGGAGACCATGGTGAC